>NC_057809.1:455866665-456516032 GCF_018294505.1 Triticum aestivum
ACGGGCTCGCGGGGGCCCGGGTCGGGCCTCCCGGGCCGGCGGCGGCGGTGGTTGGCGCTGCCCACGTGGCAGCGTCTGGTAGGCTGAGGGGGCGCGGCGGACGTGTCCGGCTAGGCTCCGGACATGTCTGTCGGTGCGGGGATCTGTTTTTTTAGACTAGGGTTTCGGGGAGAGAGAGATCCGAAAACGAAGGGGGGGTGTATTTATAGGCATAAGTGGAGCTAGGAGAGTCCAAATGAGGTGCGGTTTTCGGCCACGCGATCGTGATCGAACGCTCTAGGACATGGAGCAGAGTTTGGTGGGTTTTGGGCCAAATTGAAGGGGTGTTGGGCTGCAACACACACGAGGCCTTTTCGGTCCCTCGGTTAACCGTTGGAGTAACAAACGAAGTCCAATTGATACGAAACTTGACAGGCGGTCTACCGGTAGTAAACCAAGGTCGTTTGGCAAGTCTCGGTCCAATCTGGAAATGTTTAATCCCTACACACGAAAGAAAGCTAGAAATGGCCACCGGAGGAGAACGAAGCGCCGGAATGCAAAACGGACAACGGGGAAAATGCTCGAATGCATGAGATGAACACGTATGCAAATGCAATGCACATGATGACATGATATGAGATGTGATAAGGACATAGTCATGTCCTTATCAAGATGTATGACAAAGACAACAACACACGGAGACAAAACCCGAACCCGAGGAAATAAATATAACTTAACGCCGGAAACGGCAAGAGTTGGAGTACAAATAGGGAAAGTTATATCCGGGGCGTTACAACGGGCCTCCCCTCTCACATGAACACTATATACCGACGGATTATACGCTCACTGTGTTAGCGTATAGCTCCGTATATTTTTTAGTTGACCGGTCAACCAGTCCACATGTTGCCTTGTCAGCTCGTGTTCTGTATCTTCGTGTGCTGGCCCATGTGGCAGTGGGTGAAAATAAGTAAAGTAGAGGCCCATCTGACACGTGGTGAAGTAAACAAAGTTGAAACCACTCGGGGAAGCACCCCGCATGCTAGTAAATTTAGGGCGCATTGAATACACACTTCTTTCGTGTGGAGGATGCACTCGCGCACAATTCACCACTGCGCGGCGGCATGCACAGAAGAACGCACTCACGCACACCCAGCACACAACACACACCAGCACACGTGTACACCAGCGTCGCTACCGGTTGAGATGGACGACAAGGCAGCCAACAAGCAGAGGCAGCTCGAGCCAAAACCACATCCGGCGAGCCTGGACTTCATCAGCAGCCTCACCGACGACATGCTGCTCGTCATCATCGGCCTCCTCCCCACCAAATCTGCCATGCGGACCACCCTGCTCTCCCGGCGGTGGCGCCCCCTCTAGCGCCGCGTCCCCCTCAACCTCACCGTCGACAGCTGCCTTTGCGACGGGGATTGCAAACGCATGGTCGCAGTCTCCAAGATCCTTTCATCGCACCCTGGGCTAGCCAGACGCCTTGACATCCACAAGTTCAGTACCAACTGCAAGGTCCAACCCAAGTTCGACGAGTGGTTCTTATCCCCCACCCTAGATCAGCTCGAGGAGCTCAGCTTTGAAGCTGGACGATGTCGCTCTCTGTCACCGTCCGCGCTCCGCCTCGCGCCAATGCTGCACTGCAACAGCTTCAGCTCCTGCTATCTTCCCGAGATTAATGTCGCGCCCGCCCTTCTTCTCCCTCAACTCAAGCAGCTCAACCTCTTCGACGTTGTCATCTCGAAGAAGGCTATGGAGCACCTGCTCCGCAGCTGTACTGCGCTCGAGTACCTTCGTCTTGAGCAGATCCATGGGTTCATTAGCCTTCACATCGCCTCGGCGAATCTCCGATGGATTTATGTGTCTTCCTAGCCCCGCAACAAGACATCAATTGGGAAGAGATCACTCTAGTTATTCCATGTTATGGTCATTGAGAATGTGCCTTTCCTTGAGAGCTTGCTTGTATCGGATCTAGAAGGTCCAACAAAAATCAGGGTCATTGACGCACCGAAATTGACAGTGTTGGTGCACTCGTTTGCCAAATTCTCCGAACTCTTTATTGGATCCGTAATCGTTCAGGTACATCACTCATCTTCTTCCGCGTCTTCTTGAAATTCACATTTTTAAATCTCTTCTAGATGTACTTACGACCATCTTACAGAAAATGATTCCCGCAAGCTTGACCCAGTCTATGCGCACAGTGAAGATCTTGGCAATAAAATCTACCGGCCCCAATTTGGATCAAGTTGTTGGATCCCTTACATGCTTTCCGTGCACGGAGAAGCTACTCATCGAGGTGAAACTTCTTTCCTATTAGTAAACGGTAATCACAACGTAGCTCAAATTTTTCGTAATTTTCCCAAATTAGGATGACAAGTGTAGTGTTCAAAACTGCATCTACGCACTGCACCGAAAGAAATGTTTTTAGTATTTTTTCTCACGTGATCACCTGCATCATTTTTTTGTTGTACTACTATAGTAGCCTAGGCTAGTCATAGTGGAAAGTAACTTAGACTACTCCAGTAACTCTATATGGTTATCCTAAGAGCAAGTACTACCTCCGTCCTGGTTTACTCTTCCTATTTTGTAGTATCAAAATTTGACCATAGATTTAATTGACAAAATGTTAATGCATGTCACTAAGAACTATATCGTTGGATTCGTATTTGAACATAATTTCAAATGGTGTAATTTTTAGTGACATGCATTGGCATTTTCTTACGTAAATCTATGGTCAAAATTTTATACTAAATAAGATGTAGTACAAAAGTGGGCTATAACGGCCCTCCACTATGTAGGCCAAAACACGTGCCAAATTCACTTGTGATACATTTGGCATTGATGCCCCTCCATTGCTCACCTGGTGCCCCAATCTGGATCACCTACTTTTCTCCAGTGCCAAATTAACTCACGCAATGAAAAAACACTTGCGTGGGAGAGAGAGAGGACTGAGGCAATAAAAACACTTGTTTGGGAGAGTGAGAGGCTGGTGTAGTTCGTTTGATTGATTTGTTTATACATGTGGGTCTGTGTGCACAGCGGTGCCAACTCTCTCACATTGTGAGAGAGGTGCCAAAATCTTTTGATTTGACATCGATGCACATTATGTGGCATACTTTTGCGAAATATGGCATCGGCCACATAGTGGAAGGCAACAAATGCCCAAGCTCTTCACGTACTCCTAGGTAAATGAGAGGAAAGAGAAAGAGAGAGAGAGAGAGAGAGAGAGAGAGTAAAAAAATATCACTAGCCAGCCAACCCTATCGTATGAGCGAATGACATTGGTACCTCTTGATGACACAGCAATCTTATACAGCCAGCTGCTCTAATATATTCTCTTCTTTTGCAGATAAAGAAGACCCGAAAGTGAAAATGTGCTGCACTATAACAATCTCATCGAATGCCTTGATCTCCATCTTAAAGAAATTGATTTGATGGACTATCGAGGCAGCACATCTGAGATTAAATTGGCCAGGTTCTTTGTTCTGGAGGCAAGTGTGCTCATGGTAATGAGGTTTGGCGTTCTCTGGCGCAACAATGTATGGTGTGCTGATCACCGCAAGCATCTATGCCTAAATGACAAAGTCTCCGCAGAAGCTGAATTTGTTTTTGAAACATCAAGTGGCCAGAGACTCGAAAACTTATTTGCCCATTAGTGACTTGTCAGGGCGGTGGATTTTAGTTTGTACGATAATGCTGCATCCACCTAAAGTAACAAAAGTTCTTACGTAAACTTCCTAGTAATTCCCTCTTCATAGGTGCAGCATTACTCCTAACATTTGTAATATCAGTTTGAAACTTGGAATATTGGCGTGTCCTATTCCTGTGTTTTCAAAATCCTGCAAATCAAACAAGTCCTGAGTTGGTGATGATGTTGTGTCTGCCATCTTTCACCAATAGCCGTCGGATCTAGATCTGACGCATACAAACCAAAATTCTCCAGTTTTGTGAAAAGAAGCCCGCACTTGTTCCCTATTTACAAACAACTCCTTGTCTCTCACAATCAACCTTATCTCCTCCCCACCACATCTAGAAGGCCATGGAAAAATCTGGCGCGATGGCCGCTGCAATGCACGGGCATCTACGCACGGGAAATTATGTCAAACACGACTAGTTGTAAGCAGGCTAGGTCTACAGCCATGATGATAGTGACTGCAGACGGTGAGGCTGACTATGGTATGCCGAACACGGCGCCTATACTCAGGTGTCATCTTCGGCGTAGGGTCTTGTCACTTCACTGTGAAGAGCAGCACGTAATAATTTGACCAACGGGTAGTACAGTGCTACTACATTGGTAGTACTACTACTAGTACTAGCACCACCGTCTGGATTTAGTAGTACTACCACGTCCATCTGGATTTAGTATTTGACTAGCACTATCTAGTAATGCATGTCACAAAAAATGTACTACTCCCTCTGTAAATAAATACATGGTGTATTTTTTATTCCTATCGGCGAGATAATTTAATGTCTTTTTGCTACTTAATAGGATTACATGCAGTGAACTAACCACTGCATGTGATGTTTGGTAGTCTCAAGTCATTGAAAGCATGCACGGGCACGGAGGGGGACGCAACTTCATTGACTTACTGCACCTGCCTTTGGGTATGACACGTGGGCCCAATGGGTGGCTGGCCAACCTGTCATACAACCAAAGGTAGGTGCAGTAGAGATGCAAGGAGTAGATGGCCAACACGCACGTGAATTCAACGCAGTCTGCACTTCTCATATAAAGGCTCCCGCCAGTCTAATCTACGAAATCCTACGCACCAACGCACCCAAGGGCAAGAGTTATCACTCCAGTCGCAAGATCAGTTGACTAGAAGCTAGACCCATGCAGGCGATGAGCGCGAGCATCAACCGGCTGTGCCAGATGGTCCACGACGCCGGCCTGCGGACCGACATCGAGGAATGTCTCCAGGTAGTGCTTGAGGCTGCCAGGGCGAGGGGCCTCTTGGACGACAGCTTCGTCTCCTTGTTCGACGAGGTCCTCGTCGGCTTCCTCGACAAGTTCACCATCATCAAGAAGCTCACGGATGACCTTGACGTACGCCTCCAGCCCACGCGCCCAGGCTCTGCGATGCCTGCCACCCTCAATGGCCTCTATGGTGACAACCTCTTTGACGCACTGGTGGCCCTGCGACTGCCCGTCGTCGTGCCGGATAATGTCCACCTCTGGGTCGCGCTCGCCGTGCAGCGCCTGGTGCAGCAAGACACCATCGAGATAATCACCCACGTTTACGCGCAAATCATCCACAAGGACTACTACATGCAAGAGGAGGATGATAGGACGCTGGCCTTATTGGACCGCAGGGCAACCTTGGACGGAATTGTTCAGAAGCACATTGATCTTGCCGCCAACGCCGCTGCTCCTCACACGTCGGTTGGTGACCTGGTGCACTAGGGCGTGAGGATGTCGTTGATGGATCGGTATGTATCTTTATCTTTCCGTCAAATCCATGTAGTAGTATATGGTACTACTAGTAATTATCTTACCTTTCGCATCAACTTCATAATTTTCCTACATACTATATGCATGAACCGCGCCAGAACCAAACTTCTCATTACTCTAGGGAAAATCGTTATTTCTATCTATCAGTCGCGCCTTGGAGCATAACCAAATTTTACAAGTTACAAGTTCAAAAGGAAAGCCTGCCGTGTTCGCGTCGCACCCCCACATGGCTGGTCCGGCACGCCGCTCAAGGAGGAATGCGTGCTGTGTTGCATTTTCACTTACAAGTGGGACCACAGTTGAGCAAACCGACTATCGGCAAACCCCCACCCCGCCCACCACGCGATGGCTGATAAAACTGGAGGGAGAAGAGATGGTTGTCGCACGGACTCCAAGAAAATTGGTGTCGGATGGGACTCGTGTGGGTGGCATGTGTCGTACTGCTAGACATGAATGCTAGTTCTTGCCCATGCCACCCCACTATATCGAGGTGCAGGTTACATAGAACAAATTTCTTGGAGTCCGTGCTTAGCCCTCCTCTATCTGTCTTCTCAGCCAGCCAGCAGATGCACAGAGCCCATCGTCTGTTTGCTCATATGCGGTCCCACATGTCAGTGAAAACACAAGAGGACCCACTGAACCTGCACATCTTTCACCTCGACGTGTTGGTGATGAAAAACAAATCCAATAAAGATCTTCGGTGGCCTCTTTTGGAGTTACTCAAGAGTAGTAAGATTCTATTTACAGTTTAACCCAAGATGCACATCACGCGGCTTCAACTACCACTCCATTTTCTTGCATGACACGACTTGGATGCTGGATGTCCCACGTGTCGACAAAAGGTGGAAGAACTCGACCAAATCTTCAGTTGTGCTCTCGGGTTAGACTAGCTGTGCTAACATAAAATTTTATTGTGTAGATTGGATGCAAGTTTTGGTATTGGTAAGAAGAGTACAATGATATATTTATAGAGCACAATTTAGTAGATGTTCTAGCACTTTTAGCTAGCATAGAGGCTAGAGATGAGACTAGTGCACTTGTTGATAGAATAGAGGCTATACACGTCTACTTCTTTACACTCGAAGAAGAAAGAAGCACGCATGATCGAGCCTCCGCAGATCAACAATGAATGCATCGAGAAGGCACTAATCCAACTTATAGGAGCAGTTATGGAAGCTGGATATCTTCTAAAATGTATTCTTGTGGTTCTTGTTTTTCTAGTCAAAATTTTGGTGATGTATTTCCATGTACCAATAAATCAATGATGAAAAAAGATATGTGTTTGCAAAGAAAAATGTACGCGGCCGGGATGCGACCGCACGTCCGGCGCACGGCCACCGCATCCGAGAAATGGCCCGGACATGACCCCATTGCCCTACCCAAATGGACAGAATCCAGGCAAAACGAAGGTCCATTTGGGGTCGTGCATTGGAGTTGGCCTTACAAGTGGGACCGCAGTTGAGGAAACCGACTATCGGCAAACCCCCACCTCGCCCACCATGCGATGGCTGAGTTAGAGAAATGACGAGGTTGAAGAGATTGATGTAGCACAGAATCCAACAAATATGGTGTCACATGGAAGTTGTGCTGCTAGCGTGTGCCGTACTCCCGGACGTGAATGCTTGTTCTGGCTCATGCCACCCTACTACTCCTACTACTTATAGTAGTAGTATCGAGGATTCGAGGTGCTGGTTACGTACAACGAGCACATTAACATATGGCCCACCTCACACTGTGGCCAAATTTCCTAGAGTCTGTGCTAGGTTAAAAGTGTTCTTTGTGAGGATGGGTGGCTGGTCTCAAGTTTAAAACTTGTTGTATTACGTACGTAGACGTAGTGATAGTGCAGCATGTGAAGCTTGTACAAATAGTGTACTATTGTTGATTGGCCTCATCCGATAACCTGTTGCAATGCACGTACAATTATGTATTCGGAAAATATTTTTTTGCCTCGTCGCAGTACCCACTCAAAGAACCGACTCGAAAGCCATTCATAAATTTAGTAAGTTTATCACAGGCATATCATTTTATTACATACAACAGGTCATCAACCCACAAAGACAACGAGGATACATTATGAATACTAAAGTTTTCATCACACAACAAATAACAAGCAATGAAATGAACTTCAACTCAACCAATCCTCGGCATTGGAAACACTTGCTTTGAACCACAAGTGATTCTCTGGGAATGGCCAGCTACTGTCAATCTCGAGACCAATGCAGGACTGATCATCCAGGCTGAAGCGACCTACTATATCACGACCAGGGTAGGGAACCACCACAATGTCCGATGTATAGATATAGTTGCTTCTCATAAATGGTAGTAATGTTGTGTCAACAGCAGTTGGATATCCTTTCACCATCATTGGATAGTTTTGTCCAAGGAAGAGCGAGTTTGCTCCAAGACTATCAATAATGTACCAGAGAGAAGGTGTTGGCGCTAGCATAGTAGTATCCATCCTGAATACCATGCAACGGGTGTTGGCATAGGTCCGGAGAGTGCGACCATGGGAGAAAACACCTGCTTCCTTAATAGTAACATCATCAGTGGGTTGTATACAGATAAGAAGGGGTGATCCATCGGAAGTTGCCAGGCGCCACTGAGTATATGGGCCTTCCTCGTCCTCAAGCTCATGATCATCACCATCATCATCTCTCCCTTGGTTATAAATTTTTTCAAGTACAGGTGGTGGAATGTTCACAGGACCTTGGAAACACAAGAAGGTTAATTAGTAGAGAAGGGAAACTTGCTAACTCGCATGCATGTGGATGAAACAATTATAATTATTGTGGAATACAAACGTGCCGAAACTACAAGGATCCCATGCAAAAACAGTGCCACAAGTGGTGGCAGCAAACACAAGACCCTCGTATTCAATTGCATCACAGTACACATTCGTGTATAGAAACTTATTTTTGAGCAACATCCATCCAGTCGAACCATGAAGGACGGCAACAAACTTGTCGAAGATAGCAACAATTTGATAGTTCTTGTAATTCCAAGAGCGGTTGGGAACTCGAGAAATTGCTATCTTCCGTAGACGACAGTCACCATGATCATATCTGAACGTACGTAGATCATCTGTGTGCTCAATCTCAGGGCACTCAGAGATTTTTGGAAGTGGAATCCGCTGACGAGTGTACACATTCACAAGTTACCACTCGCAATTGTACCCAATATAAACAACCCAATCCCCAATTTCTCCTGCCCAAGCCTTGCCCTCAAGCGATGGCATCTTAACATCATACGTATCATTATCAAGCGGCATCAACTTGCACAAGGCGAGGCTCCCCTCGTCCCCGCGCTAGTTAGCAGGGTCACGCGAAGAAGATAGGGGAGATCAAACCGCTCCTGGACCCTTTAGTTCCTTGTAATGATGTTATTAATTGACTCGAGAATGTTCTTGAACGAACCTGCCATGCTAGCCGAGGTGATGACATCGCACCGATCAATGATTTCCCCCACCATGTCATATTTTAGATCGGGACAAGAATAACGGGGTCATTTTCGGCTTGTTCCCTCCATGGAGAAGACGATCGAACAATGAAAGAAGGAAGGGTGAAGGCAAATGGAGGAGGGAGGAAGAGCATGCAACAATAGATCCAAATCCAGAGGGAAAGGCGAAGAGTCGGTGGACGGTTGCCAGTTTGCCACGGGACACGAAGAGGCACCCTGTCCTACACGTCCTTTCGGAAATTGTACAAAAGGACTCGCCGTCATCTCACTGACGTTTTGGAACGGTACCACATGTCAACGAAACATGGTGTGTAATTTATCATGCAAAATGCAATTTGGACGCGTTGGCCTGAGGTGCCGCATTAGTTATCGACCTTTATTTTTTTAACATACAATCTGAGTGGATAGCTCCTGTGGTCATCACACGTGAGTGAATATATAGGTGGGATAGGTGGGCAGGTGGCAACAATCTAAGTGCTAAAAGAGTTGATCTCAAAAAAAGAGTTGATCCAATGCTTGGTTTTGTTTGGATTTTCCAACTATGACCATTGGATATAGTGAATCAATGGCTTACGTTCAAAGTTATTCTCATAGTACTATAGAATGGTATGGGAACGTGGAGAGATTTGGTTGATTTTATATCGCTGAATAATATAAAATATTATGAGTGCAGACGCTCCACCCCGAGGTTTGTAGCTCCTTCTCGGTCGTTGGGAATCTATGTTCTTCCACTCTTTCGTTTAAGACATGAGCTTTGTTCATACTGTTCCCGGCACACGGGACATCTATATGCCTCCATTTTACAATATCATACTATATGCCTCCATGACACGCGGGACATCTAGCATCAAGGTGGCGTGTCATGCAAGAAAATGGAGATATGCAGTGCGTAAGTGAGTCGTGCACTTTGATGGCACCTAGTACTATGCAATATTTTTTCTCCTCGATGGCACATGAATAGTGCACATACTCAATGACAGAGCACGGGATGGTAGCCATGGACACGGTGGGCCCTTTTTGAAGAGAGTACTAATAAATATGTAACTTTGATGTGTCTCATCAACTCGCAAAACGACGAGAAGCTTGGTTACTAGGCCTTCTCCCTCACCAACGCGTGCGCGGTGGCTCGCAGCACGAGGAGAAACTTTTGCTTACAAGCGGTGGATCTGTAGCAGTTCATTTGGTGTCAGATTGCCAGAAGTAGTACCATCATTATTGTTTGACTTCCGGAAGAGGAGAAGAGCCAAGCGCAAGGTCACCTACTAATCTAGTACAGTACTACTATATCCAAACTAGTCCACCATTTTAGAGCATGGTTCATTAATATAGGCGGCTCTTGCAGTGGCACATCATTTAGAGCAAGTACTCTTTTCGTAGGATCAAAGGAAGTGAAACAAAAGTTGGAGTGGATGCTAGATTGCCAATTAAAACATGATTACATAGGAAAAAATCCTATAGCATTCTATCCTATGAATCAAACGACCAATGTAGGAAAATTATGAGGGGGTCTCTCCAACAATGTTCCTCGGCTCGCACCTAGCATCACGGTGGTCGAACTTGGAGTCATTCATGTGGTACACGTGGTATCTCAGATCGGGTACTCCAATATTAGCTTGGCTCTATGTGATGTGGCAAATTCATATACTAACCGAATGCTGGCTATACTACTACGGTACTCACACTCCAAGATGTGACTCGAAAACCATTCATAAATTTAGTCTCTGACACGCATTTGCAAATGTACCATTCATTACATACAACAAGTCATCAACACACAACGACAACGATGATACATGTTGGATTATAGATTATTTCCAACAAAACATTCTAGTAAATACTGAAGTTTTGATCACACAACAAATAACAAGCAATGAAATAAACTTCAACTCAACCAATCCTTGGCGTTGGAAATGCTTGCTTTGAACCATAGGTGCTCTGGGAAGGGCCAGCTATTGTCAATATCGAGAGCAACACAGGACTGATCATCCAGGCTAAAGCGGCATATATCAGGAGCAGGGTAGGGAACCACCGCAATGTCTAAGGTATAGATATAGTTGCTTCTCATAAATGGTAGAAATGTTGTGTCAACAGCAGTTGGATCGCCTTTAACCATCATTGGATAGTTTGGTCCAAGGAAGAGCGATTTGCTCCAAGACTATCAATATTGTACCAGGGAGAAGGTGTTGGTGCTAGCACACCAGTATCCATCCCGAATACCCTGCAACGGGTGTTGGAATAGGTCCGAAGAGGGCGACATTGGGAGACAACACGTGCTCCCTCAGTAGTAACAATCTCAGTGCACTGTATACAAACAAGAAGAGGTGATCCATCGGAATTAGTTGCCAGCCACCACTGAGTATATAAGTCGTGCTTGTCCTCATGATCGTGATCATCACCATCGTCATCTCCCCCTTGGTTATAAAATTTTTCAAGTATAGGTGGTGGAATGTTCGTAGGACCTTGGAAACACAAGAAGAAGGTTAATTAGTAAAGGGAAACTTGCTAACCTGCATGCACGTGGATGAAACAATTATAATTACGGTGGAAGACAAACGTATGGAAACAACAAGGATCCCATGCAAAAACAATGCCATGAGTGGTGGAAGCAAACACAAGATACTCATATTTTGAGCAATGTCCATTGTCGAACCGTGGAATCAGTAACGACGGCAACAAGCTTGTCAAATATAGCAACAACTTCATAGTTCTCATAATTCCAAGAGCGGTTGGGAACTCGACAAATTGCTACCTTTTGTAGACGACAGCCACCATGATCGTATTTGAACGTACGTAGATCATCTGTGTGCTCAACCACAGAGCACTCTGAGATTTTTGGAAGTGGAATCCGCTCACGAGTGTACACATTCACAAGTTCCCACTCACAATTGTACCCAATATAAACAACCCAATCTCCATTTGCGCCAGCCCAGGCCTTACCCTTAAGTGATGGCATCTTGACATCACACGTATCATTATCAAGCAGCATCAACTTGCACAAGGCGAGGCCTCCGTCGCCCGCGCCCATGCGAACAGGCTTATAGCGAAGAAGATAAGGGAGATCAAACCTCTCCTGGACCCTTGGGTTCCTTGTAATGATGTTATTAGTTGAGTCGAGAATGATCTTGAACGAACCTGCCATGCTAGCCGAGGTGATAATGTCGCACCGATCAATGAGTTCCCCCACCACGTCATCTTTCAGACCGGGACAAGAATAACAGGGTCGTTTCCGGCTTGTTCCCTCCATGGAGAAGATGATCGAACAATGGTAGAAGGAAGGGTGAAATCAAATGGAGGAGGGAGGAAGAGCGTGCGACAACATTTCCAAATCGAGAGGGAAAGGCGAAGAGTCGATGGACGGTTGCCAGTTTGCCACGGTACACGAAGAGGCGCCCCGGCCTACACGTCCTTTCGGAAATTGTACAAAAGGACTCGCCGTCGTCTCACTGACATGTTGGAACGGGACCACATGTCAACGAAACATGGTGTGTAATTTCTCATGCAAAATGTGATCTAGCCGCGTTGGCCTGAAGTGCTGTATTATTTCTCGACTTTATTTTTTTAATGGCGTGCCGTCCAGTTTTGAAGCACGACTAACTGGTACTGTTTGCAGAGAAAATATAAACTACTCTACCAGTACTCCACCTCTAGTACTAGTAGTATAAAAAAGATATATAGGTTGGAGCTTCAGAGCTTTCTTGCTAAGGGCTGCCCACTTGCTTCTCACACTATCACCCTCTCTCCAGATCTAAAAAAGAAGGCATCTCTCTCCCTCCTCACCGGTGGTCATAGATCCGCCGGGGAAGAAAAGGACGTGCAGTGTTGACGCACTCATCATCGGCGAGCAAGGTCACGCACTGACGACAAGGCCATCCTCTCAGACCTAGCGCCCGTGCGGGATGGCCTCCGTCCCCAAGCTCGCTGCCGTAGTGCGTGCGGAGGACGACGACCACGAGCGAAGCCACTTCCCGCCGGCCCTCAGGTATGCTACCTCTTTTCGAACCATACCCTTGTTCTATTGCCCCATCTGCCATGTCGCTGCATGTGGATCTTTTTCCACTCCACCATCTTCCCAATTTGCTATCCTTTGCTCTGCTGGTCATGCAGACGAAAACCTTAATTTGCACTATTAAAGGAAATCCTACTTCATGCAGACTAATCCATGTCTGGGTTGAATAAGGAAAGGAAGGGAGACTGTACAGTCCAAGAGAGTAGACATTGAACCCGCATCTAGGTTGAAAAGGGGAAAATCGGTAGCTAAGGAACGAGTCTCGTGTCTCTTGGTTGAAGAAGGGTAGAAAGGCATGACAACGCAATAGAGAATGACCAGGTCAATCGGTTTGTTGTCCTCACATAGGAAAAAGGTGGCTAAACATAAGAAAAATGGGACGTAATCCACATATGCAGCCTGGATATTTGTTGCTCTGGGCAACCATACCTCCCTCACCACTCTATGCGTCTGTGGAGGTACATCGTGCTGGTGCGCCCACTGTCCGAATGGGCCTCCCATGGTCTTATTGTCACTTTTTTGCTGTTAGTATAATGCCAGCAGGCAAGTCAAGCAATGCTACTGCTAAAGTGATGCCACATTTAACTAATGTTGCACTCAGTCTAATGCCACCGATAAATTTAAGCAATGCCATTTAATGTCACTGGATTATTTTAGGGTTAGCTGTTGATTGTGGATGTATTAAAGATTTTTCCGCTAAGGCATTCTAATGTTGTTGCACAGCCAGTATACCAACGATGAAACTTGTTACTACCTTCAGATTTTTGCACTGTCAATGCTTATAGATTGCATTCCTCACTTTCATGAGATAAGTTAATTTTTTTGTACAGTGTCACCAAAATGCCAACGCAGTGATGTCATTTTATTTTGGTTAAATTGCACAAATAATTATGAAGTCAAGAGGAAAGGTCAAAAGTGGGCACCTCCTCCGGTTGTTCTCTCGATTCGATCGATCAAGTTTTTATGTTTGACCGATTATCAAGATTGGGATAGCAATTTTTAAGGTCCCCCCGAGTTCGAAATGATATTTACCTTGGAGGTACATGGTTTGCAATTTTTTTATACTGTCATTAGTTAATAATGGCCGTTCTCTTGATTCGATCGATCAAGTTTTTGTGTTTGATCGATTATCATGATTGGGATAGCAATTTTTAAGGTCCCCCCGAGTTCGAAATGATATTTACCTTAGAGGTACATGGTTTGCAATGTTTTTATACTGTCATTAGTTAATAATGCTAGTTACCTTCAGACTTTTGTATTTGGTTTAATGCTCATGCACAGGTAGTATACCAATGCTGAAACATGTTACCTTTACATTTTGTATTGTTAATTCTTATAGAAATCTTCCAGTGCCAGAGTTTATTGAAATATGTTTAGTAAAACCATTGTACTGTACCCTGTAATAAAATAACTACTCTACTGTTGCACTAGCCACTGGATTAGTGTATATTTGTAGTATTCGAAATTTTGAATGGTGTTGTATTAGAGTATGGACATAAATATAGTGTGGCAAGCTTTCCCAGATATGTGCTCAAGAGAACTACTACCTGTTTTTCTAAATACTAGACGTTTGGGTACTTTAAACTGAACCGCGGAAACGTCTTATATTAAGGAACAGAGGGTGTAGAGTTCACTCAAATTATCCCGGTAAAGCTAGTCACACCTTTGTTAAAATTAATGTTCATTATGTTATCGGAGGAGGTTTGTAAGTTTGTCTCTAATGCCTGTCGACTACATACTTGACATCATGATGTAATGTTAAGTCATTTCCTTTTGTATAGTGTCACTGAATTGTCAAGGCGATGATGGCATTTTATTTTAGTTGAACTGCACAAAATATGCTTAAAAGAATAGGAAAGGTCAGGAATCGATCATTCTTTCAGAAAGAACTATATATGCCTTTCTGACATCAGCTGTTGTTGCCTTATTTATTCCTTCAAACAGGTGGTTAGAAACAGTCTTCCTACCTTTTCCCATTAAGAAATTGGAATGCTTATATTTGTGAGTCTATGCTTCAACTAGTGCCACTTTTATAGTAATCACACTTTCAATATCTATGCAAACAGGGATGCTCGATTTTATGGAATTGCACAAAAAGTCTAACTGGTTCAACATTAGGAGCATGTTTTCTTCCAAACCTTTATATCCAATTGGTGGCACTATGAGCTGTTCATTAAGAAGGTACATGGTTTGCTACTATCTTGCTACTCTTTTTGTACTGTCATTAGATAGTAATACTAGTGGTTTGCATGTCAATTTATTGGCAGGGTGGACCTACATTGGAGGTGCAGGACAGGATTCAATGATTGGATGCTCAATTTCAGTTGTATCGATTTCACCTCTTCCATCACTGCGAACATGGATATCCTTGGTCTGATGAAGAATAGGCGCTATATTTCTTCTCTGAACAAGCTAATCAATTCAGTATGACATTGTCCAGGGCAAAACATGACTGTATCAAATTGTCCAGTGCAAAACATGACAGATGCTAAGCGGAAGAGACATGTTTAAACCGGAAATACAAGGTGGGGTATATGTTTACTAGCTGCTTGATATTTGTGCAGACAGAGATGTCTGCCCATTGCTATTTGCCAAACACACAAAGTGACCAGAATTTTGGTTGAACTGCACAAGAGAATAGTATAGTCACTGCATGCAATGCCATTTGAAAATAGACACAGAAAGATTGGATAGTCACTTCATGGACTGTAGAAAAGTAGTACTGTACTATTTATTGGCCAAAACTAGGTGCTTCATTGCTTTGGTCTGATTATACAATGGGCATCATTTTGCCTAAGTTAAAGTTTGTATTCCAAAAATAGTCTCGCCTGTGATCAAGAGAAGACCAAATTATATTGCAGTGGATGTTCCTCCATCATGTGTGGTTCATTCTCGTGGTTCCAGCTGTTGGTGAAACCACTTACGTTTGCAAGAGGAATTGTCGACTTCACAAACAAATTTTTGTTTTAGTCTACTGAATGTTGGCCAAGAGAAGCATCCATGTTAGTAGGAAGAACATATGTTTTTTCTAGATCTTTGCTTTTGGAGCTACATATTTGTATATGATCTGTGAATCATTGAGATGCATTAACATGTTGATCTTATGTATGGGAATCATACTAGTTGGTTTTAGTTGTGGCTGATCTTTGCTTTTGGAGCTACATATTTGTATATGATCTGTGAATCATTGAGATGCATTAACAGTTCCTTATATCTGTTCGCTCAATGTTTACAAGTTACTGATCGATCACTAGCTAGCCTACTAATGCGCTCCTAGCAGTTTTAGTTGCGACGCAAGATCCGAAATGGCAGTTTTTTGAAAAAAAATGCCTACCTCTGAAGAAACTGACAAGCCGCTCTGAAGAAAATGCCATGCGAATCTAAAGAAACTGCCAGCGAAAACGTTCGCAAATGCCTTATCTCCCAGCTAAAGTTCATCAACTAATGCCCTCGGCTGTGACTCGTTGCATGCTGCTTTGCGTACTGGCTGCGAGCGATTTTGAGTGCCTGCATGCAACCGACCGTAATTAAGGCAACTAACTGATGCGAAAAAAGATGCGCTTTAATTGTTGCGGGCCTTTTAAATTCATGGAATCATTATTGACGAGGGAGATGATTCGACTGCACTCGTTTAACCGTCATGACGGCGTGCGACCCAGCACGGATGGGACGGCACAGTCAGAATTTCAGTTTCTCTAGTTTTCCACGGCAAGCTAGCATGCTAAGACATGCCTGCTTAATTATGCATTGAATTCCGATGACTGTCGTGCTACCTTCCGCCTATAAGTACTGTTTCCCGTCCTTCTATGGTGGCACCGTGACCCAACTCGCCCTATCCTCATAAGCCCCCACTGGCCCGATGTCGCTCGCCACTTATCCTCACTCTCGCCACGTCCGCCATGCCCCCGCTCGTCCGTGATAGGCGAGGCCGGAGGCGGTCACCACCGGAACTAGTGTTCAGTGTTTCACCGGAAGGCAGATGGAGGGAGGAGGCATTCTATCGTTCTTTAGATGGCAATGCGGAGATCGAGGACTTGTTGGAGCGCGACCGCCTAGCGGAGGAGCAGGAGTTGTTGGAGCACGACCGCTTGGCGGAGGAGCAGCATATCGCCGATTTGCGCCGCCAGCGGGGCATGGAGCAGCAGCGCACCGATGCTCTGAGTCGCGAGCAGAGCACCCGCAACTGGGCCGACTACGTGGAGACCGGCGCCCGAAAAATAGCCCTGGAGGCTGTCGGGCACGCACGCGTTCATGACGTTGATCTTTACTACCAGCTCGTCAAGTGGGTTTCCCGCTTAGAAGCCGAAGCTTCGGTGGACCACGCTGGCATGGAAAGGGCCAATGCGCGCGAGCAACGCGCCCTATCGCACCTTTGTCAAGTCCGAGGCGAGGCAGAGGACGTCGGTGCCGGCATTTAGCGTGTTCCACAGATGGTGGCCGGCATCGTCTAGTTAGCTAAGATTAAGTTAGTACGTGTATGCTACTAGAGTATTAGTGGGAGTAGATAGTTAACTTGGCTATGATGGTTATCAACGTGGAAGTTCAGTACTCTATATGTGGATCAGACCTGTTACTTTGCTCTGAATGTTGAACTTTCCGTTTGAACCGTATGGAATGGGCTATTATTATTTTTAAATGGGTTGTATTTGTCCTCCACAGGTTTAGAGGCTGACTTGTGGGCCTACGAAGTTGACGCGTACACACGAGATGATTGTACGTGGAGAGGATGACAACAGGGACCCGCCAAGGTCATGGCAGTACGCAAGCAAGTGCCTCCTTATTTCAAGCCAATAAAAAATGGCTCCTCCTAATGGATTTCTGACATCTGGGTCCCATGCCATTGTCAACGTAGTCAATAAATGAGAGAATTGCACAACGAGCGGCTGACACAAGGGACCCAGCAGCTCGCCCAGTTATTTTTGTTTCTGGTTAATTTGATAAATGCCATTCCAAATCTGGTGTTTCTGAGAAATGCCACTGCAATTTCCAAACTTTGAAAAATGCCATTTCATGCCATTTCCAGTGGCATTTTTCGAAGTCTGGAGTGGCATTTTTCAAAGTTTTCAAATTGCAGTGGCGTTTTCCAAAGTTTGCAAAAATTGCAGTGGCACTTTCCAAAGTTTGGAAATTACAGTGGCATTTTTATGAATCGCCATAATTGGAGTGGCATTTATCTAATTTGTTTTTGAGATGGAAGCAGGGTGTCAACTGGGCTGTGCGGGGCACTCTGGCATGTCTAGACAGCCTTCTCTTTTATGTTTACCACAGACCAGCCCAATAGTTTTTTTTTCTTTCTGAAAATGGCTAGCCTAGTTTTTTGTGATTTGCCAAGTAAGTCGCTTTGTCGGGCCTATTGGGCTGCAAATCTTTCAAGACGAGGAGAGCTTCATTCGGGTGGACGAGAAAATGGCCTATCGGTAATGAGAAATGGGTTGTACATTTTTAGAACACATCAAACCGGCAATTAGTTTCAAATTTCTTTTTTTCATTTCAAGATTTTAAATTGCATTAATTTTTATTCGTGGAAAATTTGTTGGATTTTATATTGATATACATTTATTTTTAAAATCAATTTGAATGTGACTCGAAATTTTGGGATTAAAAACAGTTCGGACCGCATCGAAATATGCAAAAATTCGTATAATTTTTTAACCATGGCCACAATATGGGTTGTACTGCTAACAAAAAGAATATGGGCTCCAAAAAAACCTTAAGAATTAGCAAATGGGCTGTAAATTATTAGGAATAATGGCAGATGGGATGTATGCTGTTTTCCACAGATTTGAGGCTTCCCTAAAAAAAGGTTGACGCACAAGCAGTGACTGTTGGATGTCCATCCAACGGCCGTCATGCTTCTTCAATCTCTGCTCTTCCTACTCCAGCCGCTCAAACAAGCACCGGCGGGACTGCCTGCTCCCTCCTCCTCGCGGCCGGCTGTGCTGCTGCGCAGGCCTCACCGTCCCACCGTACTCCCATCGCTGGCCTAGCCATCCCTCTACTCACCCACACCTTCTGTTATTCTCTAGCAACGGCAGACGAACCAGTACACCCTCATACAGTCGTACTCCCCTCCGCGTGGGAAACAACTTCCGAGTCTTCCTTGCCTTCGTGTCGTTCCCTTCCTAGGCCTCGCCGTCGTCCACCGCACTCGGTGCGGCCTGGTCAACTTAGTCAACGATCGACATGCATCTGAAGTGGACTGTACGTGGAGAGGCTGATAGCTGGGTCCATGGCCGCACGCAAGGAAATGCCTCCTTATTAGGCGCAAAATAATGATTCCTCCAACTGACATCTGGGACCCACCGAAAGGGCCTCTGTATTTCGCGAAAAAACGTTACCACCGCTGACAGCTCGGACCCACCAGCTATATCTTCGCACACAAGGAAGTGCATCCTTATTATGCACAAAAAATTGAATACTCCCCCTGCTAGCTGGGACCCAGTACAGTGGCAGGCTGACTTGTGGGCCTACTAAATTGACGGGGACGGAGGGCTTTGTCAAGTTAGTCAATATGCACGGTTCTATCTCCAGTGACCGTTGATACGTCTCCATCGTATCTACTTTTCCAAACACTTTTGCCTTTGTTTTGGACTCTAACTTGTATGATTTGAATGGAACTAACCCGGACTAACGCTGTTTTCTGCAGAATTGCCATGATGTTGTTTTATGTGCAGAAAACAAAAGTTCTCGGAATGACCTGAAACTCCGTGGAATATCTTACAATAAATAATAAAAAATCCTTGCCAAAGATGAAGACCAGGGGGCCCACACCCTTGCCACGAGGGTGGGGGGCGTCCCCCCCCCCTAGGGCGGGCCCCCATACCTCGTGGGCCCCCTGGAGACCTCCCAACTCCAACTCCAACTCTATATAACTGCTTTTGGGGAGAAAAAAATAGGAGAGAAGAAATCATCGCGTTTTACGATACGGAGCCGCCGCCAAGCCCTGAAACCTCTCGGGAGGGCTGATCTGGAGTGCATTCTGGTCTTCGGAGAGGGGGATTCGTCGCCGTCATAATCATCAACCATCCTCCATCACCAATTTCATGATGCTCACCGCGGCGCGTGAGTAATTCCATCGTAGGCTTGATGGACGGTGATGGGTTGGATGAGATTTACCATGTAATCGAGTTAGTTTTGTTAGGGTTTGATCCCTAGTATCCACTATGTTCTGAGATTGATGTTGCTATGACTTTGCTATGCTTAATGCTTGTCACTAGGGCCCGAGTGCCATGATTTCAGATCTGAACCTATTATGTTTTCATCAATATATGAGAGTTCTTGATCCTATCTTGCAAGTCTATAGTCACATATTATGTGTTATGATCCGTTAACCCCGAAGTGACAATAATCGGGATACTTACCGGTGATGACCGTAGTTTGAGGAGTTCATGTATTCACTATGTGCTAATGCTTTGTTCCGGTTCTCTATTAAAAGGAGGCCTTAATATCCCTTAGTTTCCATTAGGACCCCGCTGCCACAGGAGGGTAGGACAAAAGATGTCATGCAAGTTCTTTTCCATAAGCATGTATGACTATATTTGGAATACATGCCTACATTACATTGACGAATTGGAGCTTGTTATGTGTCACCGTATGTTATGACTGTTTCGTGATGAACCGCATCCGGCATAATTATCCATCATTGATCCGATGCCTACGAGCTTTCCATATACTGGTTTACGCTTATTTACTTTCCCCTTGCTATTGTTACAATCACTACAAAATACCAAAAACATTACTCTGCTTTCGTTACTCTTTTGTTACCGTTACCATCACTATCATATTACTTTGCTACTAAACACTTTGCTACAGATACTAAGTTTCCAGGTGTGGTTGAATTGACAACTCAGCTGCTAATACTTGAGAATATCCTTTGGATCCCCTTGTGTCAAATCAATAAATTTGGGTTGAATACTCTACCCTCGAAAGCTATTGCGATCCCCTATACTTGTGGGTTATCAAGACTAATTTCTGGCGCTGTTGCCGGGGAGCATAGCTCTATTCTTCGTGTCACTTGGGATTTATATCTGCTGGACACTATGAAGAGTTTGAAAGACGCTAAGACAACAATTTATGCCTCAACTACGAGGGGAGGTAAGGTACTGCCATCTAGCTCTGCACTTGATTCACCTTCTGTTATGAGTAAGCTTGCGACACCTAAACCTGCTTCTGCTATTCGTTCTGATATGTCGCATGTTATTGATGATGCCACTTCTGCTATGCATGATACTTATGATGAAACTACCTCTATGCCTGATACTACTGTGCCAATTAGTGATTTTCTCGAGGAACGACTTGCTAGGGCTAGAGAGATTGAAAATATTGAATCTGATTATCAAGATGGAAGTGATGATGAAGAATCACTTGTTATTCCTGAGGGTTATTTATTTGATCAAGAAGCTTCTTTAGCTATTTTAGCTTGCAAAGATAGATATGAACTCAAAAGGTTATTAGCTAAATGGAATAAGCAATCTCTAAATGCTAGGATGAAACCTGACCCTGCTTTTGCTACTTCACCTATCTGTGTTGCTGATAAGGATTATGAATTCTCTGTTGATCCTGATATAGTTACTTTGGTTGAATCTGATCCTTTTCATGGCTATGAATCTGAAACTGTTGTGGCACATCTTACTAAATTAGATGATATAGCGACCCATCAAAGAATCAATGTTATGATAAGAAAGACTTTGTTGCTAGGAAACATGGCAAAGAAAGAGAGCCTTGGGTTCAGAAACCCATGCCTTTTCCTCCCAAACCATCCAAGAAAAAGGATGATGAGGATTTTGAGCGCTTTGCTGAAATGATTAGACCTATCTTTTTGCGTATGCGATTGACTGATATGCTCAAAATGAATTCTTATGCTAAGTACATGAAAGATATTGTTACAAATAAAAGAAAGATACCAGAAGCTGAAATTTCCACCATGCTTGCTAATTATACTTTTAAGGGTGGAATACCAAAGAAACTTGGAGATCCAGGAGTACCTACTATACCATGCTCCATTAAAAGAAACTATGTTAAAACTGCTTTATGTGATCTTGGAGCCGGTGTTAGTGTTATGCCTCTCTCTTTATATCGTAGACTTGATTTGAATAAGTTGACACCTACTGAAATATCTTTGCAAATGGCTGATAAATCAACTGCTATACCTGTCGGTATTTGTGAGGATGTGCCTGTTGTGGTTGCAAACGTTACTATTTTAACGGACTTTGTTATTCCTGATATTCCCGAGGACGATAGTATGTCTATTATTCTTGGAAGACCTTTTCTTAATACTGCAGGGGCTGTTATTGATTGCAACAAAGGCAATATCACTTTTCATGTTAATGGTAATGAGCATACGGTACATTTTCCGAGGAAACAACCTCAAGTTCATAGTATCAATTCTATCGAAAAATGCCATCGATTATATTTGGAGGTTTTAATTTCCTCTTCCTACTGTCAAGAAGAAATATGATATACTTATTATTGGGGATGTGCATATCCCTGTTGAGGTAACCTAGTGTTATTCGAAATTTCTCCGGTTTCATGTTAATCGGAATGAGTTTGTTAACAAGACTTGATCAACCTTGTTAGTGGATTCCTTTTGATGAGCATGAGATGGATGAAACTAGAAGCACAACCTTCTGTACCCTCTCTATACTTTCTATTATTTAGTTGAAATAAAGTAAAAATAAATAATGTTCTGTCTGTTATCTGATTATCCGTGCAATATAAAAATACCTTGAAAATAAAAGTTCTCCAAATGCCCTGAAAATTAAATATGATTTTTTCTAGAATATTTGAGGATTTATGGAACAAAGAACATACCAGGGGGGCCAACCACCTTGCCACAAGGGTGGAGGGCGCGCCCATCCCCGTAGGGCGTGCCCCCCTGCCTCGTGGGCCCACGGTGGCCCTCCTCCACTTATTATTTCACCCACACACTCCTTCTTCCTCCCCCAAACATGAAAAATCAACTCAAGCCCGAGTCGAAGCTCGTTTTGCTGCCATTTTCGATCTCCTTGCTCAAAGCACCTCTCACAAAACTGCTTGGGGAGATTGTTCCTTGGTATGTGACTCCTCCATTGGTCCAATTAGTTTTTGTTCTAGTGCTTTATTCATTGCAAATTTTTGCTGCTTAGGTGACCCTATTCTTGAGCTTGCATGTCAAATTTATAAGGTTCCAAGTAGTTTTGATGCATGATATAGGTACTAGGCACTTGTAGGAGTGGTTGCTATCAATATTATTGAGTTTGGTTTACTTTTATTTTGAAGTTACTAAAAAAATTCAGAATTTTTCAGAGGAAGAAATATGCTTAGGAAAATGTTCCAAGGTGGTTCTTCAAGGAAGCAAGGACCCAGGCTTGCAATGCGTGATGCTGACGAAGAGCCACCAAGAGACGCTCCAGTGCGTCCTTGTGAGTGGGCTTCTAAAAATTGTATGGATCGAGTGGGAATTAAAGAAGAATTTAACGCATATTTGTGTAATGCCGGTCTTGAGGACTTTGAGGCAGACAAATGCCCCCAGTATCATGATCTCACAAACTCTTTTGTGAGGAGGTTTGAGTAGTCATCTTCGCGTAATTCTCCTTCAGTCATGTTTGATCTTTATGACAAATCTTATACCATGTACTTAGAGGATTTCACTTTTGCTTGCAAACTTCCACAATGGGTTAGTGTTAGGGATAACCCTAAATCTGAATTTAGAAACTTTCTTGCTAGTATAAATGTAGGGGAATCTAGAGATATAACGCAAGCTACCATAGGGAGCATTCACTTTCCTGCTATACATTATTTTGCTCTCTTCATAGGTAGGTGCATAAATGCTAAGGATGAATCATGTCACATGTGTGTCCCTGACCTTAGCATTCTCAGGAGTGCTGTGTCAGGAGACCAATCTTATCATACGGGAGCCATTGTAGCTCGTAGGTTGCATCATAATAGATATAATGGAGATTTCTTTGGAGGAATTTATGCAACCCGCTTAGCTAAATTTCTTGAGATAGACGTTCGTGAAGGAGACATGGAGTTGCCTCCGCAGGTGCTCCATGGCCACCGCCACCATTTCGTATGTGGGTTGCATGCTGGATTCTGAGGTGGCCTGGAATATCTTGGTGTGTGTGTCCTCAATCTTGGTGTGGATGGCCTCTATCCGGACCAGGGCGACATCGGCGGCACGGACAGCAGCTCGAGCACTCTTGGCGTTTGCAGCTACCGTCGCAGCAGCAGCTCCAGCTGTCTCAGCTGCAGCAGCTGTCCTCTAGGAGGATGCGGCGATGCTCAATGCGGATGCGGCGACACTCTCGGCGTAGGCGGCTGTGCTCTTGGGGCAGGCGGTGGTGCTCGAGGAGGACGCGACCATCGTACGGGCCTTCACAAAGCGTTTCCATGGTGTCATATTTGCATGAAGGGGGTGCAGGAATGGGGATCAGGATTCTTGGATTCGGGGGTTGCCGGCGAAGCTTAAGGAGGAAGACTTAAATAGGCCCAAAAACTTTCATCGCAAACGGTTCCTACAAAAAAATTGTGTGTGATGTTGTGGATATTTTTTCTTAGCTGTGAAAGACGAATTTGGATTAAAGTGGCAACGGGTGGTGTTCTAAATGTATGAGAAAATTTGTAGTACTAATACAACTGTCATGTCAAATTTTGGAAAGTTCCAGGGGTCATTTGACCTGTTAAGACATTTAAGTGCTTTTCTAGCCATTTAATGACTGCAATTCAAATTTGAACCACATGTACATGCAACAACTAACCATAACGGTTTGAAAAGTCATATTTTGTGTACTTGTGTGTGATTTAATTCCATGTGCAGTAAATTAGAAGGAATTTTCAAACATACTGGTCTAACGGCTATGACACGGTTAAGCATGGAGTGCCATGGCATTTAAATTCCATTTTTTTTAAAGACCAGAAACACATGAAACCTTGCTTGATGTAATGTCATGCCACCAAGATGATGTGGTAAAAAATTGGCATGTTTGACGAAAGTTTGGACACACACCCCTCACAAACCGAAGCAACTCACTAGAAGGCTCGTGGTTCCAGGAGGGAACAATGCATGTTTGATGACGAACGGGAAATAGCTTGCTCTTACGGCCTTCAAATTTTTTATATGTTTATTAACATGCACTAATACAACTGTCATGTGAAAAATTCAAAAATTTCAGGGGTGATTTGACCTTTTAAAGACATTTAAGTGATTTTCTAGCTATTTAATGGTCGTACTTCAAATTTGAACTACATCTACATGCAACGGCTAACCATAATGGTTTGAAAAATCATATTGGTCTCATGAAACTTTGCTTGATGTAATGTCATGCCACCAAGATGATGTGGTAAAAAAATTGACCTGTTTGACAATAGTTTGGACATACACCCCTCACAAACAGGAGCAACTCACTAGAAGGCTCGTGGTTCCGAGAGGGAACAATGCATGTTTGATGACGAACGGGAGATAACTTCCTATTACGGCCTTCAAATTGTTTCTACGTTTAACATGCACTAATACAACTGTCATGTGAAAATTTTGAAAAATTCAGGGGTCATTTGACCTTTTAAAGACATTTAAGTGATTTTGTAGCCATTTAATGACCATAATTCAAATTTGAACTACATCTACATGCAACAGCTAACCATAATGGTTTGAAAAATCATATTTGTGTACTTGTGTGTGAGTTAATTCCATATGCAGTAAATTAGAAGGAATTTTCAAACATATTGGTCTCACGGCATGGACACATGCATGGAGTGCCATGGCATTTTAATTCCAAAAAATTAAAAAAAAATGTAAGTGCATCTAGTGCCCCTTAGTGATTTTGGTGTATTAAAGACTTATAGGTTAAGGGACTAATGCATTTGTGAGTGTACACAAGTCTATAAGTCTATGAGGAGTTTGATATTTATAGAGAAAGTCGACCCCTAAAAATGAATGTCTTCAACTGAAGACTTTGGCTTTCTGAAGACTTTGAAAGTGAAGAAATTGGTGTGACCTTGAAGACTCGGTATTCATACGAGGAATATGAAGCGTGAAGACTTTTGTTTTTGTAGTTTCATTTTCTCTTTCTTGAGTCATAGGAAACAACGTACTGTTAAAGGAGGTCGAGGTAAAACTAAGGAAAAGTTTCCAAGTGATGCTCATCTCAAAATCCTACACCTACCAATCCTTTCGAGTGAAGCCATTGCAAATCTCATACAGTTCGTTCAATTTCTTCAGTGACAAAGACGAAGATCTTCTAGTATCTAAGGAATTTGTTTTGACTGAGGAGTTAGGAATTCGCCAGTGCGGATTGACTACAAGTGAGGAACATGATAGCCCTGAGGAATTTGATAGTCAAATTTCCGACCGTTGTTGTGCTATGTGCCAGCTGTCCCAAAATATCTACCCACCTAACGGTCATATCATTGAAGGGCGTTTATGTCTTATCATGTCGGGCTGCTCCCTAGGCTATAAATAGCCGCCCCTACAACCACTAGTTGGTTGGCTGCTCCGCGAGAAACAGACACTTGTCATCGAGAGCATCCCATCCTCCAATGACTTTGAGCGAAAATCATCAAGTGAGGAAAAACCCATACCCAAACACCTAGAAACCCAAAGTGATTGAGAATCACTGAAGAGATTGTTCCTGTGTGGAACTGACGCTTGTTACCTTTGAGTACTGTCCATCCTCCAGACTATTAGGCGTCATGGTCTAGAGCATCCAAGAGGAATTGTGGATCGCCGAGTGACCGAGTCTATGAAGGTTTGGAAGTCACCTGAAGACTTACCACAAGTGATTGGGAAAGGTCTGTGTGACCTTAGCTCAAGGAGAATACGGTGAGGATTGTGTGTCCTCAGGTTTAATTATCTAGCCACTCCAACCAGATGTACGACTCGCACAGCAGTTGGAAATGGTCTACCAAATCACTGACTTCATGAAGCTACTAGTTCTATTTCCTCAACCCTTTCATTTCCTCATTTCTATGTAGTAGTACTTGATCGTTACTGTTTGAAGACTTTGACTGAAGACTTTCTCAATTTCCTCAATCCTAATTCTTCAGTCACTTTGTCTTCAGCTTGCTTATCCTATGCTTACGCTACTTGTACTCTCTGCTTGTTTACATTTCATCATGATGACCGTGCTTACGCTACTTGTAATCTGTGCTTGTTTACATTTCATCATGATGATTGTGCTACCACTCTATTATGCTTGCATCTCAGTACTTATTCCGCTGCTAAGTAGTTCGTTGCCTAGGACTTTCCTCATCTTGAAATTCCTCAATGACAAATTTGTAAAAATCGCCTATTCACCCCCCTCTAGTCGATATAATGCACTTTCAATTGGTATCAGAGCAAGGTACCCCCTTGTTCTGTGTGATTTTGGTTTAACCGCCTGGATTTTTAGTTATGTTGACCGCTGGATTGAAGAAAGTGGCTTGCCCGATATTTGGTGGTCATGATTATCCCAAGTGGAAGGCCATGATGAAGAGGCGTCTCATGGCAATGGACAGCAAGCTGTGGACCGTCACTCAGATTGGTGTTACTGATCTCTGCAAGATGGCGGAAGCTGATGATAATCGCAAGTACACTCGACTTGACATCATAGCGAAGGATGTCATCTGCTCCTGCTTATCCCGAAACCATTTCAGGAACATCAAGCATCTCTGCCATGCAAAGCTTATCTAGGACTGACTCTCTGATGTCTATGAAGGTCATCGAACTTGTCATGAACCTTGGTTTGAGGAATTCAAGGAATCACTCAAAATGTTGACTTACGATCCTGAATCATCATCCTCTGCACCATGCCTTATGGCAAAAGGTGCCAAGGTAACTGAATGCTACCTATCTGAGTATGAATCTGGTGATGAATTTGGACCCAACTATACCAAACTTGCTTCCCTTGCCACTAAACAACAAAGAGCTTTGGAAAAAGTTCAAAATGTGCTAGATGAAAGCAATGATATGTTGGGTGAAGAAATGGATCGAACTCAAACCCCGGCTAGTAATCTTTAGAGACTCCAGTCTAAGTTTGACAACCGTCAAAGTCATCATAACACTCTCTTATCTGATCATGAGAAGCTTTCCTATGAATTTCTTCAAAGAAAGCAGGATCTTGAAAAGCTAAGAGTGAGTTATGAAGATCTTCTGAAAGAGCGTGATTCATTGCTTGCTCAACAGATCAGTTCCGCTCAGGTTTAATTCATTCCACCATGTTTGAAATGCATTGAATGAGAATCTGCTAATTCTTCACCTGAAAGTTCAAATGCTTCTGTTGCTGCAAATTCTTCAACTATCTCTGCTATCACAAATTCCTCATCCGAGGATGCTACTAGTATCACTGACATGCAGTGCTGAAGGAATTGTATGTGACAGGCATGTACAAAATCCTCAAAGGGCATCACGCTCTTTGTGATGTGCTTAAAAAGCAGATCCTCAACAAGAACCCTAGGAAAGAGGGTATTTCCTTTGAGAGGAAACTCAATGCTGATGGGACCTACTGGAAACCTGAGTAGTATCCCAAAACCTCATGGGTTGTTGCCAAAGGACCTCCCATAGATCCATCCACTTTATCTGGCTTTACATGTGAATCTTCATATTCTTCTGATGAGTCATTTGACTCCAACTATAAACTATTCAAAAATCAGAATGGTGAAGTATTTGCTAGATATGTTGGCACTAACTACAGGAACGGTCCCCCTATGAAGAAAATCTAGGTTCCCAAAAGGTTCCTTGAAAGTCTTTAAGTGAATGTCATCATGACACCATGTGTGAAGAATAGGAAACCCGGATTGAATTCTTCATATGGACCAAAGTCTTCATATGGATCCAAGTCCTCATATGGACCACATTCCTCACATGGATCAAATTCCTCATATGGATCAAAGTCCTCATATGAACATCATCGTGCTAACACTTCTGTTTCGCAGGGAAAGCCTAAGGGCTATTAATATGTGAACTATTCTTCAAACCATTATGTTCAAGAATTTCTCTGCTTATTCATATGCCTACTCTAACCCCTCTTATGTGAAACGAAGTGGACTGGCTTCTATGCCACTGTCGGATTTTGGGTTCCGGCAGACCCTTGAGGTTCGAACACTGGGGTGCATGCGGAGATTTCGCCTCCTACCTAACTGCACCCCTCCGCCATGCTAAGATCTAAACTAAGGAAAGAACAACACAAGAGACACTGGGTTTATATTGGTTCGGTCCACCGTTGTGGTGTAATACCCTACTCCAGTGTGTGGTGTGTGGATTGCCTCTTGGGCTGGTGATGATGAACAATACAAGGAAGAACAACCTCGCGAGGGTTTGTTCTTGGCTGAGGCGATGAACTGCTGGGAGGAGTTCAACCACCCTTCTCTCTCTCTCTCTCCCGCTCTCTCTTTCTCTGACCTACCCTCTCTCTGACCTACCCCCTCTCTGACCTACCTCCTCTTGCTGTGTGGCTGGCAGGTCCTATTTATAGAGGCCCTGGTCCTCTTCCCAAATATTGAGCGGGAAGGGAGCCAACAATGGCGGGCTAATTTGAAGGGGGACAGCAAGTATCAGCTACCCTGACAAAAGTAGTCTTCGCCTGTGCAAAGCTCTGCTGATGACGCCGTCTTGGGCTCCACGATGACCTCCATCTCGTAGTACTCCTGGTCTTGGTCTCGTTGCACCGAAATGGCAACCTTTGCATGATGCCTCGGTACTCCGCGGCTGTGCTTGCCCCCTTTGCACCAAAGAGGAAAGGAGGACGTTGCGTAGGCTGGCACCCTCCTGGCGCCCTGAGTTGTCATGGCTTGCGTCACGGGCTCCTCGTGAGGTACCCCGCCTTGATCTCTATGTCTCCCCGTGAGCCAGCCTGACGAGGCCATGCCTGAGGAAGCTTCGCGTTGTCTGCGTCGCGAGGCTTGGACCCTCACGAGGGTCTTGGGTTTGTGTTGGTGAAGATGGGCCATGCTGGGCCCCCCTTTGAGCCACGCCGCAGGCCGCAGGCAAGCAAGTCTGGGGACCCCCATTCCCAGAACACCGACAGTAGCCCCCGGGCCCAAGGCGCGCCCGGACCTGGCCGTGCAGGGAGGCGGAAGGGCAGGAGCGAAGCGCCGCGGGCCCTAACAGCCTGCGGCCTTGGGCGCCGTGTGGCGGTTGACTGGACGTGGGCGCCTCAGCAACCGCGCGAGTTGATAAAGGAGTGGCATCCGCCTAGGTCCTGCTTCTTGCTTTCTCCGGCTGCTGCTCAGATCCCCTTTCTTGCGCCTCTCCTTCCTTCCTCCAAGATTTCCAGATCTGCTCTGACCACGCGGCCTAGGGAGCCATGGCGCCTTGTCAGCCCCCAGCCACAGCTTGGTACTCGTCCGCCCTGGACTCGCCGAACGTGTTGGAGGCGGGCCTTGCCCGGTTGCGCCAGATGGCGACGGCGTGGGGCATCGACGGGAAGAAGGTGTTCAAGGCCGGCTCCGCCACCCCTGAAGGTCAAGGGAGCACCTTCTATCCGCTCTTCGTAAGTGCCATTGTTGCTGGCCTGGTGCCTCCCTTCTCCGAGTTCTTCTTCTTTGTCCTCCGCCATTACAAGCTACAGGCTCTGCATCTCCATCCCAACTCCGTCCTTCTCCTGGCAATCTTTGCTTATTATTGCGAAGCACATGTTGGGGTGCAGCCCTCAATGGCCTTGTTGCGCCACTACTTCTACCTCCAGACCTCTCGCGGGACCGCTTCCATGTGCGCGAGCTTCGTCGCGTCCGGCGGCACCATTGCCATCTCGAACTCTGGGAAGAGGATTGAGGGCTTCAGGGGCAAGTGGATCTTGGTGGATGCTGGGTGCATCCACCCTCGGCTGATCTTGACCATGGAGTAGCCCACGAGCTCCAGCGACTGGGGTTGAGTGGAGCTCACGGATCCCCGTGCGAAGATGGTGTTGGAGAAGATGGACGCGGATCTGAGGTCAGCCGACATGGCGGCGGCGAAGCTGACCGGCGCGTTGCTGCCGAGGGAGTTCCTGGAGCATCGGGTGGCTCCGCTTCGGCAGTACTTGCTTCCAATGTGGAGGCCCCGTTCGAACCCCGCGGCCTTGGCCGCCGGAGACCTGGTTGCGGTTCTCCAATCTCTGGTCGGGGGCAATGTGGCGAGGCTGGAGGGCGCTCCTACGCCCTTGTTCCTCCGCAATGACTGGGAGCAGGTGGTGAAGTCCATGCCCGTCTTCAACGGGGATGGGCCAGTGCCCCTGGAAGCTCCCGAGGAACCGGTGGACGTGCCCTTCGGCGACTCCAGCGAAGAGGAAGAGGGAGGGGAGCGCGGAAAGGGGCCTGACTCCGAGGCGACTGGCGGAGAGTCGAGGGCTCCCCTCCCCCGGCGCAGGTCCCGCGTTCTCCGCCTCTCTCTGAATGATGAAGACGAGGATGACGGCGTAGACGATGACGATCAGGACGGCGGGAGCTCGCCCCCGATCCCGAAGAAGGACAGGACCGGGCTGATCTCCCGCGGGTCTCCCCCGGCCTCGGGGCGAACCACAGACGCACCTTCTGCCTCCAAGCTTCCCGAGGTCGACCCTTCCAGCCGACTTTCAGGCTTCAAATTTGGCCGGAGGCCGCTTGAGCTCACTGGCGACGACCCATAAGCATTCGATCCTTGTCTTTATCTCTTGCTCTGCTTCTGAGGCTTGACGTCCGCATCTTTGGGTAGGTTGGCGCCCGCAGCAAAGAAGCCGAAGGGGGCTCCCGAGGTCCCATCCGTGGCGGCGCTTTTGCCCGCGAAGGAAGGTGACCGCAACGCACAGGCTTCTCCTGCCCGGTCGTCTTCGCAAGGTTGGCTGAGCCGGCTGGGGCGAGCTCAGCCCCCACGGCCCAAGTGGCTCCCGAGGCGCTCTTGCCTGCCGCCGCCACTATAGCTGTCGGGGCGCGGCAGATTCCGCCTTAGGATGTTGCGGCTGCGCTGCCACCTTCTCCTCCTACTCCACCGGCCGATGTCCCTCCGACTCCTTTCGCCGTTCTGGATTGTGCTGTTGCTGAGCTGGACCGACTGCGGTAGGATCTTCTTGGCGCCAACCCCCACTTGGTGGCCGGGCGTTTGGAGCTGGCTTCTGGATGGGTTCGCTCCGACGCCTCGATTCGGGCGGCGCTGTTCCAGGCCTCGACGGCATGCGACGAGGAGAAGCAGGCCGTCCTGGAGGTGAAGGCTGCCCGTGATGCATCCTTGGGGGAGGTGGTCGACATCCGCGGTCGCTGCAAGGCGCTGGAGGGCGAGCTGCAAGGCCTGCGGGATCGGCTCGCGGAAGAGGTCCGCCTTCGCCAAGAGCAGGAAGAAGCCATGAAGGCTCGCGAGGCAGCCGTCTAGGGCCGGGAGGCCAAGCTCAGGAAGCGCCGCGACCGCCTAGGCACGCTGGAGTAGGAGTTGGGGGCGAGGAAGGCCGAGCTGGACGGCAAGGCCCTGGTTCTTGCCGAGGACCGTGCGGCCTTCACGGAGTTGGAGGCGAAGGCTCGCTCCTCGCTGAGGATGCTTTACGACAGCGGCCTGGAGAGCCTGCTGGCTGGCGCCGAGGACTGCCCCGCCAAGCTGCTTCCCTTCCTGGGTCACGCTCTTGAAGATGTCGCCCTTGGCCTTGGCCCCACGACCGAGGCCAAGGCGCGTGTCATGTCTTCTGCAGCACTGACGCGGGTCCTCACCCACATCTACCTTCGCGATCCCGTTGTCGACCTCGACAACCTGCTGGAGCCAGTGAGCGGTGAGCGTGCCGCTGCCGCTACCGAGGCCATGAAGGGTCGCACGGAGGTTCTGCTGGTGAAGTTCCGGGCCTTCAGCACCAAGCCGGACCAAGGCGCTGCCGACCCCGCTGCTCCGTGAGGCGAACCCACTCCGTGCTGCTCCCCCGCTGCCAAGTGACTCCGTCGTGGTTCCTGTCCTGCTTTTAATTCCTGCACATGTATCATGCCTCGGGGAGGCGTTTAAACTTGCGTTTGGCATTGAAATAACAGTGTGGACTGCAATATTTGCTTTTGAATTCCTTGAAATTAGCGCTTTTCCTTCCTACTTGCTTACGTTCTACACCGGCAGAGCCCGGCCCCGCGCGTACCTCACCCAGCAATAGTCCCGATCGGAAACCAGGACGGGACCAAGGAGTGAGGGGCTACGTGACAAGTTAGGCTCCTGAGTCGCGATGCTCAGGAGTCCCCCTTGGCGCACGAATAGCAAGTAGGGAGGTGTGATGCGGGTGGATCCACCGTTCTACGTCTGCAGGGCCCGACCGCGCGCGTGCCTCACCCAGCGATGGTCCCGACCGGAAACCAGGACGGGGCCACGGAGTGAGGGGCTACGTGACCAGTTAGGCTCCTGAGTCGCGATGCTCAGGAGTCCCCCTTGACGCTCAAACGGCCTTCGTACCTTGGCTCCGCTTGGGGAGAGACGCGCGACGAACCAGGCCCGGGGGGACCTGGCCGGGCGGCGTGCGTCTCGGTGTGACCCAGGCGCAGACCCCGTGCCCAGCCCCCTCGCGCGGCACTCCCGAGGGGAGGCGTTACGATGAGGCTAGAAACTGAGCTCTGGGCTCCCTGAGGTTGATGCGGCCCGGGGGCCACCCTTAGTTGTTTATCACCAGCGCGGAGCATAGTGCTACCGTATGTGTACGGGCATAGCCGCTCCTCGGCAGTGTCGTCAGCCAGCGCAGAGCATGGTGCTTCCACTGGTACGTGGGAGGGGGCCCCCCTCCGGGAGGAGCCCCCGGGGCGTGTACAGCCCCGCCCTGACACGTGGCTGGCACAGTAGGGCCTGGCGAGGTGTATCTGGGCACCCGTGAGCCAGCGCGGGACTCACGGGGCCCTACCTCTAGGCGGGTTGCGCCTGGCACTGGGCCTTATCTTGTGATGTGTCCCTGCAAATTTGGTTAGATGTCGGCACTCTACGTCCTCGGGTCCCGGCCCTCGAGCTGGTCTCAGCCATCGCTGGTATGCCAGGTCGCGATGCCATGGACAAGGCCAGAGGGTGAGGGCTGGAGAGCCAGTAAGAGCCCTGAGTCACGATGCTCAGTTGCCCCCCCTTTAACGTGCAAGTAGTCGGCATGGAGGAGAAGAGGTGCCGCAGACCGGCATCAAATAATCAAGCATGATGGGTCTAACACATAATCGGAAATAAACGCAAATGGGATACATGCCACTGGGCCTGGCCCGAGCGGCTTGGGGATCATGCAGCCTGAGGGGCGCCCCCAACAAGGTAAGCTAATCGACGCAAAATAAAAGGGATACACGCCGCAGGGACGGACCCACGCGGCCTGGGAATAATGCAGCCCTGGGGGCGCTCCCAGCTGGAAGTAAAACTTGAAAGATGTCACCTGATGATGTTGAGGACGAAGGGGTGTTGGTGTAGCAGGCTCGGGGGGCTGCGGGAGCCGATCCTCACGAGCCCCCAGGCCCAGGGGCCTAGGGAGGCCCCGGAGGCGCTGGCGACTCCTCGCGGGCCATCTCCATCTCTGCCAGGGCTGCGGAACGCCTGGCCTCTCGTACCTCCGTGATGCCCCTCATGAGGCGCTGGTGCGCGTCAGCCGCGTTCGGCAAGCCGTAAGGCATGCGAACGTAGCTGTGGGGTGGACCTCCGCAGCGCCCCACTCGCGTGGGCCAGAGGCGCTCCGGAGAGACGACTTGGTTGAGCCCTGGTATGTCAATGTAGACGCGCAGCCCACCATCCTCGCCTGGATGGGGGGCCACTGCTGGTAGGCCGCGGGCGCCTCTCATGACTCTTGACTTCTGTAGCTCCTGAATGGCCTTGCTGACGGACTCCTGTGGGTCTGGATCTCCTTGCCTTGCTCCTTCTTGAGGGAAACGTGCTTCAAAACACGCCTCCATGTGGTGCCCAAGCGCCTCCCTCGTGACCCAAGCTAGGTCGGTGGCCCTCCAAGGGAAAGCCCCCGAGCCCTGCCTGAGGGGGGCGCCGGGCGCACTTTCCTATGAAATGGAGGGAGGCTCCCCCTGGGCAGGCGCGGGCCTAGAGGGGCCTGCCTCCTAAGTGGTCGAGGCGGACAATGTCTTCTTCTTCTTGGGGGTGGTCTCGGGAAGCCTCCTGCTTCCACGATCCGGGTCTTCCAGTGATGCGGCCTGAAAGGCTCGTTCCAGGGAACACACCGCGTCCTTCTCTTCACAGGGCACCGTGATGGCTCCGCCGCTTCCTGGCATCTTGAGGACGTTCTAGCCGTGCTGAGTTACGGCCATGAACTTGGCCAGCGCTGGGTACCCAAGGATGGCGTTGTACGGCAGGCGAATGTGAGCGACGTCGAAGTCGATGAGCTCGGTGCGGTAGTTGTCATGTGCCCCGAAGGTGACAGGGAGGCGGACCTGCCCAATCGGGACCGTGGAGCCGTTAGTGATACCGAAGAAGGGCTTGGTCGGCTGAAGCTGGTTGTAGGGCACTTGGAGGTTGTTGAACGTCTCCACGGACAAGACATTGAGCCCTGCCCCGCCATCGATGAGGGTCTTGGTGACCACCACATTGCTGATGATTGGGGAACAAAGCATCGGGAGGACTCCGGCGGTTGCCGCACACTTGAGCTGATCTACTGAGCTGAACGTGATGGCGCACGCTGACCACCTGTGAGGGCATGTGGCTTCGAGTCTGGGGAGTGCTGCGTTCACTTCACGGGCGAACTGCTTGAAGATGCGCTGAGAGGCTGGGGCTTGTGCTCCGCCCAAGATGCAGGCGATCGCGCACGGCTCCTGTAAGCCCCCAGCATCCTCATCTTGATGGCGGTCATCGTTTCTCCTTCGCTGCGGCGGCAGTGGTGGGAGGCCTGTGTTGCCTAGCGGGCGATCCTCGCGAGGCTGATCCCTCCAGTCTCCCTCGCGAGGCTGATCTCTCCATCCTCTCTCGCGAGGCGGGTCTTGCCAGCGATCCTCGCGAGGTTGATCGCGCGACCCTTGGCGCGGCCCACGGTCTTCCCAGCATCCTGCGTTTCTTCCTCCTCCTCGACCGTAGCCCCGGTCACCGCGGTCGGGGCGACGGCCGATCCTTCCTTCACGCACGGCTCGGAGTTCTTGGCATTCATTGGTGTTGTGGGTGTGGAGGTCGTGGTACACACAGTACCGGCTGCCCTTGGGAGGTTAGGGCTGATCTCTGCCCCGCTTGGTGTCTGGTTCTGCTGCGAGCACTGCAGCCCCCTTGCGCTTCACATCCTTGGCCTTGAGCTTCTTCTCTTCTGGGTCTGCGGCAGGCAGCTCGACGAGGGAGAGACGCCCCTCCTCAGCCCTGGCGCACTTGTTTGCCAAGTTGAATAGCTCCAAGGAAGTGCACAGGTCTTCATGCATCGCCAGCTCCTCCTTCATCTTGACGTCGCGCACTCCGTCGGAGAAAGCTGAGATGATGGCCTCCTCAGTCACCTTGGGGATCTTGAGGCGTGCGTTGTTGAAGCGCTGCATGTACTTCTGCAGGGTCTCCTCGGGTTGTTGCTTGATGCGGCGCATGTCGCTCACGGCGGGGGGCCGGTCGCGAGTACCTTGGAAGTTGGCGATGAAGCGGGTGCGCATCTCTTCCCAGGAGGAGATTGTGCCTGGAGCCAGGTTCAGGAGCCAGGTGCGGGCCCCGTCCTTGAGCGCCATGGGAAACTAGTTCGCCATGACCTTCTCGTCTCTGTTGCCAGCTTCGATGCCCAGCTCGTAGAGCTAGAGGAACTCCGCAGGGTTGGTTGTGTCGTCGTAGCGAGGAGGCAGGTCTGGTTTGAACTTGTCGGGCCACGCGACGCTGCGTAGTTCGGTGGTGTAGGCGCGGCAGCCTGCTGTGGCCACGGGAGGCCTTAGGTGACGGAGAGCCTGGTCTTGCATGTCCCCGCGCGCTGGAGCAGGGGGATGGTCGCGACGTGCTGGAGCAAGGAGCGCCCGGGCAGCTTCTGGCAGGCGAGGGACTTCTTGGCAGCTCTGTTCTTGCTGCGCTGGCACCTGATGGAGCAGGTTCCGCCCAGGGGCCATGCGCCTTGGAGCCATGGCGTCTTCTTGAGGAGGAGGAGGCCGGGGCGCCACCGGAGCCTCTTTGCCCACACGGGGCGGGGTGCGGTGCAGCGGAACGGACGGCGCGGAAGAGCCCCCTGCAGCGCGGACGAGCTCGGCGACGCAGTCGAGCCATTCTTCGTAGACGTTGTCGACGGGACGGTAGCGCAGGAGCTCGTTTGCCGTGATGAGTGCAGCCCGAGCCTCCATGGGAGCACGGAGCACGCGGGACGAAGATCCAGCTGGGGCGAGCGAGGGGGTTGCGGTGCGGCCGTCTTGCCGCACGGACGGATGCTGGGACGATGCTTGCCGCTCGTCCCCCGCCGGGCCGGTGGCGGCGTTGATGGCAGGTGACGGGGAACGGCGTGGATGCCCGCCGACAGGGGCCGTCTGGGCGACGCGGGAAGCGAGTGCGGCCCGGTGCTCGGCGCGGGCCCGACGAGCGTCAGACATGGGCGTGACGGTCGGAGGAGAACGGGGCGGTGGAAGACGAATTCCGGCGCACCCCTACCTGGCGCGCCAAATGTTGGATTTTGGGTTCCGGCAGACCCTTGAGGTTCGAACACTGGGGTGCGCGCGGAGATTTCGCCTCCTACCTACCTGCACCCCTCCGCCATGCTAAGATCTAAACTAAGGAAAGAACAACACAAGAGACACAGGTTTTATACTGGTTCGGGCCACCGTTGTGGTGTAATACCCTACTCCAGTGTGTGGTGTGTGGATTGCCTCTTGGGCTGGTGATGATGAACAATACAAGGAAGAACAACCTCGCGAGGGTCTGTTCTTGGCTGAGGCGATGAACTGCTGGGAGGAGTTCAACCACCCTTCTCTCTCTCTCTCTCCCGCTCTCTCTTTCTCTGACCTACCCCCTCTCTGACCTACCCCCTCTCTGACCTACCTCCTCTTGCTGTGTGGGTGGCTGGTCCTATTTATAGAGGCCCTGGTCCTCTTCCCAAATATTGAGCAGGAAGGGAGCCAACAATGGCGGGCTAATTTGAAGGGGGACATCAAGTATCAGTTATCCTGAAAAAGTAGTCTTCGCCTATGCAAAGCTCTGGTGATGACGCCGTCTTGGGCTCCACGGTGACCTCCATCTCGTAGTCCTCCTGGTCTTGGTCTCGTTGCACCGAAATGGCAACCTTTGCCTGATGCCTCGGTACTCCGCGGCTGCGCTTGCCCCTTTTGCACCAAAGAGGAAAGGAGGACGCTGCGCGGGCTGGCACCCGCTTGGCGCCCTAAGTTGTCATGGCTTGCGTCACGGGCTCCTCGTGAGGTACCCCGCCTTGATCTCTCCGCCTCCTCGTGAGCCAGCCTGACGAGGCCGTGCCTGAGGAAGCTTCGCGTCGTCCGCCTCGCGAGGCTTGGCCACTCGTGAGGGTCTTGGGTTTGTGTTGGTGAAGATGGGCCGTGCTGGGCCCCCCTTTGGGCCACGCTGCAGGCCGCAGGCAGGCAAGTCTAGGGACCCCCGTTCCCAGAACGCCGACAGCCACCTTTCTCTTATGGAGCTCGCGGAATGATGAACTCTTTGCCACCCCTCCAGATGTGGGTGGTGAAGAAAAAGAACTAATCTCTTATGCAGGGTTAGGTCTCCATACGAACTTGAACGTCTAATAAATTTGCTGGAGACCTAAATATGCTTGAAAGGATGCAAGCTAATCATGAAGAAATGTATTTTCATTTCTCATGTCCTCATACTGCTATATGTGTTCTATTGCTTGATGAAATTTATCTGGTGAATTTGATGACATATTCTTCACTACTGAAGTATATGAGTTCGTAAAATGCACTAATTCATCTGCAGGATGATCAACCCAAAGCTACAGAGTGGGTCCTCGACAGTGGATGTACAAATCACATGACTGGTGGCAGGAACTTATTCATGGACACTATCTTGTCTCCATCACATCTGAAGCATATCACCTAAGTTGACAAAGGAAAAAGCGAGGTATTGGGTCTAGGTAAGGTTGCGATCTCAAAGGATCGACACATGGACAAATTCATGCTTGTCGAGTCCTTAAGATTCAACCTCATGTATGTCTCAATGCTTTGTGATCTTGATATGGTTGTTATCTTTGGCTAGTATCGTTGTGTTGTGATCATGGAAGCTGGCAATTCCAAAGTCTTCGAAGGCTTTAGGAGAGGAGACCTGTATATTGTTGATTTCTCTACAGGACCACAACCTGCTACATGTCTACTTGCAAAAGCTTCAGACGCCTGGCTATGGCATTGACGACTTGGTCATGCTGGCATGAGGAACTTGCACACGCTCGCGAAGAAGAAGCATGTCATTGGCATTGAGGGCGTCAAATTCCTCAATGATCACCTATGTGGAGCTTGTGAAGCTGGAAAGATGACCAAGGCCAAGCATCCCTCAAGGACTATCATGACTACCACTCGTCCATTTGAATTGCTTCACATGGATATTTTCGGCCCTACTCATTATGCCACATTCACTAATGCTGCATCTTTATATGGCTTTGTTATTGTTGATGTCTATTCTCGTTACACATGGGTGCATATCATCACTTACAAAACTGAAGTGCAGGAAGTCTTCAAACGATTTTCCCCGAGGGCTTCAACAAACTTTGGTGTGATGATCAAGCACATTAGAAGTGACAATGGGACCGAGTTCAAGAATACTGGTCTTGATGACTATCTTGATGAACTTGGTATTACTCATGAATTATCTGCTCCTATACTCCTCAGCAGAATGGCGTCGTGGAGCGCAAGAACAGGACTCTTGTTGAGATGGCTCGCACTATGCTTGATGAATACAAGACGCCTCCTCGCTTCTGGCCTGAGGCAATTGATACCGCATGCCACATCATCAACAGGGTATATCTTCACAAAATTCTTCAAAAATACCTCATATGAACTCCTCACTGACAAGAAACCCAATGTGAGTTATTTCAAAGTCTTTGGTGCTAAATGTTGGATTAGAGATCCTCATCACAATTCCAAATTTGCACCAAAAGCACATGAAGGTTTTATGCTTGGTTACGAAAAGGACTCGCACACCTACAGAGTCTTCAACACATATCACTACAAGGTTGTTGAAACTGTAGATGTGCGGTTCGATGAAACTAACGGCTCGCAAAGAGAGAACCTACCTCCTATGCCACATGAAATGTCACCTAAGGAATCCATTAAGTTCAAGGCTACAGAGGATGCCATTCCTACTAAAGAATTTGCTGAAGAAGTCATTCCAGAACATGAAGAACATCATGCTGGTGCACCTAAGGAAAATGGTTCTGAAGAAAATGCTGAGCCCACTCAACGTCATCAACCCGCTCATCCTCACGTCGCAAATGAAGTGCAGATTGAAAGAATCATCAACGACATCAAAGCACCAGGTCCTCTCACACTCTCAAAGGCTTCACATTTGTCTAACTTTTGTGGGCACTTTGCTTTTGTCTCTATCATAGAGCCCAACAAAGTAGATGAGGCATTTCTGGAGCCTGAGTGGATTCAAGCGATGCAAGAGGAATAACATCAGTTCAAGCTCAACAATGTCTAGGAACTTGTTAAGCGACCAGGCCCATGCAAGCACAATATCATCAGCACCAAATGGATCTACCGCAACAAGCAAGATGAAAATGGCCTTGTGGTGAGGAATAAGGCACGACTTGTAGCTCAAGGCTACACACAGGTTGAAGGAATTGATTTTGGTGAAACTTTTGTACCTGTTGATAGACTTGAGGCTATTCGCATATTGCTTGCTTATGCTAACCATCATAATATCATCTTATATCAAATGGATGTGAAAAGTGCATTCCTCGATGGTAAGCTTGAGGAAGAAGTATATGTTGCTCAACCCCCAGGTTTTGAAGATCCAAAGCATCCTGACAAAGTCTTCAGACTCAATAAGGCCCTTTATGGCCTCGAGCAGGCCCCTCGGGCGTGGTATGATACTTTCAAGGAATTCCTCATGAAGAAGGGCTTCAAACCCGGTTCACGTGACCCAAATCTTTTCACCAAAACCTATGATGATGAATTATCGTGTGCTAAATATATGTTGATGATATTATCTTTGGATGCACTAACCAACATTACAATGACAAATTTGCTTATATGATGAGTGAGGAATTTCAAATGTCTATGATGGGAGAATCGAAATTCTTTTTAAGTCTTCAAATTCATCAACAACGCAAGGGCATCTTCATATCTCAAGAGAAATACCTCAAGGATGTGTTGAGGAAGTTCGGCATGCAAGATTGCAAAGGCGTCAAAATCCCTATGCCCACAAATGGCCATCTATGCACTGCTGAAAATTGTACTGACTTCGATCAAAAAGTATACCGCTCCATGATTGGCTCTTTATTGTATCTATGTGCATCTAGGCCAGATATTATTCTTGGTGTTTGCATGTGTGCCCGCTTTCAAGGTACACCGAAAGAATCACACCATAAGGTTGTGAAGCATATTCTTCGATATCTAGCTCACACTCCAACACTTGGATTATGGTATCCCAAGGGATCGGCTTTTGATCTCATTGGATATTCAGACTCTGACTATGCTGGTGATCATGTGGACCTCAAGTCAACATCAAGCACAAGCCATTTCCTCGGACGATCCTTAGTATGTTGGTCCTCGAAGAAGCGGAACTGTGTATCACTCTCCACTATTGAAGCTGAGTACATTGCTGCTGGTTCATGTTGTGCTCAATTGCTATGGATGAACAAAACCCTCAAGGACTATGGCATCAATGTGAAGAATGTGCCACTCTTCTGTGACAATGAGAGTGCCATCAAGATTGCTCATAACCCAGTTCAGCACTCGAAGACAGAGCACATCCAGATTCGTCATCATTTTCTTCGAGATCATGTGTTGAAGGGCAACATCTCTATTGAGCACGTGAAGACTAAAGAACTGCTAGCTGATATCTTCACAAAGCCCTTGGATGAGAAGAGATTTAGAAAGTTGCGGTGTGAGCTAATATCTTAGAATCTTTGAATGTTCTCTGAAAAGGACACACATCCTAACACTTATGCAAAATTGATGATTTAGATGTGCAACACACGAAGTAACATTTTTATTCAATCAATGAAGACTAACCCTCTAAGTGTGAAGAAATTAATGAAGAATTTGATTCTCAGAGCCCTATGACAATTGTACGCGATATCTGAAATTATCATTCTTATACGGTGGGTCATGCCACCAAGAAAAGTTGAAAATCTTCAATTTGAGTTTTTTTTGGTATTGAAATTCCTCAGTTGTTCAAATTCTTAGACTTTGCAAGTCTTCACTCTTTTTGACTCCGTTCTTCATTGACTATATATTTGAGTTTTCAGTCCTCTACAACATTCACTTATTGCTAATTCTTCAAGTTGACTTTTCTGCTAAGTGAATGTGATCGGACCCTTCCCCCTCTATGCTAAACTCAACCCAGTCTGTTCACAAATTCTTCATGTGTGTTTTATTTGAAACCCGTTCAAAATCTTCACTGTGTCCTTCTCATCTGAAGAATTTGCGAATGAAACTTAATTTTCTTATCTAAATTTTTGGCTTTTGCCGCTCAAACCGTTCCACATCCCGTGATATGATTATTCTATTCACCCACGATCTCCACCTCACTATACATGGGTGACACATGTCGATGGGATGAGAAGGGTCAGGGGCACGTTCGTCCATTTTCTTCGGACGAACAGTTTTTCACCTTGGCAATAAATACCCATCACCCTCCTCAGACCGTATTTACCCCGCTCGACCTCACTCCCCTCGCTTGAGCTCTCTGACCTAGTGCCGCCGCTACTTCCATCGTCGTCGGTGAGGAAGAGCTTCACTGCCTCAACCTCGTCGCCGTCGTACTTGCGCCGGCCACGGAAATCTTCACTCCGCCGCTACCGTAGTTGTCTTCCACCACCAAGTTAGGGCGTGGAAGATCTGAACGGACAAACTTCTCAACTCCTACTCCCAGTTCGTCGTGTTCTTCATCAAGGGTAAATAAAATCTATTTTTACTGCCCTTGTTGATTCTAATGATTTCCACAAAATCCTCAAAAGGTGTTTATTCTTCAACTTCCACACTGTTAAAACACCTCACATGCTTGATCTATTTCTCTAAGCAACATTTTTCTTCAAGATTCCTCAATTGTGTGGATTTTCAATCTATACAACTCTGGAACCTAAGTCAAAGAACGCTTAATGAAATTCCTCAAGACACTCCTGGTCAAATTCCTCAAACTTGTTCATTTTGAAAAACTTCTGAGAACGCATATGACCTCTCCAAATTCTTCGCACCTATACTCTGTTCACAGGTACACATGTCTGCCGCTAAATCTCTAGGTTCTCATCAACTTAACTCATTTACAGCGTTCCTCGAATACAAATTGTATACCTCGTCAGATAATTCAATTGTTCAAAATTCTCAACTGAAGAAAATGGTTGATGGCAAGAGACCTCAGAAGGGAGGCAAGTGACAAGAAGTGAATACAACTTTTGAGATCCCTGATGACATTTATGAGGACTATTGCACTCCTGATGAAGCCAAACATGGAAAGTTGAACAAGAATCAACGCAAGGTGCGCATACATAGGATAGAGAGGCGATGGGCACGCGAATGGAGGGAGTACAGATATGTCACTCCTTAGTACATGAAGAAATTTGCATTACACTCTCCTTATCCAAGACCTCCATTAGCACCTGGCCAAGTTGCTGGTCCCACTAGCCTCAAGCATGGTGAGGATTTTCCAGATGAATGGGCCAAGGGGCAAGCCAAGTTGACCAAAATGGCCAAAGAAGTAGTAAGGAAATTCAATGAAGATTCTGCTGCTGCTGCTACCGAGGCCTCTGCTAGCAAGCCCAAGAAGGCTATGCCCAAGAAGCCTACACACAGGCCAAGCTCATCAAAGACCTCACGACATATTCCTCAAGCAGTTCCAGTTCCTACTATTGCAAAAGCTTCAGCTACTGCTGCAAAGTCCTCGGCACCTGCGCATCTCGCCTCTTGCCAAAGGACCACATGCATCTCTATTGTCTCAGGAGCTTCTGCAAGTTCTTTAACTTCTCCTCAGTCCTCAACAGGCCCAACTTTGCCGAAGAAAAAGGCCACTACTGGACAAGGCACCAGGCCAAGTCCTCACAAGAAGCAGGTTGCCTTCCAAGTGTCATCTAGTGAAGACAAAGCTGATGATGAGGTATTAGCAGAAATCATCAGAGACAAACAGCAAAAGGGCCGCTAGAGCCAAAGGCAGTAATGTGCCACTGATGCTGGATCCAAAGTTGATCCTCGACTTCATTGACCTATGGCACAAGGACCCCAATACTCCTTTGCCTGAGCTAAACCTCACTCCTGGCCAAAGTCATGTGTTGACGGCATTCATTGATAAGGAAAAATGGAAATTTGAATAAGGGACGAAGGTGAAGAAAGCTTAGTACAAGAAAGAGCGCTTTCTGAAGCAAAATGTTCTGAAGCTATCACCTGATGAACTTGTATCTCTACAAAGAGAGATCAAGGGTCTAAGAGTGATGAATTTGACCGATACTATGCTGATTGGCTAGGAGCCAAAGTCAGATTCGTCAAGCTGACCAACGGATTCACCTCAAATGTTGCAGCCCCATCGCAACATGAAATTCCTCAGGCTGAAGTATCCGCTCAGCCTACTGAAGAACATGCCAGCACCGCTGATGAAAATCAGGCTGCTGAAGAAAATGAAAGCACCAGGGCTGCTAAAGAAATTCCAGCCGCTGAAGAAACTACCGGGGCAACCTCTAGTGTTGCGCCTGAATAACAAGCCAAGCCAGTTGAAGCATCTGCATGCTACTGCGCGTGAAGAAACTGAACCAGCCAGGGTAACTGCAATAGTTGCGCATGAAGAAATTGCACAAATGTCCTCTACTCCTCATGCATAGGCAACAAGTTCTAACCTTCCTTCTGGATCAGAAGTGAAGAAGACCAAAGCTACAGAGTGAGCAGCTGTGAAGAAAAGGAAAGCATCTGCTTCCTCAGAGTCTTCAGCTCCTAAGAAAGTGAAGACTTTGACAAGCTCCTATGCAAATCCCATAGATGTTGTTCCTATATCAAGCATGCCATCAAAGGATATTGTTCCCTTTGGTGACGAATATGTGACTCCAAGTAAATCGGATGAAGAAGATCCTTCTACTGCTGCGTCAGAGCAGATTGATGAAGAAATTGAAGCGGATAACATCCCTTCAACTCCACTGGTATCATCGCCCATGCCTCAATACACAGCTGAAGAGGCAGGCATCCAAAAAATTGATGAAGAAGATGAAGATGTGGACATTGGGTGTACAACTCCTATTTTGAATGATGACTACTGGGAAAGTCATCACCCCCAATTCTCCACTCTACACCCCTCTGCAACAGATTCCTCAGTGCCCAGTCCAACTGAAGAAATTCATACGGGCTGTGAAGAACGTCAAGCTTCTCTTCTCACTATTCCTGAAGAAGTTCTAGCCGTTAGTGCTGATGTAAATGTTGCTGAAGAAATGGAGACCCAGGCTGCTGATGACATTGGTCCTAAAATTCCTTAGCTTGTGGCTCCAGAGTCTATGATTCAAGAGGCTGTGAAGACTTCGACTGCTAATCTTCAGCCTAAGCCACTGAATCCTCTCACCAAGAAGCATAAGTTCAAGGCTGATCACTTCTTTGCTGAGCGCATTTTATTCACTGACTATAATCCATATGACTCTGCTTGCCTTCGACGCAAGTGCTTTTGGACTGCTAGCCAGATGAACTTCTATTCCTCACTGTTGTTTGATAAAGACAAGATCTTTGACCATGAGCAAATTCCTCATGTGGACATGGAGTCTCTACCGTGCATCACCCCAATCCTCAGTGTTCTTCATGATGCTGGGCTGCTCAACTTCTGGGCCGACATCTGCAACTGGAACGAATAACTCATTCTTGAGTTCTATGCCACGTTGCATATTACTAGCAACGTTGAAGATGTGAATTCATGGGTATTGGACTGGATGACTGAAAATACTCACTACAAAGCAATGCCCTCTGAATTTCTTCACGTCGTGCCAGTGAGTCCTCCCACTAAAGGTGCAAGGCGCATCTATGATGAACCTGAACTTTCAAACCATCTGATGCAAGTTCTGATGAAGCCTTTGAAGCCAGGCCAAGCTCCAAGGACCAAAGTCATCATCAAGGAATTGCTCTATGTGCCAAGGACTATATACATGATATTGACCAAAACCCTCAGTCCGATAAAGGGCCACAACTCTGATGATGGAGAACTTATTGGCATCATGAAGAATCTGCTTTTCAACATCATACATGGTATTCCTATCAATTACCACGATTTCTTCATGAGGACTTTGGCCAATGTAGCTCTATCACCATTTAAATTGAAGCCTTACGCTCCCTGGATCATGAGATTCATCAGATCAAGGTCTTCAATAAACTACAAGGCTGATTGTCAATTCCATATCAACTACTTGCCCCCAATTGGAGTCCTCAAAAGGACTATTTCCTCAGCTGATGAGAAGGGCAAGGCTGCTGTTATAGATGAAGGCATTCATCCATTAGATGGACAGTTTCGCAAAGCTGCGTCTTACTCCACCAATGATGACTCTGCCACCCATGACACTGTCTCAAATGCTTCAAAGCAATCTCCTCAAGCCACTGCTCCAAGGGTGATGACTGACCGTGAGCTTCTCCTCAGTCTACATTAGAAAGTTTATAGAAATCACAAGTGGGTCAAGCGTCAGTTTGGTGCTATTCTTCATAACATGAAAGTCACTCAAAATACTGTGAAGAAGAATCACTACTATCTACATGAAGTCTTTGACTGCACCTGGGCTATCCTGTCTGACCTCTACAGTGCTGAAGATCTCAAGGAAATGGAATTTCAATAGGACTTTGACTGGGCACAGCCACCTTCAAAGAAATTCAAGAAGGTCAAAGTTCCTCAGCTAGTTGCCAGTTCATAATCTTCATCACGTGAGATGGATGGAGCCGAAGACTTGAACGACACTGCGGCAGGCCCTACTGCAACGGACGACCCCAACAACGCTGGCGCTCCTCCAACGACATCGTGATGATATTCTTCAGAGGCGTTAGTCCTCATTTTTCATCCCTTTTGGTCATTCGATGACAAAGGGTGAGAAATTTGAGTTAGTCTTCAAGCGGGTCTCTATATATGGCCTTTTTTTACTAAGTTACAACTCTCGTTCTTCTGAAGTATTTGTTGGATCGAGTTGTAAACTTAAGTCTGATGGTGGTCTGATACTTTTGCTCTGTTTTTCTGCATGCCATTTCCTCAGATATGTTAATGCACGCATGTTGAATTACATCAGTCACCATATTTCATCATGCATTTCAAATTCTTCATATCATATGTTAAATGTGTGTATGAATTACAAGATATAGGGGAGATCTCCATGATTCTATTCTACAATGTGCATTTGCTACTCAAAGCAAATTCTTCACATGTGCACATCTTCAGGGGGATTTCTTCTATATCTTGCAATCAAATTCCTCAATATCAGTATTTACACTTCATATTTTTATCCCCGTTGAAAACTTAACCTATATTGTCATCAATCACCAAAAAGGGGGAGATTGTAAGTGCATCTAGTGCCCCTTAGTGATTTTGGTGTATTGGAGACTTACAGGTTAAGGGACTAATGTGTTTGTGAGTGTACACAGGTCTATAAGTCTATGAAGAGTTTGATATTTACAAAGAAAGACGACCCCTAAATATGAATGTCTTCAACTGAAGACTTTGGCTTTCTGAAGACTTTGAATGTGAAGAAATTGGTGTGACCTTGAAGACTTGGTATTCCTACGAGGAATATGAAGCATGAAGACTTTTGTTTTCATAGTTTCATTTTCTCTTTCTTGAGTCATAGGAAACACCATACTGTTAAAGGGGTCGAGGTAAAACTAAGGAAAAGTTACCAAGTGATGCTCATCTCAAAATCCTACACCTACCAATCCTTTCGAGTGAAGCCATTAGAAATTTCATACAGTTCAGTCAATTTCTTCAGTGATAGAGATGAAGATCTTATGGTCTCTCAGAAATTTGTTCTGACTAAGGAGTTAGGAATTCGCCAGTGCGGATTGCCTACAAGTGAGGAACATGATAGCCCTAAGGAATTTGATAGTCAAATTTCTGACCGTTGTTGTGCTATGCGCTAGCTGTCCCAAAATATCTACCCACCTAACGGTCATATCATTGAAGGGCATTTGTGTCTTATCATGTTGGGCTTCTCCCTAGGCTATAAATAGCCGCCCCCTACAACCACTAGCTGGTTGGCTGCTCCGCGAGAAACTGACACTTGTCATTGAGAGCATCCCATCCTCCGAGGACTTTGAGAGAAAATCATCAAGTGAGGAAAAACACAAACCCAAACACCTACAAACCCAATGTGATTGAGCATCACTGAAGAGATTGTTCCCGTGTGGAACCGACGCTTGTTACCTTTGAGGACTGTGCATACTCCAGACGGTTAGGCATCATGGTCTAGAGCATCCAAGAGGAAATTGTGGATCACCGAGTGACCGAGTCTGTGAAGGTTTGGAAGTCACCTGAAGACTTACCACGAGTGATTGGGCGAGGTCTGTGTGACCTTAGCTCAAGGAGAATACGATGAGGACTGTGTGTCCTCAGGTTTAAATACCTAGCCGCTCCAACCAGACGTACGACTGTCAGAGCAGTTGGAACTGGTCTACCAAATCACTGTCTTCACCAGGCTACTGGTTCTATTTCCTCAACCCTTTTATTTCCTCATTTCTGTGTAGTAGTACTTGATCGTTACTGTTTGAAGACTTTGACTAAAGACTTTCTCAATTTCCTCAATCCTAATTCTTCAGTCACTTTGTCTTCAGCCTGGTTATCCTATGCTTACGCTACTTGTACTCTATGCTTGTTTACCCTTCATCATGATGACTATGCTTACACTACTTGTACTATGTTCTTGTTTACATTTCATCATGATGAATGTGCTACCACTCTGTTATGCTTGCATCTGAGTACTTATTGCACTGCTAAGTAGTTTGTTGCTTATGAATTTCCTCATCTTGAAATTCATTAGTGACGAATTTGTAAAAAACGCCTATTCAACCCCCTCCAGTCGATATAACGCACTTTCAAAAATGATCAGAAAAACATGAAACCTTGCTTGATGTAATGTCATGCCACCAAGATGATTTGGTAAAAAAATGGGCCTGTTTCACGAAAGTTTGGACACAAACCCCTCACAAACCGGAGCAACTCACTAGAAGGCTCATGGTCCCGAGAGGGAACAATGCATGTTTGATGACGAACGGGAAATAGCTTCCGCTTACGGCCTTCAAATTTTTTCTATGTTTATTAACGTGCACTAATACAACTGTCATGTGAAAAATTCGAAGATTTCAGGGGTGATTTGACCTTTTAAAGACATTTAAGTGATTTTCTAGCCATTTAATGACCGTAATTAAAATTCGAACTACATCTACATGCAACGGCTAACCATAACGGTTTGAAAAATCATGTTTGTGTACTTGTGTGCGAGTTAATTCCTGATGCCTACTACACAACCTTCTTCTTGTAGACGTTGTTGGGCCTCCAAGTGCAGAGGTTTGTAGGACAGTAGCAAATTTCCCTCAAGTGGATGACCTAAGGTTTTACAATCCATGGGAGGCGTAGGATGAAGATGGTCTCTCTCAAGCAACCCTGCAACCAAATAACAAAGAGTCTCTTGTGTCCCCAACACACCCAATACAATGGTAAATTGTATAGGTGCACTAGTTCGGCGAAGAGATGGTGATACAAGTGCAATATGGATAGTAGATAATGGTTTTTGTAATATGAAAATATAAAACAGCAAGGTAGCAAGTGGTAAAAGTGAGCACAAACGGTATTTCAATGCTAGGAAACAAGGCCTAGGGTTCATACTTTCACTAGTGCAAGTTCTCTCAACAATAATAACATAATTGGGTCATATAACTATCCCTCAACAAGCAACAAAGAGTCACTCCAAAGTCACTAATAGCGGAGAACAAATGAAGACATTATGGTAGGGTACGAAACCACCCCAAAGTTATCCTTTCTGATCGATCTATCATAGAGTTCATACTAGAATAACACCTTAAGACACAAATCAACCAAAACCCTAATGTCACCTAGATACTCCAATGTCACCTCAACTACCTGTCGGTATGATTATACGATACGCATCACACAATCTCGGATTCATCTATTCAACTAACACATAGAACTTCAAAGAGTGCCCCAAAGTTTCTACCGGAGAGTTAAGACGAAAACGTGTGCCAACCCCTATGCATAAGTTCACGAGGTCATGGAACTCGCAAGTTGATCACCAAAACATACATCAAGTGGATCATGTGATATCCCATTGTCACCACAGATAAGCACATGCAAGACATACATCAAGTGTTCTCAAATCCTTAAAGACTCAATCTGATAAGATAACTTCAAAGGGCAAACTCAATTCATCAAAACAGAGTAGAGGGGGAGAAACATCATAAGATCCTAATATAATAGCAAAGCTCGCGATACATCAAGATCGAGCCGACTCAAGAACACGAGAGAGAGAGAGAGAGATCAAACACACAACTCCTGATACATACCCTCAGCCCCGAGGGAGAACTACTCCCTCCTCGTCATGGAGAGCGCCAGGATGATGTAGATGGCCACCGGAGAGGGATTCCCCCCTCCGGTAGGGTGCCGGAACGGGTCTAGATTGGTTTTCGGTGGCTACGGAGGCTTCTAGCGGCGGAACTCCTGATCTAGGTTTCTTTCTGGAAGTTTCTATATATATAAGAGGTTTTGGCGTCGATAACAAGTCAGGGGGGTCTCCGGGCTGTCCACGAGGTAGGGGGCGTGCCTCCCACCCTCGTGGGCAGCCCGGGACTCTTCTGGCCCAACTCTTTTACTCTATGGCCTTCTTCTGGTCCAAAAATAAGCTCCGCCAAGTTTCAGGTCAATTGGACTCCGTTTGGTTTTCCTTTTCTGTGATACTCTAAAACAAGGAAAAAACAGAAACTGGCACTGGGCTCTAGGTTAATAGATTAGTCCCAAAAATCGTATGAAATAGCATATAACTGCATATATAACATCCAAGGTTGATAATATAATAGCATGGAACAATCAAAAAATATAGATTCGTTGGAGACGTATCAAGCATCCCCAAGCTTAATTCCTGCTTGTCCTCGAGTAGGTAAATGATAAAAAACAGAATTTTTGATGTGGAATGCTTTCTAGCATATTCTTCAATGTAATTTTCTTTATTGTGGCATGAATATTCAGATCCGAAAGATTCAAGATAAAAGTTTAATGTTGACATCAAAACAATAATACTTCAAGCATGCTAACCAAGAAATTATGTCTTATCAAAATAACATAGCCAAAGAAATCTTAGCCCTACAAAATCATATAGTTTGGCCATGCTTCATTTTTGTCACACAAAATGCTCTCATCATGCACAACCCTGATGACAAGCCAATAAATTGTTTCATACTTAGCCTTTTCAAACTCTTTCAACTTTTACGCAATATATGAGCGCGAGCCATGGACATAACACTATGGGTGGAATAGAATATAATGATTGAGGTTGTGTGAGAAGACAAAAAAGGAGAAAGTCTCACATTGACGCGGCTAATCAATGGGCTATGGAGATGCCCACCGATTGATGTCAATGCAAGGAGTAGGGATTGCCATGCAACGGATGCACTAGAGCTATAAATATATGAAAGCTCATCAAAGAAACTAAGTGGGTGTGCATCCAACTTGCTTGCTCACGAAGACCTAGGGCATTTGAGGAAGCCCATCATTGGAATATACAAGCCAAGTTCTATAATGAAAAATTCCCACTAGTATATGAAAGTGACAAAATAAGAGACTCTCTATCATGAAGATCATGGTGCTACTTTGAAGCACAAGTGTGCAAAAAGGATAGTAACATTGTCCCTTCTCTCTTTTCTCTTTTTTTATTCGGGCCTTCTTTTTTTTCTCTGCTTTTTCTTGGTCTCTTTTTTTTCGTCCGGAGTCTCATCCCGACTTGTGGGGGAATCATAGTCTCCATCATCCTTTCCTCACATGGGACAATGCTCTAATGATGATCATCACACTTTTATTTACTTACAACTCAAGAATTACAACTCGATACTTAGAACAAAATATGACTCTATGTGAATGCCTCCGGCGGTGTACCGGGATGTGCGATGAATCAAGAGTGACATGTATGAAAAATTAAGCATGGTGTCTTTTCCACAAATACGATGTCAAGTACATGATCATGCAAGGCAATATGACAATGATGATGCGTGCCATAATAAATGGAATGGTGGAAATTTGCATGGCAATATATCTCGGAATGGCTATGGAAATGCCATAATAGGTAGGTATGGTGGATGGTTTGAGGAAGATATAAGGAGGCTTATGTGTGATAGAGCGTATCATATCACGGGGTTTGGATACACCGGCGAAGTTTGCACCAACTCTCAAGGTGAGAAAGGGCAGCGCACGATACCAAAGAGGCTAGCAATGATGGAAGGGTGAGAGTGCGTATAATCCATGGACTCAACATTAGTCATAAAGAACTTACATACTTATTGCAAAAATCTACAAGTGTCGGATTTCGGGTTCCAGCAGACCCTTAAGGTTCAAACTCTAGGGTGCGCACGGAGATCTTTCCCCTACCGACTCGCGCTTCTATGGCTCGCAAGAAATCTCGGCCGAGAAGAAGAACACTCAAGGGACACGAGGTTTATACTGGTCGGGCCACCGATGTGGTGTAATACCCTACTCTAGTGTGGTGTGTTAGATTGCCTCAGGGGCTGATGATGAACAATACAGGGGGAAGAACGGCCTCGCGAGAGGTGTTCTTGAGCTGGTGTGGTGTGTTCTACTCGATCTGGATCTCTCTCTATTTCTCTTCTTTTTCTCGCATCCCCTCTCTCCTTCTCCCCTTTTCTCTAACCTATGGTGGTTAGTCCTATTTATAGAGGCCCTAGTCCTCTTCCCAAATAATGAGCGGGAAGGGCACCAACAATTGGCCATTTTGAAGGGGAACATCTAGTACAAGTTATCCTGACCAAAGGTGGTCTTCGACTGTCAAAAGCACTGGCGATGACACTGTCTTGGGCTCCACGGTGACCTCTGTCCTGCCGCTCTGCTGGTCTTGGTCTCGTTGCACCGGAATGGTAACCTTTGCCCGATGCCTTGGACTGTGCTTGTTCCCTTTGCACCGAAGGGGAAACAAGGACACTGCACAAGCCGGCGCCCGCCTGGCGCCCGCCTAATCTCGATCGTCATGGCTTGCGTCACGAGGCACCCCTGCCTCAATCTCTCTGCCTCCTCGCGAGCCTGCCTGATGAGGATGCTCCTAAGGAAGCCTCCTGTCGTCCGCCCCGTAAGGCTTGGCCCCTTGCGAGGGTATTGAGCTTGAGCTGGTGAAGCTGGGCTGCATTGGGCCCCCACTCGAGCCACGCCGCAGGCCACAGGTAGGCAAGTCTGGGGACCCCCGTTCCCAGAACGCCGACAGCAGCCCCCGGGCCCAAGGCGCACCCGAGCTTGGATTAGCAGAGAAGCGAAGGGGCAAGCGCGAAGCGCCACGGGCCCCAATAGCCCGCGGCCTTGGGCGTCGCATGGCGATTGATTGGCACTTCCCCATGATGCCTCGGCAACTGCTCGACTTGACACGTCCCTGCATGCAGAGAAATGGGTCATGATTACCTGCGATCGTGGTGGCCGGCGGTTGGCCTTCTCCGGCTATAAGTACGGGGCCGCGTGAGCCTCGTTAGCTTATCCCTTCCTGCTACTCCTTTCCTTCCTCTTCCTCGTCCTTGCTTCTCCTTACGCCATTGCCACCAATCCGCCAGTTTTCTGCAGAAGAGAAGGGAAAGGCCCCGCCAGGAAGGTCCTGACCCTCTTTCACCGAAGAAACGGCTAGTCCCCTGCCGCCGGGATGAGGGTGCTTGGCAGGAGGCGTCGAGGCCCTAGTACGAGCGGACGCCGCCTGGGTTTCCACTACCCTTGTACGCCCGAATCGAGGGCCCTGGGGAAGAGGGCATCGAGCGACACCGACGGTGTCGCCGCCGACGCGGGCGAGTCATGGCGGTGCGCGTCGTTCCTCCTGGAGTCCACGCCGAGGGCTCCTCCTGTGAGCTCGTGCTTCACGCCGCCATGCCCCCATGCTCTTGGATCCACCTTCCTCCCTCCTTCGCCTTCGAGATGTCGCCGAGCGGGTCTCTGGAGCTCTGGCTACAGCACGCCGACTGCAGCACCCTCACGACTGGAGCGGAGGTTGTGGTTGTCGCTCCGGGCAAGGTCTACATGACCCGGGGCTGGGGTGAGATCGCCCGGGTCTGCCGGATGGAGGGTGCCCTCATAATTCATCTTGAATATGACGGCGACTCCCTGATGTTCTTCAAGGTATTCGATGCTGAAGGACGCTGGTTGGAGTGCTGCCCCAGGGAAAGCGGCAGGGGCATCGGACTGGCGAGGACCTGGCCTGCCCATCGGCCCTCCAGCAGCTCTCCAGGCGGCAGCAGAGGAGCTAGGGAATCCAGCGGCTCCCCCGAGCTTCTCATGACTCCGGAGACGAGCGACGACAGCTACGAGCCTCCGAGCTCGCGGCATGCTTGGAGTAGGGCAACTGCATCGGGCCGCCGACGCCACTGATCTGGGTGAGGTTGGCGCCGGCGCCGGGTAGTCCACTGTTGATGATGGCGTCGCTTGTGGAGGCGCAGGCAATTAGCGTTCCTAAGGATTAGCACCTTTTGTTCCCTGATGCCGTTGAAGATGAAGTGATGCCGAAGAAGTGGGCGACGCGCGGTGAAGACGTCGACCCTCACGAGCCCCCAGGCCCTGGAGCCTCGGGAGGCTCCGGGGGCACGGGTAGGTCTTCGAGGCCCATCTCCACCTACGCCAGGACCGCACAATGCCTGACCTCTCGAGCCTCCAGAATGCTCCTCAGCAGGCGCTGATGAGCGGCGACCGCGTTCGGCTAGCCGAAAAGGCATGCGAACGTAGCTGTGAGGTGGACCCTCGCAACGCCCCACACGCGAAGGCCAGAGGCGCTCCTGAGACGTGGCTCAGTTGAGCCCTGGCACGTCGATGCAGAAGCGTAGCCCACCATCCTCGCCTGGATGTGGGGCCATGGCGGGCAAGCAGCGGCTGCCGCGCATGACTCTCGACTCCTGTAGCTCCTGGGTGTTTCCTGTGATGAACTCCTGAGGGTTTGGTCTTCCTTGCCTCGTACCTTCCTGAGGGAAACGTGCCTGGAAGCACCCCTCCAAGTGGTGCCCGAGTGCCTCCCTCATGACCTTGGCTAAGTCGGTGGCTCTCCAAGAAAGAGCCCCCGAGCCCTGCCTGAGGAGGGCGCCGGGCGCGCTTTCCTATGCGACAGAGGGTGGCGCTCCCTGAACGGGCGTGAATCCTGACGCAACGCCTCTGGAGGCGCCTGCCTCCTTATGGCTTGGGCCAGGCGAAGCCTTCTTCTTCTTAAGGGTCGCCTTGGGATGTCTTCCGCTCCTGTGATCTGGGTCTTCGATTGCTGCGGCTTGGAACACACGCTCAAGTGAACACACCGTGTCCCTTTCGTCACATGGTACGGTGATGACTCCACCGCTTCTTGGCATCTTGAGGACATTGTAGCCATGGTGAGTCACTGCCATGAACTTGGCTAGGGCTGGGTACCCGAGGATGGAGTTGTATGGCAGGCGAATGTGGGCGACGTCGAAGTCGATGAGCTCGGTGTTGTAGTTGTTGCGCTGCTCGAAGGTGACTGGCAGGCGAACTTGCCCTATCAGAACAGTGGAACCATCAGTGACTCCTGAGAAAGGCTTGGTTGGCTGGAGCTGATCATACGGTACTTGGAGATTGTCGAACGTCTCGATGGACAGGACGTTGAGTCCTGCTCCGCCATCAATGAGGGTCCTGGTGACCTGCACATTGCTGATGAATGGGGAGCAAAGCATCGGGAGGACTCCGGCCATCGCCGCGCACTTGAGCTGATCCGCTGAGCTAAACGTGATGGCGCACGCAGACCACCTGAGAGGGCGTGTGGCCTCAAGCTTGGGGAGGACTGCATTCACCTCGCGAGCAAACTTCTTGAAGATGCGTTGTGATGCTGGGGCCTGGGCGCCACCCAAGATGCAAGCGATTGCGTGCGGCTCCTGGAAGCCCCCAGCCCCCTCGTCTTGATGTTGGTCTTCGTTCCTTCTTGGTGGTGGCGGTAGAGGAGGGAGGCCTGTGTTGCCGTGCGGGTGATCCTCACGAGGCTGATCCCTCCAGCCTCCCTCGCAAGGCTGGTCCTGCCAGCGATCCTCGCGAGGTCGGTCACGCCACCCTTGGCGAGGGCCACGGTCTTCCCATCGTCCTCCACCTCTTCCTCCTCCTCGGCCATAGCCCCTGTCGTTGCACTCGGGGCGTCGGCCGATACACCCATCTCGCACGGCACTGAGCTCTTGGCATTCATTGGTGTTGTAGGTGTGGAGGTCGTGGTACACGCAATATCGGCTGCCCTTGGATGACTCAGGTTGATCCCTGCCTCGCTTGGTGTCTGGTTCCGCTGCGATCACGGCAGCTCCCTTACGCTTCACGTCCTTGGCCTTGGGCTTTTTCTCTTCTGGGTCGGCAGCCGGGAGCTCGAGGAGGGAGAGGCGCCCTTCCTCAGCCCTAGCGCACTTGGTCGCCAAGTTGAACATCTCTAGGGATGTGCACAGGTCCTCATGGATTGCCAGCTCCTCCTTCATCTTGATGTCGCGCACGCCATCGGAGAAGGCTGAGATAATGGCTTCCTCAGTCACCCTGGGGATCTTGAGGCGAGCGTTGTGGACGAGCCTGGCGCTGTCAGAGGTGTTGGCGGTGGCGGCGACGATGTCAGCGATGCCAGTGATGCCTCCGGGGGTGCCCCAGAAGACGCGGTGAGTGATATGTCCGACTGACCGTATGTCGCTGCTGTTTACCATGCACGAAGAAGGTTCAGGCTCGGCCCTGAAGAATGTAAGAGAATTTTGGGAGGGGAGGCCCCTCATGTAAAGGTTTGCGATCAGTATCCTGGTAAACATAACGTTGCGTGTGAGCTTAGCTGCTAGCCCGGTGATGGGTTAGCCGACTTGTTTACCTTTTGACTCGGACGAGTCCCGAGCAGGCCTGTGGGGGCCGCCGCGCCTCGGGTGTCTTCTGATTATCCTGTTGATCCTGTGATGAGAACCTCCGGAGAGGGTGCGGTGACAGCAGTCTCATCTATAGACGTGCCTGGCCTGGCCCGGCTCGCGAGGGGCTCGTGAGGGGGGGCAGCCGACGCTAACTTTGGACGCAAAGCCGAAATCAGAACACGAGAGATTGCTCGAACGAGACTAAACACCCCTTCCCCAAGCACACGCAAGTCTCGAGCTCAAATCCAACTTAAATCCAAAACCGAAGAAACTTGTCAACAAGGAAGAAGCGAAAAGCAAAAGGCCGCGTCCGGCACCTAGTCTAGTCTTCGACGTCTTCTCACCAACGCGGAGCTAAGTGCTGCCACTGGGCGTGGGCGGGAGCCCCCGAGGCCCGAGGGCGGCTCTCCGGAGACTCCAGGGCGTGTACAGCCCCACTCATTATTACGTGAGAGTGTCATGGGCGGCGAGCTTCACAGGCACTGGGCCTTCTTCACATGTACCGGCCTTACTTCATATCGCCTGACGAGGGCCCTACCTTGTGCCTCACTCTACCGCCATTGACGGCGGCCGGAGACCAAGGACGACGCCAATGGGGTAGAGCGGTCGCCAGCGGTTCCCCCAACGACCATGGGTCCTCTGCCAGGGGCAGGCCCTGGGGCACCTCCCCGGCAGAGGGCCTACCTCCTGAGAGCGCCTTGCTCCGACCGCCACGGGGGCAAACCCGGATCTCGGCCCCTCTCCTGCAGCCCCCTGCGCCCTCCTCCTGAGGGATAGGAGGCTGCAGCATTGGGGAAGCCATCTCCTGCGGTGACCTGTATCTCCTGCGACCCATGGTTAGCATAAGCTTGCTCCTGAGGAATGAGTGGTACCCGATAGTTGCTGCCGCCGGTGCGGTTGTGGAGGCTCTCTTGGGGTTCCTGAAAGAGCTCAGCTTATGGCGCCTCCTCGTCCCAGCCTGGCCCGAGGAATGAGCCATGATCTTCTTCCAGTGCGCACCCCTGATCCACCATGCGGGGCACATAAGCTTCTGGGGCCACCGCCTCGGGGGCCTCACCGTAGCGCCCCGCATGCCACACAGTTAGGCTTGGAGCGTCGTCTTGGGGGTGATGGCACGGTGGTCCGCCGAAGCCGAAGGCCGCGGCGTGCACCCCTTCGCTGGCCAGAGATGGGGCCGGCGCGACTTGTCGCCTGGTGCCGACGGAGGCGTTGGCGCTGAACAGGCCCTGGAGTCCGCTTGAAGTTGTGTGAGCGCGCATAATGCCACCATATGGCCTGCCCTGGATCTGGGGCGGCAGCTAGACGCAGAAAGGAGATGCTCCTGAGGCGGCGGCGGCCAGGAGCTCGGCTACTCGCTCCAACAACACGCCGCGGCCGCCCTGCAGCAGCCGGCACCGTTGCAGCTCTTGGGCCACCATAAGCGCGGCCCTGGAGTTCGCCTGTTCCCGTCGGGTGTGCGGCGCTGTGGCCGCGGCATGGTTTGAGGCCCTTGCTGCAGCCCGCACCTGCCGGGGTGTGAGGGCAGGCGGCGTCTGGCCCCGTCGCCCGCGCCCCGCAGCGCCCTGCGGAGCGTGGGCTGCCTGAGGCGCAAGGTTGAGGTCGCCCTGAGCCGGCGACACGGCATGGGCGGGCCACGCCGCCCAGCGGTCGGCGTTGGCAGCCGGGTCGCTTGACATCTGAATGGCGAGGCGACGGAACGCTATGCGGAGGAAGAAGGATTCCGGCGCACCCCTACCTGGCGCGCCAAATGTCGGATTTCGGGTTCCGGCAGATCCTTAAGGTTCGAACTCTGGGGTGCGCACGGAGATCTTTCCCCTACCAACTAGCGCTTCTATGGCTTGCAAGAAATCTCGGCCGGGAAGAAGAACACTCAAGGGACACGAGGTTTATACTGGTTCGGGCCACCGATGTGGTGTAATACCCTACTCTAGTGTGTGGTGTAGTAGATTGCCTCAGGGGCTGATGATGAACAATACAGGGGGAAGAACGGCCTCACGAGAGGTGTTCTTGAGCTGGTGCAGTGTGTTCTACTCGGTCTGAGTCTCTCTCCCTCTCTCTTTCTCTTCTTTTTCTTTCCTCCCCTCTCTCCTTCTCCCCTTTTCTCTTCCCTATGGTGGTTAGTCCTATTTATAGAGGCCCTGGTCCTCTTCCCAAATAATGAGCGGGAAGGGCGCCAACAATTGGCCATTTTGAAGGGGAACATCTAGTACAAGTTGTCCTGACCAAAGGTGGTCTTCGGCTATTAAAAGCACTGGTGATGATGCCGTCTTGGGCTCCACGGTGACCTCCGTCCTGCCGCTCTGCTGGTCTTGATCTCATTGCACCGGAATGGTAACCTTTGCCCAATGCCTTGGACTGTGCTTGTTCACTTTGCACCAAAGGGGAAACAAGGACACTGCACAGGCCGGCGCCCGCCTGGCGCCGGCCTAATCTTGATCGCAATGGCTTGCGTCATGGGCTCCTCGCGAGGCACCCCTGCCTTGATCTCTCCGCCTCCTCGCGAGCCTGCCTGATGAGGCTGCTCCTAAGGAAGCCTCATGTCGTCCCCCCTCCCCCGCAAGGCTTGGCCACTTGCGAGGGTCTTGAGCTTGAGCTGGTGAAGCTGGGCCGCACTGGGCCCCCACTCAAGCCACGCCGCAGGCCGCAGGTAGGCAAGTCTGGGGACCCCCGTTCCCGGAATGCCGACAACAAGTCATCAAAACCAAGCACTACGCCATGCTCCTAGGGGGATAGATTGGTAGGAAAAGATCATCGCTCGTCCCCGACTGCCACTAATAAGGAAAGCAATCAAAGAACACCGCATGCATCAAATTTGTCACACAACGTTTACCATACGTGCATGCTACGAGACTTGCAAACTTCAACACAAGTATTTCTCAATTTCACAATTACTCAACTAGCACACCTCTAATATTACCACCTTTATATCTCAAAACAACTATCAAGTATCCAACTTATCTTAGTATTTAATGCACTTTAAGGTTTTTATCTTGGATGCCTATCATATTAGGACTAATTTTATAACCAAAGTAAATTACCATGCTGTTCTAAAGGACTCCCAAAATAATATAAGTGAAGCATGAGAAATCAATTATTTCTATAAAATAGAACCCCCGCCGTGCTCTAAAATATATAAGCGAAGCACTAGAGCAAATGACAAACTACTCCGAAAGATATAAGTGAAGATCAATGAGTTGTCGAATAATTATGCAATTATGTGAAGACTCTCTAATATTTAATAATTTCAGATCTTGGTATTTTATTCAAACAGCAAGCAAAACAAAAGAAAATAAAATGATGCTCCAAGAAAACACATATCATGTGGTGAATAAAAATATAGCTCCAAGTAAAGTTACCGATGAACCAAGACGAAAGAGGGGATGCCATCCGGGGCATCCCCAAGCTTATGCTCTTTGTTGTCCTTGAATATTACCTTGGGGTGCCTTGGGCATCCTCAAGCTTAAGCTCTTGCCACTCCTTATTCCAAAGTCCATCGAATCTTTACCCAAAACTTGAAAACTTCACAACACAAAACTCAACAGAAAACTCGTAAGCTCCGTTAGTATAAGAAAATAAAATCACCACTTTTGGTACTATTGTGAACTCATTCTTTATTTATATTGGTGTAATATCTACTGTATTCCAACTTCTCTATGGTTCATACCATCCGATACTACTCATAGATTCATCAAAATAAGCAAACAACACAATGAAAACAGAATCTGTCAAAAACAGTGAGGGAGTCCTGGATTAGGGGATCCTCAAACAGCCGGACTATATACTTTAGCCGGACTTTTGGACTATGAAGATACAAGATTGAAGACTTTGTCTCGTGTCCGGGTGGGACTCTCCTTTGCGTGGAAGGCAAGCTTGGCAATTCGGATATGTAGATCTCCTCCCTTGTAGCCGACTCTGTGTAACCCTAGCCCCCTCCGGTGTCTATATAAATCCGAGGGTTTAGTCCGTAGGACAACAACAATCATAATCATAGGCTAGCTTCTAGGGTTTAGCCTCTACGATCTCGTGGTAGATCAACTCTTGTAATACTCATATCATCAAGATCAATCAAGCAGGACGTAGGGTATTACCTCCATCGAGAGGGCCCGAACCTGGGTAAACACCGTGTCCCCCGTCTCCTGTTACCATCCGCCTTAGACACACAGTTCGGGACCCCCTACCCGAGATCTGCCGGTTTTGACACCGACATTGGTGCTTTCATTGAGAGTTCCACTGTGCCATCACGATAAGGTTGGATGGCTCATCTTGTTGTGAAGGACAACATCACCTCAGGGGGAGCCCTGGCTGTAGGCCAAACCCTCCGAGTAGGCGGCTTCATCATGACCGCCCTTTCGGTCGTCGCGCCGACGATGAATTCTCGGGTCATCAAAAACAACCTCGACGTCGGCTCAGTATTCGCCGAGCAGATGGATCCAATAGAGCTCTCTTCCTTGAACGAGCTCTTGGATCGCATCACCGCCCTGGGAGTTGCTACGGACTACGATCGGATCGGGCTTAAACCCGACCAAAGGGAGATTAACTCTCCGCCGGTCACCCATCAGATAGCGGTGGTGGAGGAGCAATGTAGCGATTCTTCCTCTATTTTGAGGACAAACTATGTCCGGATTTCCGAGCTCTCCGAGCCGGAAACCCGTCCACGGGAGGACATGGCCCAAGCTTCGAACCTAGAATTAGACAGCGGGCCAGGACTATTTGGCAGCATCCCAGAGCCCGAACTGTTAAGCTCGGAGACTCCTCCGCCCCTGGGCCTCAGATCGGGTCAGGGTTCAAACCTAAATATACCCACCCACCCAGACTCAAGTGATCTTTCCCACATTACACAAGAGCACCAAGAGACAGTACATCACTATTGGGCCAGATTCCTCCTTGTAATGAGCAAGGTCAAGGACTGTCGCGAGGAAGACGCAATTTCATTTTTTTGCAAAAATTGCACGGACAAGGGAATCCTCAACGCCATAAGTCGCCATGACATAGCACACTTTGCTGACTTGGCGGCCATAGTACAGAAGTACTGTGCGATGGAAAGCGCCTGGAAAACCCAAACAAAATTCTGGGACCCTCCGGCTCTCACTAAACCCCCCGTCCGAACTAAAAGGGTGTACTCTCGTAAGTCACCCGATACAATTACAAAGAAACCAAAGCCCACTACAGGGCGTGGAACTGTATTGGAGGGATGGCTCAATGGGCCATGCAAAATTCACGGTACAGCGGATACCATGCCAACGCACAGCCTTAGAGCATGTTGGATACTCCGGCAGGTGGCCAAGAGCGGCGAGGATATCCTCACCAACAATACAACAGAGCACCATCCTGTGGAAAATAACAATACAGTATTGACAGTCTTCAAGACCTTCGCCTCAAATAATAGGCGCAAGCGAACACTCTGCGGCCTTGCCAAAGTCTGCCATGTTGCAGCAATAAATCCATGGAACGACACGGCCATAACCTTCAATGCCAGTGACGAACCTCAATTCCGAACAGCCCAAACACCAACCGCTTTGGTCCTTAGTCCAACTATGGACGGCTTCCGGCTTACTAAAGTGCTCATGGACGGTGGCAGCGGAGTAAACCTCATCTATGAGGAAACTCTTAGCAATATGGAAATAGACAAGAACCGCATTGAGCAAAGCAGCACGACCTTCAGAGGAATCATCCCTAGTCAGGAGGCATGATGTGCAGGAAAAATCACACTAGATGTGGTATTCGACATGCCGGAGAACTATAGGTCCGAAGAAATCACATTCCAAGTGGCCCCGTTTAGTAGTGGATACCACACCCTTTTAGGGCGGGAGGCATTCGCGATCTTCCAAGCTATACCCCATTACGGGTACATGAAGCTCAAAACGCCCGGGCCCAATGGAATAATCACTCTGGCTAGTGATCCGGACATAGCACGCCGAAAATAAAACCGCCGCACTAGCCCTCGAGGCGTTATCCGAAGCCCTGGCAGCCGAAGAACTAACTGCGCTGCGCTCCAAAGTGGACAGGGATGATACTCGACAAAAGACCCAAGTCCACCTCTTTTAAACCAGCGGACGAAATAGTCAAATTCCAGGTCCACCCACCTGACCCTACAAAAACATCATCCATCGGGGCACAGCTGAACCCCACAATAGACGCCGCACTGCGAGAGTTCTTGCGCGAGAATTGGGACATCTTCGCCTGGCATCCTTAAGACATTCCAGGAATCCCACGCAGGCTGGCCGAGCATAGCCTTAACATTCTAAAAGGGTTCAAGCCGGTCAAGCAGACTCTTCGGCGTTTCTCTGAGCCCAAGCGGCAAGATATGGGAGAAGAGCTAGCCAAGTTACTCGAGGCCGGATTCATTAGAGAAATAAAACATCCGGACTGGCTAGCAAACCTGGTGATGGTACCAAAGAAGGACAAATCCTGGCGCCTATGTGTCGATTTCAAGGACCTTAACAAGGCTTGCCCCAAGGATCCCTTCCCACTCCCCCGCATCGATCAACTTATCGATGCTACCGTAGGACATGACTCATTGTGCTTCCCCGACGCATACTCCGGATACCATCAAATTAAGATGGTGGAGCCCGATCAAGCCACAACGGCATTCATCACTCCATACGGCCCCTTCTATTTTAACACCATGCCTTTCGGGCTCAAAAACGGCGTTGCAACCTATCAACGCATGATTCAGACATGCCTAGAAACACAAATCGGCAAAACAGTGGAGGCATACGTAGACGACGTGGTCACTAAAACAAGACACGTCGAATCCTTAATAGACGACTTGAGGCTCATGTTCGACAACCTCCGAACATATGGCATCAAGCTCAATCCGGAAAAATGCGTTTTCGGCGTGCCCGCCGGAAAGCTCTTGGGCTTCATCGTTTCGAGTAGAGGAATTGAAGTAAATCCGGCTAAAATCCGAGCTTTGTCACAGTTGGCTATCCCAACAGACCTCAAGCAAATCCAAAAGTTAACTGGATGTGTGGCTGCCTTAAGCCGCTTTATCTCCCGATTAGGAGCAAAGGCACTACCTCTTTATCGCCTTCTTCGACGCACCGAACACTCCGAGTGGACGGATGCGGCCACGACCGGATTGGAAGAAATAAAAGCCGTATTGGCCACCAACCCAATCTTGGCCGCGCCAAATGTCGGCGAACCAATGATGTTATATATAGCGGCAACACACCAAGTTGTAAGTGCAGTGCTCGTCGTCGAACGAGAGACGGACGGACATAAGTTCCCACTTCAAAAGCCGGTATACTATGTATCCACTATCCTCACTCCATGCAAATCACGGTACCCACATTATCAAAAGATAGCATACGTGGTCTTCATGGCATCCCGGAAACTACGACACTACTTTCAAGAGTGTTCAATTACGGTGGCCTCCGAAGTACCACTCAACGACATAATAAATAACTGTGATGCCACGGGCCGGATTGGTAAATGGGCTATCGAGCTCCTCCCGTTCGACATAACATACAAACCATGGCGAGCCATTAAGTTGCAAGTACTGGCTGATTTCGTCGCCGAATGGACGGAAGCCGAACTCCCTAAAGAGGACAGCGTGTACTCCAATTGGATCATGCACTTCGACGGCTCTAAGATGCTGGCTGGTCTGGGGGCAGGCGTCGTCCTAACATCCCCCACCGGAGATACAGTCCAATACGTAATCCAAATATTATACACAGACTCCAACAATGCAGCAGAATATGAGGCCCTGTTGCATGGTTTCCGGATGGCAGTCTCCATGGGCATTCAACGCCTAGAGGTGCGTGGGGATTTGAACCTTGCAATATCTCAAATAAATGGAGACTTTGACGCCAAGGACCCAAAAATGGCGGCTTACCGCAACGCCGTCCTCAAAATGTCAGCTCGGTTCGAGGGGCTTAAATTCAACCATGTGGTCCGGGAAAACAATCAAGCAGCGGATATCGTTGCCTGCATCGGCACTAAGCGCGACCCTGTCCCACCTAACATCTTCTTGGACATGTTGTTTAAGCCATCCGTGGTATGGGAAGGAGAGACCGGCAACAACAGTTCGGACCCGACCACAACGCCAGATACCGAACACTCTGATGTAATCGGAGGCTCTGCCACTGAAATAACACCTTCGGCCCACGTGATTATGGTTGCCATCGCCCCATGGACAAAACCCTTCTTGGCTTACCTAATTAGGCCAGAACTCCCCAATGACCCAAACGAGGCACGTTGCATTGTGCGGCGGTCTAAAGCCTTCAAGGTCCACGAGGGAGAGCTTTATAAGAAAAGCGCTACCGGAGTACTTCAAAGGTGCATCTCCAAATAGGAAGGACGGCAACTTTTGGAAGAAATTCATGCTGGACTTGGCGGCCACCATGCCGCAGCTCGGGCCCTTGTAAGCAAGGCCTTCCGTACAAGTTTTTATTGGCCGACGGCCCGAGAAGACGCATAGGACCTCGTTCAATGTTCCGTCGGTTGCCAGCTTTTCGCAAACCAAAGCCATATTCCACCCACCGCTCTCCAAACAATCCCCATTACTTGGCCCTTCGCGGTCTGGGGGCTTGACATTGTCGGACCCCTTAAAGGGGGAAGCCACAAGAAAAAATACCTATTGGTCATGGTGGATAAATTCACCAAATGGATAGAAGCCAAACCAATTAAAACGACCGAGTCCAGACCAGTGATAGACTTCATATCCGGGATTGTACACCGTTATGGCGTCCCTCACAACATCATCACCGATAATGGCTCGAACTTTACTGCCGACAATGTAAAAACTTGGTGCAGAAAAATGGGCATTAAGCTCGATTATGCCTCTGTCTATCACCCGCAAACTAACGGTCAAGTCGAGCGAGCAAATGGTCTTATCATGAGCGGCATTAAACCTAGATTAGTGCAATCCTTGAAGGAGTCAAATACGCACTACATGGAGGAGCTTGACTCCATACTATGGGGGTTGCGGCCCACGCCGAATTACACTACCGGATATACACCGTTCTTTATGGTGTACGGCGCAGAGGCGGTAACTCACCTCGAGTGCGCATGTACGAAGAGAAAGAAGCCAAGCTTGATCGGCAGGACAGTTTGGAAGCCCTGGAGGAGGAGTGTGATGTGGCAAAAGCCCGCTCCGCATTCTATCAGCAACAGGCTCGGCGGTATCAAAGCAGAGAAGTACATGCCAAAACTTATAACGTTGGCGAACTCATTATGCGCCTACCAGAGAAGAAAAAGGACAAGCTCAAGCCCAAATGGGAAGGTCCCTTCGTTATTGACAAAGTTCTGACCGGTGGAGCGTACCGTCTGCGGGATGCATTGGACAATCGACTCGAGCCAAACCCATGGAACGCAGCCAGACTCCGAAGGTTCTATGCCTAGTGCCAGACTCTGTGTTCGTCTCCTTACCTCCGTCAATTTTTTATATATCCGTTATTTGTCTTTTCTTTCTTTCTTCCCTTTTTCTCCACGGCCTTAAAAGGTTAAACTATGTCTTGACTACACAATATTGACACGCTAGGCGTGCTCATTATACCTGGGGGCTTCTTATACAGAAGCTTAATATAACTATGTTCCGGGCTCTATGCCCCCCGCACATGTGTTGCTTTTCCACATGTACCTTTTCTTTGCCATTATATGCATCGATATGACTTAAGTTTTAGCCAAGCTGGGTTACCTGGCTCTTGTGTTTATGCCCTACGTTCCCGTTAATTCGGCTAGGGCATAAGGGGAGCACCTCTGCGATTGTTACTGCCAGGTCAGCCGGATGTGTACCTCAGACTGGGTGAAGACGAAAGCTAGCATTCTTAAGGGAATATTCGGTCGGTGAACAAAAGATGACTTTAAATTATTGCAATACATGCCCCTAGATGTTTATATCATGTGTCTCTTCTCGTAGTTCGGACATGCACATTAATGCATGCGTACCCAGGGAAAGGAACCCTTAACGGAACTATTCTCCCTGGAATATGTTTCTTACTATCCATGTAATATAACATAGCTAGTTGGGTACTTGTCTGTTCAAGCACTAATTACCCCTACGCCTGGTTTCCACACGTACCCCGGTTTTTACATAACTGAGCGGGTATTCGGATACACTCCGGACTATCGGGTCTGGAGGTTAAAGCGAAAAAGTACACCATGACAAATGATTTACAATCCGGCTAGGGACAATATATGTCACTTGAAGTACACAGTCACTTAGACTGACTAAATTCTTCTTCTATACCATCTAACAGGTTGTCTATCCTACAATCCTGTTGGGAATACTTTGCGGCTAGTTTCACCTGGTCATACACTAAACTAACGGGGATCTCTTTCCCATCAGACCCCATAGGTCCGACCTCAGCCATGTGGTTTGGATCAGCCTTGGTATATCACGTCTTCACCATGGCCCAGGCTTCCCTTGCACCTTGTCGGTAGGCTGATATCTTCCATAATTAGAAGCGCCGCCGTGCTCCCTTGACCATCTCTACAAGCTCCCCCATGCCTCCTGGCAGGGAGGTGGATGGCCACAAGGCTTGGGCAATGCCCTGCATCACCTGCCGAACTTGTTCGTGCAACTGTAAGAGCTCTGGCAGAAGATCACCCGCAGATCCGGGCATCTCCTCTTCAGGACGACCCGTCAGCATACCTATAGACATAACTCTGTTAGTCGATTTCTTCGCCGAACTCTATAAAAAGTTTGTTCAAGCACTTACTAAAAATGCCGCGTTGAAGCCTCTTTTTCTCCTTTACGGAGTCAGCTAGTTGGGCCCGAACGTCTTTCAGTTCAACGCCCAGCTGGGTATTGGCATCTTGGAGATCATTTTCTCCTGCCTAACCCACGTCAGCACACACTCGCCAGCCTCTAGTTGTCTTTGAGCATGTTGCTCATCCCCTCGCACAACCTCCGGATTCACTCCGGTGTCATCTGCAGAATCTATTGTTAGATTTGCATACATGCCGAATACTAACCGATACATATCCTTCTTTTCGATAGAAGCAAGTGTTACCAGATGGGGCATTCGCAGACTCCTTCATTGAGGCAACTGCGGCCCGCAGCTGGGCTTTGCACTCCTCCAGCTCTTGAGACAACTGGGTATTCTTCTCCATAAGATCCTACACAAATAATGATCCTTAAATCAGTTGTGTCAATTGTTTCAAGTCTCAGGGGATACTGGTATATATAATTATCAGATTTTCTTACCCGTATATCCTTTACATACTGGTCTGTGGCTCTGGCAAGACCATTTTGCGCAGCTCGGATGTACGCGTCTCCTGAGTTGAAGGCAACGAACGCCTCTTCGAAGAAACCAGGGCCGTGGAGTACGGCCTAGCGGCGCCTGTGACTCATGGCACTGTCCACTTCGGAATTCGTAGCGGACAGCCTATCCGCATCCTCTATAGGAGGAACGTCCGGTGTTGTCCCCACGTTAGCATCTGCCCCTAAGTCCAGCTTTGGAATCCGGCTGGTGGAGGCATGGCCGGCAGACTCTCCGGGCACGGTCCGGCGAGCGTTTCTCCTGCCAAAAACCATGGACGTTATTATATTTTAAAGACAACAAACCACGGACCGGGGTTTTTTTTCATACCTCTGCGAAGGCGTCTCAGTCCTGACCGCCTTCCTTTTAAGCCTATCCGGCTTCGGTGCCCCTTGCTGGTGAGTCACCGTGGGTTCGGCGTGGCGTCCTGAGGGCCTTCCCTGTAGGACGCCATGTGTGTGTGTGATGGGTGAAGTGTAAAAAATGGATCCTTCTCGGAAGTTGGGACTCCGGTTTTACTTACATGCGATGCAGGGAGCAGGCCCGGATAATCAGCTACGATAGCTGATATGTCTCCAATGTATCTATAATTTTTGATTGCTCCATGCTATATTATCTACTGTTTTGGACTATATTGGGCTTTATTTTCCACTTTTATATTATTTTTGGGACTAACCTATTAACCGGAGGCCCAGCCTAGAATTGATGTTTTTTGCCTATTTTAGTGTTTCGGAGAAATACAATATCAAACGGAGTCCAAACGGAATGAAACCTTCTGAAACGTGATCTTCTCATGAGATAAGATCCAGGAGACTTGGACCCTCCATCAAGAAAGCCACGAGGGTTCACGAGGGTGCTCCTATATATACCTACGTACCCCCAAACAATCGGGGACGGAGCCAAAAACCTAATTCCACCGCCGCAACTTTTTGTATCCACGAGATCCCATCTTGGGGGCCTGTTCCGGAACTCCGCCGGAGGGGGCATCGATCACGGAGGGCTTCTACATCATCATCCAAGCCCCTTCGATGAAGTGTGAGTAGTTTACTTCAGACCTACGGGTCCATAGTTAGTATCTAGATGGCTTCTTCTCTCTTTTTGGATCTCAATACAATGTTCTCCCCCTCTCTCGTGGAGATCTATTCGATGTAATCTTCTTTTTGCGGTGTGTTTGTTGAGACCGATGAATTGTGGGTTTATGATCAAGTCTATCTATGAATAATATTTGAATCTTCTCTGAATTCTTTTATGTATGATTGGTTATCTTTGCAAGTCTCTTTGAATTATCAGTTTGGTTTGGCCTACTAGATTGGTTTTTCTTGCCATGGGAGAAGTGCTTAGCTTTGGGTTCGATCATGCGGTGTCCTTTCCCAGTGACAGAAGGGGCAGCAAGGCACGTATTGTATTGTTGCCATCGAGGATAACAAGATAGGGTTTTTATCATATTGCATGAAACTATCCCTCTACATCATGTCATCTTGCTTAAGGCGTTACTCTATTTTTAACTTAATACTCTAGATGCATGCTGGATAGCGGTCGATGAGTGGAGTAATAGTAGTAGATGCAGGCAGGAGTCGGTCTACTTGTCTCGGACGTGATGCCTATATACATGATCATACCTAGATATTCTCATAACTATGCTCAATTCCGTCAATTGCTCAACAGTAATTTGTTCACCCACCGTAGAATACTTATGCTCTTGAGAGAAGCCACTAGTGAAACCTATGGCCCCCGGGTCTCTTTCTCATCATATCAATCTCCATCACTTTATTATTGCTTTGCTTTTACTTTGCCTTTACTTTTTACTTTGCATCTCTATACCAAAAATACCAAAAATGTTATTTATCATCTCTATCAGATATCAATTTCGTAAGTGACCGTGAAGGGATTGACAACCCCTAAGCGCGTTGGTTGCGTTGAGCTATTGTTTTTGTGTAGGTACGAGGGACTTGAGCATAGCCTCCTACTGGATTGATACCTTGGTTCTCAAAAACTGAGGGAAATACTTACGCTACTTTGCTGCATCATCCTCTCCTCTTCGGGGAAATCCAACGCAGTGCTCAAGAGGTAGCAAGAAGAATTTCTGGCGCCGTTGCCGGGGAGTCTGCGCAAAAGTCAACATACCAAGTACCCATCACAATCCCTATCTCCCGCACTACATTATTTGCCATTTGCCTCTCGTTTTCCTCTTCCCCACTTCACCCTTGCCGTTTTATTCGCCCTCTCTCTCTCTATCCTCCCTCTCTTTATCTATTTGCCTCTTTTTGCCCGCTTGCTTCTTGTTTGCTCGTATGGTTAGAATAATTGTTTATTTATTACTAAACAGAGAACCTAAGATCTATGGATCCTCATCCACTTGCTAATCTTTTTAAGAGGTCCAATTATGATAAACCAATTGCTAGTGAGTTTTGTGCACTAGATTATCTTTATGAAGTTTTGCTTGAAATTCGTGAATCTGAAAAGTGTGATGAATTACCTCATGAAGTGATTCACGATAGATCTTTGAATAGAAAGCATGATTGCAATGATTCTATTATAAATTCTATTAATGTCAATTGTAATAATAATATGCAAAACCCTAAGCTTGGGGATGCTAGTTTTGCTATGTCCTCTACTTGTTGCAATGATCATGATTGGGGTGATTCTTCTTTTGATCTTGAAAATTTATTTAAACCCCATGATGAATATGAGATTGATTATAATGTTTGCAATAATATTGAAAGTGGGTTTGGAAGAATGTCAACTTTAGATCCCACATATTTGGAGAATGTTCAATCTTATGAAATTTTTGATAAAAGTGGGTTTGGAAAGGTCATGATTTTAGTTAAAGTTAATCCCACTATTTTGGAAGAGTGTCAACTTTGCATGCATGTGGATCGTGTTGAAAATATTTTATGTGATAGCTATTTTGTTGAATTTTCTTATGATCCTACATATAATTATTATGAGAGAGGAAAATATGGTGGTAGAAATTTTCATGTTACTAAATTACCTCTTGTTATGTTGAGATTGCTATTGTTTCTTTCCGCTTCCTTGCATATGCTAGTTTTTGCTTGCCTTGATAATTTGTTTGCCTATAATATGCCTATGCATAGGAAGTATGTTAGACTTAAATGTGTTTGTCACGTGATTTATGATGCTCTCTTTGTGCTTCAACTCTTGTCTTTCATGTGAGCATCATTGAAATATTATGCCTAGCTATAAGGCTTTAAAGAAAAGCGCTTGTTGGGAGTCAACCCAATATTTATCCTTGCTGTTATTTAATAAATAAATTATCTAGACTCTGTTTTGGTTGTGTTTTTTGTGTTTAATTAGTGTTTGTACCAAGTAGAACCGTTGGGAAGACTTGGGGAAAGTCTTGTTGAACTTGCTGTAAAAAAACAGAAACTTTAGCGCTCACGAGAACTGCTGTAATTTTTATTTGGAAAGTGATATTTAGTTAATTATTTTTTCAGATGATTAATAGATAAATTCCTCATGTCCATAAATTTATTTTATAATTTTTGGGGTTCCAGATCTTGCGCTAGCTACAGATTACTACAGACTGTTCTGTTTTTGACAGATTCTGTTTTTCGTGTGTTGTTTGCTTATTTTGATGAATCTATGGTGAGTAAAATAGTTTATAATCCATAGAGAAGTTGGAATAAAGTATGTATAAAACCAATATAAATAAAGAATGAGTTCATTACAGTACCTTGAAGTGGTCTTTTGTTTTCTTTCGCTAACGGAGCTCACGAGTTTTCTACTTTAAGTTTTGTGTTGTGAAGTTTTCAAGTTTTGGGTAAAGATTTGATGGATTATGGAACAAGGAGTGGCAAGAGCCTAAGATTGGGGATGCCCATGGCACCCCCAAGATAATCTAAGGACACCTAAAAGCCAAAGCTTGGGGATGCCCTGGAAGGCATCCCCTCTTTCGTCTACTTCTATCGATAACTTTACTTGGAGCTATATTTTTATTCACCACATGATATGTGTTTTGCTTGGAGCGTATTTTATTATTTGAGTCTTTGCTTGTTAGTCTACCACAATCATCCTTGCTGTACACACCTTTTGAGAGAGCCATACATGATTTGGAATTTGATAGAATACTCTATGTGCTTCACTTATATCTTTTGAGCTTTATAGTTTTGCTCTAGTGCTTCACTTATATCTTTTAGAGCACGGTGGTGGATTTGTTTTATAGAAACTATTGATCTCTCATGCTTCACTTAGATTATTTTGAGAGTCTTAATAGCATGGTAATTTTCTTAAAATCCTAATATGCTTGGTATGCAAGATTAATAATAAAACTTTCTTATGAGTGTGTTGAATACTAAGAAAAGTTTGATGCTTGATGATTGTTTTGAGATATGGAGGTAATAATATCAAAGTCATGATAGTTGAGTAGTTGTGAAATTGAGAAATACTTGTGTTGAAGTTTGCAAGTCCTGTAGCATGCACGTATGGTAAACGTTATGCAACAAATTTGAAACACGAGGTGTTATTTGATCGTCTTCCTTATGAGTGGCGGTTGGGGACGAGCGATGGTCTTTTCCTACCAATCTATCCCCCTAGGAGCATGCGCATATTGCCAAGGTTTTTGATGACTTGTAGATTTTTGTAATAAGTATGTGAGTTCTTTATGACTAATGTTGAGTCCATGGATTATACGCACTCTCACCCTTCCATCCTTGCTAGCCTCTTCGGTACCGTGCATTGCCCTTTCTCACATTGAGAGTTGGCGTAAACTTCGCTGGTGCATCCAAACCCCGTGATATGATACGCTCTTTCACACATAAACCTCCTTATATATTCCTCAAAACAGCCACCATACCTACCTATTATGGCATTTCCATAGCCATTCCGAGATATATTGCCATGCAACTTTCCATCATTTCGTTCATCATGACACATTCATCATTGTCATATTGCTTAGCATGTCATGCAGTTGACATAGTATTTTTGGCAAAGCCACCGTTCATAATTCTTTCATACATGTCACTCTTGGTTCATTGCATATCCCGATACACCACCAGAGGCATTCATATAGAGTCGTATTTGTTCTAGTATCGAGTTGTAATCATTGAGTTGTAAATAAATAGAAGTGTGATGATCATCATTATTAGAGCATTGTCCCAAGTGAGAAATAAGAAAAAGAGAAAGGCCATAAAAAAGAGAAGGCCCAAAAAAAGAGAAAGGCCATAAAAAAGGCCCAAAAAATGAGAGAAAAAGAGAGAAGGGACAATGTTACTATCCTTTTACCACACTTATGCTTCAAAGTAGCACCATGATCTTCATAGTAGAGAGTCTCTCATGTTATCACTTTCATATACTAGTGGGAACTTTTCATTATAGAACTTGGCTTGTATATTCCAACAATGGGCCTCCTCAAGTGCCCTAGGTCTTCGTGAGCAAGCAAGTTGGATGCACACCCACTAGTTTCTTTTGTTGAGCTTTCATACATCTATAGCTCTAGTGCATCCGTTGCATGGCAATCCCTACTCCTTGCATTAACATCAATCGGTGGGCATCTCCATAGCCCATTGATTAGCCTCGTTGATGTGAGACTTTCTTCCTTTTTTGTCTTCTCCACATAACCCCCTCATTATATTATATTCCACCCATAGTGCTATGTCCATGGCTCGCGCTCATATATTGCGTGAAAGTTTATAGGTTTGAGATTACTAAAGTATGAAACAATTGCTTGGCTTGTCATTGGGGTTGTGCATGATGAGAGCATTCTTGTGTGACGAAAACGAAACATGACTAAACTATATGATTTTCTAGGGATGAACTTTCTTTGGCCATGTTATTTTGAGAAGACATAATTGCTTAGTTAGTATGCTTGAAGTATTATCATTTTTATGTCAATATGAACTTTTGTCTTGAATCTTTCGGATCTAAATATTCATACCACAATTAAGAAGAATTACATTAAAATTATGTCAAGTAGTACTCCGCATCAAAAATTCTCTTTTTATCATTTACCTACTCGAGGACGAGCAGGAATTAAGCTTGGGGATGCTTGATACGTCTCCAATGTATCTATAATTTTTGATTGCTCCATGCTATATTATCTACTGTTTTGGACTATATTGGGCTTTATTTTCCACTTTTATATTATTTTTGGGACTAACCTATTAACTGGAGGCCCAGCCCAGAATTGCTATTTTTGCCTATTTCAGTGTTTCAGAGAAAAAGAATATCAAACGGAGTCCAAATGGAATGAAACCTTCGGAAACGTGATTTTCTCATCAGATATGATCCAGGAGACTTGGACCCTCCGTCAAGAAAGCCACGAGGGTTCACGAGGGTGGAGGGCGCCCCCCCTAGGGCGCGCTCCCTGCCTCGTGGGCCCCTCGAAGCTCCATCGACGTACTTCTTCCTCCTATATATACCTACGTACCCCCAAACGATCGGGGACGGAGACAAAAACCTAATTCCACCGCCGCACCTTTCTGTATCCACGAGATCCCATCTTGGGGCCTGTTCCGGAGCTCCGCCGGAGGGGGCATCGATCATGGAGGGCTTCTACATCATCATCCAAGCCCCTCTGATGAAGTGTGAGTAGTTTACTTTAGACCTACGGGTCCATAGTTAGTAGCTAGATGACTTCTTCTCTATTTTTGGATCTCAATACAATGTTCTCCCCCTCTCTCGTGGAGATCTATTCGATGTAATCTTCTTTTTGCGGTGTGTTTGTTGAGATCGATGAATTGTGGGTTTATGATAAAGTCTATCTATGAATAATATTTAAATCTTCTCTGGATTCTTTTATGTATGATTGGTTATCTTTGCAAGTCTCTTCGAATTATCAGTTTGGTTTGGCCTACTAGATTGGTTTTTCTTGCCATGGGAGAAGTGCTTAGCTTTAGGTTCGATCTTGCGGTGTCCTTTCCCAGTGACAGAAGGGGCAGCAAGGCATGTATTGTATTGTTGCCATCGAGGATAACAAGATGGTTTTTTTATCATATTGCATGAAATTATCCCTCTACATCATGTCATCTTGCTTAAGGCGTTACTCTGTTTTTAACTTAATACTCTAGATGCATGTTGTATAGCGGTCGATGAGTGGAGTAATAGTGGTAGATGCAGGCAGGACTCAGTCTACTTGTCTCGGACATGATGCCTATATACATGATCATACCTAGATATTCTCATAACTATGCTCAATTCTGTCAATTACTCAACAGTAATTTGTTCACCCACCGTAGAATACTTATGCTCTTGAGAGAAGCCACTAGTGAAACCTATGGCCCCGGGGTCTCTTTCTCATCATATCAATCTCCATCACTTTATTATTGCTTTGCTTTTACTTTGCTTTTACTTTTTACTTTGCATATCTATACCAAAAATACCAAAAAATATTATTTATCATCTCTATCCGAGGTCGAGGGCCCGGACAGGATCCTCTAGCTGTGGAGACGGGCTATGGACCTCCCTCACAGCTTTTCGCAGTTCCTGCTATGAAATAGTAAGGTAAATACTTATAATGAAGAATGCGGGAAGATCTGGAGTAAAAGGTAGCAGCTCACCCAGTTTGGGGGATTTTACATGGAGAATCCATCCCGTGGCTTAATACGGATGAACTCCTCTTCCTCTCGTTTGTATAAATCGGACAGTACTTTCGCTAGAGCGGCGGCGGAGTCCGGACCTTTACGGCCGCAGCGGGTGGCATCGTCTTCTCCATTGAAGTGACACATGGGTTCCCCCCGATACTGAAGTTGCTGCACCCCCCGCATTATACATATTGACATAACCTCGATTATTGTCAATCCTGATTTGGCCAGCGTTTCTATCCTGCCCATCAGGTAAAGGACCTCTCTGTTATCTTCCACCTGGTGGCTCCGAGGACGCCAGCTGTGGCGTTTCTTCAAAGGGGCATTATGGAACTCAGGAAGGCCCATCCGAATAGGGTCCGGATGGGGGACGTCCTCTATATAAAACCACTCCGAAGGCCAGTCTTCGGATGTCTTCTTCGGGGTACCGGACAGGTATCCGGTCCCGGAGATGCGCCATATTTCGGCTCCGCCCACTTGATATATTGACTCCTTCTGTGTACGGGGTATGAGGCAGAATAGCCTTTCCATAGCTCGAAATGAGCTTCGCAACCCAGAAACAGCTCGCAAAATGCAACGTAGCCGGCGATGTGTAATATGGAGGCAGGAGTAAAGTTATGCAGCTGGAGGCCGTAGAACTCCAGGAGCCCGTGGAGGAACGGATGGATTGGAAATCCAAGTCCCCTCAATAAGTAAGGGATAATCCATACCCGTTCCCCCATGGACGGGTTGGGGAAGCTCTCCACTTTCTCCCCGCCGTTATAAGTGGCTAGTCCGGCTCGGACGGGGACCATATATGTAGGAGGGAGAAACCCCTGGGTCTATAACTCTACTAATTGGTTGTGAGGGACGGAACACTTCTCCCAATTGCCTGGCTTAGCGCTACGGGAGCGAGAGGAGGAGCTGCGATGGCCGGCCATGATGGGATGGGCTTTTTCTGGGCGCGCTCCGATGGATACTCGCTGTGGGAGGATGGTGTGATCTGGATCTGAGGATCCCCATCTCTTTAAATAGGCGATTTACTCATAGGGTTAGGGTGGCGAACGTAAAAATGCCCCGACTTCTCACATTCACTCGACACGTGGAAGATAGCCATTATTAAGGTGCAGAAGCCGAGGAGTGCAACATTTATGGGAAGCCGAAAACTACTCGACAGGTATTCGGAATTTGGAGAAGAACCCGCCTTGCAATGCCGAAGACAATCTGCGCGTCGGACTCATCGTCATTGAAGCCTAGTTCGGGGGCTACTGAGGGAGTCCTGGATTAGGGGGTCCTCAGACAGCTGGACTATATACTTTGGCCGGACTTTTGGACTATGAAGATACAAGATTGAAGACTTCGTCTCGTGTCCGGGTGGGACTCTCCTTTGCATGGAAGGCAAGCTTGGCAATCTGGTTATGTAGATCTCCTCCCTTGTAACCGACTATGTGTAACCCTAGCCCCCTCCGGTGTCTATATAAACCGGAGGGTTTAGTCCGTAGGACAACAACAACCATAATCATAGGCTAGCTTCTAGGGTTTAGCCTCTACAATCTCGTGGTAGATCAACTCTTGTAATACTCATATCATCAAGATCAATCAAGAAGGACGTAGGGTATTACCTCCATCGAGAGGGCCCGAACCTGGTTAAACACTGTGTCCCCCGTCTCCTGTTACCATCCGCCTTAGACGCACAGTTCGGGACCCCCTACCCGAGATCCGTCAGTTTTGACACCGACAAACAGAATAGTCTGTAGCAATCTGGAGGTTTAGAATACTTCTCTCACTCCAAACATTCTGAAATAAATTTTTGGAGCTGAGGAAATTGTCTATTAATCATCTGCAAAAAGAATCAACCTAACCGCACTCTCCAGTAAAAAATGGCAGCTAATCTCGTGAGCACAAAAGTTTCTGTTTTTTACAGCAAGATCGCAAAGACTTCACCCAAGTCTTCCCAAAGGTTCTACTTGGCACAAACACTAATTAAAACATAAAACCACATCTAAGCAGAGGCTATATGATTTTTTTATTACTAAACAGGATCAAAAAGCAAAGAACAAAAATAAAATTGGGTTGCCTCCCAACAAGCGCTAATGTTTAACGCCCCTAGCTAGGCATGATGATTTCAATGATGCTCACATAAAAGATAAGAATTGTAACATAAAGAGAGCATCATGAAGAATATGACTAGCACATTTAATTCTAACCCACTTCCTATGCATAGGGATTTTGTGAGCAAACAACTTGTCGGAACAAGAATCAACTTGCATAGGAAGGTAAAACAAGAAAATCTTCAAGATTTTCAACACATAGAGAGGAAACTTGATATTATTGCAAATCTTACAAGCATATATTCCTCCCTCATAATAATTTTCAGTAGCATCATGAATGAATTCAACAATATAACCATCACATAAATCATTCTTTTCATGATCTACAAGCATAGAAAATTTACTACTCTCCACATAAGCAAAATTCTTATTCGGAATAGTGGGAGTATCATAAGAAACCAGAATAATATGAATTGTTTCCACATTAAAAGAGTAATGTTTAGAAAAAGGGTAATCATAATCATGACAAGTTTTAATATAATCATCACTACTTTTTATAGCATACGTATCATCACAATAATTATCATAAGTAGCAACTTTGTTCTCATCATAATCGATTGAAACCTCTTCCAAGATAGTGGAATCATTACTAAATAAAGTCATGACCTCTCCAAATCCACTTTCATAATTATCACAAAAATATTCAACATCCTCCAAAATAGTGGGATCATTACTTCCTAAAGTTGACACTCTTCCAAACCCACTTTCATCAATATAATCATCATAAATTGGAGGCATGCAATCATCAAAACAAATTAGCTCATCAAAACTTGGGGGACAAAAAATATCATCTTCATCAAACATAGCATCCCCAAGCTTGTGGATTTGCATATCATTAGCATCATGGATATTCAAAGAATTCATACTAACAACATTGCAATCATGCTCATCATCCAAAGATTTAGTGCCAAACATTTTAATACATTCTTCTTCTAACACTTTGGCACAATTATCGGAATCCTTATTTTCATGAAAGGCATTAAAAAGATGAAGCATATGGGGCAACCTTAGTTCCATTTTTTTGTAGTTTTCTTTTATAGACTAAATTAGTGATAAAACAAGAAACAAAAAGATTCGATTGCAAGATCCAAAGATATACCTTCAAGAGCTAACCTCCCCAGCAACGGCGCCAGAAAAGAGCATGATGTCTACTACACAACCTTCTTCTTGTAGACGTTGTTGGGCCTCCAAGTGCAGAGGTTTGTAGGACAGTAGCAAATTTCCCTCAAGTGGATGACCTAAGGTTTATCAATTCATGGGAGGCGTAGGATGAAGATGGTCTCTCTCAAGCAACCCTGCAACCAAATAACAAAGAGTCTCTTGTGTCCCCAACACACCCAATACAATGGTAAATTGTATAGGTGCACTAGTTCAGCGAAGAGATGGTGATACAAGTGCAATATGGATAGTAGATAATGGTTTTTGTAATCTGAAAATATAAAAACAGAAAGGTAGCAAGTGGTAAAAGTGATCACAAACGCTATTGCAAGGCTAGGAAACGAGGCCTAGGGTTCATTCTTTCACTAGTGCAAGTTCTCTCAACAATAATAACATAATTGGATCATATAACTATCCCTCAACATGCAACAAAGAGTCACTCCAAAGTCACTAATAGCGGAGAACAAACAAAGAGATTATGGTAGGGTACAAAACCACCTCAAAGTTATCCTTTCTGATCGATCTATCATAGAGTTCGTACTAGAATAACACCTTAAGACACAAATAAACCAAAACCCTAATGTCACCTAGATACTCCAATGTCACCTCAGGTATCCATGGGTATGATTATACGATATGCATCACACAATATCAGATTCATCTATTCAACCAACACAAAGAACTTCAAAGAGTGCCCCAAAGTTTCTACCAGAGAGTCAAGACGAAAACGTTTGCCAACCCCTATGCATAAGTTCATGATGTCAGGGAACTCGCAAGTTGATCACCAAAACATACATCAAGTGGATCACGTGATATCCCATTGTCACCACAGATAAGCACATGCAAGACATACATCAAGTGTTCTCAAATCCTTAAAGACTCAATCCGATAAGATAACTTCAAAGGGAAAACTCAATTCATCACAAGAGAGTAGAGGGGGAGAAACATCATAAGATCCAAATATAATAGAAAAGCTCACGATACATCAAGATCGTGTCGACTCAAGAACACGAGAGAGAGAGAGAGAGAGAGATCAAACACATAGCTACTGGTACATACCCTCAGCCCCGAGGGAGAACTACTCCCTCCTCGTCATGGAGAGCACCGGGATGATGAAAATGGCCACCGGAGAGGGATTCCCCCCTCCGGCAGGGTGCCGGAATAGGTCTAGATTGGTTTTCGGTGGCTACGGAGGATTTTGGCGGCGGAACTCCCGATCTAGGCTTCTTTCTGGAAGTTTCTGTATATATAAGAGGTTTTGGCGTCGATAACAAGTCAGGGGGGGTCTCCGGGCTGTCCACGAGGTAGGGGGGCGCGCCCAGGGGGTGGGCGCACCTCCCACCCTCGTGGGCAGCCGAGGACTCTTTTGGCCCAACTTTTTTACTCCATGGCCTTTTTCTGGTCCAAAAATAAGCTCCTTCAAGTTTCAAGTCAATTGGACTCAGTTTGGTTTTCCTTTTCTGCGATACTCTAAAACAAGGAAAAACAGAAACTGGCACTGGGCTCTAGGTTAATAGGTTAGTCCCAAGAATCATATAAAATCGCATATAAATGCATATAAAACATCCAAGGTTGATAATATAATAGCACGGAGCAATCAAAAATTATAGATACCTTGGAGACGTATCAATTCCTTGTGCAGTAAATTAGAAGGAATTTTCAAACATATTGGTTTCACGGCATGGACACATGCATGGAGCCATGGCATTTTAATTCCAAAAAATTAAAAAATGATCAGAAACACATGAAACCTTGCTTGATGTAATGTCATGCCACCAAGATGATGTGGTAAAAAAAATTGGCCTGTTTGATGAAAGTTTGGACACACCCCTCTCACAAACCGGAGCAACTCACTAGAAGGCTCGTGGTTCCAAGAGGTAACAATGCATGTTTGATGACGAACGGGAGATAACTTCCTCTTATGGCCTTCAAATTTTTTGCTACGTTTAACGTGCACTAATACAGCTGTCATGTGAAAATTTGGAAAATTTCAGGGGTCATTTGACCTTTTAAAGATATTTAAGTGATTTTCTAGCCATTTAATGACCATAATTCAAATTTGAACTACATCTAGATGCAATGGCTAACCATAATGGTTTGAAAAGTCATATTTGTGTACTTGTGTGCGAGTTAATTCCATGTGCAGTAAATTAGAAGGAATTTTCAAACATATTGGTCTCACGGCATGGACACATGCATGGTGTTCCATGGCATTTTAATTCCAAAAAAATAAAATATGATCAGAAAAATATGAAACCTTGCTTGATGTAATGTCATGCCACCAAGATGATGTGGTAAAAAAAGGCATGTTTGACGATAGTTTGGACACACACCCCTCACAAACCGGAGCAACTCACTAGAAGGCTCGTGGTTCCGAGAGGGAAAAATGCATGTTTGATGACGAACGGGAGATAACTTCCTCTTATGTCCTTCAAATTTTTTCTATGTTTAACGTGCACTAATACAACTGTCATGTGACAATTCGAAAAATCCAGGGGTCATTTGACCTTTTAAAGACATTGAAGTGATTTTCTAGCTATTTAATGACCGTAATTCAAATTTGAACTACATCTACATGCAACTGCTAACCATAACGGTTTGAAAAATCATATTTTTGTGTACTTGTGTGCGAGTTAAAAATCACCAGACGATGTAAATATCTGGTGTTCAAAAAAGAAAATGTAAAGATCTGGCAAGACAACCGGCCCCACACGATTGGCACTCTATTTCGTGGTTCGGGGTTTGGTAGGTGAGTGGCGGGGGTCATTAATCAGACATGGTTCTGTATTGGAAACCATCGGCTATTAAGTTCACACATGGATTTTGCTGTGGGAATCGTGTGTAATTCAAACTACAGTACTTGTAAATTCCGGCGATCAGCGTGTGTATTGTTCCCGTCGATCTAGATTCTGGCCGCTAATAAATACTACCTTGCTCACGTCGTCCCGCCTACGTTCTCATCGACATCCTCCCCTCTCTCTCTCTCAAATCTCTGCGATGGCACTGCCGGTTTGCCCACGCGCCGATGAGGAGTCGCCGCCCCCCGAGTACGCTCACTCAAATAGCAGCGACGAGGACCCCTACGCTCCACCGGACGAGGTTGCGCCGGACTTCCCAACTTTGGATTGGTTTTTGGGCCAGTACAATCTTTGTCTGTGGAAGTTGCTACCGCCGGCTGCGAGAGCCAGGCAAGTGGTGTTCAAGAAGGAGATGGCGGAGGAGGAAGCCAGGTACCAGGAGGCCTGTGAAGCCCGTGATGCCTCCTAGAAAAAGGAGGCGGCGGAAGCTTTGGGGGTGGGCGCGTCATCATGCGGAGAAGGTGTACGAAGACGGATACTTCGCGAGGAAGGTCAAAGGCGCTAGGCACCTCATCGCTGTGTGGAGGTGGGCCGATAAGCTCCAGCATACCACCGACAAGGAGCTTTGGTGGGCGTCCAACGAAATGGTAAGGTCATTCGTGCTCGTCCGCCAGCAAGAGGCGGATCAGTACGTCAAGCGCTGCGAGGCCAAGGAGGCGGAGTACTGCCTCCGCACTGGGAAGACGCCGCGCACCAGAGAGCTGCTGGCGAGGGGCTGCCGGAATACTGGCCCCAGGAGGGATTATTAGTTTTAGTATTGTTCGTCTTCAATTTTATCCACTGTACCAAGTAGTTAAGTATCATCACGTATATGTGACGATATTATATATATTCTGTGATGAACTAATGAACAATTAATACATATATATATATATATATTACGAATTCCATTTTCTATCTGTTTTTGTATATTAATTTGAATCTAGTTGTTATCATCCACATATACAGAATGAAAAGTGTATATGCGCACATTGAAACAGAACATATAAGAACAGAAAACAGAGTACACACATTGAAACAGAGCAATAAACAAAGCAATACTATGATTGTTGTGAATACATAGCTATCCACGTTGAAATGACTCAACAAAATAAAACGCGTCCATGAGACCATGACTAGCAGCCCTTGCCAACGGTAGCTCTTGGCTCCGCCTGAACTCGTGCAGGCGTACGTCCAAGCGGTCGACACGCGCGCGGTACATCTAGAGCGCGATCTCGAGCTCCAAGTTGGCTATTTCAACCGAGATCACCAGCTCGAGGATGCGATGGCCATGTTCCTCTACTGTGCCGAGGTGGAAACCTGGGCCAAGGAGGCGGTCGAGCCTACCGACCAGCGCATTGGCATCGAGCGAGCCGCAGACAAGGCAAACAGCGCGACCCATGCGAACGGCGCGGCGGGCGTCCGGTGCAAGTACGGCACGGTCGGCCTCTGGTGCAAGTACAGCGCAGAGGGCCTCTGCCCACTCCTGGCGAGGAATGAGGGTACTGATGGGACATGTACCCAGCCGCGACGCCCTGTCGACAGCAGGTAAGCGCCGATGGATCCGCTCTTGCTGTGCGGCACGCCGCGCCTCTCACTCTGCGGCACTCCAACGGTCTCGCCGTGCGGCGAGCCGCAGCCTATCAGCGCGAACGCGTGTAGCTTGCTCTGCAGCGCGCCATCGATCATGTTGTGCGGCGAGCTGCAGCCTCTCAGCGTTGACATGCCTATCTTGATCATCGGTGCTGAAGCGCCATGCGCCAAGGGTCTGCTCAACCCTGGTGATGACGCGCATCACGGCGTCGTCCATTGCGTTGCCGGGGAGCGCCTCGGCCTCGATGGGCCGTGGCGCCTGCTCATTTTCCTCGTCGACAAGGTTGATGGCAGAGGCGGAGCTTTGGTGGGTTGTCATGCTTGGAAAAGGTGGATGTGCTAGAGGTTGCGCTTGTTGCCTCCATGGGTCGCGTGCCGCCTAGGTGTATGCGCAATATCGCTGGTTGGCGGGAAACCGGTGAGGAAATGGTGGGAAATGGTGACGTGTTCATAAAATGCCATCAATTAATGGAAACTTAGAATAGAAGGAACATCGAGCTAGCACAAGAAGTAGATAATGATCAGATGATCGTTTATCCTAGTTAATTATGCATGTAATAGTTTACTTTGGTGTGTGGAAATGTCATGTGTGTACTACCCACCTATGTAATTGGATGTTTGCCGCGTATTACACACATCTTGTTTATGTGAAACGTTTCTGTTCTCTTGACTCAACACAAACAATTTATCGAAATGAACTGTATGCCCTCCATTGCACACACCTTGATCTGGTTGAACCGTTTCTGTTGCGTTGCCTAATCAAAAACAGTTCATCCGAGTGAACCGTATGCTGTATATCGCACACACCTTGATCTTGCTGACCATTTCTATTGTGTTGCCTAATCACAAATAGTTCATCCGAGCGAACCGTAAGCTATATATCGCACACGCCTTCATTTGGCTGCCCGTTTCTTTTGTTCTGCCACATCGCAAACAGTTAATTGAACTGAACCGTATGCCCTGCATCTCACACGCCACTAAAATCTGAACCGTGTTTGATGCATCCGTCATCGCATATTTTTTGCACCTTTTTTGACGGGTTTTTACACCACCGTTTGCGATTAATTCATCACATACAGTTTCGTCAAAGGGTCGCTGATCATAGTATCGTGTTAGCAATTACCTGTAGTAGTGATTGTCCCATGGAGTAATTCCTCGATTATCCTCTCGTTCCTTTTTGACACTTGTTGACAAAAAGGGGGGAATTACATCGAGTGATAGTTTATCGGAGTTTGCAGGTGTTTTTTCGCTATTTGGTTTTCCCTCGAATAATTTGCTTCAAGAACTTATCGCACCACATGTGGTGGTGAAACACTCGATCTTCATGTAACGATAATAACCACCGCCTGCAATATCATTTGCTTCATACTATTTGTCTACAGGTACCTTCGAATATATTTTTCATGTGAATGTTTTTCATCGACGATTATCTATCTTACAGGGACATCTATCTGCTCCTCGAAGAAGAACAGAGAATCATCAACTGATGACACCATATTGGAGAAGTACTTCAAGTACTAAATGAACTATAACTATTGTGGTTGGATATGCTCTGATTGCTATCTCTTATTATCTAACCCCGCATGAAGATAAAGTCAGTCTATGCACAAATGCCTTATTGAAGGCTATCTATATGACTGACAACGTGTTTTTCCTCACAAATATCATTTGCATCATCTATGTTGAAGGAAAACACTCCAAAGCATATCTGTAAGTGCATCTAGTGCCACCCCTAGTTGGTTTTGGAGTATTGCTGACAAACCTAGTTGAGGGACTAATGTGTTTGTGAGAATTGCAGGATAACACAGGTAGAAGTCCCTCATTGATTCGGTTTTCCTACCAGAGATGACCCCTAAAAATGTATGAAGACATTGATGTCAAAGGTGGTTTGTGAAGATATTCTCATTGAAGACTATGACAAGAGAAGACATCGCATGAAGCCTATGGAGCTCGAAGACTTAGATCTTTCGTAGTTCTGTTTCTTCTTTATTGAGTCATAGGAACCACCGTACTGTTAAGTGGGGTCCAAGAGAACCAGTCAGAATGACTGAAGTGATGCTTAACCAAAACCTATGTCTTCGAGTGAAGACTATGAGAGCAAATCTTGTCCAGAGTCGGACAAGTCAGCTTTACTTGTAGCCCAAGTAAAGTTGCCGTGTGAGTTTGAAATCTGACCATTGGAACACGTGTCAGTTCCTTAGTGACCCATGATCATTTCGGACAAATCAGGTCGGGTTGCCTAGTGGCTATAAATAGCCCACCCCCTACAACCATAAACGGTTGGCTGCTCAGAGTTAGAGTACGGCTTTTGTCGTTTGAGAGCAACCCACCTCGAAGCCTTTGAGAGAGAATTCCTTGCGAGGATAAAGCCCTAACCACCCAGAGCCAAAGAGTGTTAGGCATCACTTAAGTCTTCTTGTCTGTGTGATCTGAAGACTTATTACACTTGAGGACTGTGAATCCTCCAGCCAGTTAGGCATCGCGTTCTGAGTATCCAAGAGATATTGTGGATCGCTGGTGAACGAAGTCTGTGAAGGTTTGGGAGTCTACCTTGAAAACTTACTAGAGTGATTGGGCGAGGTCTGTGTGACCTTAGCTCAAGGGGAATACGGTGAGGACTGGGTGTCCTGAGCTGCGTGTTCAGGACTGGGTGTCCGAGACTATGTGTCCTAAGGTTTAAATACCTAGCCTCCCTAACCAGACATACAGTTGTCACAGCAACTGGAACTGGTCCAACAAATCATTGTCTTCAATGAGTCACTGGTTTCATCCTTCCCTTCCCTTTACTTACTGTTGGTCCTTGTGAAGTCATTGTATGATTGCACTATCTTTTGTCTTCACTAAGTGACTGCGTGTTCTGTTTGGCTTCATAATATCTTCCTACCTGATCCTCACTACATTGTTGCTATTAGTCATTGTGCTTTCACTTCATTGAATACTTGACTATGGTTTGCCTAGTGTAGTCTACCTTCCGCTGCATGGTAATAGGTTTATTTCTATCGTTTGTCTTCGAAACTTCCACGTTTTGAAGACTTTCATAAAAATCGCCTATTCACCCCCCCCCCTCTAGTCGATATAACGCACTTTCAATTGGTATCAGAGCAAGGTACTCCTTTGTTCTGTGTGATTCGGTTTAACCACCTGGAGTTTTAGCTATGTCGACTGTAGGGATAATTAAAGTCTCCGTTGCGTGCCCCGTCTTCGATGGAACTGAATATCCCTACTAGAAGAATAAGATGCACATGCATCTTGAAGCCATTGACGTCGACCTATGGTATGTCGTCAAGAACGGCGTTCCCAAGGCTGGAGAAGGTGTCACTGCTGCTGATGTCAAGAAGTTCATTCAACTGGACTCTACTGCCAGGAATATCATCTGTGGTCATCTGACCAAAGGACGGTATGGCCGTGTGGGTACTTTGGAAACATCTAAGCTAGTCTGGGACTGGCTCTCCAAGGTCAACGAAGGCGTCTCAACCCAGAGAGATCAAAGAATCAGTGTTCTTCGCAACCTCTTCAACCACTTCAAGCAAAATGACAATGAGAATGTCCAGCTCACGTTTGATCGACTCACTGACATCACAAATGAGCTTCAAGCCCTCGGCGCTACTGAGATCACCAAGCATGAAGTCGTCAAGACACTACTGAGATCACTTGACAGTTCATTTGACACCCTAGCCCTGATGATTCAAGAATGTCCTGATTTCAAGACACTCGATCCGTCTGACATACTTGAGAGGCTCAACACACATGAGTTTCAGCTTTCTGAGAAAAGAGATATCTACGGTCCAAACTATGGGCGAACTCGTGCCTTGAAGGCAAAAGTTGTCTCCTCGTCTGAAGAAGAATCTGACAGCAGTTCTGATGATCCTGAAGACATTGGAAAGGAACTTGCTATGCTTGTGAAGAAGTTCCAAAAATTCACCAAGAAGAAAGGTTTTAGAAAGTCTTCACGATCAAGCTCAAGGAATGATGAAGCTTCTGCTCATGACTACAAGAAGAAAACATGTCACAAGTGCAAGAAACCTGGCCACTTCATCTCTGAGTGTCCACAGTGGGACAATGAGAACAAAAAGAAGAAGAAGAGCAAGGAATAGGACTCTGGCGACAAGAAGAAGAATAAATACTCAAAGTCTTCTTCCAAGTCTTCCTCAAAGTCTTCATCACACAAGAAGAGCTCATCTGGCAAGGCACGTGCGTTTGTTGGCAAGGAAATGGATTCAGAGGAGGAGTCCGCTTCTGAGGAGGCGGAGGTGGAGTCTGAGGAGGAGTCCGATTCTGGCGTTGCAAGTCTGGCTACAGCATACGTTGCCAAGTCCATCTTCAACACCGAAGACAATGACTTCATCACCGACACCGATGCAAATGACAAGGACTACTCCGGTCCTACCTACTGCTTCATGGCACGCGGTGCCAAGGTAAACACACGCACTACTCACTATCAAACATCTAGTGAAGATGACTCTGATTGTGGTTCAAGACCCAGCTACAAAACACTTGCTAAAATTGCAATTGAACAATAGAAAGCTATGGAACATATTCAAAAACTGTTAGACAAAAGCGATGATCTGTTAGGCGCTGAAATGACTCGATCTGAGTCCTTAATTGAAGACATAAAAAATCTTCACGTTAAGTATGAGGAACTTGAAAGTCATCATGAAACGCTCTCAACAACTCATGAAAAGCTTTCCTATGATTATCTTCAAAGGAAGCAAGATTTTGAGAAATTGAGAGCGGCTCATGAAGATCTTCAAAAGGAAAACGAGTCACTTCGCGCTGAATAGATTAGCTCCGCTCAGGAAGGATTTGAACCACCATGTCTTAAATGCATTGAGTGTGATAATGCTACTTCTGTTGCTGAATGTTCTACTGCTGCTACTGTTGCAATATCTTCAACTGTCGATGTGGTAACTAACCCCTCTGCTGAGGATACCACTGCTATTGCTGATGAGAATGCTAGGTTGAAGACATTGCTTGAAACAGGGATGTACAAAAGTCTCAAAGGGAATTAGACACTATGTGATGTCCTCAAAAGGCAGATCCTGAACCGAAACCCTAGGAAAGAGGGTGTTGGGTTCATAAGGAAAATGAATGCTGATGGCTCTTACTGGAAACCTGAGCAGTACCCCAAAACCACATGGGTTGCTGCAAAGGAATCTTCAGCAGATCCATCCACTCTATCTAGCTTCACTTGTGCTAACCCCATTGTCATTGATGAATCCTTTGATGCAAACTATAAACTGTTTAAGAATCAGAATGGTGAAGTGTTTGCTAGGTACATTGGTACTAACTGCAGGAATGGACCGCCTATGAAGAAGATCTGGGTGCCGAAAAAGTGGGTGGAAAATCTTCCTGTGAATGTCATCATGACACCACAAGTGAAGAAGACAAACCCCAGACCACAGGCTTCATACGGTCCAAAGGCTTCATACAGATAGAGGACTCACCTGAGTCGCACTAACGCAAATGTTTTGCAGGGAAACCATACTCAGGCCTATGAATATGAGCGCGGTTCATCGAACCGCCATGTTCATAAGACCAAGAACTATTCTGCTTATTCTTATGAGTACTATTGTCCGCCTGCAAGACTTTTTGCTAGGGCTCCAAAGCCAAAGTTCTCAGATGCTGCACTTAGACTTATTGCTTCTAAGTCACCCTTGAAGATGTGGGTGGCTAAGAAAGCTTAACTCTCTTTTGCAGGGAAGGGTCTCCAGCAGAAAACCAAAATCGTCTAACGCTATTGCTGGGGACCTTAAACATCTTGTAGGGCACAAGATCAAATGCCCGAATGGTCTTACTATGTACTTTGTTCCTGAATCGCTTGCTACTCTCCCTATCAGTCCTAATCTGGATCTAAGCTTTCATAACCCACTGGTTCGTCAAATGTTTTTGCTTCACAATTCTCTTCGTGAAGCCTATCCCCCTAACTGCACTATAGGGTACGACACCAGCGTCTTCAGAATGGATTATTGATAGTGGGTGTACCAATCACATGACTGGCAAAAGAAGCCTTCTTATGGACTCAACCTTACGTCCATCCGACAAGACTCACATCACATTTGCTGACACTGGTAAAAGTAAGGTATTGGGTCTAGGTAGAGTTGCAATCTGAAAGGATCAACACATGGATAAAGTCATGCTTGTTGAATCCCTTGGCTTCAACTTAATGTGTGTCTCAATGCTTTGCGATTTGAACATGATCGTAATGTTTGGAAAATATCGTTGCCTTGTTCTAATGGAATCTGACAAGTCTCTAGTGTTTGAAGGGTATCGGAAAGATGATTTGTACATGGTAGATTTCTCAGCAGGACCACAGCTTGCCGTATGTCTTCTAGCAAAAGCTTCAGAATGCTGGCTCTAGCATCGGAGGCTAGGGCATGCTGGCATGAGGAACCTCCACACCCTTGCAAAGAAGAAGCATGTCATAGGCATCAAGGGCGTCAAGTTCAAGAAAGATCACTTATGCGGTGCCTGTGAAGCAGGAAAGATGACGAGGGCCAAACATCCCTCGAAGACAATCATGACAACCACTCGACCCTTCGAACTGCTCCACATGGATCTTTTCGGTCCTACTCATTACTCAACTCTTACTACTACTGCTTGTCTCTATGGCTTTGTCATTGTTGATGATTATTCTAGATATACTTGGGTGCACATAATCCTCTACAAGACTGAAGTGCAGGATGTCTTCAGACACTTCGCCAATCGAGCAATGAACAACTATGGCGCCAAGATAAATCACATCAGAAGTGACAATGGCACTGAATTCAAGAACACTGGCCTTGATACATATCTTGATACTTTGGGCATCACACATGAATTCTCAGCTCCGTACACGCCACAGCAGAATGGCGTCGTCGAACGCAAGAATAGAACACTCATTGAGATGGCCCGAACGATGCTAGATGAATACAAGACTCCAAGAAAATTCTGGCCTGAAGCCATTGATACTGCATGCCATACAATCAATCGTGTTTATCTTCACAAGCTTCTGAACAAGACATCCTATGAGCTCCTTACTGGCAAGAAGCCAAATGTCAGTTACTTCAGAGTATTTGGTGCCAGGTGCTGGATCAAGGATCCACATCACACTTCAAAATTTGCACCAAAAGCACATGAGGGTTTTATGCTTGGATATGGAAAGGATTCGCACTCCTACAGAGTCTTCAATCTCTTTCATTATAAAGTGGTTGAAACAGTGGATGTGCGGTTTGATGAGACTAATGGTTCACAAAGAGAGAACCTGCCAAATGTGCTAGATGAAGTTCCATCCAGCGAATCAATCAAGCTAATGGGAACTGGAGAAATCATACCCTCTGAAGCTCAACCTGAAGAGGAACTTATCATCTCCGCACCTGATCAACCTGAAGACAATGCTCAGCCTGAAGACAATCCCACTAACAATGACAATGATCAGCAAGAGCAAAATCTTCGCCCTGTACATCCTCGTGTTGCCAATGAAGTGCAGATTGAGAGAATAATTGATAGCATCAATGCACCTGGTCCGCTCACTCATTCAAGGGCAACTCAGCTAGCAAATTTCTGTGGGCACTTCGCATTTGTCTCAATAACAGAACCCAAGAAAGTTGAAGAAGCCTTCATGGAACCTGAATGGATTCAAGCTATGCAAGAAGAGCTTCAACAGTTTGAGCTGAATAATGTATGGGAACTGGTTAAGCGTCCTGATCCTTGGAAGCACAACATAATAGGCACCAAATGGATATACCGCAACAAGCAAGATGAGCATGGTCAAGTTGTCAGAAACAAAGCTCTTCTCGTTGCTCAAGGATATACTCAAGTGGAAGGCATTGACTTTGATGAAATATTTGCTCCTGTGGCTCGACTTGAAGCCATACGCATACTCCTGGCCTATGCAAATCATCATAACATACTTCTATATCAAATGGATGTGAAGAGCGCTTTTCTCAATGGCAAGATTGAAGAAGAAGTGTATGTTGCACAACCGCCTGGCTTTGAAGATCCAAAACATCCTGACATGGTATACAAGCTCAACAAGGCACTGTATGGCCTCAAACAAGCCCCTCGGGCTTGGTATGACACACTCAAATACTTCCTGAAGAGCAAAGGCTTCATACCTGGTTCCCTCGACCCCACTCTCTTCACGAAGACATATGATGGTGAACTGTTTGTGTGCCAAATATATGTGGATGACATCATCTTCGGCTGCACCAATCAGAAGTACAGTGAAGAGTTTGGATATATGATGCAAGAGCAATATCAGATGTCCATGATGGGAGAGCTGAAGTTCTTCCTCGGTCTTCAAATATGACAGCAACGCAACAGCATCTTCATATCTCAAGAGAAGTATCTCAAAGTTTGCCTGAAGAAGTTCGGTATGCAAGACTGCAAAGGCTTCACGACACCAATGCCAGCCAAACATCATCTGGGTCCCGATGACAATGGTAAAGAGTTAGATCAAAAGGTATACCACTCCATGATTGGTTCTTTACTTTATCTATGTGCATCTAGGCCAGATATTATGCTTAGTGTTTGCATGTGTGCTCAATTCCAAGCGGCACCAAGGAGTCGCATCACTTAGCTGTGAAGCGAATTCTTCGATATTTGGCTCACACCCCAACTCTAGGATTATGGTATCCAAAGGGCTCAGAGTTTGATCTGGTTGGATTCTCAGATGCTGATTATGCTGGTAACAAGGTGGATCGCAAGTCCACATCAAGCACATGTCATTTTCTGGGACGATCACTTGTATGTTGGTCTTCAAAGAAGCAGAACTGTGTATCTCTCTCCACTGCTGAATCTGAATACATTGTTGTTGGATCTTGCTGCGCTCAGCTTCTGTGGATGAAGCAAACACTCAAGGACTATGGCATTCATCTGAAGCAAGTGTCACTCTACTGCGACAACGAAAGCGCCATCAAGATTGCCAACAACCCAGTTCAGCACTCGAAGACAAAGCACATTGAAATTCGTCATCACTTTCTCAGAGATCATGTTGTGAAAGAAGATATTGATATCATACACGTCAACACTGAAGAACAATTGGCAGATATTTTAATCAAGCCCTTGGATGAGAAGAGATTTTGCAAGTTACGGTGTGAGCTAAATATCTTGGAATCCTCAAATGTCCTGTGATCAGGCACACATCCTAACACTTATGCATATTGACGACTTAGATGTGCAACACACGAAGTAAAGTATATCTTCAATCAATGAAGACATACATTCTAAGTGTGAATACATTAATGTGGAATTTGACTCCGGAGCGCCACGATAATTGTGCGCCATGTCTGGGTCTAATACTTCCTATACGGTGGGTAACGCCACCACCAAAGGTTCTGTTCGAGGTGTTTCACTCATGGCGTTACATTTGCTATGACTTCACATTTGGTTTGGCTTCAATCTCAACATGTCTTCATGATTATCTTCACTATGTTGAATATATATATATATATATATATATATATATATATATATATATATATATATATATACTAGTGTTCTGTCCTCTACAGCATTCACTTATAGCTATGTCTTCTTGTTGAATCTTTTGAACTAAGTGAATGTGATCGGACCCTAACCTCTCTATGCTTTCTATCTCAAACTCTATCTCGCCAAATCATATGCATTCTATTGAAACTATCGAATGTCTTCTCTGCGTCCTTGTCAGCAGAAGATACAGAGACAAACATTAAGTCCGTTTTCAATGCTCATTCCTTCACCTGAAACCCGGAGAAGTGGGAACGACCACCCGACAATCCAGGCGTGTGTGGGACGTGGAACAACCCCTGATATGCTGCATGATGGCCACGTGTTCCTCAGACGTGAATCGCCAGGGGCACCTGTGTAATAACACAGTGCCGCCCCTATACCTATAAATACACGCCTCACAGCAGTCATTATCTCTTCTTCCACTCTCGCACGAACCCTAGCGCCACCGCTAGCCCTCGACGAAGCCGGCGACGAAGCGCTTCGCTGCCGCAACCTCTCCGACGTTGTCTTCACGCCGACCGTGGACATCGTCTTCTCCGCCGTCGCCGTAGGTGTCCTCCGTCGCCAAGTTAGGGCACGGAAGATCGAACTGCTCGGCCTCCTCTTCCACTCCGTCTAGCAGTTCTTCGTGTGGTAAATAAAACTTCCTTTTTACGGCCCCCTTGATTCTATAGCTTTGTCACTTTCTACCACAAGCAGTTTCTATTCACACAAGTTGGATCTCTTTCATACTGCATCTCATAACATGCCTAGTATATTCACTTATGCTTCACAAAGTAGTTAGATTCCTCACTTGTACTGATCTCTGGATTCGTACAAATCTGGAACCAACTCCTTATTTATGAGTGAATGTCTTCGCACGATGAGGTCAATGTCTTCTAAACTGATTTATCTTCAAAATCTTCTGAGAATGCATATGACCTCTTCCCTTTCCCTCGCACCTTAATGCTGTCACAGGTACATGTCCGTGGGAGAATCCCTTGGTTCTCATAGTCTGCATTCATTTGCAGAATTCTTACAGCATCATATAAATTCTCCCGAAGCCAGTTCCTGTTTGTCCAGCAAGCGAAAACCTTTGAAGCCTTTGAACGTATTGAAGCCTTTCAGTTTAAAATTCATGGCTTCAGAGAAATCTACAAGGAAGGGAGGTAGAAAGCGTCGTGGCGGAACATCAAGAGATCTGCCTGATGACCTCTCAGAACTTTACAAGACAGATCCTGAAGAGGATTATAATCAGCGCAAGACCCGAATCCAGTGGATTCGAAGATATTGGGCAGAATAATGGTTCAAATACCGGTTTGTGACCCAAGAATATGCTGAGAAAAATGCCATCAAGCGACCGTGGGGAGACATCCTATACAAGAATCTTCAACCTAGGTCCAGAGAAGAAGCCATTGAACAAGGCTTCTATCCCTGCATGGTCCGTGGGCCACAGCCTGCAGATGCACACCCATCGTCACTACTATGGTGCCGTGACGACAATCTGTTCAAGCGCAACTTTCAGTTTGCCAAGAACTCAGCGAAGCAGAACAAGAAGTCTTTGGGATTAGACTTCAACCCTGGTCCCTCTGCTCCCCGTGCCGATGGAACTCGCGAAGCTGAACCCAATCTTCTTGGTCCCTTCTACAACCTTGAAGGTCTCATCACCCATATCGTGGTTCAAGGGACTGCCGTGAATGAGCCTGCAGATGATGCTGACTCAGATGAAGCGCCTGCAGCGCCGAAGCCAAAGAAACTGAAGCAGCCAAAAGCTTCCAAGCCTGCCTCTGCACCAAAAATCTCACGGGCGAAGCCATTGGCCACTACACCTCCTGAAGACAGTGTGGAGTCTGAAGATTTGTCACGCATCTCCAAGCCCCAGAAGGTCAAGATGCCTCTGCCACACACCGGCCAAGAACTGACAGCTGCTGCTATTCTGCGCAACGATGCCATTGATCTGTCCAGTGATGAAGATCTTGCAGATGACGCTCTTGAGCAGCTGATCAAGAGCAAAGAAGAAGCAGAAATCTTCAACAATTTGCCTCTCTTTGACGTGGCAATCATCCACGACTTCATTGATGAGTGGTTTGAAACGCCCAACCTCAGCTTCGAAGACCTGCAACTTCCCATTGGTCTCAGTGTCGCCTTCCATGGCGCCATTGCTTCAGAGCTAGCTCTCGCTTAGCGCATCGTCGAACTGAAGCAAAAGATTGACTATGAAAAGGCTCAGTTCAAGAAGCATATGGCCAAGCTCAGTGTACAAGAGGTCAAGAACTTCAAGCTCATGTTGCGCGAGCTTAAAGAAGCCTTTCTCAAGAAGCGTGAAGAAGCTCAAGGCTCTCGTGAGCGCATGAAGAGCTTGGCTGACAAGTGTGTGCAAGCCTACAATGAGGCTGAGAAGCGCAAGGCCCTTGGGCGTCCTGGCATCGACCCCAGGATGGCTGCAAAGAAGAAGAAGAAGCCCGCTATGGCCGAACCCGACGCACCAAGGCAGGAAGAAGATCTCATTGTCTTCCCAACTAGCATGACTGGCTCAAAGCCAAAGGCCTGATCAACCGCTTCAGAGCTGAAGAAGACGAGGACTGCTGAGGCTGAAGCCAGAAAGAGGAAACATCCTGAAGCCTCTACTACTGCTCCCTCCAAGAAGAAGCGGAAGACCAAGAAGGAACGGGCTGCTCCCATAGAGCCCCTGATTGTTGAACCCATCTCCATGGTTCGCCCTGACGCTGAACCTCAGGAGCGCCAACTGACTGTCCATGAGCATGCTTTCACAGAGGCTCATGAAGCTGAAGACTTTCCAGCAGCTGATCCCATCGCTGCTGAAGACATTAGTCACAATGACCATGTTGAAGATGATGCAGTTCTTCCTCAGCTCGAGCACCAACAGGTATCATCACCTGTGCTAATGCACAGCGAACTCATCAGCATTGGTCGTCCTCTGACGCCAATTGCTCAGGATGCATCATGGGCTGATCACCCACAAGCACAAGAGGAAGAAGACTTTGAGGCCCAGCCAACTCCAACTCCACAGGCGTCGCCAACGTTACGCAAGCTTCGCAAAGGACCAAGGCCTCCAGTCTCTGAGTCTGAAGCTAAAGCTGCTGAAGACATTCTGGCTGCATCAGCTGATGAAGAAGAAACCCCAAGCGCTGCTACACCCCCGTCTCACCAAGAAGTTATTCTCGAGGAGAACGTGACTGTGACCGACCCTCCAGCTCCTCAAGTGGAGGTTGAGAATTTTGAGGCTGCCACCGACGCCAATGACGCTGTCATGGCTGAAGCCAATGTGGAGCCTTCACCAACCCAAACACCAGAAGTTAGCGAAGCCACTGATCCCACTGCTTCTGCTCCTGCGCCTGCTGCTGGTCCTCAGTTCGGCTATCATGTTGAGCACAGGCCTTAGGTACAGAAGCCAATCCCCAGATTGCCCAGGTTTTCAGGTCCTACATCAGCACCTGGATCCTTCAATGTCAATGGCTTCAAAGCAGGCAACACTTTCTTCAATAGCTCTAGGAACCCCTACTCAAGGGAAAGAATATCTTCTGGTCGGTTCTGGAGCTATCTGCAGCGAATCTATTACTCCTGCATTCTATACAATCAAGGTCGCATCTTCCCACATAAGCGTCTTGACATTGAAGCAATAGCTGGCCTGCCCTGTCTGAAAGAAGCTCTGGATTGCTTCAAAGAGGTTGGATTGCTGCCGTTCGTCACCAACCAAGAGCATTGGAATGAAGAGTTGCTGCTCCAATTCTATGCCACACTTCACATCCATGGGTACAACAGAGATCCGAAGACTTGGGTCCTGGAGTGGATGACAGGAAATGTTCATCACGAAGCCAAAGCCTTTGATATCATTGAGCTCACTGGTCTGCCCACTCCTGGCGATCTCTATGAACCTGGCTGTCAGCTTCACAGTGAAGCTATGGAGGGCATCTTTCAGAAGCCTGAACCAAACATGAGTCAGATGCTCAGTATGATTAAGCCATTGCCCTAAGATGTTGCATATCCCAAGGAGTTCTTTGTTGAAGACCTTGAGTATCTGCCAAGAACTATTTATCACATCATACGGCAAACTCTCTGGCCCATCAAATGACATTCTCCACATGCCAAGCTGGAAGGTGCAATGAAGAATTTGGTCTTCTATATTCTTCATGGCAAATGCTTCAATGCATAGGACTTCTTCATCCGCCAACTTGCTGCATCAGGCTCTGATCTTTTTGGCTTGAAGTTCTATGCTCCATGGATAATGCGGCTGATCAAACTCCACTCCACTATCTCATATCAGCCATCTGCTCGTAATCATCGGATCTTTCTGCCTGATGTGGATATGTCTATTGAAGCCATTTATCCTGAGCCTGCCAAGGAACCTCTAAGTCTTCAGAATGCGGAGCATCAAAGTTTTTCTCAGAACATTGAAGGAGTTAAGGCAGTCACTCGTGTGTATCCTTTGGCTGGAACTACACGTGCACCACATCCTACCCTTACTGAAGCCACCGATAGCACAATTGCCCAATGACCCAAGAAACGCACTCATGTTCTCAATGACCGAGAGCTTCTGGTGGCTCTTCATCAGAAACAGGATAGGCATCATGACTGGCTGAAGCGCCAAATGCAAAGCCTCTTGGTGGATGTCAACCACATTCGCAATCTTGCCACCAAGAATGCCTTTGTTGCCCATGAAACCTCTCGACGAACATGGAAAGGGATGATGCTGATGTGCTCTAAAGATGATCTTCAAGAGGATGGCTTCTCTGAACGCTTCAAGTTTGACTCCACACCTCCTCGAAGGGCAGTGCTGCGATGAACTCCATCTCTTGAAGACTCTGAGTTCTCTTCCTCTGCTGCAACTGTGAATGCCAGAGTGATCGAGGATGAAGATGATGCTACTTCACCGCCACCTCCTTCAGCACGCTTCGACACTGCCCCAAGTTCTTCTGCACCGCCGAACATCACTGACGACCCTGCTGCTTCACCTACTCTTCATGGGAACGAGTAGATGCTCTATGTCTTCAAACCTTTTTGGTCCTTACTGACAAAAAGGGGAGAAGCATATGAGTTTGATAGTCTTCAAGCGGGTCCATATGGGCGGGTGCTTTATATTTTGCTTCATGTTTACAACTCTCGTTTTGATACATTTGGTTCTTTGAGTTGTAACACTTAAACTCGATGGTTGTCTGCTACTTATTTGCCACTTTGTGATGCGATGATAAATTCCGCACTTAGATCATTTTGCAGACGTCCATTTTCCAGTATGCATGTCATTATCTTCACATACCTTCACATGCATAATGGATTGTCATCATAAGTTGAAGAGGATCTCCACAAGCACAACCTACCATGTGCATTTGCATTCCAAAAGCAAATTACTTATATGCACATCTTCAGGGGGAGCCCTCACAGCTTATGAAGACAATTCCCTATCCTCTTACAATTTCACATATTATATTCCCCGTTGAAAACTTCAACTAGTTTGTCATCAATCACCAAAAAGGGGGAGATTGTAAGTGCATCTAGTGCCACCCCTAGTTGGTTTTGGAGTATTGGCGACAAACCTAGTTGAGGGACTAATGTGTTTGTGAGAATTGCAGGATAACACAGGTAGAAGTCCCTCATTGATTCGGTTTTCCTACCAGAGATGACCCCTAAAATGTATGAAGACATTAATGTCAGAGGTGGTTTATGAAGATATTCTCATTGAAGACTATGACAAGAGAAGACATCGCATGAAGCCTATGGAGCTCGAAGACTTAGATCTTTCGTAGTTCTGTTTCTTCTTTATTGAGTCATAGGAACCACCGTACTGTTAAGTGGGGTCCAAGAGAACCAGTCAGAATGACTGAAGTGATGCTTAACCAAAACCTATGTCTTCGAGTGAAGACTATGAGAGCAAATCTTGTCCAGAGTCGGACAAGTCAGCTTTACTTGTAGCCCAAGTAAAGTTGCCGTGTGAGTTTGAAATCTGACCGTTGGAACACGTGTCAGTTCCTTAGTGACCCAGGGTCATTTCGGACAAAACAGGTCGGGTTGCCTAGTGGCTATAAATAGCCCACCCCCTACAACCATAAACGGTTGGCTGCTCAGAGTTAGAGTACGACTTTTGTCGTTTGAGAGCAACCCACCTTGAAGCCTTTGAGAGAGAATTCCTTGCGAGGATAAAGCCCTAACCACCCAGAGCCAAAGAGTGTTAGGCATCACTTAAGTCTTCTTGTCTGTGTGATCTGAAGACTTATTACACTTGAGGACTGTGAATCCTCCAGCCGGTTAGGCGTCGCGTTCTGAGCATCCAAGAGACATTGTGGATTGCCGGTGAATGAAGTCTGTGAAGGTTTGGGAGTCTACCTTGAAGACTTACCAGAGTGATTGGGCGAGGTCTGTGTGACCTCAGCATAAGGGCAATACGGTGAGGACTGGGTGTCCTGAGCTGCGTGTTCAGGACTGGGTGTCCGGGACTGTGTGTCCTAAGGTTTAAATACCTAGCCGCCCTAACCAGACGTACAGTTGTCACAGCAACTGGAACTGGTCCAACAAATCATTGTCTTCAACGAGTCACTGGTTTCATCCTTCCCTTCCCTTTACTTACTGTTGGTCCTTGTGAAGTCATTGTATGATTGCAGTATCTTTTGTCTTCACTAAGTGACTGTGTGTTCTGTTTGGCTTCATAATATCTTCCTACCTGATCCTCACTACATTGCTGTTATTAGTCATTGTGCTTTCACTTCATTGAATACTTGACTATGGTTTGCCTAGTGTAGTCTACCTTCCGCTGCATGGTAATAGGTTTATTTCTATCGTTTGTCTTCGAAACTTCCATGTTTTGAAGACTTTCATAAAAATCGCCTATTCACCCCCCCCCCCTCTAGTCGATATAACGCACTTTCAATATCCACTCCAAGCAACATATTTTTATTCTATCTTGCTCTGATCTTGTCGAATGCCTAACATGCAGGAAAACTACATCTCGTGTGGATTCATATTGTGCTCTGAGAAAATCTTCATGATATATCCTTGTCATAGATCAATTAACTCTTATTTTACATAACTTTCTTCAAAGATTTTGTGACAGGAACCACCTCAGACACCGTCAAGTGCATTTAAAGAGTAAGATATTTTGTCAATGTCACTCATACGAAGAGAAATATTGTTCCTCCGGCTCCTCATGATATGAAGCATAAATTAAGGGGGAGAATATCTTATCTTTGTAATCATCTCTCGACTTTCATTATTCTTCGCATTACATTCCATTCATTATCTATCATTCGATGTGATCTGTTTTGTTAACAATCATCCAAAAAGGGAGAGATTGTTGGTGCAATATCTGCCTACCTTGTGTTTTGGAGATTATTGACAGGAACAAGTATGGACTGATTTGTTTGCTAGTGCATACATAGAGAAAAAGTCCATACACAGCCGAAGAGAATGATGTCTCCGGTGCTGAGTTCGAGGAACTTCATCGAGGTACATCTGCGTTGCAGAGAAGAACGAGCGATATTTGTTGAAGTGATAGAGTCAAGAAGATTGATGTGAAGAAATCGACCCCTCGAAGATTTACTGCTGAAGAAAAGCTTTTGTTTCATTATTGTCATCCGAAGAAATTGACTGCAGCGATGGAAGTTGAAGACAGAGTGAAGATGTAGCATTCATTTCGTTGTTCTTCTTTCATTCTTTCCAGTCATAGGACTTTCTCACTACTAAGAGGGGTATAGATTCTCGATGCTTAGATCCGCTGTGATGCTTAACCATAACCTATGAAAGATACGAGAGAAGTCTCTTTGTGCTCCGAGCAAATACTTGCCAGCAAGAGACTGTGATCTTCTTCATTGTGAGAGATTTGACTCGGACTGAGGAGTTAGCATTACTTGCTCCTCAAGTAATGTTACAGTTGTGCTCAAATCCGACCGTTAGAATCACGTCGTTCGGCCATTGGCTGAGCCCGATGTCTAATTTGGTCATTTCCCATCCAGGAAGGCTACAACTATAAATAGCCACCAGCTCCAACTTTATTGGTTGGTTGCTCCACTTGAGATTTCTGAGAAGATTGATTTGAGCAACCCCTCTCCGAGTGATTTGAGTTTAAGATCCACCGATAGAAAAACCAAGAGCCCAAACTTAGACAGTGGTTTAGCATCATAGTAGTTCTGAGTGAGAGTTCTTGTACCTATTACTCTTGAGAGCTGCGCACTCTCTAGACAGATAGGTTTCGGCTTTGAGTGTTGAAGAGATGTTGTCTTCACCGAGCCTGATCTTCAGCAACCAAGAGTGATTGTGGTTCGCGAAGGTCGGCGAAGCTTTGGAGATCGCCAACAAGGGTCTACCACGAGTGAAATCAACCTGAGTCTGATCAGCTCAGCATTGAAGGAGAATAGGGTGAAGAGATTGTATCTTCCGTGTTAAGTCACATCCCCTCCAACCAGACGTGGCCCTTTGCCAGAAGGGTGAACTGGTCCACCAAATCTCTCTATCGCCATTGAGCACCACTGGTTCCATTTACTCTACTGCATTACTTTTAGTAATTCTTATCTGTTCTCTGTGCTGACAGTTTACTCGATCATTTTGCTCATTGTCATCTACTTGTATTTTAGTTTCATTGTCTTCGTCAGTATTAATTCGGATCCATCTTGTCCTTAGCATTCGCCTGTGTAATTTCTTGACGGTATTTGTATTCATGCATGCCATGTTATGTCTCATTCTGCTTCATCTGTTTGCATGTTGTATTACTCTCATCATAGCTAAACCTGTGATATATTATGCTCGTATTGTTTTCAATGCCATCATCGATGAATATGCCTCTGACAAAGAAGATTGATTTGGTCTATTTCCTTCGATACTCCATTCTGCTGCTTTGATTGGGTTTTGTTTCAAAACTTTCAAAAGAAAATTTGTATCTCCCATTCACCCCCCCTCTGGTCGATATACTCTTAGTCCTAACAGGTTTGTATGAATTTCGTCCGGTTTTGTTGAAATAGTGTTTGAAATGTATGCGGATAAAGTTGGATGGACGGCTCCTGCATCCGTATCTGTGGACTGGTTCCCTCGGTCCGTTGACGGATGTCGTGTCTGTTTTGCGGTTTAGCGTTGGAGATGTCCTTGAACTCATTCTATAAACCCACATATTGGTTAGATAATCCAAACAAGATTTAGGTGTCGTAACATAATTGGATTTAAGGGAAGTTAGGTTTTTATAACCACATTATCTAGACAACCACTAAAGGAAGAAGCGGATGGCTTTTGGGTGTCAACAATGGACGTGAGAGTGTGCAAATCAGTTCTTGTGCCCCTTCAGGGAAGAAGAGGATGGCTTATTTATGATCCATTCAAAATCTACCGGTTATGTCTCCCCTGAGATTATCCAGAATACCAGAACCAGAGTTTCGGGCTGTTTCTGGTCTGACCTCCCAGTTAATCATACCGGCAAAGAGTGCCAGCCGAAATGCCATCCGGAGCTTTCGGGCCACTTGAAGTATGATTCGGAGCTTTCACATGAAACCTCAGGGTCAATGCATAGAGCATGTACAATGGTGCTATCTTAGAAGTGTCACGTAGGAATAAATGATGAAGTGAAGGAGAGAAAAATCATAAGAAAAATGCTTGTCTTATCTTATTTAAGAGAAGATAAGAGATGATCTCTTAGCACAATATGTCTCACCACGTTTTTAGAAATAGCTACTTATTAAAGATAAGTCTAAGAAATGACCTATTGTAGATAATTTTTTTTGTCATTTTAAAATTACATGCAAGATTTAAGATTAAACTATCTTATTAACCATTGTACATGCCCTCTTCTACCTAGGATTTTTTCATCTCGGGAAGGGATGAAGATCAGTTAACGTATTGACTCCCACACTTCACTTCTGCATGAAAACAACTCTTAATTGTCTGGTGTGACTAAACATAGGATAGTACCTCCGTTCACAAATATTAGATGTTTCAGATATTTCAATATAAACTACATACGGTGTGTCTGGTGTGTCTATATGCTTCTGAATTGCAAAAACTTCTTCATTATGAACCGGAAAGCAAGCCTTTTGCTTCCTCTCTTCCCAGGGCAATAAAATAGAGTAAATTGTAGAAAACCACCACAATTGGGGACCCTAATTCACAAAATCATCACCTTTCAATTTTTTTTCAAAAACCCACCGCCATTGTACTGAAGTTTTCAGAAAACGCTAATCGCTCAATTAAAACTATTTAAGTGAAAATCTGACCAGTGGGTCCTGATGACATGTCTACATGACGGAGGATAGACGGCACAACTGGTCAACCCCGTCCCCGTCCTCCCCCTGACTTTTCCCCACGCGCAGCAGCCAGCAGACGAGGAGCACCTAGCGCTTCCGTGTACATGCACACCCTGCGGCTCCGGCCAGCCAGGCTGCCGGCCGACGAGCCTCCCAGCACCGCTAGCTCCTGCGCCACGCAGCAGCACGCTCGGCCGCTTGCCATGGCCTCCGGCCACAAGCTGAATATGGATGCAGGACATGCCCAAAAGCTCCTGTTCCTGTACGGGCCTCGGGCCGACGAAGCAGCCGTCGTCGGACTGCAGGAGGCCGCCGGGAACAGAACACGACAGGGGTGAGACGAAGAGGTTCTCAGGGGAATCGAAGGAGCTCCTGGAGCCTGCGCATGGTACTGGACTACAGGACTAGGCAGGGAAGCACGACCTGCTTGAGTTCGTTGGCCATGGCGGTGGTCGTGCTCGGAGCTCTTGGGGGATGGCGCTACGGCGCGAAATAGAGCAGAGAAGATGGGGGAAACTGAGAGCAGCTCACTTCGATGCGGCGGGAGAGCTCAGTGGGTACTGGGAAGGCTTGGAGGCGGCGAATTGACGGCGAGGAGCGGCCCGTGCAAGCAGCGGAGAAAAGCTCGATTCGGTCGTCTCCGGGCGTCCCTGCTCGAATCCGTCGGCGAGCGATATCAGCGCGAGGAGGCGGAGCTCATGGACATGGTCTGGCGGCGATTCGTTAGCGGTGGCAACGCGGTAGCAAGGCAGTGCTCTCCGGGGGCGTCCTACCGCACCATGCCGCTCGGCTCGGCCACGACTACTCACCTCGCCGGCTGTGGCAAGCCACCTCCAGCTCGTCCCCGCGCGCTTCCCCTCCTCATGTATCCTGCTTCACGCTCCACTCGCCGCCGGCTACGGACGGAGCCGCGCGCATGACCCGGCTGTGCCACGACCAGCCACCTTGCCGGCTACGGCCATGGCTGCGCCGCCACCTCGCGCCGTGTCCGACGCCATCAGTCGGCGAGGACTCCGCACCGATGCCAGCTTTGCCCGAACCCCTGAATGAGCAGCTCGAGCTCCGTGATGGAGACGACGACGGCGGCGCACGGGAGGTGTTTGTAAGAATGCTTGAAAAAAGAGGGAGGAGCAAGCACATTGATGGGTGGGTCCTACGTCTAACTTAACATGGAGCGAAACTTTCTAACGGTGTGTAACGAGCACCGTCTTTACCCGGGCCACGTGGCACCTGTTGGGACCCACTGGTCAGATTTTCACTCAAACAACTCTAATTGCTTGTTCAGTGTTTTCTGAAAACTGTCAGTACGATGGTAGTGGTTTTTTGAAAAAAAAACGAAAGATGATGGTTTTGTGAATTAGGGTCCCCAATTGTGGTGGTTTTTTACAATTTACTTCAATAAAATAGCTAATCTATCCCGTTTTGGCGGTCAAAATAAAGAAGTCTGTTGCGAACAGGAGTGCTCGAGAGTGGAAGAGAGCATGGAATGGAATATCTCTTGGATTTCGCTACGGGACGATATACAAAGGGCTGATGTCCTTGTTAACCACAAGGTCAAAGTTATCGGCACCACTAACTTTGATGCCGGTTATCGTGGCCTTGCAGCGTGCAAAAGCAGAGATATCCTGGCCACTTGATTACGACCTTCATACACGCCAACACTGCCATCTAATTGGGGTCGACAGCCTGAATTAGTGCAGGATTGAAATGGACTGCACCCGTGTTCAATTCCATATCGTTTTCTCCCTTTCCTTTTACCGGCACTCTGTATGCTCACGGGCGCGCGATGTGCCCAGATATTTCCGTGCCATGGCAATCTTGCTAACCGACGATCTTTGTAGGTGGGAACGGATGGACATGGTCAAGCCGTGGCATCAGAATTTGCCCAGCTCCGGCAGCTACCAGATTCTTCAGTCACGGGACTCTCGGCATAGGAACAAGATTAACCAATAACAGCTCGCATTTCCTTTTCGTGCAATCCAGTGCGGCGCGAGCACATGACGCCCGGCGATATAAGCTGCTTTTCTCAGAGACTTTAGTAAGTCGGCACAAAAATCCGCAGCGAAGAGGGTAAATCCTCCCAGGAATGGGACGGTAGTGCGTGATCGATTGCTCCGGACCACCAGCCCAATGATCAAGCGCTATAAATAGGGCACGGGGCATCCACTGCAAGCACAACACAGGACGAACCAGTGGAGAGCTCAAGGAAGATACCATGGAGTGCGGCCGTAAGCAATGGCAAGCGCAGCTGGCGGGGCTCGCGCTCGCGTTCCTCCTCTTTGCGCCTGCGTTCGTGCAGTGCGCGGGCGCCGAGGCCGACGGCGAGAAGGACGGGCTGGCGTCGCCGGGGAAGACTGTGCCGCCGGTTCCGCCTGGGTGGACCGGCGACTCGGGGTCCGCCCAGGGGTCCAACCCTGACGGTTCCACCTGGAAGTACGAGTGGGGATGGTCTGCTGGGCCTGGTGGAAAGGGCTCCGGTTACGGTTACGGTGGCAGCGGTGATGCAGGCGGCGGGGCCGAAGGTGGTGGCAGTGGGAGAGGCGGTGGCGGAGGAAGCGGAAGAACGTTTGGTCCACGCGATCGGGGATACGGAGGACATCCCGGTGGCTATGGTGGCAACGGTGCTGGTGGTTATAATGGGGAAGGCGCGTTTGGCGGCGAAGATGGTGGCGCTGGCTGGAACAAGCGCGGTGGATTCCGCGGTGGAGGGACGGAGAAGAAGCAGGACGGTGGCGGTAAAAACTGAAGCCGCCTGCGTCGTTATTACACTCTTAAGCCATGCAGAGATGCGATCAGTATACGTCATGGCAGAAATCATAATGCTAATATAGCTAAAGCAGTCTATATATCTATAGACGATGGTGTACTTGTACGGTTGTATGGTGTACTTGTACGGTTGAACCCTATGAATGGTGTATATGATTGTTGCATGTTCTCTCAGTCTCGACCCGATCCGTATCAGGGGTCGATGTGCTGATGCATGTATATATCACTTCGCTTCGTTTTTTTCTCTGCCTGATGCCAATCGCACAATATAATCGACGACTCGACGAGGTTAAGTAAAGGTGCTTAGAGCGGGCGCCTCGAACAGCCTTAAATCGTCTGGACGGGCGGATCGATCACCGTTCGATCTAAAAAATAACCTATCCGAGCACCTCAAATCGGCCTCATAACCTGCAAAGATGTAGGCGGATATGAGGTGACCCCGGGTGCGACCGGATGGGTTTGCCATGTCAGCATAACCCACGGTTGTCCTCATAAAATATTCCAATCTGGAAATTCTAGTTCACTTTACTTCACTTAAGCTCTGTCTCTTCTCCGCCCCTTCTCTAGTTTCTCCTATTTTGATTCAATCTGATGGCTCCGGTGAGCATGCCAAGCTCCGACAGCCACTCCAACGACGACGCCATCGATGTCGACGAGGAACTGGCCCTCCGCATTGCGCTGGAGCAGTCGTGGGTGGACACGAGGGAGGGAGGGGGGCAGCTCCGGATCTGCTTCGTCCCCGCTTGCCCGCTGACGCAGTGCAGACGCCGGAGTGGGCCCCTTCCGGCCGCGCGCAGCTCCTCAAGGGCTGGTCAATCCACGCTGCCCCTTCGTCGTCCACCTCCCCCGTCTGCCACTGCTCCGCAAGGGCAGCGTTAGGTTCTAGTGCCCATTCCGCTGGCTTCGCGGACGCGCGCGTCGCGAGGGGCAGCGGGCAAGGGAGAGGGAGGCGGCGGAGCAATCCGTTTGCCGCCGTCGTGGGTTGCCAACGGTGCTCGACGAGGAGGAGCGGCTCCTTGCTTGGGTCTACCATCGATCACTTACGACAGCGAAGATGGGTGCTCGCCAGCTCCGAAGAAAGAAGGCCAAGATGTTCCGGCTAGCCACTGAGCAGTCCGAGCGCGAGGCGGCGGAGACAGCGGCGGATGTGGCGAGGGTGGCCGAGCTGAAGCGACAACAAGATCGGGCCGTCCAGCGGAGGAAGGGCCCCGTCGTCATCTATGATTCCTCCTCCGACGACGACGACCGAGACTTTAGCACCGACAACGACGACCACGACTTCGGTTCTGGCGATCCACCAGCTGCCGCAAATGCCTACAACTAAATCGGCAACCAGAATGGCAAAGGGTCAGCCAGGAAGTGGTGAAGAAGCTCTGCCTATCCGTTTTATATTTTCGTTTTTAGTTGTTTTACTTTAGAACCTGTATAGCAATGAACTGTGGTAATATTGTAGATGATGTAAAGTGGATTATGTGCATTTCGGTGTTCGTTTGTTGTCGATTTCTATGTGTGTTGTTTGAAAGTTCCTCTGTTTCGTTGATGATCTATGTACACTAGTTTCACGTTGCATGAATAGTATGCATTTAGGGTGCCAGATATAAGGTACGCGGGTAAGAGCAAGAATTTGAGGTTTGACCGGTCATTGTCCGCGGACGCACTCGGGCATGTCCACAAACGTATAGGGCGCCAGATTTGGTAATTTTGACGGTAGATGCTCTTAGCGAGAAATCTTTTAATCTATTCATTTTCAATCATCACAGTACAATGAATACAAAAAATAATAAAAAATTACATCCAGATCCGTACACCACCTCGTGACGAGTACAAGCACTGAAACGAGCCAAAGGCGCGCCGCCGTTATCGCCCATCCCTCGCTGGAGCCGCGCAAAACTTGTTGTAGTAGTCAGTCAAAAAGTCGTCCGGAACAACAACAACTGTTTATGAAGAGATGCATAGATCGGAAGGATCCAACTTAAAGACATAAGAACATAGACAAACGAACACCGGATCCAAGTAGATCCACAAAAGACAACCACCGACCGAAACGCGCAAGATCCTTCGAAGACATATCTCCGCACACTCTCCGACGATGCTAGATGCATCACCGGACAGGGGCTAGGCAGGGAGGACCTGATTCCAACTTCAGAGAGCCGCCACCATCTCCCCTTCCTCAACCGGACACAAATCCTAACAAAACTCAAAAAAAAAACATCTAAAAACCAAGCCCTCCCATCGGTAATTGTCGGGATCCACCACACCTCATGGCCCTAGGACAACTAGAGACAAGGCAGACCGGCCTGGCACTGGCGGGAGGGTGAAAAACCTTAGGATATTTCCTGGAGGCTGCAGCTAGGTGTGTGTTGATTATGGTTGTTCATGAGGTAATTTCGTGGAATCACGTTTCACGCATTGAGAATCCCAGAGTATTTTTTATGGCGTGTTCAAATCCTCTCCAGCTTTACAAAACTCCACATATTCAACTTCTCCTCGCTTCTAGCTTCAGGTAGCGATCCCAGGAGCGTTCGGCTCCATCGGCAGCTTCTCCCACAACGGCAGCCCAGTCAGGAGGGTTGTGGCCTGTTAGGTGTTGATACGTCTCAAACGTATCTATAGTTATTGATTGTTTCATGCTATTATACTATCATTTCTATGCATGTTTATAACAATTTATATCATTATTTTGACTAACCTATTAATTTAGTGCCTAGTGTCAATTCATGTTTTCCACTTGCTTTTGGTTTCGCAGAAAATCAATATCTATGGAGGTCAAAATACATTGCCGATTTAATATGATTTTTGGGCAACAATGAACAGACGAAGCTTCGGGACACCTTCAGAGGAGCTGCCAGGGGCCCACACGGGGCCCGACGTGGCCAATGGGGGTGGTTGTGCCCCTACGCGTGTGGGCCCCCTGACACTGCCTTGACCTGATTCCTCCGCCATAATTCCCTATAAATACCAATACTATTTGTCGTGCCTTCGGAAGAAATTTATCGCCGCCGCAAGCCACCGTTCCACGGAAAGCCCACCTTGAGGCTTTTTCCAGAGCCCTGCCTAAGGGGGAAGCCATTACCAGAGTTGTCTTCATCAACCTTGCTGCCTCCATGACCACGTGTGAGTAGTTCCACATGACATACATGTTAATAATAGTAGCTAGATGGTTCTCTCTCTTTTTGGATGTTCAATACCATATTCTCGTTCTTAATCGAGGTCAATCCGATGTAATTTTGTGTTGTGTTTATTGGGACATGATGAATTGTCACTTTATGACCAGATTACTTATTGATTGAATATATTGAGGTTTTTGTTGCTGCATAATTAAATAGCTTTCTATGCTCTCCGATCTATCTATCTTCTTTGGCCAAGTTTGACGGGTTTATCTTTTTAGGGAGTTGTATTTTGTTGTGGGTTCAATGTTGCGGTGCTCTAACCCATAGACAATAATGGTCAAGACACGTATTATATTATTGCCACTAAGCATAAAATGATGGGGTTTTGTCATATTGATTGACTTCTTCCTTTCTATATTATGCCATCTTACTTATTGCGATACTCTATTTCTTGTAAACTTAGAGAGTTTTTACGGTACATCATACTACCTGAAATAGTGAGTAGTATTTAGTTGATCCAACGGTCAGTATGGATCGGTTATTTTTTTTAGGATATATTGGTAATTCCCTATTAGAGGTAGATTTGTTCTTTAATGATGATAATCTAATTAATTAGATTAATCCCATCCCACCCGACGCCGTGTGCGTGTGTTCATATCAGATGAGCGGGTTCGCGTACGTCTCTCTCGCATCTCCGGCCGGCGGAATCGATTCAGATGTGTAGTGCGTACGTGCTTGTCCTTCGGAAGAATCCATCCAGCAGCCAGGTCGCTGGAGAGGTTAGCTCTCTATGTGCATGCGTGCTAGTTTCTCGAGGATCTCAATCAACCCGCTCTACCTTTGTGTATTTATGTCGCTCTTCGTTCACGCGTTCCTTGATGAGACCTGTGATGTGAGCCGGGGCCTGCGCTATCATTCCGTTCTTCCTCGGCAACGTACTAAGCTTCAGCCTGCACGGCTCATGGTATTCTCTGTTGACATAGAGACGCTTTTTGGCAGGCCGGACATGAATGACGGTAACGAGGAGGAACTGTTTTGTATGAAGGCGTTGGGCCTCATCGAGCTGATGGACGAGTAGACGACAGGGCGAGTCAAGCTCAGTGGTCAAGCTGGAGATTGACGCCAAGCTAGTGTGTGGCCTCGAACCAGGAACTCGCGATGTCACGGCGATATGCTTGAAATCGACTTTGACTACGGCTCACCTCAGGCCACATCACACAAGAACGCGGCAAGCAGCGGTGTTTAGTTCCTCCCGAAGATTGATATAAACAGATAGATAAACAGTGAATTGCCTATAATGCCCCTAATTAATGAATATACTACCGAAAATCTGTTGTAGTATTGGCTCATCTGGGCCTTTCAACCACATAAATGGATGGCCCAAATAAACTAGATGCACCGTAAAAGGTCTCTAAACTTAATACCTTGAGATGATGCTGGATACTGGTTTTTGGTGTGGAGTATTAATAGTAGAGGTAGTTAGATAACGATGTACTTATCATGGATGTAATACCTATATGAGATTGAGCCATAAATAATCATAGTCTTAAATAAAATTCACTCAATTGCCCAACTGTAATTTGTTTACCATTCTACTTATTGTTTTGGAGAGAGATGTCACTAGTGAAAATATGGCCCCTAGACTATTCTCCATTAATAAATTCTTCTACACAATTTGCTCTTTTATTTGCCATACTATTTTACCACTACCTATCTCTATTTGCTTTTAGTCTTACTAGGTGGATGCCCGTCCTCTGGGTTGGGCCGTTGATCCCTCCAATCCTGTCACGTGTGGGCCTTGTTCGTCGGATCCAGAACGTTCAAGGAGAAATCGCCTAAATACTTGGCGTGCACCCCAAGATGTAGAAGTATTCCTCGGCACGCTATGTAACCAACCTTATGTAAACCCTAGGTACTCTTGGTGTCTATATAAACTAGGACCAGGGATGTAGACGAACAAATCATTCACATCAGATCTCGTGGTATATCACCTGTACTTTATACCCCTCCACAATCAATACAACAAACATGATGTAGGATTGCAGCCACGTCATCATGGGGGCCTTCCAAGCTACCATCGGGACCGCAAAAGTGTATCGAAAGTGCAGCCCTGCCTCACTGCTCGCCCTGCACCATAGCTCGCACGGTCAAGATCAAAGCAACATACCTACACACATTGAGGCGTCAAAGAAAATTGAGGGGGGCTGAACTACGGGAGCCAGGGAGCGTCAGACGGGACCCCGCCGCCACGATGTACCTGAAGGACACAGAGGAGGACGCAAAATCCATGTCTATAGTTTCCAGCAGGGTGGTGTGGCCACGAGCTATGGAGTGTGGCAGTGCTGGTTTTTTGACGTGGGAATTGGAGGCTAGGAGTTATTCAAAAAAAACATTGGAGGCTTGGAGTGCTGGTTAGTCAGATCCGTGAATTGTCGGTTGTGGCTGCTAAGCTTACGGGACTAAGGAAGAGATCTGTTCCACGATATTATAGACCGATACATATCAACCAATCTCTACTCTTAATAGAGCAGTTGATAGTCTCCGCCGGTCAATTTTCGTCCCATCAAAGACAATTTTTTTTTCGTCCGTTTTTTCGCTGGGTTTTTTCGTCACCTCCTCACCCCACACACGCACCCCAAGAAAACCACCCCGCAGGAGGAACGCCGTTCCTCCCGATCCCCTCCCATCGCCGCCGCCGTCCTCTCGATCCCCTCGAGTAAGCGGCGCCGCCGTTGGCTCCCGACCATGGCGGATTCCCACGGAAGCCGCAGCAGGGCATGGTCGCGTTAATCGCATGGAGGGTCGCGTCGAGGAAAGCGACGACCTCGCAGGCATCGGGTCAAGCGGCTGGCCCTTCTTAAGCGATTGCGCCGTTCTTTTCTTCCCCGGCAGAGATTGGTGCCGCCACGGCCGCATCATGGATTTTGCCCTGCATGCCTCTGATTTGGGAGTCTGTTTTTTTTTGCGTTAGATCCTGATTTGGGCGGGATTTTTTTTCCCAGGCATTGAGCGCGCGCTGGACGGTGGGAACTGTCGCGTCAAGGAGGTCGCTATGGACGGTGGATCCAGGGCGCTGCACGTCGCTGTCGGCCACGGGAGGATGCCATACCCTTTGGGCGCAACAAACTCTTGGCCATATCCTCTTCCGCTTTTCACAACAAGTTAATACTCTCTGCACTAGCATTAGTACTATTCAGTAATCACCGCCCTAGGCTTCTGAATAAATTCTTATATGAAATCTAGACGGTAATCGTGCAGGCTTTTGTCTAAAGTTTTTTCTTTTGCAATTTGGAATATATAGTAAGTTTGAATATCACATAAATGGTTGGCATCTAATTTTCCATCATGTTACTTACGCATAAGACTTGTATCTCCTTTCTACTGACTAATGGTGAATAGACTCCTTTTGTGAATTAAGATCATTCAGAGATGATAATGATTGTAGCTTGCATTGCATGTACGGTGGTGTACCTCTTGAGTTGGAGAATATCTTAGAATTCATTGACTTGCAGCTATGGCAATGACCAACACAGTTTTGCGTTTTCTTTTTCGTTCCCACGTTCTGGTTGGTGCTGGTGTAGATTTTCTTTTTCAATGAAATACATAGAAGCAAATCAGACTGGTTGCAAATATCATGCTACTTCCCCAGAAATTATGTTTTCCAACTGAAATCATTTTTGTTTACTAGGCGCTAGTTATCCCTGACAACAAGGTAAGAGACATGTTGTTTCCAACTCACCCTTAGTTACAGTTGAGATACTTGCACAAAAGACGTCTGCAAATGTTTTATTTTCTTAACATTGTTTTATCATATGCTTTCATAATTTCATCAGGAAAGAGATGCATATGAGAGGAAGAGAGCCTCCCCCAAGCTCTGTCTAGGCGATGCACGGGAAATTTGGAAACTATCAAGGAGATGTCCAAAGATGAATATACTCAGACACTGAGACACATTCTAAAACGTGTTTACGCAGGTTAGTCCTGATCATCCTTATTTTTAAACCCGAAACATTCTTTATTATTGTCGGGTTCTCTATAATCCCATGTTTGTGAAGTCAATTGCTTAGTTTGATTGAGAGTACTGAAGTTAATGTGCATGTATACTTTTCTAGATCATATATTAATTGGTTGGACTCTTCATGTACACTAAATGTGAAACTCATTATGATTCGGAAGTCCTGATAGCTTGTGACATAATTGATGTATTTTATAAGTCATGCAATTTGTTGTTAGCAACATGTACCTGCAGATTTGGGGTAATTTCCATTTCAACATTGTTTTTGTTCTCAGACATTCTGGATCATACTAAGATACTTCAGAGAGATGTCCCAGATTTATTCTTTTGAATTTCACTAATTTCTTTCAATGGCTTCAGATTCACCAGTGCGTTCGTTACTGCCATTTTGAGTTACTATTGGTACCTATGATTTGGATCATTAACAGTTCAATTTGTTTAGGTGATGGGGCTGCCGCCAACTTGGGCCCGCTCAAGAACAACGACTCTACAGGAGGGGGATGGAGTCGCGGAAGCTCCTGTGCTATTGGGAGCGACGGTTCCACAATGAGCCGGTCTTTTGTCACATCTGAGTTGGAGGATGTCCAAGGCCAGAAGTGTTTGTCACCACTAAGCCGTGGTAAGTAAGGAATTTTCCAGAGAGTGGTGGATGAATTTTTCTTCTCCAAATGGTGGTGAATCTATGCATGTGTGTACTTTCATGGCCTTTTTGTGCTTAATCCATCCATTTTACATTATAAATTGATTGTATCGGCTGCTGTAGCGATGATGGATTGTATTGTATCAAACCTTCTGGTTAACTGATGTTGGAGCCATGGAATAAATGCTAGCATTCAATCAGGATTTAAAAGCGAAAGCATGATCTTAGTTTAGTTATGTGCGTAAAAAAGCTCATGTACATATGTGACTTAAATATGTAGCTGCAGTCTCGCACAAAGGAAGAGAGAAGATAAATTGATGTCAATGAATTGTGAATGGAAATAAAAACACCAGACTGAATTATGTACTCTTTTTTCCTAGCTTAAATTATTTATTGAGATTGTACTACACCCTGTTATTCTAATTTTATACACTTCTTTCTTGCCCAAAAATATATTAATTGGTTCTTAGCTTCCTAAAACTCAGGAATATTTTATCTTTCTCATACATTTTAATTCATTTTATGCAGGCTGAGATAATACTGACGCGATGTCCAGATTTGGATGTCTCATCTCTGAACAATTGAAACGCCGAATACTCCATGAAAGCTTGCCTAGCGGCTTTTGCGCAATATTATATCTTTGGACGTTTGCACTTCCGCGGCTCTAGACATGAGCTTCCTTATATGGTAAGAAAATGCTGGTCGAGAGCTCGATTCAGCTTGTGGAAATAAATAATCTCCCATATTTATTAAATTTGCTTGCTTTGGCATGTTATTGTATCTATATTTGAAATAGGATATTCTTTGATATGTAATTTTAGGAAATAGTTGGTTTTCAATCTTTTTGCTTGAGATTCAGAAGATCCAAAACTGCCTTGATACAATGGCTACTCTAATCAATAAAATGAGTTACATATATATTCAGAAACTATGTTGATCAGGCTACTTATATGCATTGGAAAACCATTAGATTCCGTGTTGCATTAACATTGACATCCACAGTTACTTCTCTATACATATTTAAAATGTAGATAAAATGTATATCCTCTAGCTCTCATGTGTTTTAGTCTCTCTTTTCTCTTTATGTTGTATCAGCAATGATGAGAAAGAGATCAGGGGCCATGGAGAGGGAGAGAGAGAGGTCTAAATGATTGTAGCCATACCAGTTTCATGTTTCCATGTATGACATTATACTAGATAGAAAACAGTAACTTTGTGTGGGTTGATTATACTAAATACTTCTAACATAATAATCTACATGTATCAATTGTTTATGCCCATTACTTGCGTACACGCTATACCATAGTATTTTAGTAGTGCACCCTATAAAAAAAGCATCAATGCATATGATCCCTTATATCTCACTTCTTGCTTTACATGTGATTTTCTACCTTCAGAAGGTAACATGAGCACCTTGATTTCCTATCTTTTTAGACACATATTTCTTTCAGGGGTTATTTTTCAAACATCCACAACTCTTGCCTCTTACTTAATACACTACATTCCTAAAGCTTCCCAAAGACAGTACATGTTTAAAATAGTTTATGTCTTTTAGTTTTACAAGCTCCCTAAAACTAAACCGCTGTGGAATAGGTGTGCCTGCCTGCTTTAAAATGTGAGCTACTTATATATATATATATATATATATATATATATATATATATATATATATATATATATATATATTTCCTCATCATTCTTAAGTATTTCCCCTAAAACTAGGTTATGCATAGATGATGACTGCTACAACTCAAAGTAAATATTCTGAACCTAACTAAAGGATTCTCGTGATGGTGGCACAGGCACTAGCAAGTATCTAATGCATATACATGACTTCATATTATTTATCTTATTCACATTGACATACTAACATATTCATGATTTTTTTTTGCATTGTAGAGTGCTAGCGCGCTACATTGCAGAGAAAGCTTTGAGAAAATGCTTTGTTGGGATGATAGACAAGAATAATCAATCCTCATTCCAAGGTTAGATTTGTACTTCCTTCCCAGTTCTTCTTTACAAAGGACCAATCCTCTTACTTTATCCATTCATGTTGTCTTAATTTTGTTCCTTCATGGAAAAACATTTTCTCATTTGAATCTTTCTCCATTTGGTATGAGTATGGCACATGCTCTTAATTTTTTTTTGACTATTCTTGGTTGATTAATGGTTGGTGTATTGCCTTCCACTTTGGATTTCTCAATCCTCTTGCTTAGGCTACGTGTACCATTCTGTCACATGTCGCCATCGATCTGAGCAAAAATTAGTGTAGATGAACCAAGCTATTTTATTGTAAGCTGTGTACAGAACTTCATGGGAAAATAATCATGTAGTTAATGTTTTATGCGATATATATTCAGATAGGTGAATCCTCGCAAGTTGGTCCCGGTATCTAAATAGGATTGTGCCAACCTAGAGCCTTTTCAGATTGTAGCGACTCTGTTTGGGGTTTCCTTACCTAATCAAGGCTCATTCCAGTTTGCTTTGTCCTTATCTCCTTTTCTTTCATAAATTCTTCACCTATTCAAGAAGCTCATTTTTTGTTAGTTGTAACAACTAAAAAAATCATGTCCATGTTGTACTGGTGACTTGATATATTGTCTTTTTAATCGCACTGCCGCCTATTTCTCTATTTAGAGTACAGTGAGGAAAATATCAACCTCCTGCAACCAACCATGCAGTAATTTACTATTTTTGAGCTCTCTGGATATCATATATAGATGTACATTTCAGTGCCTTTCTTTTCTGGACTACACTACTTTTCTTTTCAGATTTCAATTGTCTGAATCTTCCGTACAAAAGATAGTCAAGCTTATATGGTGTTTCATAGGAGCATTGGTACTGATCATTGAGAATATACCTCTCTGCTACATGTATGCGATTGTCATAGTACCTAGGTTCAAGAAATGTTTTTTAATGGTGCTAGAGTCCGGGAAATAAAAACCGAACCTTTTATGGTGAAGGATCATCGCGGAGAAGGTGAATTTACGCCTCTGCTTTATCTGTAACTGTTTTTCGTGTTAGTATTAAGCCGCCTGGGAAGTTTCAAGAAAAATGTGCTTTGAAGTACCATATTATGCAGTTAGCTCAGGGATGCAACGATACAGTTATCACCATCCTGAGATGCCCTCCTAACTACTATACTCATTCATGTGCGTTCTGCTCTATGGCACACCTGGAACGGGGACGATATTGCTTGATAGAGCCACCGCCCATTATGAAATGAATTGGATTGGATTACACATTATCGTGTGCTTTATCAGGAGTTGTGTAAGTACTAATTATGCCAACCTGGGGCAACACTCTAATGGTTTCTCCACAAAGGATGCCTCCTGGAGCTCTACTTCTCTCCCACCCCCAACAGCGCTATAGTATGAAAATCCTATTACTAAATAGCTTACTGTTTGATGCTTATGTTTGTTGGTGTAGTAATCATTTTTGAAGGTCCAGTCCCGGAGGATGTTACTCGAGGCTTCCGTATAGTTGAGTGATTTTGCTTTTGCATGCTAATAATACAATATATATGGATATAATTAGCAGTTATTAGTGCATATTATTTTGTCTCAATACCATAAATTCAATGTAAAGGTTTGCATTATTATTGTCGAATCTAAATTACATTAAAGACTTGAACAAGGAATGATGCCTCTTTTAACTGATTGGTGTGCTTTTTTAACTCTCTTTAATGAGTAAATCATAGTGTAGTTGCATCTTATATTTTGTTTGGGCATGTAGGTGTGTGCTTCCTCGCTTTTCCCTTTCTTATAAGTTGTCCTCATTTTGTTGCTTCTATTTAGGTTTGGATTTTCTTCAACCCGCAAGGCCCATCCAGTTGTGAGCTACAATGAATTTGTTAAGAGTTGGGAGAGACAACATTGCACATCAGAGGTACGCTGAATGTAGTGAGGCAACCACGAATTGGGTATGTTCACACGAGGGATGGAAGAGGAGAGGAACATTAACATTTTTCATGCTTTGGATGAAAATTTCAATTCATAGTTTCTCTTGATGTGCCAACACACTAGCGGTACTGATGGGCTTAGGATGAAAGTAGCGCCAACAGAATCAGTAGGTTGGATGGGAAGGCGGTTGTTGCCCTTGTCCCTTGGTGCTAGCCTACCGTGGTGGCCTCACTAACTTGCTCACTGCAAATACGAGTTTGTGGGGTCGCGAGTTGCTGCAGATTTGTTTTTATCACTTTTTACAATATTTTTTTATGTATCCCTAACTTAATGAGTCATTTTTAGCTTTGATTTTCCATATACGCCAGCCTATATTGATTGCAACATCGTGTTAGTCATCCATGATCTCCAAAAGGATTTTCTACCAACAACAGAATAATTAGTACCACCAGTAACCCTTCTATTTAGCCACCTTCAGGATAATTATAAATGGCATTTGGTTATTCATGTATACCACCAGTAGGACTCGGGATTTATGGATTGTCAATAGCCTCATCTGATTGCTTGATGTACTTATATCGTGTTCTTTTCAGTCTCCATTTCATCTGAGCAGGGTGGTGAGGGTCAGAACTGGTCATGTTGAAAGTCAGTTTAGCGCATCAAGGATGGGAGGTTCAGAGATTTGCAAGAGGTGATGGAGGATGGTTAGTTATTATGGCTCATCATATAGCAGTGAAAGATGAGTACAAGCACAAGCTTATTCAAAATTTGCAGTTCTTGACTACATGGGACATATATTTTGTAATCTTTTTCATTTCTTCTAAAAGGATCAAATATGTATTTTGTTCTTCCCAATGTTCTGAAGGACGATGTTGGCATTGATATAGTATAACATACATTTACAATTATGAGTGCTCTTGATACTTGGTTCAAGACATCTTGAGGAAAGATTAGTTCGTGAACTTTGCATCTTTAGCTCTTCAATTAAAACCATCAATGATTAACGGGATCAACATTTATCAAGAAGAGTCTGGAAATGCCGAGTGGAGGAGAAGCAATGCAGGGGGTTGCTGGGTTCAACTATGGGTTGCATGGGTCATCAAATTAGGCACGCTATACGTCCATGGGCGTGTCCTGGACAATGACAGGTCACTCCTCGAATCATCGCATCCATAGCCTCAATCTTCATATATGATACCCCAAATCCATACTATGCATGCAACATGAAACAAACTACTTTGACCATCAATGAAACAAACAGACATATAAATCTACATAATCGGGACATAGATCTCCACATAATCTGACATAGATCAAAAGAGCACCACAGTTAGCCGATGAACATAGTTCTAAACAAATGTTACTAAAAATTGTAACAAAGTCAAAGAGAAGGACACATTTCTTTGCCACTTCCTCGTTGCTACGGATGTAGCCGTCAATGAAGTCCGTGGTAGGAGAGGGGGGCCTCGCAGCCGTCGATGATATTGGGGGAGTCAATCTAGCCAACCATCCTTCGAACGACGCGGTTTTGCTGCCTCACGAGCTTCGCCGCTTTCGCATCCGCTACCGCCCTCTTCTTCGCCTCGCACACCGACTGCTCAAGCTCGAGGCGGAGGGCCTTTGCGTTCTTTCGATGGATCCGGCAGGCGTCTATCTCTGCCATCAGCAGGGAGCTGTTTGTAGATATCTGTGAGGAGCTACTCTTCATCGGTCATCACTGACAATCGACGACGACATCGAGAGGACTATGCGACCGCCTCCTATGCCGGCGGCCTCTTCCTTGCACGTTGCCTCTCGCGGCGGGCTGCTGGTGCCTCTTTTTCGGACATCCGCAACGAGCACCCACTGATAACCTTTAGGAGCTATGGAGATGAGGATTGGGAGGGCGGCGGTCCAATGACGTGGAGCTGGATGAGCGCGTGAAGCTCTGCGCGGTGCCGAACGGGCCCGTGCTGGCATCCACGCTAAAATGGCGGGTAACAGGTGGTGGAGTTGAGCCTGAGCTGCCGCCCATGTCGCCCTCCGTCTCGCGAATGAAGGCGTTCCCAATCGTCCTCTTTGGCAGATCTGTCGCCTCCAATACCGCCGATGCTCGACATTAGGAAGGACAACGGGATGTACATGGTGGAGGGGAATCAATGGAGTGTGGATCGAAAGTGAAGTGAAACTAGGAATTTAGTGGGACGGAGTGGAGTCGGTGTGGGCCAATGTGGACTGGGCTGATGTGGTGTACACGTCTGGGTGCGCCCAGGCCTCCCTATATTTTCCCCAGATTTGGGTTGGATATGATGGATGCGGGACTGCCAGGCATATAGGGTTGTTATGAGGCATCGGTCAGCGTCGTTTTTTTTGACCCGTTAGTGACCGAGCCATGCAACCAGTCTTATAAGGGCAGTTTGGGGTGCTCGGGATGTAGATACTCTCAGGTGGGGTGTAGTGGAGGTGGTTGGATCAACGGATGAAGAAAGAAGGAAAACATTTGGAGAAAGAACAGCGGCAAGCGAGTTTGACTAAAACATAAATTTCTTTTTAGTTCGCTTAGGCACTCCTTTCGAATTTCCATGCATTGCGACCATACTAATACATTTTATTTGTATTATCAGTATATTCGAGATAACATTAATTTACAAAATTGGAGAGATTTGTCTGGCTCCTTTTTTATGCTCACGTGGAATGGTAAAGAATTAGTAAACCCAATTTGTACGACGAGTATTCTCTGTTATACTCCCTCCGTCCCAAAAATTTTGTCTTAGATTTGTCTAAATACGGATGTATCAAGTCACATTTTGGTATTAGATATATCCGTATTTAGACTAATCTAAGACAAGAATTTTGGGACGGAGGGAGTACATTTTAAGACCTTCGACGTGAATTATTCGTGCCAACTGCATATATTGCTTGTGCATGACATGTATGAGTTGAGGAAGACATTTTTATTATACTTGCTCAAATATTGTGCCAATGAATAAAGTCAACATTTCTGATATTGTGCAATAATTTCTTAGAGCATCAAATAGATCTTAATTTGTAACCAATTTTTAATTGGATCATCATTCTATATTGTATTCATTGTCAAATTGCCTTTTTGTTATCAATTTACGTTGCAAGGGGAGTGGTTTAAACTCTTATACGATTGTGATCGTACTATCTTTTCTCCACATGTGAAATTGTACATAATAATTGTTTACATAACTCCCTAAAATATTTGAAAAGCCTGTGGCAACGCACGGGCATTCTATTAGTAGGAGTGAAAATTCCAACCAACCTGTGATTGGATGGTTAGGAGGACAGTGTTATCCCTGACCCATCAGTGTTCAAATTTTAGTGCTTGCATTATTCTTGGTTTTATTTTCAGAATATCCGGCAATGCGAATTCATTACAAGGAGATGTTCACGTCGATTACAAGGTGCATGTGGTGACTTCGTCAATCTTAAGATGATATGATAGCTCAGTCTCTCAGGGTGCTTATAGGAGTAGGGTCTGCGCGTGTGTTCATATAAATGAGTGTATGCTATAAATGAGCACCCGCGTCTGTATTGTGTTCTCAAAAAAAAAATTAGAGTGAAATGGATCGGAAATGGGCTGCGATATAGGGTACTGTTGTGCTTACGTTTACCAAAACAAGAAGCAAATATGTAAAAACAACAACAGATCCCCTGTTGGATAATGATTCATTTAGGTAAAAAAAAGTAAACTACCCAAATAATAAGTGTCATACGTGTGGCACGAAATAATCCGACCCTGACATTTTTTACAACTAAAGTTGCCATCCGGAAAGAAAAACAAATAAAAAAACTAAACCTTGCCATCCGAAAAAGAAAGTTGTCATGCTTCACAAATGAAGTTGCCATCTTCGCGTCACTAAACTTGACATCAAAAACGTCCGAAGATGCCTTCTTCTTCTTCTTCTTCTTCTTCTTCTTCTTCTTCTTCTCCTCCTCCTCCTCCTCCTCCTCCTCCACCACCACCACCACGTCGTCCTCTTCTCCTCCTCCTCCTCCTCCTCCTCCTGTCGTTTTTGAGGAGGAGGAGGAGGAGGAGAAGGCATGTCCAGATGTTTTTGATGTCAAGGAGGAGGAGGAGGAGGAGGAGGAGGAGGAGGAGGAGACGGAGAAGACGAGGAGGAGGAGGAGGAGGAGGAGAAGAGGCGGAAGAAGAAGAAGGAGAAGGAGGAGGAGGAGGAGGAGGAGGGGGGGAGGAGGAGGAGAAGATGATGATGAAGAAGGCATCTCCGGATGTTTTGGTGTCAAGTTTAGTGGCGCGAGGATGGCAACTTTCGTTCTTCTTCTCATCCTTATAAAAAGTGTTTAATAGCACAGGAAAAACAAAGGAATTCTACAAAGAAGTTTGAGTGGATAGAAAGTTTTCTTCAAAATCTCTATTCTTATAAAAAAAAACAGAGTTGGTGATGATGGTGTGCCTGCCATCCTGCAATATAGGCCGCCTGATTTATATCTTACGGATAGGAATGAAACTATGACAATTTTGCAAAAAGATACCCACACCCCTCTCCACATTTGCAAATAAAGCCTTCCCTCGTTCATTCTTTTCTCTCACAAAATAAACTACTCATACAAATACATCTTGATGTTCCGTGCAACGCACGGGCATCTTGCTAGTGTAGTACAAATGAATCCAATGAAGAAAATCCTAAGGATTTCAATCCTACTACAAATCAAACGAGCAACACAGAAAAAAATCCTAAGGATCCAAATCCTGTAAAAATCCTATGAAATTTCTTTGTATCAAAGGAGCCATAAATAGGGTTTCTCCCACTATGAATGACATTGTAATCTCCGGATAGTACCTATCTCATCTTAGGCTGGACTTTTCTGTTTGATTGTGTTGGACGTGTTGACCATGTGCATCATATCATGCAGAGGCCAGCCACTCACACACTGCAACTATATTGTCTTGATATATCGATTGAATGAAAACGCCTCACTGCTGCGATTCACTTCTGGCATCAGTATCACTATAACCCAATGTGAAAATATATACATATGGAATGCTAAAGTTACCAACAGGTTCAAGACTGTACAATCTGTTTCACAAGAGAAAATCCGACAAAGCGGAGCACGCTAGTGTTTCACTTACCTACCTACACCACCACAACAAACGAAAACTAAGGACGAGTGCACTACGAGAAAGCATTGTTGCAAGCATCATGCAGCAAGGCATGTAGGAAGGCGACGACCACCTAGCTAGCTAACTAGCACTACAAATTTAAACACACAGACTAACAGAAATGCATGCATCATGCAACCGGCCATGTGATGCCAACTTGCTTCCAAGCGCGGTGCTGGCCGGCCGGCGGCTTCATGCCGCCAGCTGCTGCTGGCTGCCGCAGCTGGCGGCATCGTCCTCGGATTCAGAGAGGCAGCAGTGCTGCAGCCTCGGCGGCGCAGAAGCAGCCTCCGCGCAGAGCATCTCGGACTGGAGCACGGCGCAGTAGTGGCCGAATGTCTCCGGCGTGACGTTGAGGTCGAACCCGACGCCGAACAGGAAGTCGACCTCCAGGTAGTTCATCTCGACCAGGCTGATGCCCCCGACCTTGGCAAAGTAGGCGTTGTTGTAGCATCTGCATACAGGGAAACACAGGCCTTTCAAGAGGGGAACACCGTGCCACTGTACTTCCATTATTTTTTCATACAATTTGTTCAACTCATTCAACTGTTTTTTTTACAGGGAGGATGGTGTTAGAGTTTTGCAGTCAAAAGGATCAATCAAGCAGCCCAACAAAGCACAACCAGAATTACCAACTAGGCACGAAAGTCCAAAACGTTTCTTTTAAGGATGCCAAGTTGGGCCAATTAAGTATATCAATCTCAGCGAAGACTCTGGGGGGAAATTGAGCAGCAAGCATCAGCAGAGATGGCAAGTTACCAGTCGCGATCCGCCACAACTGGCACTGGATTAAGTTCCTAACAAAAAGGCGAGTGGGCAGGGCCGGGTTCTAGTCCATGTCCTCGGGTCCACGCTTGATGCGTGTGGTTTGGTGGAAGGAGCAGCCACCACATACTACGGCTTTTCTGCTCCGCTCACTCCACAGGCATAACTTTGCCGTATACCGCCTGCTTTAATTCGCAAGGACAAATCACTCTGTGTACAGTGTACACAGTGCCTAGTGCAAATCCTAGCTTGACACCGTAGTTAAATGTAGGCACCTACCCACTGATTGCCCTCTCCGGTGCATTATTAGCACAGGACTGCACATGTGCCAATGATTACTACTACTGATATTTTGTGAATTGAGGTGTGGTTGTATACTGTCTGAACTGAACTGACCGGAAGAAAAACCTTAACTATCTATGCCTGCAGTCTGCACCGACAGTTACTAGCTAGGAGCTGATAATGCTATGTCCAAAGCAAATGGCAGCACAATTCTGGAAATGCAAGTGGAATGATGCTGGAGTTACTTCGAAGGCACTCCCAAGTCTCAACCTATTCCTAGTTGTCAGAGTAGAAGAAGAGCAAAGCACTTTGTCACAGCTCGCTACTCTTGGCACAAGAATCTCAGGTGTTCGAACCAGCAAGCTAAATCCAAAGAACAGAGAACCAAAATTCAGGTGGTCCAACTCCAAGTAATGCATCCCTCGGCAGTATTACCATCCAGAGGTCTGAATATTGGTGTTGTGAGATTGTTAACCAAGTAGAGCATGACGACTGCCAACAACACGGTGACTATTGAGTTAAGTGCAAAGCGAGCTAATTGGCATAATTCGAATCACGCCACCAAGACGAAGATGATCATGTACAGAGGTACAGTACAAATTAACTGGTTGAGCTGTTGGATTAATTTAGCATTAAGGGGAACTCACACGTCATCCATGAACTTGACGGCGGCGAGCACGGTCGTGATGAGGAGACGGTGCACGCTGTAGGAGTCCACGGCGAGGGCGAAGCCGCGGGCGCGCTGCAGCAGCCGGTCGAGGTAGATGTAGGCGACGACGTAGCACGCGGGGCTGCACCCGGCGAACCGTGCGATGCGCGCCACGTACGCGCGCACCGAGATGCCCGGCTTGGTCGTCGCCCGGAACGCCGACGCCGGCGCCGCCTCCCCGGGCGTGGCCACCGCGTCGTTGCGCTCCGCGACGCGCTCCAGGATGCCGGCCAGGGCGGCCACCACCCGCAGCATGTCGTCCTGCTGGGCGCTGCTCACCACCAGCTCCCCGGCCTCGGCCATGGCCTCTGGCATACGGAGGCGGTGCACGTGTCGAACTCCTTGGGGTCGATGGAGAACAGGTGGGGAGAAAATGCACGGGGTCCGTTATGTAGGACGGAGAGGGGATGGAGAAGGAAGGCGGTTAATTTATTTTTTCTGTTAGTTAATCTGGTACTCCAGTGTTGGGAGATGGGATATGCTCATGTAGATACAGAAAAGGAAGGGGAGAACTTTCATTGGAGATTTGCGCCATGGAAAACCGTTAGGGTTAAGCGTACTTTAGTTGATAGAAGTTAGGTAGTAGTACTCCGTCTGAATCAAAATATAAGACATTTTTTTTGACATATTGAATAGTATTAGAAAGCGTGAACCAACCTGTAATTGGATGGTTAGAGGAACTGTTTATCCTTAGCCCATCAAGGTTCAAGTCCTACTGCTCGCATTTATTTCTGGATTTATTTCAGGATGTCTACCATGACTTCATAAATTTCAAAATGATATGCCGGTTGCTTGCGTTTGTACTGTGTTAAAAAAATAGTATCAAAAAGCATCATTTTTTTTATACGGAGGGGATAGTATAGCAGTTGGTTAAAGTCAAACCGCTCAAATTTCTAAAAACGTGATCATGCTTAAGCATTTGTCGGGCAGGGCCAAAAAAAGCCCGGTGAAAACCTAGACCTGAGTCTGGCCCGACCCGACCGTCGGGCCTAACAAATAGGGCTCAAGCCCGAAAAGCACGACCCGGTCGGTCCGGCCCGGGATTTTCGGGACCGGCTGCACATGGCCAGGTATTCATCCTGTGTACTTTTGTAAAACTTACGTGTAAACCTCACATCTGAGCTTCATGGCGCAAAGGCTTGATTGCGTACTCCTCTCTCCGCTGCATGTAAGAAAAAGTTCGATGCATTACTCCTTTGAAGGATGACCATGGAGTATTCGTCTTTTCAAGACATCCATGCTCACGCTCGCGCGCATCTCGTGTCCTTACCTATGTTTCGTCTTCCCCACCACGCGATTGGTCCCAACCATTCCTCTCCGAGCCGGTCGTCTTGGTGTTCATGACGCGTGGCCTAGGGGCATGCTCGGGACCAACTCGTCTGGCGATCGTTTCCCTCGCACTGTGTGTGTCATTTCGTTCGCTTCTGTGGGGGGTGTCTGATGTTTGGGCTACCCGTTGGAGGAGATCATCATGCGCGGGCCCCACCCGGCTATCCCTGTGGGTGCCGCCTGATGAATGGCTGGGGGCCTCTAATGTTTGGGCCACCACGCAAAGGCGACCATCATGCTCGGACCCCATCTTGCTATTGTGCCCAAACCCGACTGATTGTTCGTGGGGCGGGGACGTTGGAAGACGATGTGGAGTCGACATCTTGCCGGGCGGTTGGTGGCGGCATCTGGTGTTTGGAGGCGACCATCGTGCCCGGACCCCATATGGCTATCGCACCAAACACCCGGCTGGTTTTGAGGAGGGTTGGAAGACGGTGCGGAGTTGCCATTTTGCCGGGCGGATATGATTTATTCTCTCCTTTCATTTGTGCTCAGTTGTTTCCCTGAGGTGGGTTTGCTTCCCTCATGCCTATCCGGTTCGGCCTATCTGATAGGTGGCTATGCGGAGTTGTGTTCTTTCTGTCCGGCTGGTGGATGCATGGAGTTGTGTTCATTTTGTCCTTGTCTGGTCGGACGATGTAAGGTGGTTGAACTTGAGAGGCAGGTACTTAATGGCGTAGAGGTCATATCGACTTGCCATATGTATTGCCATGAGGAAGTCCACAATCCATACGGTGGGGTCTGTTCTTCCGTCGTATTGCTCCATGTTCATGGGTTTAAACCCCTCAGGAAACTGGTGTTGCATAAACTTGTCTGTAAAGCACTGAGGATGCGCAACTCCTCAGACCCAAGTTGTTGGTTGGCGTATGTCAGATACTATCACGTTGCGCTCATGTGTAGTCGTGTACATAGATATTTTTTGATTGACCGAGGTTGGACCTCGTATCCTAATGACCTCTTCTCCTTTAGGTCGTTCTTCATAGGTGCCCATGGTGGATTTACTCTACCTCTGCGCCACGTGGCCTTGGGGACATGCTTGTTTTCACCCATCGGCCGATGTCGGTCCTCAGGAGGGTGGTCAGGTTTATCTGCCCACTCGTGCTTAGACAACACGCTATCCTCGACCTCTTCATCGAGCTCGGCCAACAGGTTCCTACAGGGATAAAACTGATCAACACCAGTTTGACGGAGCTTGTCCTCGAGCGCCTGCTCAGCAAGTAGGAGCTCGGTCCATCAGACGTTTATGTTCCTCTCTTCGTCTTTAAGACGCCGAGTTTTGTTTTTGATGCTCTTGGCCGTGCTGGACAATCATTATCGCATGTTCTCAAGCTGAGGTGCCTCAATGGGCTGCTCGAAAATGTCGTATTCTTCGGGGTCGAGGGCACACTCCTCCTCGGCCCCCGAGTCGTAGTCATCGTTGTCGGGGTCGTCATCACCCCCGTCAAGTGGGTGGTCAAGGTAAAGAAGGATGATCATCTTGGCACCATCATCAAGCACAAGGCCCAACTCATCGCAAAAGGATATGTGCAACATGCAAAGGTGGACTTCGAGGAAGTCTTCGCACCCGTGGCAAGGCTCGAGTCCGTTCGACTAATCCTTACCCTGGTAGCACATCAAGGCTGGGAGGTCCACCACAAAGACGTCAAGCGGTGTTACTCAATAGAAACCTCGAAGAGGAGGTCTACATCTCCCAGCCACCTGGCTTCATCGCCGAAGGATGCGAGCAGGGCGTGTACAAGCTACACAAGGACTTGTATGGTCTCCTCCAAGTACCGAGGGCATGGAACACCAAGCTGGATGCGAGCTTGGCCTCGCTCGGCTTCACTTGTAGTGCCTCCAAGAACGGATTCTACGCTCATGTAACTGGGGACACGCTTCTCATCATCGACATCTACGCCGACGACCTCGTCATCGTTGGTTCCGAGCACACTAAGTTGTGCTCCGCTTCGAGGAGATGAAGCGACTCTTCAGCATGAGCGACTTCGGGGTGCTTCGGTACTACCTTGGGCGGGAGGTGAACTAGGAGCATGGTCGCACGACAATCACCCAGGCGGCCTACGCCACCCAGATGCTCGAGCGAGCAGTCATGAAAGACTGCCACACCGTGAAAGCCCCGATAGATGCACGACTCAAGCTTAGCAAGGAGAGCCCCGAGAATCCGGTGGATGCAACTTTTTATCGAAGTGTCATCAGCAGCCTGAGGTATCTTGTGCACACCCGGCCGGATATCTCATTCACCGTCGGGTTCCCGGGCAAGTTCATGGAAGCTCCCACTAGCGATCATCTCGCGCTGGTCAAGCACCTGCTCCGGTACATTACAGGAACGGCCACACATGGTTGTGTCTATCACGGTGGTGACCGCAAGAACTTGATCAGCTACAACGACTTTGACCATGCTGGTGACGTGAACTCGGGGAAGAGCACCTTTGGCGTGTCGTTCTTCCTCGGGAGCAGTCCCATCAGCTGGCAATCTATTAGTGATGGTGTCCTGGACTAGGGGTACTCATCACGATGTTTCCCGACCAGATGAATCAAGCCAAGGATCCCCATGGCGGTTCATTCACGGGCCACTCTGGGCAACCCATGACGCATACAAGACTCCCCAAGACTTGGCACATGCTACTTGTGAGCTGCGTTGGGATTTCCTCGAAGAGGAGAGGATGATGCAGAACAGTAGAGATAAGTATTTCCCTCGGTTAAGAACCAAGGTTATCAATCCAGTAGGAGAACCATGCGAAACCTCGTTAGCAACACCCACACGCAAAAGAGCAAATACTTGCACCCAGCGCGATCAAGGGGGTTGTCAATCCCCTTGGCGGTTATTTGCAAGGATCAAATCTGATAGTGATAAATAGATAAATAAAACACAAAAATAAAAGAATGGCAAATGAATTGCAGCAAGGTATTTTTGGATTTAATATATGATAAAGGTAGACCCGAGGGGCATAGTTTTCACTAGAGGCTTCTCTCTCGAACAAAAGCATACAGTGGGTAAACAAATTACTGTTGGGAAATTGATAGAAAAGCGCATAGTTATGACAATATTCAAGGCAATGATCATGTATATAAGCATCACGTCCAAGACAAGTAGACCGAATCCAGCCTGCATGTACAACTATTACTCCACCCATCGATCACTATCCAGCATGCATCTAGAGTATTAAGTTTATGAAAAACGGAGTAACGCCTTAAGCAAGATGACATGATGTAGACAAAGTAAATCCAACCAATATGAATAAACCCCGTCGTTTCCCCCTTAATGGAAACAATACAAATATGTGTCATGTCCCCTTATGTCACTGGGATTGAGCACCGCAAGATTGAACCCATTACAAAGCACCTCTCTCATTGCAAGATAAATCAATCTAGTTGGCCAAACCAAACAGATAGATTGGAGATAAATACAAAGCTATAATAACCATGCATCAAAGAATTCATAGTAGACTCAATTAATATGCATGAATAATCTGATCATAAACCCACAATTCATCATATCCAAACAAACACACAGTAAAAGAAGATTCCATTGAATAGATCTCCAAGAACATTGAGGAGAACATTGTATTGAAGATCAAAGAGAGAGATGAAGCCATCTAGCTACTAGCTATGGACCCATATGTCAATGGTAAACTACTCACACATCATCAGAAGGGCAGCAAGGTTGATGTAGAAGCCCTCCGACAGAGTACCAGAAAAGGCCTCCAGATGGGATCACGGAAGAACAGAAACTTGCGGCAGCGGAAAAAGTATTATTGGGTGGCTCTCTATTGGTTTCCCGATTTTAGAGAATTTAGAGAGGTGGAATGAGGTCAGAATGAGCCATGTGGGGCCCACAAGGCACCAGGGCACGCCTACCCCCTGGGCACAACTTGTTTCCTTGCCATCTTCTCCCTTGCCTTCTGGCCTCCTCCAAAGCTTCTAGGGTCTCTTTTTTCCAGAAAAAATCACCAAAAAGTTTCGTAGCGTTTGGACTTCGTTTGGTACTGATTTCCTAGAAAACGAAAAATAGGCAAAAAAACAACAACTAGCACTTGGCACTAGGTCAATTGGTTAGTCCCAAAAATGATATATAATTGGATATAAAACATCCAAGATTGATATATAAGAGCATAGAACAATAAAAAATTATAGATATGTTGGAGACGTATCAGTACACAAGACGAGGACTCTTCCAAATCCTAGGCCTCCGATGCATTATACAAACCGAGGCCAGGCTAGTCAATAGATCATCTTACAATTATACACAACAATCTCGTGGCAGATACCTATACTCTATACTATCACCCATATGAATACAATCAAAAGCAGGACATAGGGTATTATCTCTTTGAGAGAGCCTGAACCTGGGTAAAATCCGGTGTCCATGTTACAATCGCTCCAAGATTCCTAGCATAGGACTCCTACCTTGAGATATGCTGGATTTAGAACCGCCATTGGTGTCCCATACAGGTCCTACTAGGTGTCGTCACGGTGCGATGGGATTTTCTACCGAAGCCAAATCAGGTGCTATTATTTCAGTTAGATGCGTTGCATAAAATATTTTTTCATTGAGCCTTATCATTGTCGAATCATCAAACTTTATTCGTAGATCAAGCTCGGAAGAATATTTTAGAGGCGTCGTAATGTCGGGCAATCGACCTGATCCGAAGATCAATTTCTGCCATAGCCGTCTCTTCGACTAACCGCCGATGGTCTCTATTGCAGGCAAGGGAGCCAAACCAAGCTAACATGCACGCGGAAGTTTATTGTATTGGCCATGGCAACTTGGCATGAGATCGATCTAAACGATGGACAAAGTACATGCACAAGGTCCAAGCAACAAAACCGATGTCCACATTGCCGGCCTGTTTTTTGACACATCGGCTAATGTGGGGGCTCTGGTGTCGCCCCGCCGACCTGCTCTGTCAACTTGGCTAGGCCGGGGGCTTCGCCATCTCTTCATCAACCTACTCTGAGAAATTCGGCATCACCAGCCGACCAGCTTCGTCACGACAGCTGGACTGGGGCTTCGCCTCGCCACATTGACCGTGCTGGGTCACCACTTCGTCAAGCCAAGCTCTTCGCTCAGTTATCTCAGGCTTGGGGTCTGGGACCTCGGTCAATTTGAGGACTACGCACCATATCGGATATTTGAAAGTTCGTTGGGTGTCCTCGTCCCACCACAAGCCCGGACCACGTCATCAACGCCGACCACATTAACCAACTAAGTCGCTTTCATGCTCATTTTTTTAAAAAAAATCAATTTTTGTTCTGTTCAACCAAGCGTTATACTTGTCTTAGACAAAAAACTCATTTGTTAAAAACTTAGTTTGTTAAAAATACCTCTTTTTCCCATATGTTAATTGGGGGCTCTTAAATTTATATGAGCCATTTTATAATAAATGTTTTCTTCTAAGTCATTGCAAAGTCTTTTCTACCACATCTTTCTTGACTCAAGTGTGTGGTCAATTGTCGGATGGTCTGGTTTCCCTCTAAAGTCGCTCGAGTCTAATTCGCTAAACTGGCCTATGAGAAATACTCCGCCTTCGGAAAGGGAGATTGCAACTGAAGGCTGATGATATGTCTCCAACGTATCTATAACTTTTTATTGTTCCATGCTATTATATTATCTATTTTGGATGTTTCATATGCATTAATATGCTATTTTATATTATTTTTCGGACTAACCTATTAACCTAGAGCTCAGTGCCAGTTTCTATTTTTTTTTCTTGTTTTTGAGTTTCGCGAAAAAGGAATACCAAACGGAGTCCAAACGGAATGAAACCTTTGCGATGATATTTCTTGGACTAGAAGACACACCAAAGACTTGGAGATCAAGTCGGAAGAGCCACAAGGCGGCCACAAGGACGGAGGGCGCGCCCAGGGGGCTAGGGCACGCACTCCACGCTTGTGGGCCCCTCATGACTCCCCTGACCTAATTCCTTCGCCTATATATTCACATATATTCCCAAACCTCCAAAAGCATCCATGAAAACATTTTCCACTGCCGCAACCTTCTGTACCCGTGAGATCCCATCTAGGGACGTTTTCTGGCACCCTGCCGGAGGGGGATTTGATCACGGAGGGCTTCTACATCAACTCTATTGCCCTTTCGATGAAGCGTGAGTAGTTTACCTCAGACCTATGGGTCCATAGCTAGTAGCTAGATGGCTTCTTCTCTCTCTTTGATTCTCAATACCACGTTCTCCTCGATGTTCTTGGAGATCTATCCGATGTAATATTCTTTTGCAGTGTGTTTGCCGAGATCCGATGAATTGTGGATTTATGATCAGCTTATCTATGAATATTATTTGAATCTTATCTGAATTCTTATATGCATGATTTGATATCTTTGTAATTTTCTTCGAACTATCGGTTTTTTTTGCCAACTAGATTGGTTTTTCTTGAAATGGGAGAAGTGCTTAGCTTTGGGTTCAATCTTGCGGTGTCCTTTCCCAGTGATAGTAGGGGCAGCAAGGCACATATTGTGTATTGTTGCCATCAAGGATAAAAAGATGGGGTTTTCATCATATTGCTTGAGTTAATTCCTCTACATCATGTCATCTTACTTAATGTGTTACTCTGTTCTTCATGAACTTAATACTCTAGATGCAGGCAGGGGTGGGTCGATGTGTGGAGTAATAGTATTAGATGTAGAATCGTACTTGACACAGACGTGATGCCTATATTCATGATCATTGCCTTAGATATCGTCATAACTTTGCGCTTTTCTATCAATTGCTCGGCAATAATTTGTTCACCCACCGTATTATTTGCTATCATGAGAGAATCCTCTAGTGAAACCTATGGCCCCCGGGTCTATTTTCCATCATATAAGTTTCTGATCTACTCTTTTTGCAAATTTTTACTTTCCGATCTATAAACCAAAAATACCAAAAATATTTACTTTACCGTTTATTTATCTCTATCATACCTCACTTTTGCAAGTAACCGTGAAGGGATTGACAACCCCTTTATCGCGTTGGGTGCTAGTTGTTTGATTGTTTGTGCAGGTATTAGGTGATTTGTGCGTTGTCTCCTACTGGATTGATACCTTGGTTCTCAAACTGAGGGATATACTTAACTCTACTTTGCTGCATCACCCTTTCCTCTTCAAGGAAAAACCAACTCAAGATCAAGAAGTAGCAGCTGACCCACTTGAAGTCTGGATATCGGACGTACCATGTTAAAAGCACGACACAATCTCAAATCAATTTTAAGACCAATTCCGGACTGGCACTAGAAACTTGACCAGTTAATTTAGACGTGAAGTTTTTTGTTTTTTGCGCATAACTTTCGCAGTGCAACACGAGATGCCTTTAAAGCAACAACAATATTAATGGGGAGCTGCGACTAGAGCCGAACCCACCCAAAGCCATGGTACTCCGTGGAGTCCTTGGCAAAACGTTCTTGGATATTGCTTTATATGCATTGGTTTCAAATTGTGTCTTCGGTCAATAGTTGGGTTGCCCTGCTCCTAAGCTTACTCTTTATGTTCTTGATTGTTCGGCTAAGGGTAAAGGGAGAAATGATGACCCACAAGTATAGGGGATCAATTGTAGCTCTTTTCGATAAGTAAGACCATTGAACCCAACGAGGAGCGGAAGGAAATGACAAGTGGTTTTCAGCAAGGTAATGCCTGCAAGTGCTGAAATTGTAAGTAGATGAGTAGTTTGATAGCAAGCTAATCTGTAACGAGCAAGTAACGATAATAGTAGCAAAAGTGCAGCAAGGTAGCCCAATCCTTTTGAGTCAAAGGACAGGCCAAAATGGTTTCTTATGATGAACAAAGCGTTCTTGAGCGTACACGGGATTTTCATCTAGTCACTTTCACCATGTTGGTTTGATTCGTGTTCGGTACTTTGATAATTTGATATGTTGGTGGACCAGTGCTTAGGTGATGTTCTTACTTGAACAAACCTCCTACTTATGATTAACCCTCCCGCAAGAATCCGCAACTATGAGAAAAGTATTAAGAATAAATTCTAACCATAGCATTAAACTTTTGGATCCAATCGTTCCCTTACAAAATAACGCATAAACTAGGGTTTAAGCTTCTATCACTCTCGCAACCCATCATCTAATTGCTACACCACAATGCATTCCCTTAGGCCCAAATATGGTGAAGTGTCATGTAGTCGATGTTCACACGACACCACTAAGGGAATCACAACACACATACTATCAAAATATCGAACACATATCAAGTTCACATAATTACTTGCAACATGATTTCTCCCGTGACCCCAAGAACAAAAGTAACTACTCACAAATGATAATCATGCTCAAGATCATAGGGGTATTAAATAGCATATTGGATCTGAACATATAATCTTCCACCAAATAAACCATATAGTAATCAACTGCAAGATGTAATCAACACTACTAATCACCCACAAGCACCAATCTATAGTTCCGATAACAAGATTGAACACAAGAGATGAACTAGGGTTTGAGATGAGATGGTGCTATTGAAGATGTTGATGGAGATTGCCCCCCGCCCCCAAGATGGGAGAGTTGTTGGTGATGATGATGATGATGGCGATGATTTCCCCCTCCGGGAGGGAAGTTCCCACAGCGGAATCACTCCACCGGAGGGCAAAAGTGCTCTTGCCCAAGTTCTGCCTCGAGACTGTGGCGCTCCATCCCAAAAGTCCACTCCTTATTTTTTTCTAGGTCAAAATGACTTATATACCAGAAGATGGGCACCAGAGGTCAGCCTGGGTGAGCACAACCCACCAGGGAGCGCCCAGGTGGGTTGTGCCCACCTGGTGGGCCTCCTCTGGTACTTATTTGCTCCAATATTCTTCATATATTCCATAAAAATTCTCCGTGAAGTTTCAACTTGTTTGGAGTTGTGCAGAATAGGTAGCTTGATGTAGCTTTTCCAGGTCCAGATTTCCAGCTGCCGGAATTCTCCTCCTTTGTGTATACCTTGTATATTATGAGAGAAAAGGCATTAGAATTACTCCAATAAGCATTATTATGGATAAAAACATCATAAATAACAGTAGGAAAACATGATGCAAAATGGACGTATCAACTCCCCCAAGCTTAGACCTCGCTTGTCCTCGGGCGAAATCCGAAATCGAAAAACATGTCCACATGCTTAGAGAGAGAGAGAGAGGTGTCGATAAAAACAAAATACGGACATAGAAGCATAATGTTCATTATTATAATAGCAACAAACTTAAACATAAGACTCTTATCATATAACTTTTATCATAGACTTCTCATGAATAAGTGACAATTCATCACACTATTGAAGTATAAAGCAAAAACTCTATTAGAAACCAACAAACTATGTTCGCAGTCAACTTTGCAACTACAATTCATCATCTTTTTAGGAAGGGTCACATATCAAAGCCGTTAGGCAAGTCCACATACTCAACCATCATATAGGCTTCCATGATTGCTAACACTCACCGCGTACACATGAGCAAACATTTCAACCGGACACATAGAAAGATAGGGGTCTATAGTTTCGCCTCCCAACATATTCACCTCAAGGGTTATGTCAACAATAATAGCTCATGCTATCTATATTCAGCTGAACATATATGCCTAGATCTTTCCTCACCACATGAGGCTTGCCAAACGAGAAAAATAAAAAGGAATAGAGGGAAAACTTTGACTCTTTGCATAAAAGTAAATACATAAAAGTAAAAGATAGGCCCTTCGCAGAGGGAACAGAGGTTGCCATGTGCTTATTTGTTTGTATTCTCAACCCCTTAATGCAAAAGAATGTCAAGTTGCATTTCCCCTTGTGATAGCGACCTTTATTATGTAGTCTGTCGCTTTTATCCTTCACCATCACAAGTCCGTGCAACGCTCAATTTTCTCTTACACTAAATGATCTCACACTTTTAGAAGCAATTTTTATTGCCTTTTTGCACCGATGACAACTTACTTGAGGGATCTTGCTCAATCCCTATGTAGGTATGGTGGACTCTTGAAAATAAGATTTGGGTTTAAGGGTTTTTGGATGCACAAGTAGTATCTCTACTTAGTGCGGAATTTTTGGCTAGAAAAGGTAGGGGGCAAGCACCACATGTTAAAGGATCTATGACAATATGACTTCTATGTGAATATAAACAAACATGAACCATTAGGTTGTCTTCCTTGTCCAACGTCAACAGTTTTGGCATGTAGTATTTTGACGAGGGCTCACAATCACAAACAATTTCTAGGATAGTATATTTATATATGAGTCTTCTCTTCCCTTATTAATTCTTTCATGAGTTGCATCATTGACTAATGTTATGTTTGTCCATCTCTAATAAAATTTTCTACTTATACTTTTCCTTATGTGGTGTCATCACCTACCAAAAGATTAGCATATGATCTTTTTCATTTATATCCTTTCTTTCATTTATTTCCTTTATTTTTATTGCAACATGAAAATAAAGAAAGCAAAAACTCAAACTAAACTTTATTATATATCTCGCACATGATTACAAGGATAGGTCACTAAGCAAACTCTCAGAAAGAAAGGACCGAGCTAAACTTTTATTCATCTAAAGCAAAAGATCGAACTAAAATAAGTAAAGGCAAAAGATAGTGGGGATGATACAATACCGGGGAACATCCCCCAAGCTTGGCGGAAGCCAATGGGAGTGCCCATACCTGATACTCAATTCTCTTTTGGTGATGAAGAAGAAGGTGGTAGTGATGAAGAAGGGATCTTGTCCTCGGGTTTCCATAGCAGAGGTCCACCATCATAAGAGGAAGAGTGAGTCTCATGGGTCCTGCAACCAGCATCCAAACTCATACCTTTAAACCTTGCCTCATATTCAAAGACTTGGTTTTGGAGATCGTAAATTTGGCTTTGGAGGAAGTTGATTTGCTCCTTGAGGGTGAAGACAATGTCCTTCATGGGCTTGCCATCCACCTTGAGATCACGGGAAAGGTCCGCGATCATGAGGTGATTGGCATTGAGTCCACGCTCCACCATCCCCTTGCAGCAGAACACATCTTGTTCCATAGCTTCAAGCTTGGCCTCCACGGTTCCCGTCCCCTTAGGACCGGGCACATTGCGGAGGTGAAGCACCCCCTCATGCATTTGGATGACTTGAGGGTGCTGCACCACCTCCCGCAAATATGGGTTGATGACATTCTTGAAGAACTTGTGCTTGGAGGAGCTTGAAGCGGTCATGGTAGATGGGATCTGACAAAAAATAGCAAAAAAGAAAACAGAAGATTTCTTCGTGATATGATGGTCAATAGGTTCGGGGGGTATATAAAGATTTTTTTATCTTGGGAAACAAGCAAGCTGTAGAAAAACGGAGTCCGGAAGGTACTCCAGGTGGGCACAACCCACCTGGGTGCGCTTGGCTTGGTAGGCGCGCCCTGGTGTCTTGTGCCCACCAGGGTACGCTTCCTGGAAGTTTCTTATTTTCCTATTTTTCTAAATATTCCAAAACTGACAAAAATATATTTTTGCGGATTTTTCGGAGTCCGTTTACTTACCGTATCACGTACTCCTTATTTTCATGATTCTAGAGGGTTCTGGAAGGACTCTTTTATATGTTCTTCTGGTGTCAAAGTTTGGATAATATTACTTTCAACATTAATGGGCGTACCTGAGATATAATGTTTTATTCGTTGCCCGTTAACAACCTTCGGGTTAGTACCTTCGGCATTATTTATTTTGATGGCTCCAGAATGATAAAACCTCCTAGATGGCATAGGGGCCTTCCCATTTTGAGAGGAGTTTCCCTGCAAAGAATCTGAAACGAGAGTTGTACAAAAGAACATATTCTCCTACTTTAAACTCATGCTTTTGGATTCTCTTATCATGCCATCTTTTGACTTTTTCTTTAAACAACTTGGCATTTTCATAAGCTTGGGTTCTCCATTCATCTAATGAGCTAATATCAAATAACCTCTTTTCACCGGCAAGTTTGAAATCATAGTTGAGTTCTTTGTATTGCCCAATATGCTTTATGCTCTAACTCTAGAGGCAAATGAAAAGCTTTTCCATAAACCATTTTATAAGGAGACATACCCATGGGATTTTTGTATGTTGTTCTATAAGCCCAAAGTGCATCAACCAATTTCTTAGACCAATTCTTTCGGGACCTATTGACAATCTTTTACAAGATTAAGTTTATTTCTCTATTGCTAAGTTCAACTTGACCACTAGACCGAGGATGATAAGGTGATGCAATTCTATGGTTAACATCATACTTGGCAAGCATTTTATAGAAAGAACCATGAATAAAGTGTGAACCACCATCAGTCATTAAATATCTAGGGACTCCAAACTTTGGGAAAATAACTTCCTTAAGCATTTTAATGGAGGTGTTGTGATCAGCACTACTGGTTGGAATAGCTTCTACCCATTTAGTAACATAATCAACAACAAGCAAAATATGTGTATACCCATTATAGGAAGGAAAAAGTCCCATGTAATCAAATCCCCAAACATCAAATGGTTCAACAACAATTGAATAATTCATAGGCATTTCTTGACACTTACCAATATTACCTATTATTTGGCATTCATCACAAGATAAGACGAACTTACGGGCATCCTTGAAGAGAGTAGGCCAATAAAATCCAGATTGCAATACCTTGTGAGCAGTTCTATCTCCAGCATGATGCCCTCCATAAGCTTCGAAGTAACATCTCTGTAGGATTTGTCCATGTTCATGCTCAGGTACACAACGTCTAATAATACCATCTACTCCTTCTTTATAAAGATGTGGGTCATCCCAAAAGTAGTGTCTTAAATCATAGAAGAATTTTTTTTTATTTTGTTGATATGTAAAGCTAGGTGGTAAATATTTAGCAACAATGTAATTAGCATAGTCATCATACCAAGGAGTATTATGAGCACCATTTATTGAAGCTAACTGCTCAATAGGAAAACTATCATCAATAGGTAGTGGGTCATCAAGCATATTTTCAAGCCTAGATAAGTTATTAGCTACTAGGTTCTCAGCTCCTTTTTCTATCAGTGATATGTAAATCAAATTCTTGTAGCAAGAGAACCCATCAAATAAGTCTAGGTTTAGCACCTTTCTTTTCCATTAGATATTTAATAGCAACATGATCGGTGTGAACAATTACTTTTGAATCAACAATATAAGATCTAAATTTATCACAAGCAAACACCATTGCTAAGAGTTCTTTTTCAGTAGTAGCATAATTTCATTGAGCACTATCTAGAGTTTTACTAGTGTAATGAATAACATTCGGTTTCTTAATAACTCTTTCTACTAGAACAACACCAATAGCATAATCACTAGCATCACACATAATTTCAAAAGGCAAGTTCCAGTCAGGTGGTTGAACAATAGGTGCAGAAATTAAGGCTTTCTTGAGTATTTCAAAGGCTTCTAAATAATCATCATCAAAAACAAAAGGAATGCCCTTTTGCCAACGATTCGTAAGAGGCCTAGAAATTTTAGAAAAGTCTTTGATAAATATCCTATAGAAACCAGCATGACCTAGGAAACTACGAATACCTTTGATATCTTTAGGACATGGCATTTTCTCAATTGCATCAACCTTAGCTTTCTCCACTTCAATACCTCTTTTAGAAATTTTATGGCCCAAGACAATACCTTCATTAACCATAAAGTGGTACTTTGCCCAATTCAAGACAAGATTTGTTTGCTCGCATCTCTGCAAAACTCTATCAAGATTGCTTAAACAATCATCAAAGGACTTCCCATAAACAGAGAAATCATCCATGAAAACCTCAACAATCTTTTCACAAAAGTCAGAGAACATAGCAGTCATACATCTTTGAAAGGTAGCATGCATTGCATAAACAAAAAGGCATACGCCTATAAGCATAAGTTCCAAAGGGACAAGTAAAAGTGGTCTTTTCTTGATCAGGTTGAGAAACAGGTATTTGTGAAAAACGAGAATATCCATCAAGGAAGAAAAAATATGTGTGCTTTGATAATCTTTCTAGCATTTGATCAATAAAAGGTAGAGGGTAATGATCTTTTCTAGTTGCTTTGTTTAAATCAATTACCATTTTATAACCTGTAACAATTCTTTGTGGAATAAGTTCATTCTTATCATTAGGAACGACAGTAATACCTCCCTTTTTAGGGACAGAATGAACAGGACTTACCCATCTACTATCAGCTATGCGATAGTTATACTTGCTGTTGGAAATATGCCCTAGAGGCAATAATAAATTAGTTATTATTATATTTCCTTGTTCATGATAATCGTTTATTATCCATGCTAGAATTGTATTGATAGGAAACTCAGATACATGTGTGGATACATAGACAACACCATGTCCCTAGTAAGCCTCTAGTTGACTAGCTCGTTGATCAATAGATGGTTATGGTTTCCTGACCATGGACATTGGATGTCGTTGATAACGGGAGCACATCATTGGGAGAGTGATGTGATGGACAAGACCCAATCCTAAGCCTAACACAAAGATCGTGTAGTTCGTATGCTAAAGCTTTTCTAATGTCAAGTATCATTTCCTTAGACCATGAGATTGTGCAACTCTCGGATACCGTAGGAATACTTTGGGTGTGCCAAACGTCACAACGTAGCTGGGTGGCTATAAAGGTACACTATATCTCTGAAAGTGTCTGTTGGGTTGGCACGAATCGAGACTGGGATTTGTCACTCCATGTGACAGAGAGGTATCTCTGGGCCCACTCGGTAGGACATCATCATAATGTGCACAATGTGATCAAGGAGTTGATCATGGGATGATGTGTTACGGAACGAGTAAAGAGACTTACCGGTAACGAGATTGAACAAGGTATCGGGATACCGACGATCGAATCTCGGGCAAGTACAATACCGCTAGACAAAGGGAATTGTATACGGGATTGATCGAATCCTCGACATCGTGGTTCATCCGATGAGATCATCGTGGAGCATGTGGGAGCCAACATGGGTATCCAGATCCTGCTGTTGGTTATTGACCGGAGAATGTCTCGGTCATGTCTGCATGGTTCCCGAACCCGTAGGGTCTACACACTTAAGGTTCGATGACGCTAGGGTTATAAGGAATAGATATATGTGGTTAACGAATGTTGTTCGGAGTCTCGGATGAGATCCCGGACGTCACGAGGAGTTCCGGAATGGTCCGGAGGTAAAGATTTATATATGGGAAGTCATGTTTTGGTCACCAGAAAAGTTTCGGGTTTTATCGGTAACGTACCGGGACCACCGGGAGGGTCCCGGGGGTCCACCAAGTGGGGCCACCAGCCCCAGAGGGCTGCATGGGCCAAGTGTGGGAGGGTACCAGCCCCAGATGGGCTGGTGCGCCCCCCACCAAGGCCCAAGGCGCCTCCAAGAGGGAAGGGGGGCAAACCCTAGGGCAGATGGGCCCTAAGGCCCACCCCAGGTGCGCCTCCCCCTCTTCCCCTTGTGGCCGCCACCCAGATGGGATCTGGGGGACTGCCGCCACCCCTAGGGAAGGAACCCTAGGTGGGGGCGCAGCCCCTCCCCTCCCCCTATATATACTTGAGGTTTGGGCTGCCCATACACACGGATTCAATCTCCTTCTTGGCCCAGCCCTACCCCTCTCCCTCCTCGTCTCTTGCGGTGCTTGGCGAAGCCCTGCTGGAGTACCACGCTCCTCCACCATCACCACGCCGTTGCGCTGCTGCTGGATGGAGTCTTCCTCAACCTCTCCCTCTCTCCTTGCTGGATCAAGGCATGGGAGACGTCACCGGGCTGTATGTGTGTTGAACGCGGAGGTGCCGTCTGTTCGGCACTAGGATCATCGGTGATTTGGATCACGACGAGTACGACTCCATCAACCCCGTTCTCTTGAACGCTTCCGCGTAGCGATCTACAAGGGTATGTAGATGCACTCTCCTTCCCCTCGTTGCTGGTTTCTCCATAGATAGATCTTGGTGACACGTAGAAAAATTTTGAATTTCTGCTACGTTCCCCAACAGTGGCATCATGAGCTAGGTCTATTGTTGGAAATATGCCCTAGAGGCAATAATAAAAGCATTATTATTATATTTCCTTGTTCATGATAATTGTCTTTATTCATGCTATAATTGTGTTATCCGGAAATCGTAATACATGTGTGAATAACAGACACCAACATGTCCCTAGTGAGCCTCTAGTTGACTAGCTCGTTGATCAACAGATAGTCATGGTTTCCTAACTATGGACACTGGATGTCATTGATAACGAGATCACATCATTAGGAGAATGATGTGATGGACAAGACCCAATCCTAAACATAGCACAAGATCGTATAGTTCGTTTGCTAGAGTTTTCCAATGTCAAGTATCTTTTCCTTAGACCATGAGATCGTGTAACTCCCGGATACCGTAGGAGTGCTTTGGGTATGCCAAACGTCACAACGTAACTGGGTGACTATAAAGGTAGACTACGGGTATCTCCGAAAGTGTCTGTTGGGTGACATGGATCAAGACTGGGATTTGTCACTCCGTATGACGGAGAGGTATCACTGGGCCCACTCGGTAATGCATCATCATAATGAGCTCAGAGTGACCAAGTGTCTGGTCACGGGATCATGCATTACGGTACGAGTAAAGTGACTTGCCGGTAACGAGATTGAACGAGGTATTGGGATACCGACGATCGAATCTCGGGCAAGTAACATATCGATAGACAAAGGGAATAGCGTACGGGGTTGATTGAATCCTCGACATCGTGGTTCATCCGATGAGATCATCGTGGAGCATGTGGGAGCCAACATGGGTATCCAGATCCCGCTGTTGGTTATTGACCGGAGAGTCGTCTCGGTCATGTCTGCTTGTCTCACGAACCCGTAGGGTCTACACACTTAAGGTTCGGTTACGCTAGGGTTGTAGGGATATGTATATGCAGTAACCCGAATGTTGTTCGGAGTCCCGGATGAGATCCCGGACGTCACGAGGAGTTCCGGAATGGTCCGGAGGTAAAGATTTATATATGGGAAGTCCTGTTTCGGGCATCGGGACAAGTTTCGGGGTTATCGGTATTGTACCGGGACCACCGGAAGGGTCCCGGGGGTCCACTGGGTGGGTCCACCTGTCCCGGGGGGCCACATGGGCTGTAAGGGGGTGCGCCTTGGCCTAATGGGCCAAGGGCACCAGCCCCACATAGGCCCATGCGCCTAGGGTTAAGAGGGGGAAGAGTCCTAGGAGGGGAAGGCACCTCCTAGGTGCCTTGGGGGGGAGGGAAACCCCCCTTGGCCGCCGCACCTCCTAGGAGATTGGATCTCCTAGGGCCGGCCACCCCCCTTGGCACCCCTATATATAGTGGGGGAGAGGAGGGACTTCATACCTGAACGCCTTGGCCTTTGGTTGCCTCCTTCTCCCTCCCCAACACCTCCTCCTCCTCCATAGTGCTTAGCGAAGCTCTGCCGGAGTACTGCAGCTCCATCAACACCACGCCGTCGTGCTGCTGCTGGTGCCATCTTCCCCAACCTCTCCTCCTTCCCTTGCTGGATCAAGAAGGAGGAGACGTGGCTGTTCCGTACGTGTGTTGAACGCGGAGGTGCCGTCCGTTCGGCGCTGGTCATCGGTGATTTGGATCACGTCGAGTACGACTACATCATCACCGTTCTTTTGAACGCTTCCGCTCGCGATCTACAAAGGTATGTAGATGCATCTAATCACTCGTTGCTAGATGAACTCCTAGATGATCTTGGTGAAACGAGTAGGAAAATTTTTGTTTTCTGCAACGTTCCCCAACAGTGGCATCATGAGCTAGGTCTATGCGTAGTTCTTCTTGCGCGAGTAGAACACAATTTGTTGTGGGCGTAGATTTGTCAACTTTCTTGCCGTTACTAGTCCTTTCTTGCTTCAGCGGTATTGTGGGATGAAGCGGCCCGGACCAACCTTACACGTACGCTTACGTGAGACCGGTTCCACCGACTAACATGCACTAGTTGCATAAGGTGGCTGGCGGGTGTCTGTCTCTCCTACTTTAGTTGGAGCGGAATCGATGAACAGGGTCCTTATGAAGGGTAAATAGAAGTTGACAAATCACGTTGTGGCTTTAACGTAGGTAAGAAAACGTTCTTGCTAGAACCCTAATTCAGCCACGTAAAACTTGCAACAACAATTAGAGGACGTCTAACTTGTTTTTGCAGCAAGTGGTTTGTGATATGATATGGCCAAAGTTGTGATGAATGATGAATGATCTATATGTGATGTATGAGATGTTCATGCTATTGTAATAGGATTCACGACTTGCATGTCGATGAGTATGACAACCGGCAGGAGCCATAGGAGTTGTCTTTATTCTTTTATATGACCTGCGTGTCATCAAGAAACGCCATGTAAATTACTTTACTTTATTGCTAAACGCGTTAGCCATAGTAGTAGAAGTAATAGTTGGCGAGCAACTTCATGGAGACACGATGATGGAGATCATGATGATGGAGATCATGGTGTCAAGCCGGTGACAAGATGATCATGGAGCCCCAAGATGGAGATCAAAGGAGCTATGTGATATTGGCCATATCATGTCACGTTTATTATTTGATTGCATGTGATGTTTATCATGTTTTGCATCTTGTTTACTTAGAACGACGGTAGTAAATAAGATGATCCCTCACAATAATTCAAGAAGTGTTCCCCCTAACTGTGCACCGTTGCGACAGTTCGCTGTTTCAAAACACCACGTGATGATCGGGTGTTTTATTCAGACGTTCACATACAACGGGTGTAAGACAGATTTACACATGCAAACACTTAGGTTGACTTGACGAGCCTAGCATGTACAGACATGGCCTCGGAACACAGAAGACCGAAAGGTCGAGCATGAGTCGTATAGAAGATACGATCAACATGAAGATGTTCACCGATGTTGACTAGTCCGTCTCACGTGATGATCGGACACGGTCTAGTTTAACTCGGATCATGTAATACTTAGATGACTAGAGGGATGTCTAATCTAAGTGGGAGTTCACTAATAATTTGATTAGTTGAACTTAATTATCATGAACTTAGTCTAAAATCTTTGCAATATGTCTTGTAGATCAAATGGCCAACGTAGTCCTCAACTTCAACGCGTTCCTAGAGAAAACTAAGCTGAAAGACGATGGCAGCAACTATACGGACTGGGTCCGGAACCTGAGGATCATCCTCATAGCTGCCAAGAAAGATTATGTCCTACAAGCACCGCTTGGTGACGCACCCGTTCTCCCTGCAGAACAAGATGTTATGAACGCTTGGCAGGCACGTTTCGATGACTACTCCCTCGTTCAGTGCGGCATGCTTTACAGCCTAGAGCCGGGGCTCCAAAAGCGTTTTGAGAGACATGGAGCATATGAGATGTTCGAAGAGCTGAAAATGGTTTTCCAAGCTCATGCCCGGGTCGAGAGATATGAAGTCTCCGACAAATTCTTCAGCTGTAAGATGGAGGAAAACAGTTCTGTCAGTGAGCACATACTCACTATGTCTGGGTTGCATAACCGCTTGACTCAGCTGGGAGTTAATCTCCCGGATGATGCGGTCATTGACAGAATCCTCCAGTCGCTTCCACCAAGCTACAAGAGCTTTGTGATGAACTTCAATATGCAGGGGATGGAAAAGACCATTCCTGAAGTATTTGCTATGCTGAAATCAGCAGAGGTAGAAGTCAGGAAGGAACATCAAGTGTTGATGGTCAATAAAACCACTAAGTTCAAGAAAGGCAAGGGTAAAAAGAACTTCAAGAAGGACGGCAAGGAGGTTGCCGCGCCCGGCAAGCAAGCTGCCGGGAAGAAGCCAAAGAATGGACCCAAGCCCGAGACTGAGTGCTTTTATTGCAAGGGAAGCGGTCACTGGAAGCGGAACTGCCCTAAGTACTTAGCGGATAAGAAGGCCGGCAAAACAAAAGGTATATGTGATATACATGTAATTGATGTGTACCTTACTAGTGCCCGTAGTAGCTCCTGGGTATTTGATACCGGTGCAGTTGCTCACATTTGTAACTCAAAGCAGGGGCTGCGGAATAAGCGGAAACTGGCAAAGGACGAGGTGACGATGCGCGTCGGGAATGGTTCCAAGGTCAATGTGATCGCCGTCGGCACGCTACCTCTGCATCTCCCTTCGGGATTAGTTTTAAACCTTAATAATTGTTATTTAGTGCCAGCTTTGAGCATGAACATTGTATCGGGATCTCGTTTAATTCGAGATGGCTACTCTTTTAAATCTGAGAATAATGGTTGTTCCATTTTTATGAGAGATATGTTTTATGGTCATGCTCCTATGGTGAATGGTTTATTCTTTATGAATCTCGAACGTGATGCTACACATGTTCATAATGTGAGTACCAAAAGAAGTAAGGTTGATAATGATAGTCCCACATACTTGTGGCACTGCCGCCTTGGTCACATAGGTGTCAAACGCATGAAGAAGCTCCATGCTGATGGACTTTTAGAGTCTCTTGATTATGAATCATTTGACACGTGCGAACCATGCCTTATGGGTAAAATGACCAAGACTCCGTTCTCAGGAACAATGGAGCGAGCAACCGACTTATTGGAAATCATACATACTGATGTGTGCGGTCCAATGAGTGTTGAGGCTCGCGGTGGCTATCGTTATGTTCTCACCCTCACTGATGATTTAAGTAGGTATGGGTATATCTACTTAATGAAACACAAGTCTGAAACCTTTGAAAAGTTCAAGGAATTTCAGAGTGAGGTTGAAAATCAACGTGACAGGAAAATCAAGTTTCTACGATCAGATCGTGGAGGAGAATACTTGAGTCACGAGTTTGGGGCACACTTAAGAAAATGTGGAATAGTTTCACAACTCACGCCGCCTGGAACACCTCAGCGTAATGGTGTGTCCGAACGTCGTAATCGCACTCTGTTAGATATGGTGCGATCTATGATGTCTCTTACCGATTTACCGCTTTCTTTTTGGGGCTATGCTTTAGAGACTGCCGCATTCACTTTAAATAGGGCTCCGTCGAAATCCGTTGAGACGACACCGTATGAATTATGGTTTGGGAAGAAACCTAAGCTGTCGTTTCTAAAAGTTTGGGGATGCGATGCTTATGTCAAGAAACTTCAACCTGAAAAGCTCGAACCCAAATCGGAAAAATGCGTCTTCATAGGATACCCAAAAGAAACTATTGGGTACACCTTCTACCTCAGATCCGAAGGCAAGATCTTTGTTGCCAAGAATGGGTCCTTTCTGGAGAAAGAGTTTCTCTCGAAAGAAGTAAGTGGGAGGAAAGTAGAGCTTGATGAAGTATTACCTCTTGAACCGGAAAATGGCGCAACTCAAGAAAATGTTCCTGAGGTGCCTGCACCGACTAGAGAGGAAGTTAATGATAATGATCAAGATACTTCTGATCAAGCCCCTACTGAAATTCGAAGGTCCACAAGGACACGTTCCGCACCAGAGTGGTACGGCAACCCTGTCTTGGAAATCATGCTGTTAGACAACGGTGAACCTTCGAACTATGAAGAAGCGATGGCGGGCCCGGATTCCGACAAATGGCTAGAAGCCATGAAATCCGAGATAGGATCCATGTATGAAAACAAAGTATGGACTTTGACTGACTTGCCCGTTGAGCGGCGAGCCATAGAAAATAAATGGATCTTTAAGAAGAAGACAGACGCGGATGGTAATGTGACCATCTATAAAGCTCGGCTTGTCGCTAAGGGTTATCGACAAGTTCAAGGGGTTGACTACGATGAGACTTTCTCACCGGTAGCGAAGCTGAAGTCCGTCCGAATCATGTTAGCAATTGCCGCATTCTATGATTACGAAATATGGCAAATGGACGTCAAAACGGCATTCCTTAATGGTTTCCTTAAGGAAGAATTGTATATGATGCAGCCGGAAGGTTTTGTCGATCCTAAGAATGCTGACAAAGTGTGCAAGCTCCAACGCTCGATTTATGGGCTGGTGCAAGCATCTCGGAGTTGGAACATTCGCTTTGATGAGATGATCAAAGCGTTTGGGTTTACACAGACTTATGGAGAAGCCTGCGTTTACAAGAAAGTGAGTGGGAGCTCTGTAGCATTTCTCATATTATATGTAGATGACATACTTTTGATGGGAAATGATATAGAACTCTTGGACAGCATCAAGGCCTACTTGAATAAAAGTTTTTCAATGAAGGACCTTGGAGAAGCTGCTTATATATTAGGCATCAAAATCTATAGAGATAGATCGAGACGCCTCATAGGTCTTTCACAAAGCACATACCTTGATAAGATATTGAAGAAGTTCAATATGGATCAATCCAAGAAGGGGTTCTTGCCTGTGTTGCAAGGTATGAAATTGAGCTCAGCTCAATGTCCGACCACGGCAGAAGATATAGAAGAGATGAGCGTCATCCCCTATGCCTCAGCCATAGGTTCTATTATGTATGCCATGCTGTGTACCAGACCTGATGTAAACCTTGCCGTAAGTTTGGTAGGAAGGTACCAAAGTAATCCCGGCAAGGAACACTGGACAGCGGTCAAGAATATCCTGAAGTACCTGAAAAGGACTAAGGAAATGTTTCTCGTTTATGGAGGTGACGAAGAGCTCGTCGTAAAGGGTTACGTCGACGCTAGCTTCGACACAGATCTGGATGACTCTAAGTCACAAACCGGATACGTGTATATTTTGAATGGTGGGGCAGTAAGCTGGTGCAGTTGCAAGCAAAGCGTCGTGGCGGGATCTACATGTGAAGCGGAGTACATGGCAGCCTCGGAGGCAGCACATGAAGCAATATGGGTGAAGGAGTTCATCACCGACCTAGGAGTCATACCCAATGCGTCGGGGCCGATCAAGCTCTTCTGTGACAACACTGGAGCTATTGCACTTGCCAAGGAGCCCAGGTTTCACAAGAAGACAAGGCACATCAAGCGTCGCTTCAACTCCATTCGTGAAAATGTTCAAGATGGAGACATAGAGATTTGTAAAGTACATACGGACCTGAATGTAGCAGATCCGTTGACTAAACCTCTCCCTAGAGCAAAACATGATCAACACCAGAATTCCATGGGTGTTCGATTCATCACAATGTAACTAGATTATTGACTCTAGTGCAAGTGGGAGACTGTTGGAAATATGCCCTAGAGGCAATAATAAAAGCATTATTATTATATTTCCTTGTTCATGATAATTGTCTTTATTCATGCTATAATTGTGTTATCCGGAAATCGTAATACATGTGTGAATAACAGACACCAACATGTCCCTAGTGAGCCTCTAGTTGACTAGCTCGTTGATCAACAGATAGTCATGGTTTCCTGACTATGGACACTGGATGTCATTGATAACGAGATCACATCATTAGGAGAATGATGTGATGGACAAGACCCAATCCTAAACATAGCACAAGATCGTATAGTTCGTTTGCTAGAGTTTTCCAATGTCAAAGTATCTTTTCCTTAGACCATGAGATCGTGTAACTCCCGGATACCGTAGGAGTGCTTTGGGTATGCCAAACGTCACAACGTAACTGGGTGACTATAAAGGTAGACTACGGGTATCTCCGAAAGTGTCTGTTGGGTGACATGGATCAAGACTGGGATTTGTCACTCCGTATGACGGAGAGGTATCACTGGGCCCACTCGGTAATGCATCATCATAATGAGCTCAGAGTGACCAAGTGTCTGGTCACGGGATCATGCATTACGGTACGAGTAAAGTGACTTGCCGGTAACGAGATTGAACGAGGTATTGGGATACCGACGATCGAATCTCGGGCAAGTAACATATCGATAGACAAAGGGAATAGCGTACGGGGTTGATTGAATCCTCGACATCGTGGTTCATCCGATGAGATCATCGTGGAGCATGTGGGAGCCAACATGGGTATCCAGATCCCGCTGTTGGTTATTGACCGGAGAGTCGTCTCGGTCATGTCTGCTTGTCTCCCGAACCCGTAGGGTCTACACACTTAAGGTTCGGTTACGCTAGGGTTGTAGGGATATGTATATGCAGTAACCCGAATGTTGTTCGGAGTCCCGGATGAGATCCCGGACGTCACGAGGAGTTCCGGAATGGTCCGGAGGTAAAGATTTATATATGGGAAGTCCTGTTTCGGGCATCGGGACAAGTTTCGGGGTTATCGGTATTGTACCGGGACCACCGGAAGGGTCCCGGGGGTCCACCGGGTGGGTCCACCTGTCCCGGGGGGCCACATGGGCTGTAAGGGGGTGCGCCTTGGCCTAATGGGCCAAGGGCACCAGCCCCACATAGGCCCATGCGCCTAGGGTTTAAGAGGGGGAAGAGTCCTAGGAGGGTAAGGCACCTCCTAGGTGCCTTGGGGGGGAGGGAAACCCCCTTGGCCGCCGCACCCCCTAGGAGATTGGATCTCCTAGGGCCGGCCACCCCCCTTGGCACCCCTATATATAGTGGGGGAGAGGAGGGACTTCATACCTGAACGCCTTGGCCTTTGGTTGCCTCCTTCTCCCTCCCCAACACCTCCTCCACCTCCATAGTGCTTAGCGAAGCTCTGCCGGAGTACTGCAGCTCCATCAACACCACGCCGTCGTGCTGCTGCTGGTGCCATCTCCCTCAACCTCTCCTCCCTCCCTTGCTGGATCAAGAAGGAGGAGACGTGGCTGTTCCGTACGTGTGTTGAACGCGGAGGTGCCGTCCGTTCGGCGCTGGTCATCGGTGATTTGGATCACGTCGAGTACGACTACATCATCACCGTTCTTTTGAACGCTTCCGCTCGCGATCTACAAAGGTATGTAGATGCATCTAATCACTCGTTGCTAGATGAACTCCTAGATGATCTTGGTGAAACGAGTAGGAAAATTTTTGTTTTCTGCAACGTTCCCCAACAGTGGCATCATGAGCTAGGTCTATGCGTAGTTCTTCTTGCGCGAGTAGAACACAATTTGTTGTGGGCGTAGATTTGTCAACTTTCTTGCCGTTACTAGTCCTTTCTTGCTTCAGCGGTATTGTGGGATGAAGCGGCCCGGACCAACCTTACACGTACGCTTACGTGAGACCGGTTCCACCGACTAACATGCACTAGTTGCATAAGGTGGCTGGCGGGTGTCTGTCTCTCCTACTTTAGTTGGAGCGGAATCGATGAACAGGGTCCTTATGAAGGGTAAATAGAAGTTGACAAATCACGTTGTGGCTTTAACGTAGGTAAGAAAACGTTCTTGCTAGAACCCTAATTCAGCCACGTAAAACTTGCAACAACAATTAGAGGACGTCTAACTTGTTTTTGCAGCAAGTGGTTTGTGATATGATATGGCCAAAGTTGTGATGAATGATGAATGATCTATATGTGATGTATGAGATGTTCATGCTATTGTAATAGGATTCACGACTTGCATGTCGATGAGTATGACAACCGGCAGGAGCCATAGGAGTTGTCTTTATTCTTTTATATGACCTGCGTGTCATCAAGAAACGCCATGTAAATTACTTTACTTTATTGCTAAACGCGTTAGCCATAGTAGTAGAAGTAATAGTTGGCGAGCAACTTCATGGAGACACGATGATGGAGATCATGATGATGGAGATCATGGTGTCAAGCCGGTGACAAGATGATCATGGAGCCCCAAGATGGAGATCAAAGGAGCTATGTGATATTGGCCATATCATGTCACGTTTATTATTTGATTGCATGTGATGTTTATCATGTTTTGCATCTTGTTTACTTAGAACGACGGTAGTAAATAAGATGATCCCTCACAATAATTTCAAGAAGTGTTCCCCCTAACTGTGCACCGTTGCGACAGTTCGCTGTTTCAAAACACCACGTGATGATCGGGTGTTTTATTCAGACGTTCACATACAACGGGTGTAAGACAGATTTACACATGCAAACACTTAGGTTGACTTGACGAGCCTAGCATGTACAGACATGGCCTCGGAACACAGAAGACCGAAAGGTCGAGCATGAGTCGTATAGAAGATACGATCAACATGAAGATGTTCACCGATGTTGACTAGTCCGTCTCACGTGATGATCGGACACGGTCTAGTTTAACTCGGATCATGTAATACTTAGATGACTAGAGGGATGTCTAATCTAAGTGGGAGTTCACTAATAATTTGATTAGTTGAACTTAATTATCATGAACTTAGTCTAAAATTTTGCAATATGTCTTGTAGATCAAATGGCCAACGTAGTCCTCAACTTCAACGCGTTCCTAGAGAAAACTAAGCTGAAAGACGATGGCAGCAACTATACGGACTGGGTCCGGAACCTGAGGATCATCCTCATAGCTGCCAAGAAAGATTATGTCCTACAAGCACCGCTTGGTGACGCACCCGTTCTCCCTGCAGAACAAGATGTTATGAACGCTTGGCAGGCACGTTCCGATGACTACTCCCTCGTTCAGTGCGGCATGCTTTACAGCCTAGAGCCGGGGCTCCAAAAGCGTTTTGAGAGACATGGAGCATATGAGATGTTCGAAGAGCTGAAAATGGTTTTCCAAGCTCATGCCCGGGTCGAGAGATATGAAGTCTCCGACAAATTCTTCAGCTGTAAGATGGAGGAAAACAGTTCTGTCAGTGAGCACATACTCACTATGTCTGGGTTGCATAACCGCTTGACTCAGCTGGGAGTTAATCTCCCGGATGATGCGGTCATTGACAGAATCCTCCAGTCGCTTCCACCAAGCTACAAGAGCTTTGTGATGAACTTCAATATGCAGGGGATGGAAAAGACCATTCCTGAAGTATTTGCTATGCTGAAATCAGCAGAGGTAGAAGTCAGGAAGGAACATCAAGTGTTGATGGTCAATAAAACCACTAAGTTCAAGAAAGGCAAGGGTAAAAAGAACTTCAAGAAGGACGGCAAGGAGGTTGCCGCGCCCGGCAAGCAAGCTGCCGGGAAGAAGCCAAAGAATGGACCCAAGCCCGAGACTGAGTGCTTTTATTGCAAGGGAAGCGGTCACTGGAAGCGGAACTGCCCTAAGTACTTAGCGGATAAGAAGGCCGGCAAAACAAAAGGTATATGTGATATACATGTAATTGATGTGTACCTTACTAGTGCCCGTAGTAGCTCCTGGGTATTTGATACCGGTGCAGTTGCTCACATTTGTAACTCAAAGCAGGGGCTGCGGAATAAGCGGAAACTGGCAAAGGACGAGGTGACGATGCGCGTCGGGAATGGTTCCAAGGTCAATGTGATCGCCGTCGGCACGCTACCTCTGCATCTCCCTTCGGGATTAGTTTTAAACCTTAATAATTGTTATTTAGTGCCAGCTTTGAGCATGAACATTGTATCGGGATCTCGTTTAATTCGAGATGGCTACTCTTTTAAATCTGAGAATAATGGTTGTTCCATTTTTATGAGAGATATGTTTTATGGTCATGCTCCTATGGTGAATGGTTTATTCTTTATGAATCTCGAACGTGATGCTACACATGTTCATAATGTGAGTACCAAAAGAAGTAAGGTTGATAATGATAGTCCCACATACTTGTGGCACTGCCGCCTTGGTCACATAGGTGTCAAACGCATGAAGAAGCTCCATGCTGATGGACTTTTAGAGTCTCTTGATTATGAATCATTTGACACGTGCGAACCATGCCTTATGGGTAAAATGACCAAGACTCCGTTCTCAGGAACAATGGAGCGAGCAACCGACTTATTGGAAATCATACATACTGATGTGTGCGGTCCAATGAGTGTTGAGGCTCGCGGTGGCTATCGTTATGTTCTCACCCTCACTGATGATTTAAGTAGGTATGGGTATATCTACTTAATGAAACACAAGTCTGAAACCTTTGAAAAGTTCAAGGAATTTCAGAGTGAGGTTGAAAATCAACGTGACAGGAAAATCAAGTTTCTACGATCAGATCGTGGAGGAGAATACTTGAGTCACGAGTTTGGGGCACACTTAAGAAAATGTGGAATAGTTTCACAACTCACGCCGCCTGGAACACCTCAGCGTAATGGTGTGTCCGAACGTCGTAATCGCACTCTGTTAGATATGGTGCGATCTATGATGTCTCTTACCGATTTACCGCTTTCTTTTGGGGCTATGCTTTAGAGACTGCCGCATTCACTTTAAATAGGGCTCCGTCGAAATCCGTTGAGACGACACCGTATGAATTATGGTTTGGGAAGAAACCTAAGCTGTCGTTTCTAAAAGTTTGGGGATGCGATGCTTATGTCAAGAAACTTCAACCTGAAAAGCTCGAACCCAAGTCGGAAAAATGCGTCTTCATAGGATACCCAAAAGAAACTATTGGGTACACCTTCTACCTCAGATCCGAAGGCAAGATCTTTGTTGCCAAGAATGGGTCCTTTCTGGAGAAAGAGTTTCTCTCGAAAGAAGTAAGTGGGAGGAAAGTAGAGCTTGATGAAGTATTACCTCTTGAACCGGAAAATGGCGCAACTCAAGAAAATGTTCCTGAGGTGCCTGCACCGACTAGAGAGGAAGTTAATGATAATGATCAAGATACTTCTGATCAAGCCCCTACTGAAATTCGAAGGTCCACAAGGACACGTTCCGCACCAGAGTGGTACGGCAACCCTGTCTTGGAAATCATGCTGTTAGACAACGGTGAACCTTCGAACTATGAAGAAGCGATGGCGGGCCCGGATTCCGACAAATGGCTAGAAGCCATGAAATCCGAGATAGGATCCATGTATGAAAACAAAGTATGGACTTTGACTGACTTGCCCGTTGAGCGGCGAGCCATAGAAAATAAATGGATCTTTAAGAGGAAGACAGACGCGGATGGTAATGTGACCATCTATAAAGCTCGGCTTGTCGCTAAGGGTTATCGACAAGTTCAAGGGGTTGACTACGATGAGACTTTCTCACCGGTAGCGAAGCTGAAGTCCGTCCGAATCATGTTAGCAATTGCCGCATTCTATGATTACGAAATATGGCAAATGGACGTCAAAACGGCATTCCTTAATGGTTTCCTTAAGGAAGAATTGTATATGATGCAGCCGGAAGGTTTTGTCGATCCTAAGAATGCTGACAAAGTGTGCAAGCTCCAACGCTCGATTTATGGGCTGGTGCAAGCATCTCGGAGTTGGAACATTCGCTTTGATGAGATGATCAAAGCGTTTGGGTTTACACAGACTTATGGAGAAGCCTGCGTTTACAAGAAAGTGAGTGGGAGCTCTGTAGCATTTCTCATATTATATGTAGATGACATACTTTTGATGGGAAATGATATAGAACTCTTGGACAGCATCAAGGCCTACTTGAATAAAAGTTTTTCAATGAAGGACCTTGGAGAAGCTGCTTATATATTAGGCATCAAAATCTATAGAGATAGATCGAGACGCCTCATAGGTCTTTCACAAAGCACATACCTTGATAAGATATTGAAGAAGTTCAATATGGATCAATCCAAGAAGGGGTTCTTGCCTGTGTTGCAAGGTATGAAATTGAGCTCAGCTCAATGTCCGACCACGGCAGAAGATATAGAAGAGATGAGCGTCATCCCCTATGCCTCAGCCATAGGTTCTATTATGTATGCCATGCTGTGTACCAGACCTGATGTTAACCTTGCCGTCAGTTTGGTAGGAAGGTACCAAAGTAATCCCGGCAAGGAACACTGGACAGCGGTCAAGAATATCCTGAAGTACCTGAAAAGGACTAAGGAAATGTTTCTCGTTTATGGAGGTGACGAAGAGCTCGTCGTAAAGGGTTACGTCGACGCTAGCTTCGACACAGATCTGGATGACTCTAAGTCACAAACCGGATACGTGTATATTTTGAATGGTGGGGCAGTAAGCTGGTGCAGTTGCAAGCAAAGCGTCGTGGCGGGATCTACATGTGAAGCGGAGTACATGGCAGCCTCGGAGGCAGCACATGAAGCAATATGGGTGAAGGAGTTCATCACCGACCTAGGAGTCATACCCAATGCGTCGGGGCCGATCAAGCTCTTCTGTGACAACACTGGAGCTATTGCACTTGCCAAGGAGCCCAGGTTTCACAAGAAGACAAGGCACATCAAGCGTCGCTTCAACTCCATTCGTGAAAATGTTCAAGATGGAGACATAGAGATTTGTAAAGTACATACGGACCTGAATGTAGCAGATCCGTTGACTAAACCTCTCCCTAGAGCAAAACATGATCAACACCAGAATTCCATGGGTGTTCGATTCATCACAATGTAACTAGATTATTGACTCTAGTGCAAGTGGGAGACTGTTGGAAATATGCCCTAGAGGCAATAATAAAAGCATTATTATTATATTTCCTTGTTCATGATAATTGTCTTTATTCATGCTATAATTGTGTTATCCGGAAATCGTAATACATGTGTGAATAACAGACACCAACATGTCCCTAGTGAGCCTCTAGTTGACTAGCTCGTTGATCAACAGATAGTCATGGTTTCCTGACTATGGACACTGGATGTCATTGATAACGAGATCACATCATTGGGAGAATGATGTGATGGACAAGACCCAATCCTAAACATAGCACAAGATCGTATAGTTCGTTTGCTAGAGTTTTCCAATGTCAAAGTATCTTTTCCTTAGACCATGAGATCGTGTAACTCCCGGATACCGTAGGAGTGCTTTGGGTATGCCAAACGTCACAACGTAACTGGGTGACTATAAAGGTAGACTACGGGTATCTCCGAAAGTGTCTGTTGGGTGACATGGATCAAGACTGGGATTTGTCACTCCGTATGACGGAGAGGTATCACTGGGCCCACTCGGTAATGCATCATCATAATGAGCTCAGAGTGACCAAGTGTCTGGTCACGGGATCATGCATTACGGTACGAGTAAAGTGACTTGCCGGTAACGAGATTGAACGAGGTATTGGGATACCGACGATCGAATCTCGGGCAAGTAACATATCGATAGACAAAGGGAATAGCGTACGGGGTTGATTGAATCCTCGACATCGTGGTTCATCCGATGAGATCATCGTGGAGCATGTGGGAGCCAACATGGGTATCCAGATCCCGCTGTTGGTTATTGACCGGAGAGTCGTCTCGGTCATGTCTGCTTGTCTCCCGAACCCGTAGGGTCTACACACTTAAGGTTCGGTGACGCTAGGGTTGTAGGATATGTATATGCAGTAACCCGAATGTTGTTCGGAGTCCCGGATGAGATCCCGGACGTCACGAGGAGTTCCGGAATGGTCCGGAGGTAAAGAATTATATATAGGAAGTCCTGTTTCGGGCATCGGGACAAGTTTCGGGGTTATCGGTATTGTACCGGGACCACCGGAAGGGTCCCGGGGGTCCACCGGGTGGGTCCACCTGTCCCGGGGGGCCACATGGGCTGTAAGGGGGTGCGCCTTGGCCTAATGGGCCAAGGGCACCAGCCCCACATAGGCCCATGCGCCTAGGGTTTAAGGGGGAAGAGTCCTAGGAGGGTAAGGCACCTCCTAGGTGCCTTGGGGGGGAGGGAAACCCCCCTTGGCCGCCGCACCCCTAGGAGATTGGATCTCCTAGGGCCGGCCACCCCCCTTGGCACCCCTATATATAGTGGGGGAGAGGAGGGACTTCATACCTGAACGCCTTGGCCTTTGGTTGCCTCCTTCTCCCTCCCCAACACCTCCTCACCTCCATAGTGCTTAGCGAAGCTCTGCCGGAGTACTGCAGCTCCATCAACACCACGCCGTCGTGCTGCTGCTGGTGCCATCTCCCTCAACCTCTCCTCCCTCCCTTGCTGGATCAAGAAGGAGGAGACGTGGCTGTTCCGTACGTGTGTTGAACGCGGAGGTGCCGTCCGTTCGGCGCTGGTCATCGGTGATTTGGATCACGTCGAGTACGACTACATCATCACCGTTCTTTTGAACGCTTCCGCTCGCGATCTACAAAGGTATGTAGATGCATCTAATCACTCGTTGCTAGATGAACTCCTAGATGATCTTGGTGAAACGAGTAGGAAAATTTTTGTTTTCTGCAACGTTCCCCAACATCTATTGCGTAGATTCTATGCATGAGTAGAACACAAAGTAGTTGTGGGTGTTGATTTTGTTCAATATGCTTACCGTTATTAGTCCAATCTTGATTCGGCGGCATTGTGGGATGAAGCGGCCCGGACCGACCTTACACGTACTCTTACGAGAGACTGGTTCCACCGACTGACATGCACTAGTTGCATAAGGTGGCTAGCGGGTGTCTGTCTCTCCCACTTTAGTCGGATCGGATTCGATGAAAAGGGTCCTTATGAAGGGTAAATAGCAATTGGTGTATCACGTTGTGGTTTTTGCGTAGGTAAGAAACGTTCTTGCTAGAAACCCATAGCAGCCACGTAAAACATGCAAACAACAATTAGAGGACGTCTAACTTGTTTTTGCAGGGTATGCTATGTGATGTGATATGGCCAAAGGATGTGATGAATGATATATGTGATGTATGAGATGATCATGTTCTTGTAATAGGAATCATGACTTGCATGTCGATGAGTATGACAACCGGCAGGAGCCATAGAGTTGTCTTAATTTATTTATGACCTGCATGTCAACATAAACGTCATGTAATTACTTTACTTTATTGCTAACCGTTAGCTATAGTAGTAGAAGTAATAGTTGGCGAGACAATTTCATGAAGACACGATGACGGAGATCATGATGATGGAGATCATGGTGTCATGCCGGTGACGATGATGATCATGGAGCCCCGAAGATGGAGATCAAAAGGAGCAATATGATATTGGCCATATCATGTCACGTTTATTATTTGATTGCATGTGATGTTTATCATGTTTTGCATCTTGTTTACTTAGAACGACGGTAGTAAATAAGATGATCCCTCATAATAATTTCAAGAAGTGTTCCCCCTAACTGTGCACCGTTGCGACAGTTCGCTGTTTCAAAACACCACGTGATGATCGGGTGTTTTATTCAGACGTTCACATACAACGGGTGTAAGACAGATTTACACATGCAAACACTTAGGTTGACTTGACGAGCCTAGCATGTACAGACATGGCCTCGGAACACAGAAGACCGAAAGGTCGAGCATGAGTCGTATAGAAGATACGATCAACATGAAGATGTTCACCGATGTTGACTAGTCCGTCTCACGTGATGATCGGACACGGTCTAGTTTAACTCGGATCATGTAATACTTAGATGACTAGAGGGATGTCTAATCTAAGTGGGAGTTCACTAATAATTTGATTAGTTGAACTTAATTATCATGAACTTAGTCTAAAATCTTTGCAATATGTCTTGTAGATCAAATGGCCAACGTAGTCCTCAACTTCAACGCGTTCCTAGAGAAAACTAAGCTGAAAGACGATGGCAGCAACTATACGGACTGGGTCCGGAACCTGAGGATCATCCTCATAGCTGCCAAGAAAGATTTGTCCTACAAGCACCGCTTGGTGACGCACCCGTTCTCCCTGCAGAACAAGATGTTATGAACGCTTGGCAGGCACGTTTCGATGACTACTCCCTCGTTCAGTGCGGCATGCTTTACAGCCTAGAGCCGGGGCTCCAAAAGCGTTTTGAGAGACATGGAGCATATGAGATGTTCGAAGAGCTGAAAATGGTTTTCCAAGCTCATGCCCGGGTCGAGAGATATGAAGTCTCCGACAAATTCTTCAGCTGTAAGATGGAGGAAAACAGTTCTGTCAGTGAGCACATACTCACTATGTCTGGGTTGCATAACCGCTTGACTCAGCTGGGAGTTAATCTCCCGGATGATGCGGTCATTGACAGAATCCTCCAGTCGCTTCCACCAAGCTACAAGAGCTTTGTGATGAACTTCAATATGCAGGGGATGGAAAAGACCATTCCTGAAGTATTTGCTATGCTGAAATCAGCAGAGGTAGAAGTCAGGAAGGAACATCAAGTGTTGATGGTCAATAAAACCACTAAGTTCAAGAAAGGCAAGGGTAAAAAGAACTTCAAGAAGGACGGCAAGGAGGTTGCCGCGCCCGGCAAGCAAGCTGCCGGGAAGAAGCCAAAGAATGGACCCAAGCCCGAGACTGAGTGCTTTTATTGCAAGGGAAGCGGTCACTGGAAGCGGAACTGCCCTAAGTACTTAGCGGATAAGAAGGCCGGCAAAACAAAAGGTATATGTGATATACATGTAATTGATGTGTACCTTACTAGTGCCCGTAGTAGCTCCTGGGTATTTGATACCGGTGCAGTTGCTCACATTTGTAACTCAAAGCAGGGGCTGCGGAATAAGCGGAAACTGGCAAAGGACGAGGTGACGATGCGCGTCGGGAATGGTTCCAAGGTCAATGTGATCGCCGTCGGCACGCTACCTCTGCATCTCCCTTCGGGATTAGTTTTAAACCTTAATAATTGTTATTTAGTGCCAGCTTTGAGCATGAACATTGTATCGGGATCTCGTTTAATTCGAGATGGCTACTCTTTTAAATCTGAGAATAATGGTTGTTCCATTTTTATGAGAGATATGTTTTATGGTCATGCTCCTATGGTGAATGGTTTATTCCTTATGAATCTCGAACGTGATGCTACACATATTCATAATGTGAGTACCAAAAGAAGTAAGGTTGATAATGATAGTCCCACATACTTGTGGCACTGCCGCCTTGGTCACATAGGTGTCAAACGCATGAAGAAGCTCCATGCTGATGGACTTTTAGAGTCTCTTGATTATGAATCATTTGACACGTGCGAACCATGTCTATTGGTGTATATGCATGAAGAAACTCCATGCAAATGGACCGTTTGGACTCACTTGATTTTGAATCACTTAAGACATGCAAATCATACCACATGGGCAAGCTGACTGAAAGCCTCGTTTTCAGTAAAATGGAACTAGAAAGCAACTTGTTGGAAGTAATACATTTTGATGTGTGCAGTCCAATGAGTGCTGGGGCGTGTAGTGGATATGGTTATATTCTTACTTCACAGATGATTTGAGTAGATGTTGAGTACATTTACTTTATGAATCACAAGTCTGAATTATTGAAAGGTTCAAGTAATTTCAGGGTGAAGTTGAAAGATCGTCGTGACAAGAGGATAAAATATCTATGATATGATCATAGAGATGAATATCTGAATTACGAGTTTGGCACAGAATTAAGACATTGTGGAAATTGTTTCACAACTAATACAGCCTGGAACACCATAGTGTGATGGTGTGTCCGAACATCATAACTGCACCCTATTGGATATGATGCATACCATGATGTCTCTTATCAAATTACCACGATAGTTTATGGGTTAGGCATTAGAGACAACCACATTCACTTTAAATAGGGCACCACATAATTCCGATGAGATGACACCATATGAACTATGGTTTAGAGAAACCTAAGCTGTCATTTCATAAAAGTTTGGGGCTGCGACGCTTATGTGAAAAAAGTTTCAGGCTGATAAGCTCGAACCCAAAGCGGATAAATGCATCTTCATAGGACACCCAAAACAGTTGGGTATACCTCCTGTCTCAGATCCGAAAGCAATAAGGGATTGTTTCTAGAATCGGGTCCTTTCTCGAGGAAAAGTTTCTCTCGAAAGAATTGAGTGGGAGGATGGTGGAGCCTTGATGAGGTTGTTGAACCGTCTCTTCAACTAGTGTGTGGCAGGGCACAGGAAGTTGTTCCTGTGGCACCTACACCAATTGAAGTGGATGCTTATGATAGTGATCATGAAACTTCAGATCAAGTCACTACCAAACCTCGTGGGATGACAAGGATGCGTACTACTTCAGAGTGGTATGTAATCCTGTCTTGGAAGTCATGTTGCTAGACAACAATGAACCTACAAGCCATGGAGAAGCGATGGTGGGCCCGGATTCCGATAAATGGCTCGAGGCCATAAAATCCGAGAAAGGATCCATGTATGAAAACAAAGTGTAGACTTTGGAAGAACTACTTGATGGTCGTAAGGCTGTTAGGTACATATGGATTTTAAAAGGAAGACGGACAATGATGGTAAGTATCACCATTAAGAAAGCTCGACTTGTCGTTAAGATTTTTTCCGACAAGTTCAAGGAGTTGACTATGATGAGACTTTCTCACTCATAGCGATGCTAAGAGTCTGTTGAAATTATATTAGCGATTACTGCATTATTTATGAAATCTTGCAGATAGGATGTCAAAACATTGTTTCCTCGACAATTTTCTTGAGGAAAGGTTGTATGTGATACAACCAAAAGGTTTTGTCAATCCTGAAAGATGCTAATAAGTATGCAAAGCTCCAGCAATCCTTCTAAGGACTGGAGTAAGCATCTCGGAGTTGGAATGTATGCTTTGATGAGATGATCAAAGATTTTGGGTGTATACAAAGTTTATGAGAAACTTGTATTTCCAAAGAAGTGAGTGGGAGCACTATAGAATTTCTGATGAGTATATGTTGTTGACATATTGTGGATCAGAAATGATGTAGAATTTCTGGAAAGCATATAGGGTTATTTGAAAAGTGTTTTTCAATAGAAAACCTAGATTAGGCTACTTGAACATTGAGCATCTAGATCTATGAGGATAGATCAAAAAACGCTAAATGGTACTTTCAAATGAGCACATACCTTGACATGATCTTGAAGGTGTTCAAGATGGATCAGTCAAGGAAGGAGTTCTTGCCTGAGTTGTAAGGTATGAAGTTAAGACTTAAAGCTCGACCACGACAGAAGAAAGAGAAAGGACGAATGTCGTCCCCTATGCTTTTGTCATAGGCTCTATACGGTATGCCATGCTGAGTACCGCACCTGATGTGTGCCTTGCCACATGTCTGGCAAGAGGGTACAAAGGTGATCCAGGAGTGGATCACTAGATAGCGGTCAAAATTGTCCTTGGAGTAATAAGGACATGTTTCTCGATTATGGAGGTGATAAAGAGTTCGGCGTAAAGGGTTACATCGATGCAAGCTTTAACACCTATCCGAATGACTCTGAGTAGCAAACCGGATACGTATAGTGGAGCAACCATTTGGAATAGCTCCAAGTGGAGCATGGAAGCAGCATTTATAATATGACCTAGAGATTTGCGAAGTACATACGGATCCGAATGTTGCAGACCCATTGACTAAAACCTCTCTCACAAGCAAAACATGATCAAACCCAGAACTCATTGAGTCTTAATCACATGATGATGTGAACTAGTTTAGAGACACTAGTAAACTCTTGGATGTTGGTCACATGGCGATGTGACCTGTGAGTGTTAATCACATGGTGATGTGAACTAGATTATTGACTCTAGTGCAAGTGGGAGACTGTTGGAAATATGCCCTAGAGGCGATAATAAATTAGTTATTATTATATTTCCTTATTCATGATAATCGTTTATTATCCATGCTAGAATTGTATTGATAGGAAACTCAGATACATGTGTGGATACATAAACAACACCATGTCCCTAGTAAGCCTCTAGTTGACTAGCTCGTTGATTAATAGATGGTTACGGTTTCCTGACCATTGACATTGGATGTCGTTGATAACGGGATCACATCATTGGGAGAATGATGTGATGGACAAGACCCAATCCTAAGCCTAGCACAAAGATCGTGTAGTTCGTATGCTAAAGCTTTTCTAATGTCAAGTATCATTTCCTTAGACCATGAGATTGTGCAACTCCCGGATACCGTAGGAATACTTTGGGTGTGCCAAACGTCACAACGTAATTGGGTGGCTATAAAGGTACACTACAGGTATCTCCGAAAGTGTCTGTTGGGTTGGCACGAATCGAGACTGGGATTTGTCACTCCATGTGACGGAGAGGTATCTCTGGGCCCACTCGGTAGGACATCATCATAATGTGCACAATGTGATCAAGGAGTTGATCACGGGATGATGTGTTACGGAAGGAGTAAAGAGACTTACCGGTAACGAGATTGAACAAGGTATCGGGATACCGACGATCGAATCTCGGGCAAGTACAATACTGCTAGACAAAGGGAATTGTATACAGGATTGATCGAATCCTCGACATCGTGGTTCATTCGATGAGATCATCGTGGAGCATGTGGGAGCCAACATGGGTATCCAGATCCCGCTGTTGGTTATTGACCGGAGAACGTCTCGGTCATGTCTGCATGGTTCCCGAACCCGTAGGGTCTACACACTTAAGGTTCGATGACGCTAGGGTTATAAGGAATAGATATACGTGGTTACCGAATGTTGTTCGGAGTCCCGGATGAGATCCCAGACATCACGAGGAGTTCCGGAATGGTCCGGAGGTAAAGATTTATATATGGAAAGTCATGTTTTGGTCACCGGAAAAGTTTCGGGTTTTATCGGTAACGTACCGGGACCACCGGGAGGGTCCCGGGGGTCCACCAAGTGGGGTCACCAGCCCCGGAGGGCTGCATGGGCCAAGTGTGGGAGGGGACCAGCCCCATATGGGCTGGTGTGCCCCCCCACCAAGGCCCAAGGCGCCTCCAAGAGGGAAGGGGGGCAAACCCTAGGGCAGATGGGCCCTAAGGCCCACCCCAGGTGCGCCTCCCCCTCTTCCCCTTGTGGCCGCCACCCAGATGGGATCTAGGGGACTGCCGCCACCCCTAGGGAGGGAACCCTAGGTGGGGGCACAACCCCTCCCCTCCCCCTATATATACTTGAGGTTTGGGCTGCCCATACACACGGATTCAATCTCCTTCTTGGCGCAGCCCTACCCCTCTCCCTCCTCGTCTCTTGCGGTTCTTGGCGAAGCCCTGCTGGAGTACCACGCTCCTCCACCATCACCACGCCGTTGTGCTGCTGCTGGATGGAGTCTTCCTCAACCTCTCCCTCTCTCCTTGCTGGATCAAGGCATGGGAGACGTCACCGGGCTGTATGTGTGTTGAACGGGGAGGTGCCGTCCGTTCGGCACTAGGATCATCGGTGATTTGGATCACGACGAGTACGACTCCATCAACCTCGTTCTCTTGAACGCTTCCGCGTAGCGATCTACAAGGGTATGTAGATGCACTCTCCTTCCCCTCGCTGCTGGTTTCTCCATAGATAGATCTTGGTGACACGTAGGAAAATTTTGAATTTCTGCTACGTTCCCCAACACTTGCTTCCAGAAGTTTTAATATTTCCGTTCTTACCACTTCTTTCATCTTCGGATTTAACCGACATTGGTGATCAACAACGGGTTTAGCATCAGGTTCCATACTAATCTTGTGCTGACATAGAGTGGGACTAACGCCCTTTAAATCATCAAGAGTATATCCAATAGCAGCTCGGTGCTTCCTTAGAACTTTCTATAATCTTTCTTCTTCATGTTCTAAAAGGTTAGCACTAATAATAACAGGATATATCTTAATTTCATCAAGATAAGCATATTTCAAAGTGTCTGGCAATTGTTTTAATTCAAACAAGGATCACCTTTAGGTGGAGGAGGACCTCCTAGAGTTTCAATAGGCAAATTGTGTTTAAGAAGAGGACGTTGTTCAAAGAAAATCTTATCTATTTCATTTCTTTCATGCATATGTAAATCATTTTCATGGTCTAGCAAATATTGTTCTAATGCATCAGTAGGAGGCATAACAATAGAACCAAGACCAATTATTTCATCCTCACTAGGCAATTCTTTTTCATGAAGCTTTCTACTAAACTTGGAAAAATTAAAATCATGAGACTTGATGTCTACTACACAACCTTCTTCTTGTAGACGTTGTTGGGCCTCCAAGTGCAGAGGTTTGTAGGACAGTAGCAAATTTCCCTCAAGTGGATGACCTAAGGTTTATCAATCCGTAGGAGGCGTAGGATGAAGATGGTCTCTCTCAAGAAACCCTGCAACCAAACAACAAAGAGTATCTTGTGTCCCCAACACACCCAATACAATGGTAAATTGTATAGGTGCACTAGTTCGGCGAAGAGATGGTGATACAAGTGCAATATGGATAGTAGATAATAGTTTTTGTAATCTGAAAATATAAAAACAGCAAGGTAACTAATGATAAAAGTGAGCGTAAATTGTATTGCAATGTGTTGAAACAAGGCCTAGGGTTCATACTTTCGCTAGTGCAAGTTCCCTCAACAATAATAACATAATTGGATCATATAACTATCCCTCATCATGCAACAAAGAGTCACTCCAAAGTCACTAATAGCGGAGAACAAACGAAGAGATTATGGTAGGGTACGAAACCACCTCAAAGTTATTCTTTCCAATCAATCCCTTGGGCTATTCCTATAAGTGTCACAAACAGCCCTAGAGTTCGTACTAGAATAACACCTTAAGACACAAATCAACCAAAACCCTAATGTCACCTAGATACTCCAATGTCACCTCAAGTATCCATGGGTATGATTATACGATATGCATCACACAATCTCAGATTCATCTATTCAACCAACACAAAGGACCTCAAAGAGTGCCCCAAACTTCTACCGAAGAATCACGACGAAAACGTGTGCCAACCCCTATGCATAGGTTCATGGGCGGAACCCGCAAGTTGATCACCAAAACATACATCAAGTGAATCACGTGGTATCCCATTGTCACCACAGATACGCACGGCAAGACATACATCAAGTGTTCTCAAATCTTTAAAGACTCAATCCGATAAGATAACTTCAAAGGGAAACTCAATCCATTACAAGAGAGTAGAGGGGGAGGAGAAACATAAGATCCAACTATAATAGCAAAGCTCGCAATACATCAAGATTGTGCCAAATCAAGAACACGAGAGAGAGAGAGAGATCAAACACATAGCTACTGGTACATACCCTCAGCCCCGAGGGAGAACTACTCCCTCCTTGTCATGGAGAGCACCGGGATGATGAAGATGGCCACCGGAGAGGGATTGCCCCCTCTGACAGGGTGCCGGAACGGGTCTAGATTGGCTTTCGGTGGCTACGGAGGCTTCTGGCGGCGGAACTCCCGATCTATTTTGCTCTCCGATCGTTTTAGGGTATATGGAGATATATAGGAGGAAGAAGTACGTCAGGGGAGCCACGAGGGTGGAGGGCGCGCCCCCCTACCTCGTGGCCTCCTCGAAGCTTCCCTTACGTGCACTTCAAGTCTTCTGGGTTTCTTTCCTTCCAAAAATGGGTTCCGTGAAGTTTCAGGTCAATTGGACTCCGTTTGGTTCTCCTTTTCTTCGAAACCCTAAAACAAGGTAAAAACAGAAACTGGCACTGGGCTCTGGGTTTATAGGTTACTCCCGAAAATGGTATAAAAGTGTATAATAAATCCCATAAACATCCAAAACAGTAGATAATATAGCATGGAGCAATCAAAAATTATAGATACGTTGGAGACATATCAGTATCCCCAAGCTTAATTCCTGCTCGTCCTCGAGTAGGTAAATGATAAAAACAGAATTTTTGATGCGGGGTGCTACTTGGCATAATTTCAATATAATTCTTCTTAATTGTGGCATGAATATTCAGATCTGAAAGATTCAAGACAAAAGTTCATATTGACATAAAAATGATAATACTTCAAGCATACTAACTAAGAAATTATGTCTTATCAAAATAACATGGCCAAAGAAAGTTCATCCCTACAAAATCATATAGTTTAGTCATGCTCCATTTTCGTCACACAAGAATGCTCTCATCATGCACAACCCCGATGACAAGCCAAGCAATTGTTTCATACTTTAGTAATCTCAAACCTATAAACTTTCACGCAATACATGAGCGCGGGCCATGGATATAGCACTATGGGTGGAATAGAATAATGAGGGGGTTATGTGGAGAAGACAAAAAGGAGAAAGTCTCACATCAACGAGGCTAATCAATGGGCTATGGAGATGCTCACCGATTGATGTTAATGCAATGAGTAGGGATTGCCATGCAACGGATGCACTAGAGCTATAAATGTATGAAAGCTCAACAAAAGAAACTAAGTGGGTGTGCATCCAACTTGCTTGCTCACGAAGACCTAGGGCACTTGAGGAGGCCCATTGTTGGAATATACAAGCCAAGTTCTATAATGAAAATTTCCCACTAGTATATGAAAGTGACAAAACAAGAGACTCTCTATCATGAAGATCGTGGTGCTACTTTGAAGCACAAGTGTGGCAAAGGATAGTAGCATTGTCCCTTCTCTCTTTTTCTCTCATTTTCATTTTTTTGGGCCTTCTCTTTTTTTATGGCCTTTCTCTTTTTTGGGCCTTCTCCTTTTTTATGGCCTTTCTCTTTTTTTATTCCTCACTTGGGACAATGCTCTAAAAAAATGATGATCATCACACTTCTATTTATTTACAACTCAATGATTACAACTCGATACTAGAACAAAGTATGACTCTATATGAATGCCTCCGGCGGGGGACCGGGATGTGCGATGACTCATGAGTGACATGTATGAAAGAATTATGAATGGTGGCTTTGCCACAAATACGATGTCAACTACATGATCATGCAAAGCAATATGACAATGATGAATGTGTCATGATAAACGGAATGGTGGAAAGTTGCATGACAATATATCTCGGAATGGCTATGGAAATGCCATAATAGGTAGGTATGGTGGCTATTTTGAGGAAGATATAAGGAGGTTTATGTGTGAAAGAGCGTATCGTATCACGGGGTTTTGATGCACCGGCGAAGTTTGCACCAACTCTCAATGTGAGAAAGGGCAATGCACGGTACCGAAGAGGCTAGCAAGGATGGAAGGGTGAGAGTGCGTATAATCCATGGACTCAACATTAGTCATAAAGAACTCACATACTTATTGCAAAAATCTACAAGTCATCAAAAACCTCGACACTACACGCATGCTCCTAGGGGGGTAGATTGGTAGGAAAATACCATCGCTCGTCCCCGACCGCCACTCATAAGGAAGACAATCAAATAACACCTCATGTTTCAAATTTGTTACATAACGTTTACCATACGTGCATGCTACGGGACTTGAAAACTTCAACAAAAGCATTTCTCAAATTCACAACTACTCAATTAGCACAACTTTGATATTATTACCTCCATATCTCAAAACAATCATCAAGCATCAAACTTCTCTTAGTATTCAAAACACTCATAAGAAGAGTTTACTAATCTTGAATACCTAGCATATTAGGATTTTAAGCAAATTACCATGCTATTAAGACTCTCAAAATAATCTAAGTGAAGCATGAGAGTTCATCTATTTATTCAAAATAAAACTAACATCATGCTCTAAAAGATATAAGTGAAGCACTAGAGCAAATGACAAACTACTCCGAAAGATATAAGTGAAGATCAATGAGTAGTCGAATAATTATGCAACTATGTGAAGACTCTCTCTCATTTAATAATTTCAGATCTTGATAATTTATTCAAACAGCAAGCAAAGCAAAATAAAATGACATCTAAGAATAGCAAACATCATGTGAAGAAGCAAAAACTTAGGATCAACCGATACTAACCGATAGTTGTTGAAGAAGAAAGGTGGGATGCCAACCGGGGCATCCCCAAGCTTAGATGCTTGAGACTTATTGAAATATTATCTTGGGATGCCTTGGGCATCCCCAAGCTTGAGCTTTTGTGTCTCCTTAATTCCTCTCATATCACGGTCTCCCTAAATCCCAAAAGCTTCATCCACAAAACTCAACAAGGACTCGTGAGATAAGTTAGTATAAACCATTACCAAAACCTTATCATACTATACTGTAGCAAATCACTAAAATTATTATTCAACATTGCATACTAAATGCCTCTGCATATTTAATAGTCCTATCCTCAAATAGAATCATTAAGGAAGCAAACATATGCAAATAATGCAAACATAACAACAATCTGCCTAAATAGGACAGTCTGTAAAGAATGCAACAACATCCATACTTCCCTAGCTCCAAAAATTATGAAAGAAAATTTCCACTGTATTAAATTTATGAGAGATTAATATTCAAAATGTTTCAACATTTTATCACATTCTGACTTTTCTAGGGAATTATTGCAACAGCGGTAAACTTTCTGTTTTCAAACAGCAACATGTGGACTTCTAAAATAGGCATAGTAAAGGCTATCAATGCCACTTTTATGGAAATAAAAGATGCAAAACATTGTTCTAAATAACATCAAGCAAATTTTAACAAAATAAATTGATGCTCCAAGCAAAACACATATCATGTGGTGAATAAAAATATAGCTCCAAATAAAGTTACCGATGAACGAAGACGAAAGAGGGGATGCCTTCCGGGGCATCCCCAAGCTTAGGCTCTTGGTTGTCCTTGAATATTACCTTGGGGTGCCTTGGGCATACCCAAGCTTAGTCTCTTGCCACTCCTTATTCCATAGTCCATCGAATCTTTACCCAAAACTTGAAAACTTCACAACACAAAACTTCACAGAAAACTCGTAAGCTCCGTTAGCGAAAGAAAACAAAACACCACTTCAAGGTACTGTAATGAACTCATTATTTATTTACATTGGTGTTAAACCTAATGTATTCCAACTTATCTATGGTTTATAAACTCTTTTACTAGCCATAGATTCATCAAAATAAGTAAACAACACATGAAAAACAGAATCTGTCAAAAACAGAACAGTCTGTAGTAATCTGGATCAAACGTATAATTATGGAACTCATAAAATTCTCAAATAAATTGATGGACCTGAGGAATTTATCTATTAATCATCTTCAAAAAGAATTAACTAAATATAACTCTCCAAATAAACATGGCATCAATTCTTGTGAGCGCTAAAGTTTCTGTTTTTACAGCATGATCATAAAGACTTCACCCAAGTCTTCCCAAAGGTTCTACTTGGCACAAACACTAATTAAAACATAAAAACTCAATCATAACAGAGTCTAGATAAATTATTTATTACTAAACAGAAGAAAAAAAGCAAGGAACAAAAATAAAGTTGGGTTGCCTCGCAACAAGCGCTATCGTTTGACGCTCCTAGCTAGGCATGATGATTTCAACGATGCTCACATAAAGGATAAGAATTGAAACATAAAGAGAGCATCATGAAGAATATGACTAGCACATTTAAGTCTAACATAATTCCTATGCATAGGGATTTTGTGAGCAAACAACTTATGGGAACAAGAATCAACTTGCATAGGAAGGTAAAACAAGCATAACTTCAAAACTTTAAGCACAAAGAGAGGAAACTTGATATTATTGCAATTCCTACAAGCATATATTCCTCCCTCATAATAATTTTCAGTAGCATCATGAATGAATTCAACAATATAACCAGCACCTAAAGCATCCTTTTCATGATCTACAAGCATAGAATTTTTATTACTCTCCACATAAGCAAATTTCTTCTCATGAATAGTAGTGGGAGCAAACTCAACAAAAGAACTATCATGTGAGGCATAATCCAATTGAAAACTAAAATCATGATGACAAGTTTCAAGGATATCATTATTCTTTATAGCATACAAGCCATCACAATAATCATCATAGATAGCAACTTTATTCTCATAATCAATTGGAACATCTTCCGGAATAGTGGAATCATTACTAAATAAAGTCATGACCTCTCCAAATCCACTTTCATCAATATAATCATCATAAATAGGAGGCATGATTTCATCATAATAAATTTTCTCATCAAAACTTGGGGGACAAAAATTATCATCTTCATCAAACATAGCTTCCCCAAGCTTGTGGCTTTGCATATCATTAGCATCATGGATATTCAAGGAATTCATACTAACAACATTGCAATCATGCTCATCATTCAAATATTTAGTGCCAAACATTTTATAGATTCCTTCTTCTAGCACTTCAGCACAATTATCCTTTCCATCATACTCACGAAAGATATTAAAAAGGTGAAGCATATGAGACAAACTCAATCCCATATTTTTGTAATTTTCTTTTATAAACTAAACTAGTGATAAAACAAGAAACTAAAAGACTCGATTGCAAGATCTAAAGATATACCTTCAAGCACTCGCCTCCCCAGCAACGGCGCCAGAAAAGAGCTTGTTGTCTACTACACAACCTTCTTCTTGTAGACGTTGTTGGGCCTCCAAGTGCAGAGGTTTGTAGGACAGTAGCAAATTTCCCTCAAGTGGATGACCTAAGGTTTATCAATCTGTAGGAGGCGTAGGATGAAGATGATCTCTCTCAAGCAACCGTGCAACCAAATAGCAAAGAGTCTCTTGTGTCCCCAACACACCCAATACAATGGTAAATTGTATAGGTGCACTAGTTCGATGAAGAGATGGTGATACAAGTGCAATATGGATAGTAGATAATAGTTTTTGTAATCTGAAAATATAAAAACAGCAAGGTAAGTAATGATAAAAGTGAGCGTAAACTGTATTGCAATGTGTTGAAACAAGGCCTAGGGTTCATACTTTCGCTAGTGCAAGCTCCCTCAACAATAATAACATAATTAGATCATATAACTATCCCTCAACATGCAACAAAGAGTCACTCCAAAGTCACTAATAGCGGAGAACAAACGAAGAGATTATGGTAGGGTACGAAACCACCTCAAAGTTATTCTTTTCAATCAATCCGTTGGGCTATTCCTATAAGTGTCACAAACAGCCCTAGAGTTCGTACTAGAATAACACCTTAAGACACAAATCAACCAAAACCCTAATGTCACCTAGATACTCCAATGTCACCTCAAGTATCCATGGGTATGATTATACGATATGCATCACACAATCTCAGATTCATCTATTCAACCAACACAAAGGACCTCAAAGAGTGCCCCAAAGTTCTACCGGAGAATCCCGACGAAAACGTGTGCCAACCCCTATGCATAGGTTCATGGGCAGAACCCGCAAGTTGATCACCAAAACATACATCAAGTGAATCACGTGGTATCCCATTGTCACCACAGATACACACATAAAGACATACATCAAGTGTTCTCAAATCTTTAAAGACTCAATCCGATAAGATAACTTCAAAGGGGAAACTCAATCCATTACAAGAGAGTAGAGGGGGGGGGGGAGAAACATACGATCCAACTATAATAGCAAAGCTCGCGATACATCAAGATTGTGCCAAATCAAGAACACGGGAGAGAGAGAGAGAGAGAGAGAGATCAAACACATAGCTACTGGTACATACCCTGAGCCCCGAGGGAGAACTACTCCCTCCTCGCCATGGAGAGCACCGGGATGATGAAGATGGCCACCAAAGAGCGATTGCCCCCTCCGGCAGGGTGCCGGAACGGGTCTAGATTGGCTTTCGGTGGCTACGGAGGCCTCTAGCCGCGGAACTCCCGATCTATTGTGCTCTCCAATCGTTTTAGGGTATATGGAGATATATAGGCAGAAGAAGTACGTCAGGGGAGCCATGAGGGGCCCACGAGGGTGGAGGGCGCACCCAGGGGGGTGGGCGCGCCCCCCTACCTCGTGGCCTCCTCGAAGCTTCCCTTACATGCACTTCAAGTCTTCCGGGCTTCTTTCCTTCCAAAAATGGGTTCCGTGAAGTTTCAGGTCAATTGGACTCCGTTTGGTTCTCCTTTTCTTCGAAACCCTAAAACAAGGTAAAAATAGAAACTAGCACTGGGCTCTGGGTTAATAGGTTAGTCCCAAAAATGATATAAAAGTGTATAATAAAGCCCATAAACATCCAAAACAGTAGATGATATAGCATGGAGCAATCAAAAATTATAGATACGTTGGAGACGTATCAAGACTCATCACCAAAACTAACACCGACAGTTTGTTTCTCACAGTCTATTCTAGCATTAACGGTGTTCAAGAAAGGTCTACCAAAGATAATGGGATAGAAGTCATCTTGTGGGGAACCAAGAACAAGAAAATCAGTAGGGTATTTTATTTTCCCACACAAGTCTTCAACATCTCTAACACTCCCAATTGGTGATATAATACTAACATCTATGTCTTCTATCTCTGCGGGTGCTATGTCATTCATAATTTCTTGATATAAGGAATAAGGAGTAGCAGTCACTCTAGCACCTATGTCACATAAACCATGATAACAGTGATCTCCTATTTTAACTGAGACAACGGGCATGCCAACAACAGGTCTATGTTTATCCTTTTTATCAGGTTTGGCAATTCTAGCAGCTTCTTCGCAGAAGTAAATAACATGCCCATCTACATTTTCTTCCAAGAGATCCTTAACCATAGCAATACTAGGATCTACCTTAACTTGTTCATAAGGTTTAGGTGTTCTAATATAGCTTTTGTTGACCATAGTTGAAACTTTAGCATGTTCCTTTATCGTAACAGGGAAAGGTGGTTTCTCAATATAAGCAGTAGGAACAACTGGATCAACACTGTAGAGTACAATTTCTTCTTTAACTGGTACCGGTTCTTTAATTTCTTATTTAATAGGTGGGTGATATTTAAACCACTTCTTTTTAGGGAGATCAACATGAGTAGCAAATGATTCACAAAAGGAACCTACTATCTCATAATCAAGTCCATATTTAGTGCTAATTTTTTTAAAAGCATCGGTATTCATAAAAGATTTAACACAATCCTACTTAAGTTTAATACCTGACTATTTACCTTCATCGAGTTCCCAATCTTCAGAGTTGCATTTAATTCTTTCCAAAATATCCCACCGGAATTCAATAGTCTTCTTCATAAAAGAACTAGCACAAGAAGTATTAAGCATGGTTTGATCATTACAAGAAAGCCGAGCATAAAAATTCTGGATAATAATTTATCTTGAGAGCTCATGATTGGGGCATGAATATAACATTGACTTCAGCCTCCCCCAAGCTAGAGCAATAATTTCTCCTTCACAAGGCCAAAAATTATATATATAACTCCGATTACAATGAACTAGATGCATAGGATAATTTTTTTGATGAAACTCCAATTTCAATCGATTCCAATTCTAGGATCCAATATCATCGCACAGCCTATACCATGCCAATGATTTTCCCTCAAAGATAAATGGAAAACCTTCCTCATAACTTCATCTCCGGGTAAACCTGCAAGCTTGAACAATCCAGAAATTTGTTCTACATATATCAAGTGCATATCAGGATGTTCGGTTCCATCTCCTGCATAAGGATTAGCTAGCAGTTGTTCTATCATACCCGGAGGAATTTCATATTCAATATTTTCAGTAGGTGCAGTAGGTTGAGCGGTAGCTAATTGTGGTTCTGGTCGAGGTGAAGATATACCCCAAACAAACCCCTCAAATGACTGTTTTCCATAGTAACAAGTGACAATAAATTTCAGCACACTATATAAATGTTTCCTTACCAAAGGCGCTTCACTCCCCGGCAACGGCACCAAAAAATATCCTTGATGACCCACAAGTATAGGGGATCAATTGTAGATCTTTTTGATAAGTAAGTGTGTCGAACCCAATGAGGAGCAGAAGGAAATGACAAGTGGTTTTCAGCAAGGTAATGTCTGCAAGTGCTGAAATTGTAAGTAGACGAGTAGTTTGATAGCAAGATAATTTGTAATGAGCAAATAACGATAATAGTAGCAAAAGTGCAGCAAGGTAGCCCAATGCTTTTGAGGCAAAGGACGGGCCAAAACGGTTTCTTATGATAAGCAAAGCGTTCTTGAGCGTACACGGGATTTTCATCTAGTCACTTTCACCATGTTGGTTTGATTTGTGTTCGGTACTTTGATAATTTGATATGTGGGTGGACCGGTGCTTAGGTGCTGTTCTTACTTGAACAAACCACCTACTTATGATTAACCCTCCTGCAAGCATCCGCAACTACGAGAAAAGTATTAAGAATAAATTCTAACCATAGCATTAAACTTTTGGATCCAATCGGTCCCTTACGAAATAGCGCATAAACTGGGGTTTAAGCTTCTGTCACTCTCGCAACCCATCATCTAATTGCTACTCCACAATGCATTCCCTTAGGCCCAAATATGGTGAAGTTTCATGTAGTCGACGTTCACATGACACCACTAAGGGAATCACAACATACATACGATCAAAATATCGAACACATATCAAGTTCACATGATTACTTGCAACATGATTTCTCCCGTGACCTCAAGAACAAAAGTAACTACTCACAAATGATAATCATGCTCAAGATCAGAGGGGTATTAAATTGCATATTGGATCTGAACATATAATTTTCCACCAAATAAACCATATAGTAATCAACTACAAGATGTAATCAACACTACTAGTCACCCACAAGCACCAATCTATAGTTCTGGTAACAAGATTGAACACAAGAGATGAACTAGGGTTTGAGATGAGATGGTGTTGTTGAAGATGTTGGTGGAGATTGCCCTCCCCAAGATGGAAGAGTTGTTGGTGATGATGATGATGATGATGATTTCTCCCTCTGGGAGGGAACTTCCCCTGGCGGAATCGCTCCGTCGGAGGGCAAAAGTGCTCCTGCCCAAGTTCCGCCTCGAGACGGCGGCGCTCCTTCCCGAAAGTCCTATCCTTATTTTTTTTCTAGGTCAAAATGACTTATATACTAGAAGATGGGCACCGGAGGTGAGCTTGGGTGAGCACAACCCACCAGGGCGCGCTCAGGTGGGTTGTGCCCACCTGGTGGGCCTCCTCTGGTACTTATTTGCTCCAATATTCTTCATATATTCCATAAAAATTCTTCGTGAAGTTTCAGCTTGTTTGGAGTTGTGTAGAATAGGTAGCTTGACGTAGCTTTTCCAGGTCCAGATTTCCAGCTGACGGAATTCTCCCTCTTTGTGTATACCTTGCATATTATGAGAGAAAAGGCATTAGAATTACTCCAAAAAACATTATTATGGATAAAAACATCACAAATAATAGTAGGAAAACATGATGCAAAATGGACGTATCAAGAACCACTGCGATTGTACTTTCAGTTTAATTGGCCAAGTACCTCAGTGGAGAAAGCCAAAAAATGACTGTCACAATGAGCTTAAACTGGCCAGCGATCCGATGACTGTGTCAAACTATAGATCAATAGAGGTTACCCTGGGTTAAATGATGGACCTTTCATGAAATTAGCTGAAATGTTAATGGCTTGACCTCATTTGACTCTGAACACTAACCGGGGGCTAGTAACTGGCCTCCCAATTTGAAGCTCCTATGACTAACCAAAAGTTAGAAAGCTTGCATATCTAATTACCTCATTTCCGCTAACACAACCGCCTCCAAGCACTGAGACGTCGGCTAAGGGTTGTCTTGTTACCTCGGAAACACCCTACGTAGCATCTACGAAGGGGTGGAAGTCGATGATGGGCCACTTTCAAATGATAAACGATCGCAACAGAGTCAAAATAAACATGTAGCATAAACTACAAAGTACAGCTCAAAAGCTGACTATCACAATGTATACTCAATGTTTGTATTCATATACGACCACTACCTTCCGTAATCATCGTTATAAAGCCATAAATATGCATCAATTTGACTTAAGATTTTGGCCAAGCTGGGTTGCCTAACTCCCGTGCTTACCCCTTACGTTTGGTTCGACTAGGGGGTAAAGAGAGCACCTCTGTGATTATTACTACCGGGCCATCCGGGTTTGTACCTTAGACGGTTGAAACCTAAAGCTAGTTGTCTTAAGAATGTAATTGGTCGTCAACGACGAAAGTGAAAATTTAGGTTCATTAAAGACCAAAGAGTTCGAGAACTTTCCCAAACTAAATCCTCAATATTTTCCTCCCACATTGATCAGAAGTGAGATTTCATGATCATGGTCAACATGATAGCTTTGGAAAAGGAACTTATAAAGGAATTATTTTCCCCAGAAGATTACCTTAAATAGTAATATAATAGATCTCTCCACGTACCTTTGTTTATAAAACCGAATGTCCGGATTGCCTTGTTTTCCATAAATCTTTGCCCTCATAAAGGCTTTATAAAGTAGGAAAACACTCGCTGGTTACTAGCCGAGGAGGTTGAAGCCAATTGTCCGTCAACAAAGTTTTTAAAATGCAGATTCGAGCATTAATGATGTAAAGTACTTGGATACATAAAATCATTACACATAAATTATGATTAAAGTCAATTTACTACAACCGATCTATTGAGGAGTTAAGAGCACAGTATCGCTGAGACAACCGAGTAGCCGACATAACGCTCTCATAATTCCCATTGGCTTTCATTTCCTTTCTATTAAGCCCCTTGGGGCCGACCTTGGCAAGCTCATCTTTCGCTAGCTCCATCTACTTTAAGAGATCTTTGTTATTTTGCCGAGAAGACCGTCTCAAACGTAACAGAATTTTGTGTCAAACGGATATCGATCCTTAATTCGGCCACCGGTGCCCAAATTAAGGCTCTGGGGCTACTGGGCTTTGCAATTCTCAACTAAAAGCCATCAAAGGGGCACATCGATCCCCTGATCTGGTGTTACCACCCGACCAGTGGCTCAGGGGCTACTGCATTGACAATTCAATGTACAAATTAAAAGTGCAAAACAGTTTCCGAGGTGATTACGATCTTCAGGTTGGTAAGCCGCACCCAACCTGAGTATCGGAAGCTATTGCGCACCATGTTTTTGTTCCTAAAAGTATATTGTGGAGCAAGGATTTGATCCTCAGGCTGATTTTGTGAATCGCCCTGAGTCTCAGGGGCTACTGGGATCAGCGGTTTATGTTGTCCTTCAAGTGCATACCGGAGCTTTGAGTCAGCACACACCTGGAGGGCTACTGGCTATACATCTCAGCAGAGAATAAATTGCACCACCTCAGAAGCACTCTGGCATAGCGCTCGGATGCGAGTGGCCGGCTCCCTAGAGGACTTTCCGGCATTAAGCTTGGCTGAACCCTTTCAACTGTTGCAAGAATAAGGTAACACCTCGGATGCCGACCAGCGTTGGGGCTCAGCTACAAAAATACACCTCGGATGCTGGCCAGCATTGGAGCTCGGATGCAAGAGGACACTGTCGCAGGGGAAAAACTTAGAACCGGAGGTGTGGCATAAAAATAACAAGACATTGATAAAGGTCGAAACCTTAAAAGGGGGCCCTCGGATACCCGATGTGTGAACTCCTCGGATACTCGACATGTGAACTCTTTGGATTCACCTCGGCGATCCTCAAGATCGAAGATGGGAATATTTGTTGAACCAGCTTTCAAGAATGATGGCCGAAGGTGAAGAACAGTTCGAAAGAACCGAGAGGTCCCCAATTTGAAGACAGTGTTCTAGACTATGGGGCACTCATCATGTCGTTTTCGACCAGGTGGATTGAGCCGAGGACCTCCATCGCAGTTCATTCATGGGCCACTTGGGGCAGCCCATGACGCATACAAGGAAGAGTCTCCAAGACTTGGTGCACAATACGAGGACTCTTCTAAATCCTAGGCCTCCGGTGCATTATATAAACAGAGGCCAAACTAGTCAATAGATCATCTTAGAATCATACACGAAAATCTCGTGGTAGATACCTGTACTATGTACTATCCCCCATATGAATTCAATCAAAAGCAGGACGTAGGGCATTATCTCTTCGAGAGAGCCCGAACCTGGGTAAAATCCCGTGTGCATGTTACCATCGCTCCAAGATGCCTAGTATAGGACCCCTACCTCGAGATATGCCAGATCTAGCACCGATAGTGAGGCAGAAGGTTTGCCGCTTCTTCGTGTGAGGCAGAAAACATCGCGGCAGGTACACCGGCATTTCAGAGAATCTAGCTGGCTCGCCTTGTCGGCGAGATGCTGAACAAGATACCGCCCCCGTGCTCATCTTCATCGACAACAAATCAGCATTTTCCCTCTGCAAAACCAAGTGCTTCACGATCGCGGCAAGCACATCGACCTCCACTATCACTTCATATGTGACCATGTCGACAAGGGCACGGTGGTCATGCAGTTCATCAGGACTGATGAGTAGAAGGCGGACATCCTGACAAAGACTCTTGGCCACGTCTGGTTTTAGGAGTTGCGCGACAAGGTCTGGATCGTCAACATCCAACCCATTCGACAGGGTTGAGGGGGGAGATTGCGAGCTTCACCCCCTATCTCTAAGTAATTGCATGGAACTGAAACTAACCTAGTAGTTTCGTTAGCTAGTGTAAGGAATTTGACCGAAGGTCTCCTTAGAGCATCTACAACAAAACTTTGCAAATTCGGCCCCTCAAACGCCCGCGGACGTGACCGGGCGCGTTCGTGGACAGTGACCGTCACTCATCATATTAGCCACTTTGCATCCGCCTCTCTCATATTTCATCCCCTAGATCCATACAAAGCACAGAAAAGAAATCCTACGTACTTCATCTACGTACTATCCTAGCTATGCTTCGTCATCGGAGATGTCCACGACGACGGTGCCGGGCGCCGGCTGGACGAGTGGGTAGGAGGGCTCTGACTCATCCTCCTTCTGCTCGACCTCATCCATGTAGGCAAGAATCTCCGCCTCCTTCGGGGCCTGGTGCGCCTCCATCTCCTGCCGGCGACGACATCTGGCCTCTGCAACTGACTCGGACTAGAGGGGACCGAGAATGGCCTGCTACTCCGCCTGCAGATCCCCGTCGCTAGCTGACGGCGTCATGGACTAGGTGGTACTCACCATGTCGTCACCCGACCAGCTGGATCGGACCGAGGACCCCCATGGCGGTTCATTCACGGGCCACTTCGGGCATCCCATGCCGCATACAAGGAGTATTCCACAAGACTTGGTGATCGAGACAAGGACTCCTCTCCACCAACGTATTCGGCTAGGACTCTTGTTATCCTAGGCCTCTAGTGCATTATATAAGCCAAGGCCAGGCTAGTCGATAGATCATCATGACAATCATACAAGCTAGACTTCTAGGGTTTAGCCATTATGATCTTGTGGTAGATCAACTCTTGTAATACTCATATTCATCAAGATCAATCAAGCAGGAAGTAGGGTATTACCTCCATAGAGAGGGCTCGAACCTGGGTAAACATTGTGTCCCCTGTCTCCTATTACCATCGACCTTAGATGCACAGTTTGGGACCCCCTACCCGAGATCCGCCGATTTTGACACCGACATTGGTGTTTTCATTGAGTGTTCCGCTGTGTGATCGGCAAAGGATCAATGGCTCGACTGCAGATCAACTGTGATGTCGGCATCTTCATCGCCGGCTCGACTGGTCACCTTGGCTTGACCGAGGACTGCGCCCTACCTCCGATCGTCATGTTCGGATGAGGGCCTTTATCAACATCAACTCCTGATCTCTATCCAGATCATGGAGAAATCATCCATGGAGCTCGGGGGCTCAACGTCAACATTGCCCCCGAGCGACCGTGCTGTTTTTCTGGACATCGAACTTGTATCCGCCGCCACCGCCTCCTCGAGTGTCATTTTAACGATTTCTTTGGTGGAATTGCGTGGAATTGAGTCTACACCAACCATGGAAAATTTCGTCGAGTTTCGATGGAGGAATATCTAGCAATCTACGATATACCGGAGCCCTGTCAAATCTGGACGGGAATCTGGACAAGTTTAGGGCGTGATCACCACAACCCAGTTCGGAGGTCCTTTGGAAGATCCAAGAGTTCAACTTCTGCGGAATTCCCATATCTACCACCCCTCAAAATTTCAGCTCAACCCGACCGTCCAAACTCCGGGAACCTTCCGATTAGTGCATCACTTTTCAGATCTGTTTTTTTCGCGAGAAAGAATCCAACCTGAGTTCATCTTTTTTATGAACGGGATTTTGGACATCCTTTTTGAAGGAAGTTTTGTATGGGGTATTGTGTTTTGTTCCCAAACACATCTTGCTAAATTTAAAGTCTTTCCAATATGATCTTCACCATCGCGCCGGTGTCAAACTAGCCCGACAACGTTGCTCTACGACTGCCGACCTGCACTAGACACGTCGTCGCTTTGTTGAGCCGACCTCAACTTCTTCGGATTATCATCTCTGCGATCCGAAAAAGAGTTCGACATCGCGCAGGATAAATCATCACCAACATCGCCGCCCCACGGACTACACGGAGCGGGCACGCCGGCATCGCCGCACGGTCACTTCATCAAGCCCGCATTGACCATGTCACGAGATATGACCTGCATCGGCATGGCCGCATTGTTGCTTCTTCAAGCCGATGTCCATCACGCCGACCTACTTTGACACCTCGGCTGGACCGGGGGCTCCGCTATTTCTTCGTCAACCTACCCCGGAGACTTCGACGTCACCAGCCGACCAGCTTCGTTACGTTAGCTGGACCGGGGCTTTGCCTCGGCGAGATAATCTTTGCCAGCATCGCCATGCCATCGCTTCATCACCCATCAGGCAATGGGTGTGCGGATCGAGTCCCAATTTTGGGAGTAACCTTTCTTCGGACTGCTACAACAAATAAACTAGGTTCTATTAATCCTAGCAATTTTTGTTTGTTTGGATTTATCTTTTCCAAGGAATTATTACTCTGGTTTGTTTCATCATCTGTACACAGGTCTATCAAATGGTGGCCGCATTAACGACGGTCGCGTGGTGGTTTGGTCAGTTTCCGCACATAGTTCGGTGAACGCAACATCCGGAGCTCGGACTGACCTGTGAATTCGGCTTTGCCACGCCTTTACCGCATCATGCCGACGCCCTGCATCGACATTGACTTCGGCGCCAGGCCACATATCTTTTAATAATTATTTTTGTGAAAAGCAATTACGCAAGGATTTTATATATATTTATATTATTCGTTTTGGACCGCACTATTTTATGTGTGTAGGTGATCGACTTCGACTGCGTCGCACAGTCACTTTGGCAAGCCAACGTCATTGTCCCAATTGGCATAAATCAGCTCGCATGATCATCTTGTTGATTGAATTGCCATACCGACATGTTTGGTTTCCTCGGGGACTTTGGCATCATCAAGAGGGTCCTACCTCGTCGGGTGTTTGGCGCACGGGACATATTTCTTTTATTACTCACTTTGCATGAATTATTAATCATGCAACCTTTTTTATTACTGTTATCTTCGGCTTGCGCTATCTTCTGTGCACAGGTAAATGATCCGGATTGGGTAGCACTGTCACCTCGGCTGGACTGGGGGCTTCGCCATCACTTCATTAACCCACGCCAGGCACTTCGGCGTCACTCTGCTGGCCTGCATTGGCCGACCCGTGTCACTACCTCGGAGTGCCGAACTCCTTGCTCGGACACCTCGGGCTTGGAGGCTGGGACCTCGTCCATGCCAAGGACTGCGAACCTTGTCGGGATCTGTCACAGATCAATGGGCGTCTTCGCCCCGCCACAAGCCCGAATCGCGTCATCAACACCGAGCACATTAACCAGCTAAGTCGCTTTCATGCTAAAAAACTTTTAGTTTTGAATTTTGTTCGGTTCGACCAAGCATTATAATTTTTGGCAAAAAGTTGTTTGTGACAAAATTCCTTGTCAAAACTTTGTTTGTGACACACAAATTCAAATACCCCGTTTATTTAGGGGCTTCCTCTATGAAGCCTTTCCACTTGCATATGATTATACTTGTATGGTTTCGTTCCTTGTTCGTGTATTACGCCACAATATGCACCATGTTGAGTTAAGTGTTTCACAAGCTGGGTTGCCTGGCTCCTGTGCTTACCCCTACGTTCCCGATTGTTCGGCTAGGCGGTAAAGGGAGCACCTCTGTGATTGTTACTACCGGGTCATTCGAGTTAGTACCTCGGACTGGGTGAAGCCGAAAGCTAGCGCTCTTATTGTTTTCAATCATGGTCGGCACACAACGGAACTCATGAGTACAAAAAATCTGTTGCACAAGTCTCATAGTAATAGTGAGCAACTGAAGAAAGGTATCAGTGGGGGTACTATTTTCTTCGAAGATGCTTCTTACACTTTGTCAGTAATATAGCATAAGTTCCCTGTGTGCGCTTTGTCTGTTACAGCCTTATGGCCTGATTGCCTAGTTATCAGAAACATCGTCGATATTCTCGACAGGTGGAGTACATAACACTTTTCGGCCCTTGACCGATGAGGGAGAAGCCGACGGTCGGTTAAGACGCGTTTAAAGTTTGGGTGAACACAAATATGATATAAGTATTTCAGTACATACAATCATTATACATAAAATTCTTTTACCCAATTCACTTGGGGGCTCTTAAAATTTATATGAGTTGTTTTATAGTAAATGTGTTTTCTTCTTGGTCGTTGCAAAGTCTTTTTCTACCGCCCCTTTTTCGACTCGAGTGTATGGTCAACAGCCGGATAGCCTGCCTTCTCTCTAAAAGCCGCTCAAGTTTAGTTTGCTAAACTGACCTTGGAGAAGTACTCCACCTTTGGGATAAGGATCTTGAAGCCGTAGGCTGACCCGCGTGAAGTCTTGAGATCGGATGTGGCATGTTAAAGCATGACAGAAGCACAATTTCTTTTCCAATTTTCGGATTGGTACCGAACACTTGATCTTGTTCGGACGTCAAGTTTTTACTGACATTTTTTGGTTTTCCAAGCTTATGGCACTTTTAAACTATTTGTGTGTCTCCAGCATAAGTCTCGCAGTGCAACGCCGGACACCTTTAGAGATTCGGCAAAAACATTCTTGGATATTGCTATATATGCATCGGTTTCAAATTGTGTCTTCGGTCAAATAGTTGGGTTGCCCGGCTCCTGTGCTTGCCTCCTACGTTCTGCTCTGTTTGGCTAGGTGTGCAAAGGGAGAACCACTTCGATTGTGCTTCCAGCTCGCATAGTTAAGCACCTCAGTGGAGAAAGCTGAAAACTGACTGTCACAATAAGCGTAAACTGGTCAGCGATCCGATGACTATGTTAAATGACAGGCCGTTCATAACATTGGCCGAAGGGTTTACGGCTTGACCTCGGCTGTCGCCGAACACTAACTGGGGGCTCGTAGCTAGCTTCCCTAGTTTAAAGCTCCTATGACTAAGTGAAAGTTATAAAGCCCGCATATCTAATTGCCTCGTTTCCGCTAACACAACCGCCTTCGGGCACCGAGACGTCGGCTAAGGGTTGTCTTGTTATTGCGGAGACACCCTGTGTAGTATCTACGAAGGCGTAGAAGCCAACGATGGGCCACTTTCAATTGATAAACGGTCGCAACGGAGTCAAAATAAACATATCATTGTCATTCGTATTTAATATACAAGGGCTTCCTTCCATAATCATCGTTATAAAGCCATAAATATGCATCAATTTGACTTAAGATTTTTGCCAAGCTAGGTTGCTGGCTCCTGTGCTTATGCCTACGTTCCCGATTGTTCGGCTAGGCGGTAAAGGGAGCACCTCTGTGATTGTTACTACCGGGTCATCCGAGTTAGTACCTCAGACTGGGTGAAGCCGAAAGCTAGCGATCTTAAAGGATCACATTGGTCGGCAACGACGGAAGCGAAAATTTTGGTTCATTAGTACCATAGAGTTTGGGAACTTTCCCCGAACTAAATTCTCAATATTTCCTCCCACATTGATCGGAGGTGAGGTTTCATGATCATGATAAGCATGACGACCCAAAGAAAGGAACCGATAGCGGGACTATTTTCCTTGAAAGATGTTTCTTAATATAACATATCTCTCCGCGTACCTTTATTTATCAAAGCGTATGACCGGATTCCCTTGTTTATCGTAAATCTTTGCTCTCATGACGGCTTTATAAAGAAGGACAAACACTCCCCAGCTGCTGGCCGAGGAGGTGGAAGCCGATGGTCGGTCACCAAAGTTTTGTACAATGCGGATCCGAGCATTAATGATGTAGAGTACTTGGATGCATAGAATCATTACACATAATTTGTGATTTTACTCCGGATATCGATCCTTAATTCGGCCACATGTGCCCACAATAAGGCTCGGGGGCTACTGGGCTTCGTGCTCATTATTTATAAATATTAAAGGGGCACACCAATCCCCTGATCTGGTGTTGCCACCCGACCAGTGGCTCGGGGGCTACTGCATTGCCTATCCAATGCAGAAAATTCAAAGTGCACAGTGTTCGGCATGACCGATCTATGGACAAGCCTGTCTTCGGACAATAATAAGTACCGTCTGGGACTTATCCGACATCAAGCTGATATATCATGGCGGCTTCTCATGACCCACTCTCAGGGGCCCGTCCGCCGATCACTATTACCTCTAATATAATACATTGTGTTTCTATTCCTACGTATGCTGCCGAGCTAGGAGTTGATCCTCAGGCAGATTTTGCAAATCGACCTGAGTCTCAGGGGCTACTAGGATCAACAGTTTTATGTTTTCCTTCAGGTGCATCTCGGGTTTTAGACTGACACACACCTTGAGGGCTACTGAATATACATATACTAGCTATATATCTCGGCAGAGAATAAATTGCACCAATAAAAAATATTGACAAAAAACCGGCCCGCAGTCGGGGTGGTTGACCACATCGGAAGCAGTCCGGCATAAAGCTCGGGCGCCAGTGGCTGACTCCATAGAGGGCATTTCCGGCATTGAGCTCGGCTAAACCCCTTCAACTTTTTTGAACCAAGGTGATCTATGACACCTCGGATACAGTCCGGCGTCGGAGCTTGGCCATAGTTCGGCGTTGGAGCTCGGACACAGTCCGGCGCTGGAGCTCGGATGCAGTTTGGCGTTGGTGCTTGGCTGCAAAAGATACCTCGAATGCAGTCGGGCGTTGGAGCTCGGACACAAGAGGACACCACCGCACGGGAACAACTTCAAACCCGAGGTGTGGCATAAAAATAACAAGGCATTAACAAAGGCCGGAAACTTAAAGGGGCTCCTTAGATACCCGATGTGTAAACTCTTCGGATGCACTTCGGTGATCCTCAAGATCGAAGATGAGAAGATTTGTTGAACCAATTTTCAAGACCGACGATCGAAGACGAAGAACGGTTCGGAAGAATCGAGGAGTGTCCCCAACTTGAAGAACGGTTCAGGGGGCTACTGACGGTGTCATGGACTAGGGGGTACTCACCACGTCATCACCCGACCAGCTGGATCGGGCCGAGGACCCCCACGGCGGTTCATTCATGGGCCACTTCGGGCAACCCATGCCGCATACAAGAAGTATTCCACAAGACTTGGTGATCAAGACAAGGACTTCTCTCCACCAACGTATTCGGCTAGGACTCTTGTTATCCTAGGCCTCTGGTGCATTATCTAAGCCAAGGCCAAGCTAGTCGATAGATCATTATGACAATCATACAAGCTAGACTTCTAGGTTTTAGCCATTACGATCTCGTGGTAGATCAACTCTTGAAATACTCATATTCATCGGTATCAGTCAAGCAGGAAGTAGGGTATTACCTCCATAGAGAGGGCCCGAACCTGGGTAAACATTGTGTCCATTGTCTCCTATTACCATCGACCTTAGACGCACAGTTCGGGACCCCCTACGCGAGATCTGTCGGTTTTGACACCGACACCAGCGTCCCCCACATCCTCCTCCTCCTCCTCCTCCTCAAAGTCCTCTTCCTTGTCCTCCTCCTCCTCCTCCACCTCCTCCTCCTTTTCCGGATCCACTACATCCGGAGGTAGCCCTGCGGCGATCCGGGCTTCGCACCTGGCCCGGATCTGCTCAAGGAGCTCGAGCCAGCGCTACGGCGTCAGAAATGGCTTGCTCCTCACCCGGCGGCATGGGTGCATGGCTACTAGGCGGATGGGTGGAGTGAAAAGTGGCGACGGCGGCAGACAGGAGGAGGAAAATGTAGATGGATGGTAGGGTTTCGGTGTCGCCCGTCGACTTAAATAGCCGCGCTAGGCACTACATGGCCCGCCAGAGCTGCGTCACGCGGCGCCACCGGTCCGATGAAGGGGACGAGCTTCGAACCACCGGACTTCGGGGCGTTTCCGGCTAGGACCCCTTCGTCAGTCGTCCGGGTGCCCCTATATCCGCCCATATTTGTGCTGGATATGAGGGGTGCCGGTCAGCTCGGGCGTTTGAGGCCCGTTTGAGACGTCCGTCTGGGTCTAAAAAAACGTGACCAGTCCGTGTCTGGACGGTCTGCCCGGACGTTTGAGGAGGGTTTGAGGAGGATTTGAGGCGCCCGGGAGTGGATGCTCTTAGCTGTGCATGCAAGTGTAGACGTGTAGTACGTGCTAGTTTCCTAGTAGGTCCCTAGGAGTTTACTTAGCTTCACTTTTAGCTTGAGCAGGGCTGGTCTGTAGCCTATATAAGGACCTGTGCTCCTTTGTAACATCTCACTCCATCCAACGCTAATACAAGGCAACGAGTCACTTTCAGCTTCACAACTAGTAGTTCGTGAGCTCCACTCCTAGCACATGTGTGTGTGCGAGTTCATCGGTTCGTCGGTGAGAGCAGCTTGTGTGCAGCCGCTGGTTAGTTAGGCTTCCTCTGTTAGAGTATAAGTGAGACCTAGCTTTTTTTTTTGAACTTATAAGTGAGAGCTAGCTACTCGTTGTTAGGGCTAACATAACATACAGAGCTGTAGGCAAATCTATTTCTGGTTGCTGACTGCACAATCTGAACTATATATCTCTAACATTATATTAGGCTCTTGCTCTTGACAAATTAGGTTGTTGTGGTGTTGCTTTGTATACAAAGGACATGCTCACCTGCTGGTTTCATTCAGGAGTGTAGGTAGAAGCTAAACTGAACCATAATATCAGTTTAGAGATAAACTTGAACATTTTTTCACAAAGTATGTGTGTTGTGGCAGCACACGCGCAGTTCTGGTCATTTGACTATACCAAATTGTTAGAAATACAAAACCACTTGTACATTCAGACAAGTGTGAACCTCTCCTGAAACTTGGAACTTGTCTGCTGCTCTGTTTGTGAGTGTCTCGTTGTACGCTTCTAGAAATGAGGAGATAAATGCAGTCGAGATATTGTAGGACCAGGGAATAGCCATGTACAGGAGCCGTTGTCAAATAAATTAGCTGTACACAGTTCAGATTTGCACTGAGCCATTATATTCAGAGAGGCACCTATGCTTCAGTAGCATCTATCGAAGTGTAGTAAAATCCGAAAAAATTGAAAAAAATTTCCTAAAGTCCTTGAAACCTGATCTGATATTGGATCATTCCACTTTGTTTAGTGTATAAGCTACACATGATTAAGTCTTCAACTAAGTTAGGTTTGGGAGAGTTTACATGAGACAATTTGATGAAAAACAAAATAAAATGATCGTCTTGTGACCATTTTAGTCTGGTTCAGAGTTAGTTCTTGTAGACTTGACCCAAGAATCACTAATGTAGCAGATCTTTAGTTGGTATATTAAGAACTAATTTGAACGTACTGGTTAGACTTTGCCTCTTTCTCTCATAACCATCATAACCAGAATGTTACAACTGATGTAGAGCATCTCCAGCCGTTGGCCCTTCAGGGGGCTCGAAAATTCGCGGCCTGAGGGCGACCTGGTGATAAAATTGTCCTAGGGCTGAATGGGTTCCCAGCCGTCGGCCCCAGGGTCGCCCCAGAAAGCATTTTTAAAAGACATTCGACTTTTTTATTCAGCAAACGGGCTTAAATTCGGCGATTAAACAGTTTTTACATAGTAAATTTAAAGTTTAATAAAATAAAAAACAAAGCCCTAGACTACAGGAAGAACGCACTCAGTGCGGGGAAGTCGCCGCCGTCGCCGCCATCGTCGTGCTCGTCGTCCTTCTCCTCCTTGACGCGGCCTCCCCTGCTGGACCCCTGCCCGGGGTCGCCCTGGTGGACCGGTGGCGGCGCGTCGTTGTCGTTGTCGTCATCAAGAACGACGATGCCTCTCTCGTCGCGGTCACGGCGCGACACTGCCACTCTAGCTCAGTCCGTTCCCAGTCTTCGCTCGCCCACTTCAAGGCCGCCTCGTCAGAGAGCCCCAGCTCCGTCTTCACGGCGACGAGCCCCGGCTCCGTCTTCACGGTCGCGAGCCCGGGCTCCGTCTTCACAGCGGCGAGCCCCGGCTCCATCTTCAGGTTGACGAAGCGGGGAGGAGTCGAGGAGGAGGCGCGCCGGTTGAGTGGCGTCTCCGCGGGCTCGGCCTTGACGCTGAACAGCGCCGGCGATCCAGAGGAGGAGGAGCGGGAGGGGGAGGAAGAAGATGACGCCGTCCTCCTCGGCAGCCATTGGCCGCCGCCCCGAGCCGAGGCGGCTGGGTACTTCAAGGGCGGGTCGTTGCCGCCCTCGAGGTACTCGAGAACGGCGTGAAGCGAGCGGCCGGGGGCGCCCCACAACAGGCGGCGCCCCTCGCTGTTCTTGGTGCCCCGTACCATCGGTGCCCCGTTGGTGGAGGCCAGCCGCTACGCCTGTCAGTGCTTGAAGTACGCCGCCCACGCCTCATGGTTGTCGGCGGCGTACTGCGAGAGGGCGCGCTGCTCCTAGCGACGCCCGCACGCGGTCGACCTCGTCGACGAAGTAGTCAGCACGCGCGTTGACGTCGGGCAGCGGAGGAATGGGGACGCCGCCGGTGCTGAGCCTCCACCCCCCTCCCGCGTCCCTACGTGCATGTCGGGAGGCGCCGAAATGTTGGCCTCGAAGAGCAAGTGCGCCTCCCACTCGTGCAGCGAGCAGCGGCCGAAGCCGTTGGCCGCCGCCCCATCGCCGGGGAATCGCTCGCCCATCGCCGAAGAACCGCTTGGGGAGATAGGGGAGGAATGTCGGCGTCGGGCAGAGAGAGGCAGAGCACGGGGAGTGAGAGGCACAGCACGGGGGCTGCAGGCGGGTGTGGCCAGAGGCGAGGGGGAGGCCTTGCTTTTATAGCGGCCCGGCGTCGTGTGTACGTGTGGCGGGAGAGAGGGCGTCGCCCCGCCGCCCGTGAGGAAGCGCCGTCCGTGAGGAATCAATGGAAGGCTGACCGGCGGCAGCCTTGGCATTGATCCCCCCGGGAAGCCGAGGCGATGAGAACGACGAGGCGCGGGGGTCGCTGACTCGGCGGGCCCGCCATTCTTTCGCGCCAAAAACGATTGCCCCGGCACCCGCGGGCGTCCCCAGCGCGTGTGGTTCGGTCTGGGTCCGCCGGCGCGAATTTCGGCTCAAGCCGGCGAAGGACGGGTTTCCGGGGGCGCGACTGGGCCGATTTTTGGGTGCCGGCGCGAAAAAATCGCCTGAGGGGCGTGTTGTGGGCGCGACTGGAGATACTCTTAGCTAGACAAATAGAACAACTTATATGATCCCTTTATTCAATAATCTTCAAAGAAAACAAAGAAAAATTAAAACTCAATTTAAGATATCGTTTTGCTGAACCATATGAACTACAATCTGTGCATGACCTGAAAGTGAACATTTGTGAGAGATGTTGTCCACCTCTGCTTGATTATTTTTACCAAAGTACTTGTAATCTATTATTGTGTTATTACTTGCATCAAAGAAAGATATATTTTCTAAACTGAATGAACCTTCAATGATCCAATGGATCGCTTTCCATTATCTCTATTATAGCTAGTAGTTGAAATCTGGTTGGAGGCTTTTTCCAAAAAGGAGCATTACCCCTAGTCTCTGCATCAAGTGCATGCACATAGCTATTTATTAAAAAAATAATGTATCAAAGTACGGATAACATTTCAAGTATGCAAACATGATATAAAGTAAACAAAACAATTAGCCAACCGGCAAAAATAGGACAGCGTGCCTAAACACCTATCATATTATTGAACCGTCATCCAAACCTTTTTTTTTCGCGAATACGCAACGCTTGCGTATCATTGCATTGATAGAAGAAGTAGAATGAGTACAAAGGAGATACAACACATAACACGAACGCATGAAGACGTGTACATGACGCCCAGAGCAGAGAGACAAGGGATGAGAGGATACATCACAACTAAATCAACCAGACCCGAGCCAAGAATGGTAATGCCAAACCAACAAGAATTCCACCATCGTCCAAGCCGAAACCGGGGACACCGCGAGCGAGTAAGATAGTGCCTTCAGGAAGGAAGATGACACCGGAACACCGCCACTATCTGGTCTGGGGTACTCGGACCTAGGGTTCTTCTGAGCTCAAAGAGGGGCTAAGCTGAAGCCTCCAAAAAGGACACGACACACGTAGGCGCCGTCACTGCCAGCACCGGCAAGCCGAGCAGGGATCTCTCCCTGGCCTATAGCTGAGCGATCCCATAGCCGCCGAATCCGGAAACATAGATGGGGAGGCCAACGCTAGTCGGAACCACCATGTCAGGAAGGGGCTGGCGGGGCTGAACCTGCCGTCGGAGGGTGGCACCCCCTCCGAATCCACGAGCGTAGGATCAGCTTTGACGCGTACTGAGTAGGGCGGGCGACGAGGGAAAACCACACGGGGGTACAGGGGCGACGGCGTCCAGCAACGCCAGTAAGCGAGCTCTGGAGGACCGCCATCCAAACCTGTTGTATGTAGCTCGTGCTATTCTCTCCCATCGAATTGCACCCAAAGGTCATAAGCTCCCTCACTCTGCATGGGATAGTAATGACCTACGGATCTAACTAGATGCCTGGTTGATAGCGTGCAAAAAGTTTGTGATGTTGTTCCTGTTAAACATAGTCAAGCCATGGAAGATTGTCAAGTCATGGTAGACGTCTGGTAGATAATGTTAGCTCTACTAAGCTCATGCAAGTGCTAGGATATTTGTTTTCTGTTGAATAACACTGCATGCACGATTGATGTGACGTGCCCATGCAAGTAGTTAGGCGGGAAGTGCGCTGTGCACGTTCCCAGTTTCCTTTCTTTGATGTTTTTCCTTTTACCCTCTCGGACGTCGTATGCGCCGTGCGACACGATCGTGGGATGGCGCGATCTCAGCGGATCACAGCGCGGCGTCGGGAGGGGTTGTTAGCTAAGGCTTTGTAATCGCATAAGGATGAGGAATACAGAACAACAGAAAAGCTGCGACAGTTAGCGGCAGCGCAAAGACCCACTCTCTCTCTCTCTCGTTCTCATCTCCGATCTAGCTAGTCCGGCAACGACAATTGGCATTAGAGCCGTGGTGTTCGATCCACTCTCCGGTGGCCGGCGGTGTCCGATCCGCGGCGTACCATGTCGGATAGCGAGGAGGAGAAGACGAGCAAGTCCGGGAACAAGTCGCCGCCGAAGACGCCGACGTCCAAGGCGCCGATCGCGCGTCTCACCGGCAGCAGCAGCGGCGAGCTCCGTGTGGTGGAGCGCGTCGTGCGCGAGGAGTCGGGGACGGCCATGATGCTCACCCGCACCAATTACCAGGAGTGGGCGCTTGTGATGCAGGTCAAGCTGCAAGTCGCCCGCGTCTGGACCGCGGTGGTCGAAGATGGCGCCGACGAGAATGACGATCGACGCGCGCTACAGATCATCCTCACTGGCGTCCCGCCAGAGTTGATGCGCGTTTTGGCCGCGAAGGACTCGGCAAAGAAGGCGTGGGAGACAATCAAGACGCTCCGCATGGGGAGCGAGCGGGCTCGCGAGGCCAAGGCGCAGGTGCGTCGCCGCGAGTTTGAAGATCTGCGTTTCAAAGACGGCGAGACCGTCGAGGATTTCGGTCTGCGCCTCGCCGGTCTTGTCTCTGACCTGGAGCTCTACGGCGACCCCGTGACGGAGTACAAGGCTGTACAGAAATTCCTCCGCGTGGTGCCGCGGAAATATCGTCAGATGGCGATGGCAATTGAGAGCCTCGTCGATCTGAAGACGATGACCATCGAGGAGCTCGTCGGGCGGTTCTCGGCTTGTGAGGACCATTACAGCCTCGACGAAGAGGGACAGTCCGGCGGCCGGCTTCTTTTAACCCGTGAGGAGTGGCTCGCCCGTGAACGGCAGAGCTGTGGCGGAGGCCCGTCTTCAGGTGGCAGCGGCGGCGGAGGAAAGGGCAAATCGCCGTCCAAACCCAAGACACAGGGGGGCGGCAAGCCATCGCCGAGCGGTGGCGGCGCAAGCGGGTCTGGCAGCGGATCGGGAGGCAAGAAAAAGGGCAAGTGTTATTACTGTAACAGGCCAGGTCATTGGAAAAAGGACTGCCGAACTCGGATAAGGGAAGAAGAACAACAGGGCAAGCAGGAGCAAGCCAATCTTGCCCGAGAAGGAGGTGATCATGACGAAGGACTCCTCATGGCCGTGGTCACCGGGCCGGTCACCACGCAGATCACCGCGCCACAAGCAGTCTTTCTGAATGAAGAGAAGGTTATCCCAGTTCCATCCCCTGACGGAGTCTGGTTTTTTGACACTGGTGCGAGCAGCCATATGACTGGTGGAAGGGACATGTTTGCGGCCCTGGATGAAAGTGTACATGGCACGGTCAGATTTGGAGACGGCTCTAGTGTGGCCATCTGTGGGCGTGGATCGGTAGTATTCTGCAGCAAAAGCGGTGATCAACGTGTGCTAACAGATGTGTACTTCATTCCCAGCCTTAAGAGCAACATCATCTCGGTCGGGCAGTTGGATGAGGCAGGCTGCACCATTGGGATCGAGAAGGGTGTCATGACAGTGCAAGATCCAGGAAAGCACCTCCTAGCCCGCATAAGGAGGACAGAGAGCAGGCTGTACACGGGAGTACTTTCTATAGCTGCACCAACCTGTCTGCTTATGCGTTCTGAAGAAGAAACCTGGCGATGGCACGCCAGAATGGGCCACCTGCACTTCCGTGCCTTGAGAGCCATGTCAACCAAGCAGATGGTTCGAGGGATGCCACACATAGACCATGTCCAGGAGTACTGCGATGGTTGTGCGCTCGGAAAGCAACACAGAGCCCCTTTTCCACAGGCTACAGCATACCGCACCGAGAAAGGCCTTGACTTGGTACATACGGATCTCTGCGGGCCGATCACGCCTACCACACCCGGAGGAAACAAGTATTTCCTACTGATAGTAGACGACTACAGCCGGTACATGTGGTTGGAGCTGCTCAAGTCCAAGGATGAGGCTTTCAGTCGGTTCAAGAAGGTGCAGATTTTTGCAGAAGCAGAAGGGAGGTGCAAACTGCGTGCTTTCAGATCGGACCGCGGCGGGGAATTTAACTCCACTGAGTTCAGAGAATATTGTGAGAACCTTGGAGTGAAGCACTACACGACCGCACCATACTCCCCCCAACAGAATGGCGTGGTGGAGCGCCGGAATCAGACAGTGGTGGAAATGGCGAGGTGTCTCCTGAAGAGCATGGGAGTTCCAGCATATTTCTGGGCGGAGGCAGTGAAAACTGCTGTCTACCTGTTGAACAGAGCCCCTTCCAGGAGCCTGGATGGAGTCACTCCTTATGAGGCTTGGCATGGGCGCAAGCCGAGCGTGCAACATCTGCGTACTTTCGGTTGCACTGCACATGTGAAGAAGACAGGTCCAGGTATCACCAAGCTATCAGACCGCTCCACCCCGATGATTTTTGTTGGTTATGAGGAGGGATCCAAGGCATATAGAGTGTATGATCCAGTGACAAAGAAAGTTCAGATAACACGTGATGTGATCTTTGAAGAGAGCAGGATGTGGTCGTGGCCTCACTCGACGGCAAGCGGATCAGCATCAAGCTCAGACTCAACCGTGCCCTCGACCTTCACCGTGGTCTACACCACGGACCGCGGCGTGCGCGAGGTGGACACGGGGGGGAGCACCCTGCAAGCTTCACCGAGGCGAGAAGAGACGCCTGCTACGCCACCACTGGGTACGCCCCCTTCTGAATCTACCACACCAGGATCATACTCATCATCACCTGGGATTGATGGAGCAATGCGCTGGGCCACGCCTCTCCCTGGTGACGAGGAGCGACGGGACACTGATTTTGGACCGCTCCGCTACCGCCTTCTCTCTGATGTTCTCGAAGAAACGGAGGGAGAAGCAGTGCGCGAACAGATGGAACGATGCCTTCTCAGCGCTGAAGAACCAAGAACCATTGATGCAGCTCTGGATGATTTGGCGTGGAAGGCAGCTATGGATGAGGAGATGAAGTGCATCAGTGACAACAAGACTTGGGAGATCGCCACTCTCCCACCAGGTCACAAAGCCATTGGGCTAAAGTGGGTCTTCAAGGTTAAAAGAGATCCACTCGGCAACATTGTCAGGCATAAAGCTCGCTTAGTTGCAAAGGGGTATGCACAAAGGGAAGGAATTGATTTCGAAGAAGTGTTCGCACCCGTGGCGCGCATGGAAACAGTTCGGCTCCTCCTGGCTCTCGCTGCTCACTCTCGCTGGGAAGTACACCATATGGACGTGAAATCCGCATTCCTCAACGGAGATCTCGCAGAAGAGGTGTATGTGTCACAACCACCTGGGTATGTTGCTGCAGGCAAAGAAGGCTCAGTTCTGAAGCTAAGGAAAGCACTGTACGGGCTTCGACAGGCTCCGCGGGCATGGTATGCGAAACTTGATGAGACCTTGTCAGCTCTAGGGTTCACTCGCAGCCCCCTTGAGCATGCTGTATATCGCCGCGGTAACAAGGACTCGTATCTGTTGGTTGGAGTGTATGTAGATGATCTAATCATTACAGGCACTCACGTGGACTCGATCAAGGAGTTCAAGGCGCAGATGCAGAAACGTTTCAAGATGAGTGATCTTGGCCTCCTCAGCTACTATTTGGGTATAGAGGTGAAGCAGAAAGAGGGGGAGATCTCATTGTGCCAACAGAGCTATGCGGCGAAAATTCTCGAGGAGGCAGGCATGGACGGCTGCAACAGCTGCCACACACCTATGGAGTGTAGGCTGAAGCTGAGAAAGGAAGATGGGTCAAAGCCCTGTGATGCTACTCTTTACAGAAGCGTGATCGGGAGCCTTCGCTACCTTGTGCACACTCGACCTGACATTGCTCATGCAGTCGGGATTGTTAGTCGTTTCATGGAGAACCCAAGCAATGATCACTGGACAGCCGTGAAGCAGATATTGAGGTATGTTCAGGGCACTAAACACTATGGCTGTCACTACAAGGCGGGTACCGGTGATGCTGCACTGGTCGGGTACAGTGATAGCGATCACGCCGGCGACATTGGCGACCGCAAGAGCACTTCTGGGCAAGTTTTTTTCCTTGGCGAGAATCCTGTCAGCTGGACTTCCCAGAAGCAAAGAGTGGTTGCAATCAGCTCGTGTGAAGCAGAGTATGTCGCGGCTGGAGCTGCCACATGCCAGGGCATATGGTTGAGTCGACTCCTAGCGGAGCTGCAGGGACAGAAACCAACGAGGTTCAAGCTCTTGGTGGACAACAAATCTGCCATAGAGTTGGCCAAGAATCCAGTCCACCACGACCGCAGCAAGCATATTGATGTGAAGTTCCATTTTATACGAGACTGCGTTGAAGAAGGGATTGTTGAGATTGATCATGTTGGCACTCAAAACCAGCGAGCAGATGTCTTGACGAAGGCCCTGGGACGAGTCCGGTTCATCGAGATGAGACAGAAGCTGGCGGTCATGGAAGGCAGCAAGTAGGCATGAGCTTAAGGGGGAGAATTGTTAGCTCTACTAAGCTCATGCAAGTGCTAGGATATTTGTTTTCTGTTGAATAACACTGCATGCACGATTGATGTGACGTGCCCATGCAAGTAGTTAGGCGGGAAGTGCGCTGTGCACGTTCCCAGTTTCCTTTCTTTGATGTTTTTCCTTTTACCCTCTCGGACGTCGTATGCGCCGTGCGACACGATCGTGGGATGGCGCGATCTCAGCGGATCACAGCGCGGCGTCGGGAGGGGTTGTTAGCTAAGGCTTTGTAATCGCATAAGGATGAGGAATACAGAACAACAGAAAAGCTGCGACAGTTAGCGGCAGCGCAAAGACCCACTCTCTCTCTCTCTCGTTCTCATCTCCGATCTAGCTAGTCCGGCAACGACAGATAACCTGGTTGGCGGCTGTCAAGCCATGGAAGGCGGGTTCCACTACACGTCGATGCCATCATTGGGATTCAATTAACAAAATGCCAACTTGTGCTCAAGCTCCGTAGCAAGCGCGTTGACCACATTACCCTATATGGGCGGGGCTGAGCTGAAGTAATGCCATCCTACTATAGGCATTACACTATATTGTGCGGGTGAGGCATGAGAGATGGGATAGGTGAAAAAGCTTTGTGACCATGGGAGTGTGAATGAGACTTGTAACCCTTGACGACACACGACTATGGGCGTCTGTGGGTAAAGTAAGGCACGTCTGCAGAGTGTAATGAATCGCGACTTGTCACTGGTTGTTCACGGTAGAAATTGCGAGCGTGACGGGAAAGGAATCCACAGGGTATTCTAGCAGCCCGTGAGACAACAAGAACATAGATTTTACAAATAAAACTTGACACTCTTTCCTGTAAAAAGTTTTGGAAAATGCGTTGAACTTTGGGTTTGGGACCATACTTCCTAGTAGCTGATAGTGCATACAACCAATATCTACTATCCTGGACTTGTTGAGAGCAACTCTAGCAAACCCCGCATCCCGCTCCGACCCGTAAAATACCCGTCAAAATGCGGATCGGGACGAAAAAACCAGCCCGATCAGACCCTGCATTCCGCCCCGGCCCGCAAAAAATTTTAGGGGGCGTGGCAAAATCCCGAGCCCAACCCGGGAAAACGCGGGTTCTGTAGTGCCCTGCATATAAGTGGAAGCGGTTGGTGAGGGAGACATTTCATCCCGCGCTTTCTTTCACCAACCACCCCTCCTATCCTCCCTCGCGCCACCGCCGGCCGCCCCCCAAGATTCCGGCGAAAGCAGCCGGCAGGAGCACGCCGGAAGGCCGCCACGCGCACGGGGCCTCCCCTCCCTTCCCCCCCTCGCGTCGGCGGGCCGCCGGATTTTGCAAATCTACGGCACTTCATCGCGGGCCGCCGGATTTGGCTTTTCCGGCCGCCTGTTGCTGCCCCAAGCGATGGAGTGGTCGGGGAGTCTCTCCCGCAGCCCAGGCAAAGGCGCATCGCCGCATGCAGGTACTGCTTCGTCCGCCCGCCGCCGTCGAAGATTTGCGGGCATGGATTCGTCCGGCCGTCCACCGGGCTCGGCGCTCGCACAACGTCTTTGTGGCTTGCCGATGCCGCTCATAGAGTGCGACGACTGCACGCGGAAAGTGCTGCGGCTCACTTCGGGCACGCCGAAGCACCCCGGATGGGTGTTCTTCAAATGCGAAAACGACGGGGTACGTGCACTTGCGGTAGCTCATTTTGATAGCTCATTATTTGGTTCAATTGCGGTAGCTCATTTTGAACATACTCACTCATGTGTGTAGGAAGATGAATGCTCATTTTGGTTTTGGGAAGACGAATATATTGATTTGTTGATAGAAAGAAACATAATAGACGTTGACACACTCCTTAGAAGAATCGAAGGCAATGATGTGGCTGCATGTGCAATTAGAAGGGAAGCAGCGTCTACTTCTTTCGAACCAAAGATGAAGAAAGAAGAATGTAAAATCAAGAATCCGCAGATTAACAATGAATGTATGAAGAAGATATTAGTCCAACTAGTGGGAGCAGTTATGAAAGTTGGAAATCTTCTAAAATACATACTTGTGGTTCTTGTTTTCTTTGGTCTTGCTATTCTAGCAAAGATTTGATGATGTCTTATCTATCCAATGTTGTTGAAAAAGTAAAGAAATGCATTATGTTGGATCAAATTAAGGTGCAAATTTAGATTTTTCAGGTCAGGACGAGTTGCGCCAGATCAGACCCCGTAAAACCGACCCGTAAAAAAACATATTTCGCAAATATCTTTTTTTACAAAATCATTATGCCAGGTCTGCATCTGCGGCCGTCTGTGCCGGCCCGCAAAAGCGGTTTTGCACGAACCGCAAACGCGTTTTACGGGCCGACGGGATGCGGGATCCGCTAGAGTTGCTCTCAGTACCTCCTGTACTCATCTCGTGTATAAAACCTTCCTTGCCAGATTGTGAGCCGGTGGATGCTAGAGCAGAGTACCCAAAAGTCCAAGAGGAGGAGCACGATGGGCAGGCACCTACCAAAGGAGAGGAAGGTGTCAATTACTATCTAGTCGTCAATGAGAAATCTAGGTTTTCTCAGTAGATGTGGTAAATTAGGGCATATCAGCTGGAGAGGGCATCATCTGAACTCATGGATATATGCACCCATTTTTCATAAAATGCATTTTAAGCATGTTTTAAATGTTAAAAAAAAATTCAAAAGAAAATGTCACGCACACATGTTCGCAAATATGTGTACGCGGCACAAAATTTTATGAAAAAATGTTTATCTGTTTTGCCTCCACAAAAAAGACAAATTTCAGTGCATCTAAATAGTATTCCATGATATAATTTTTTTATCTTTTTTGCACAGGCCAAAATAAGTTATTTTCTCGTGAAACTTCATGCACGCACATAGAACATGGAGACGTAGCCGTGCAATTTTTTTCCAGATATTTTTAGAATTTAGAAATGTGTTTTCCAAAGTGGGTTCATATGTACCTGGTTTCATTCATGCACTTCTCATATCAGCTGAGGGTGGTGTGAGACATCTTTTGTTGTAAGATAAAGTTTGCTTTAATTTTTTTTGAACTTTTGAAGTTCTTCTTGCAGCTTGCTACCAGAGCTTTGGTTGCAGCTTGTTTCTCATTTTATAATAGTTGTTTGTAATAATGATAAGACCGATGCAATACTTCTCTTGTAATACTCTGATCAACATATTGTTCGAGAAACCTCACTTCACTTGCAATATGTTGAAGGCCTACATGTTATTATCTTAATAATATGTCGGTTGCTCTAGTACCACACTGAAGAGGATCGAGTCTATAGCCTAGTGAGGCGGTGAATAGACTTTATAAAAAATTATACTTCAAGTTTTAAAGTTGGTTGTTTATAGGCTACACATTACAAGCTGCTTAGAGATACTAAGAGCAACTTTAGCAGAGTCCCCATAATGGCAGCCTCCATGACGTGTATGGAGCACACTCTATAATATTGGGGAGGCCGCCAAGGCGATACACAAACACAGAGTCGTCGTAAATAGAGCCTAGAAATCCATGTGAGACCCGTTGGTCATTGGCTAACAAGACCTCTTCCTCCCATCTCATCGAACAACAATGGAAGTTTTTTCGCACTTGATGTCAATAAGGATTTCAATAACAATTACAACTAGGATTTGAACAACCATTTGAACTACTATTTTAACAAGGATTCCTTGCTATGATTTTTACAACGATATTGAACAATGGACCCATTGGTTGTCTGGATGTGACCTAGCAGAAAGGGATGCTACGGTTGTCGCAACTTCCGTGATCACACAGTCGACAAACGCACGTGTGTCCTTCATGTGGGAGAAGGCCAAAATTTTATAGCCCTCCATGAGCATCTATTTCTGCCAAGGCGACTGTCGATATGCATGCAAAGTAGTAGTGGGCGGCGGGGAGGCACTCGCCGACAGCTAATCCAGCCTTATGGAAAGTATCCTTCTTAACCATTTAGGGTACGTACAACCGCTCCTTCTCTTACAACTTTCTCTCAATGTGTTCCTCTTTGGTCTCACTGAGGGAAGGTCCGTCAGGAGGGCACAACCTCGTGAAATGTCCGATCAGGGTGATTCTGGCGGCGATGGGGAAGGGAAGGTATAGGTGAGGAGTGGCACTGGTGAAGGGGGCAGATGGGTGAGGAGTGGTGCCGTCGAGCTTGATGGCCCAGTTTATATGACCGTGAATGGGCCGCTGGGGTGAGAAACGGGGCCAGATTTGGCGTGTGCGGGTGGGAAACGAGTGCAAAATGCCGTGACAACCAATAAAGGTGTTATTCCCCATGGAAAATTAGCTACACCATTGGCAGGGGTGGAAGCGGTAGTTGTACGGATGGCAGCACCATTGGCCGAACTGCGTGCCGGAGGAAGAGGTCAGACTAAAACTTCCCTCCCTCGCGAGCGGTTGCTTTTGGAGGCCGCTCTATATCAGTGCCCCCAGCCTCCAAATATTGAAGCTCGCGGGCTCAATTTGGAGTGGCCTCCATACATATGTAGGCCTAAAGGCATCTGGCGAGTCTGGTAGACCCACTCACCCCACCCCCATTTCGGCCGCAACTGTCATAGGGGCAATTATAATGGCGGTCGGGCCGATATGGCACATTTGCTATAGTTTCGCTAACACACAAGTAATCAATAAGATAGAGAGAGGAAACAATACATTGCATGAAACTAAGGAGTAGAGAAGGAGATGCAAATATAGAGGGACTCGATGATGTCATATCGAGGTTCAGATAGTTGGCGTTATCCTACTTCTTGTTCATGGAGGTTCTTACAGCAAAGACTCCAGGACGAATATCCCATTTAGTGCATGCCCATCTATTCCATTATGGCTTAGAGAGCATAAAGGTCAAGCCTCACTCGGGGTAGATCATAATAAATTAATAAATAAATAAAGGTGATCTCCGATACAAACTCTTGATTCCTTCTGCTGGTAGAGAATCGGGCATTGCATGCGGTTTTTACAAGGAATGTCGGTGGTTAAAAAATCGGCCTCAAAGACGGTGTCGCTAATACTCGGCACAACGCGGCGTATTTTAAATCCGCCTTGAATGCTCACAGCACCGCAGGTGGTTTGTTATTTTAAAGCCGCCTTGAATGCTCACAGTAGCTAAGATAGATTCTTATTACTAGCCTCCTAGAATGCTCAGAGTGTCGTTTCTATTTCTTCGATTTGGGTAATTAGTCCTACTACTAATATTCACATAAAACAAGAAACTAGTGTATGTGACAACAAATTAGCATACACACTAAAATTCATGTAAAACAACATTACTATTCAACATACACACATCACACATAGAAAACAAAGTTTAACATAGTTCAACATGGGAACCGATCAAAGAGGTTCCATAAAACACATACAACCTAGGACTCCACTAAAGCACCACTACGTTCTGCATCACCGCTGGCTCTTCGATTTTGGTATACAGTTTTAAGAGCATGAACATACACCTGAAATGCAAACAACCAACGATTTAAACAAAGCACCGAAAGGCAAAGTAGCACATCTAGTCTTAAAGCAAGTTAAATGTTCTAATTATTGTTTAGGATATGAGTAGTGTTGATAGTCAACTAACATTTGCATATTACATGCACCGACCGAAATCAAAAACAGCACATCTGGTCCTAAAGCAAGTTTTAGGACATTACCAAATCTAATAACCTTTTGTTTTGCTGTTCACCTAAGAGCATCAAAAATTTGTACATGTAAATGTCAACATTTAGTACAAACTAATAAAAACGATAAATTTGCCTCTTCGTCTTCTTCATTCTTAGGGAGCTTGCTTCTAGTTGTGACATCATCAGTTGACCTACTAAGACCTTTTCCTTGATTGACATGTGCAAAAGAGATGATTTTCCTATACATTTCCTATGAGTAGTGTCTAACATAGGAAAATTTCCTACTCCTATGATTTCCTTATACATTACCTACAATCAAATTAACAAACCCTATATTGTTGAAATAGCGGAGGAAATGAGCATAATTGAACTTGGAAGGGCATGGATAGGAAACTAAATCCAAATGGGGAATTCATTTGATTTCCTACGGTCTTTTTGCTTTGAATCAAACTTATGAGTAATGACAACATCAGAAAAAAATTCTACTCCTATGATGGTTCTATACATTCATATGAATCAAATTAAGAGACCATATCTTTCTCAAACTAGGTAGCATAGGAAATGAACATATTTGAACTTGGAAGGTATGGATAGGAAACTCATTCCAAAGAAAAAAACATCTAATTTCCTATGGTCTTTTCCTTTTGAATCAAGAGGATGAGTATCAACATAGGAAAATTTCCTACTCCTATGTTTTTCATATACATTTGCTATGAATCAAATTAATATTAACTATATCATTTAAATGAGCTAGCATAGGAAATAATTAAACATAATGACCTTAGCCTTCTCGTTCTAACTACAAGGGGTCTTGCTGGAATCCATGCTATCTTGATTATAATCGCAGAGATTTGATGGAAATGTTTACTTAAAATAAAAAAAGTACAAAACTAACAAGCAAATGTTGTCCTGGACTCAATCAAATATCAAAGGATCCTACCTTGGAAACTCTCTCATGAACTAATCCGAAGAAGAGTTAGAAAGAGAGGAGCATATGCGAGGGAGAAGACAGAAGCAGAAAACAAGAGGAGAATAGAGGGAAATGAAGCACCTTTTGTGGGAGCAGTGTGGGAAGTGGGGAAGCTAAGGCACCAATTGCACAGAAAACCTCAACCTCGCGTCCGCTGCACAGAATCCTCCCCTCCCCATGCCCTTCCTACACGCGCACTCCTCAGCCCCCCCACCACCCCCTCGCACCAAACCCCTCCGCTTCACAATGGGATTAACCCCCTCCCCTTGGAACCCTTTGCTTCCCAATGTGATTAAAACCCCTTCCCCCACCCTAGACCCCTCCACTTCCGACCACCACTCACTGCCTCATTTGAAAATGGGAAAAATGGGGAATGTTTTTGAGATGCCCTAACATTGCCTCCTGGAGCGAGCTTGAGGCATGAGGTGCGACGAGGTGCTGCGAGGTGCAACACTAGACTATGGCGATCGCATGGGCCACATGGTAGACCACGGCAACAAGCCTATAATGGAGAGGCTTGGCGGTGTGAGACCGAACACTCCATGGTGCAAGGCTATGGGGTGAGGAACGGGGGTAGGGCTGAATACATAGGAGTTCAAAGAGCGCAATAGTTCCACAAACGAAACCGCCTCGTGTACTTCCAAACTAACAGGCAGTTTGTAACTACAAACCACCTCCAAAAAATTATAGGAGGTTTTGAATTTCCACCCGCATCCAGCACAAAGATAAGTGCCTCTGCTAATTTTTGACATGCGACTTTGTATCACCTTGCCATAATCGCTTTTGGTGCCCACCGCTAATGCCCGTTTTTCTACTAGTGTGCACATATGGAGGTTGAAGGATCTCAAGTAATTCCTAATCTTATATACCTAGGAGAGTGATCCCCACTAATTTATTTATCTCAACATGTAAGCATACCACATCATCATACAATTATGGATGGAATAAGGCACACCTCAACATGCAACCATGCATGAAAAAAGACCCACATCTAGTTGTAACCATGCATGGGATTATTTTTTGCATTCTATTATTATACTTATATTCAATAAATATTTTACAACTATAGATAATAAAATATAATACGTCGTGTGTATTTTAAATTTTAGTTCACGTGTTATTAATCTTAATATTTATATTCAACATAATTAAATCTTATTAAGGCCTTTTTTGGTCTGTAGGAATTTTGTAGGATAGGATTTGTAAAGGAAAAATTCCTTTGAAGCACTTTGGTTTGTAGGAATTTATTCCTGTTCCTATGTAGGATAGGAATCAATCCTTCATATTTTGGAGAGAGAAAAGTATTAGCCTAGACCCAATGGAAAAAATATCCTATCATATGCACCAAATGGCATCTTTTTCTCTGTAAGAATTGACATGCATGTCATCTTACTTCCTATTATTTTTCTATTCCTATAAAATTCCTATCCTATGAACCAAAGAAGGCCTGAAACATATTGCAACCGATTCCCACTGGAACACATGGAGTATCATCTATTTGTCTAAGAGGCACACACCCTCCAAGGGTACAAACAAATAATAGTCACTTTCATGAACTCCTCAAAAGATCATCAATCAAAGTACTCTCAAGAATCCATGGGACCTACGTTTCTCAGTGGATAGGATAGGAAGCAAGAGCGATTAACAGTTAGCAGTAGGGGTACAAGAAAGGGAGGTTCTCAACCTTCATGATTCGAGCAAGATGCTTGGCATCACCCTAAGCAATCTTCCTATCTTCTTGAAAGAACTAGGCTTCAAAGCTCACAAGAACTCACACATATAGAACCAGCAAAAGGGTGGAATGACTTGACTTTCCAAAGCAAAAGGGTGTGTGGTTCTAGTTATAGAGAGAACAAAAACCTGGTCTTTACTCAAAAACTTGCTTGCATGTTCTAAACAAAATGTTCTCAGAAGTACCCAACGCATTCAAAATTTGAACATACAGAACCACCTATTTGGACACAATAGTCAAAAGTACCATAAAAAGAGAAGTGGAGGCATCCGGAAAAAGGTGGCTATTTTCTACGAGAGATTAAACTACCTTAAAAGTACCAAACATATGAAATCTCAGAGGTATCCAGTTCAACAAAGTAGTTCACAAATGAAATCTTTGTACAAAAGCCTAAGTCCCAGATCAGAGGTTCTGGAATTATCTAAACAGAAGTACTAGACCAATACTGGCAATATGAAGCAGAAGCAAGTCGAAAGGTCTTCAAAGTACTAGATAGAAATCTTATGCTCATAGGTTCCAGAGCTAATAGATATGGTCTCAAACAAAACAAATCTTGGTGTGTAGTATCTAAAAGGTTTCACATGAGTTCCATGCTGAAGGAAAAGGTTTATCTTGGCAAGGTAACTCATAGAGGGCCCTATGTTTGAATCATGTCACCTTGATGTGCTATTCACACAATAGGGAAAGAAGTGTGATGTATGAGGACAATATAAACATATGAACTGAGTAGCAAGAGTGGAATGATACATAATTTTGGTAGAGGACCTAATTTTGGAGTTCAACCGAAGATATTTTGCTTGAGACCCTCTTGATTGTGCAATTGTTCTTAAACTCAATTAAATCTTATATTTACCAAAAAAACTATAAAACACATGTTAGAGTAGACAAGCAACATTGATGTTAGACTCAATCTTGAGGATTAAGTTTCCTGAAATGAACTTGGTAGGTAGCTAGACCTCTCAATTGGTTTGTCATTATTTGTCAAAAACCAATATGGTTATCTAATAGATGCACTTTCACATGCAGCCCCTCTCATCCCCACCCCACCCCGTGCCCACGGATCTCCTCCATTCTCCCCTCACTGATGATGACCTCCAGAAGCTTGTTGAAAAGAAAGTGGATGAGCTTTTGGTGGGTTGCACGTTCAATTTGGAATTTTCCAAGGTCTCGCCCGCTTTTTCCACAAGAGGACTTTGGGCAATATCATGAAAACTTATGTGATCCCCTGCAACATATCGTAGAGGATGCGAAGGACACCAAGGTAGACTATGCGTATGGCTACGTGGGCCAACTGCAACACCTCGAAGGAATGTGGACCGGCTTCAAGGCGTTTCTTGAAGTATACTAGGGGATTGATGACTGGTGTTCACATGACCAGCCTTAGGAAGAACATGTTAATTATCAATGCAAGCTATATGGGCAATAGTTTCGTGGTATTTTATCATATTTATTGATGTTTAATGAGCATCAATTATTTGCATTTCGACCTATGTTAGTTTTGAATTTAGACTCAAAATTATGGATTTAGTATGTTGTTAAATTGTGTGATGTTGAAACATGAAAATATTGAATTATATTGATGCGAAATACAAGTTATGATATAATTTATATAGACATAGATATGATAAATAGAATAGAAAATAAATATATAATTTGTAGTTTTAGGGAATACAAAAAAGCACAAGACTCGAGAACCTCCGGAACCATTTTTGTGGGAGCCCTTTAAGGGAGTATGCTAGATCGAGTTGCTCTTACGAATCCAAACCCAATCCACAAGAAAATGACAAAAGCAGCTAGGTTGTGAATAGTGTAAAATTAAAACACAAAATTCATCTTAGTATTGCATCCGCCTCAAAATATAACACATATTAGTTTATATAGAAAAAATCAACATCCATGATACCAAATTTAGTATCATTAGATCCATCACGAATTGTACTTTCATATTTCATTTATTTGATATTGTAGACATTGAAAGTTCCTTCTATGAAGTTGGTCAAACATCGACATGTATTTTGTAACATATATGGAGTATAATGATGCCACTTTGGTATAGTAGAGCTCGTAGTTGAGGATATTCCTCAGCTTCGGTCATATGAAAAATGAGATTTTATCTTCACCATTTTCAGAGAAAGAGGTGTTTGAGGCGATTTCGAAAATAAAATGAACAAGGCACCGGGACCAGGGCGGGCCCACTTCAATTCATGGGTATTCAGTAGAATACCCATTACTTTTGCCAAGAAACTAGGTATATATAGTGTACATATGGGTATGTATACAAGGAAAAATGAAAACTGGCAGAATAAAACGTGCTTGCTGAGCATTTCCCCCAGAAACAGAGGTCTTCAATTTCAAAGCCACATCCCACATGTTTAACTATTCAAGGCCTAACTGCTAATTACAGATGTGTTCATATGTCTGATGCATTAATCCTCCGAATTTTAAAAGTGGACTCGCTCCCCTCGTGACGATTCCTAGCTGAACTAAATTCGTTTATTATCGCTGCAGCCTGCAGGTGTCATCTAGTTTTCTTCTTCTCCAACTGTCCAACAGGTTGCAGACTATGTGAGCCATGGAAGTAAGTTAGTTTGACTAGTTGCCTTCCTATTTTAATAAATAGTGAAATTTGATTATTGTTTGCAGTTAGTTATGAATTGCTTGGACATGAAAATTTGCAATTTTTCATGTGAATTTTAAGAGAGAAATCCTTCTTTGGCCCTTTTTTAAAATTTGGTTCCCTTTTTGGCCCAATAAACTTTTTTCCTTTCCTATTTGAAACCCAAACTTCATTTTGCGCCTTATGTGACACTTTCATCCATTTTTCCATCCAGAGGTGTTGACTGGCACATGCAAAGACAATTTTGGCCCCTGGTGTTAACCGAATTTCTAAGTTGTGAATTTTTTTACAGTGAGCACTGTTTATATAAATTAGTAATCTGAAACTTGAGCAATTTTTATTTTGCTATTTCTAAAGCGCGAGGAAGAAGAATGCCGGTAGATCAATGTTGAGAAATTAGAATTTCTATATATTGAACAATTTTAAGTCATGATCAATTATGTGATTCCATTATATTATGTTATATTTGTTTTATGTATTATCATTTTTTATAAATTGATTCTTCGGTTGTACGAGCTGAAACAAAGCGCTAGGCTTTCGAAAAACTGCCTTCAAAATTTTGAATACACACTCTTCAAATCCTGAGCCCGCCCCTGCCCGGGACCAAATGGGATCTTGTCGAATTCTATAAGAAATGTTGGCATATCATAAAGGGAGACCTTCGACCCATGTTCCAGGACCTGTTCAATGGCCACCTACAACTCTTCCATCTTAACTTTGGAACGATAGCGTTGTTGCCAAAGAAAGAAGGAGCAGTTCGTATTGAACAGTTTCGACTAACATGTTTTTTGAATGTGAGTTTCAAAATTTTCATGAAAGTCGGCACCAATAGATTGACACAAATTGCCCGCTCGATGGTGCAACCGAGTCAGAAGGCCTTCATGCCTGGGAGACACATCCTGGAAGGGGTTGTTGTCTTACATGAAACTCTTCATGGAATCCACTCGAAGAAACTAGATGGGGTGATCTTCAAGGTGGATTTTGAGCAGGCATATGACAAGGTCAAATGGCCTTTCTTATAGCAGGCCATGCACATGAAAGGGTTTGATGAAAAATGGAGGAAGCAGGTGGATTCCTTCATTCAAAAGGACAGTTTCAGGATTAAGGTGAATGATGACGTGGGTCATTATTTCCAAACTCACAAAGGATTAAGACAAGGAGGTCCAATGTCTCCTATTCTTTTTAATATCGTGGTTGATATGTTAGCCGTGCTTACAGGCAGGGCCAAGAGAATGGCCTAGTAGGTGGACTAGTTCCCCATCTAGTTGATGATGGGGTCTCCATCTTACAATATGTCGATGGTACTATCATATTCATGGAACATGATATTGCAAAGGCTAGGAATATGAAACTAGTGATTTGTCTCTTCGAACAAATGTCGGGGCTTAAGATTAATTTTCACAAGAGCGAATTGTTCTGCTTTGGTAGGGCCAAAGAGGAGCAAGAGGCGTATAGACATTTGTTTGGGTGCGAAATGGGATCCTTACCTTTCAGTTATCTAGGGATCCTGATTCACCATAAACTTACTGATAAAGAATGGAAATGCACAGAAGACCGATTTTAGAAAAAACTAAGTTGTTGGAAGTGTAAGCTTACGTCCTATGGAGGTCGGCTGGTGTTGATTAACTCAGTACTTACCGGCATGCCGATGTTCCTATTATCTTTCTTTGAAGTACCCAAAGGGGTACGACAGAGGTTAGATTTTTATCGGTCTCGATTCTTCTGGCAATCTGATGAAGTTAAATCAAAATACCGCTTGGCAAGATGGGATGTCATTTGCAGACCCAAGGACCAGGGGTGATATGTCTCCAATGTATCTAATCTTTTTATCGTTCCATGCCATTATATATCTGTCTTGTATGTTTTATATGCATTAATATGCTATTTTATACTATTTTTGGAACTAACCTATTAACCAAGAGCCTAGTGCCAGTTTCTGCTTTTTTTCTTGTTTTTGAGTTTTATAGAAAAGGAATATCAAACGGAGTCCAAACGGAATAAAACTTTCGCGATGATTTTTCTTGGACCAAAAGACACCCAGGAGACTTGGGAGGGGGTCAGAAGACTCACGAGGAGCCCACAAGCTCTCAAGGTGCTCCCCCTTGCTTGTGGACCCCTCGGGAGTCCCCCAACCCTAATCTTTGCAATATAAATTCCAAAGTATCCCCCCCAACATCAGAAGCATCCACAAAAATACTTTTTCGCCGCCGCAAGCCTCTGTTCCCGTGAGAACCCATATTGGGGCCTTTTTCGGCATCCTGCTGGAGGGGGATTCGATCACGGAGGGCCTCTACATCAACCTTGCCGGCCCTCCGATGATGGGTGAGTAGTTTACCACAGAACTAAGGATCCACAACTTGTAGCTAGATGATTTCTTCTCTCTCTTTGATCATCAATATAATGTTCTCCTCGATGTTCTTGGAGCTCTATCTGATGTAATATTTTTTTGCGATGTGTTTGTCGAGATACGATGAATTCTGGATTTATGATCAGTTTATCTATGAATATTATTTGAGTCTTCTCTGAAAATTTTTATGCACGATTAAGATATCATTGTATTTCTCTTCGAACTATCGATTTGGTTTGGCCAACTAGATTGGTTTTTCTTGCAATGGGAGAGGTGCTTAGTTTTGGGTTCAATCTTGCGATGTCCTCATCCAGTGACAGAAGGGGTAGCGAGGCACATATTGCATTGTTTTCATCAAGGATATCATATTGCTTGAGTTTATCCCTCTACATCATGTCATCTTACTTAAAGTGTTACTCTGTTCTTATGAACTTAATACTCTAGATGCATGCTAGATAGCGGTCGATGTGTGGAGTAATAGTAGTAGATGCAGGAAGGAGTCGGTCTACTTGTCACAAATGTGATGCCTATATTCATGATCATTGCCATAGATATCGTCATAACTATGCGCTTTTCTATCAATTGCTCGACAGTAATTTGTTACCCACCATGTGTTTTCTTTCAAGAGAGAAGCCTCTAGTGAAACCTATGGACCCCGGGTCTATTTTCCATCATATATTTTCATATCTGTAAACCAAAGAACCCAAAAATACCTGATACGTCTCCAATGTATCTATAATTTTTGATTGCTCCATGCTATATTATCTACTGTTTTGGACATTATTGGGCCTCACTTTTATATTATTTTTGGGACTAACCTATTAACCGGAGGCCCAGCCCAGAATTGATGTTTTTTTGCCTATTTTAGGGTTTCGAAGAAAAGGAGTATCAAACGGAGTCCAAACAGAATGAAACCTTCGGGAACGTGATTTTCTCACCGAACAAGATCCAGGAGACTTGGACCCTACGTCAAGCAACCAACAGGGAGACCATGAGGGAGGGGGCGCGCCTACCCCCAGGCACGCCCTCCACCCTCGTGGGCCCCCTGTTGCTCCGCCGACGTACTTCTTCCTCCTATATATACCTACGTACCCCCAAACAATCAGATACGCAGCCAAAACCCTAATTCCACCGCCGTAACTTTATGTATCCACGAGATCCCATCTTGGGGCCTGTTCCGGAGCTCCGCCGGAGGGGGCAACGATCATGGAGGGCTTCTACATCAACACCATAGCCTCTCCGATGAAGTGCGAGTAGTTTACCTCAGACCTACAGGTCCAAAGTGTGTGTTTGTTGAGACCGATGAATTGTGGGTTTATGATCAAGTTTATCTATGAACAATATTTGAATCGTCTCTGAATTCTTTTATGTATGATTGGTTATCTTTGCAAGTCTCTTCGAATTATCAGTTTGGTTTGGCCTACTAGATTGATCTTTCTTGCAATGGGAGAAGTGCTTAGCTTTGGGTTCAATCTTGCGGTGTCCTTTCCCAGTGACAGTAGGGGCAGCAATGCACGTATTGTATTGTTGCCATTGAGGATAACAAGATGGGGTTTTCATCATATTGCATGAGTTTATCCCTCTACATCATGTCATCTTGCTTAAAGCGTTACTCTGTTCTCTTGAATTTAGCGGTTGATGTGTGGAGTAATAGTAGTAGATGCAGGAAGGAGTCGGTCTACTTATCTTGGACGTGATGCCTATATACATGATCATACCTAGATATTCTCATAACTATGCTCAATTTTGTCAATTGCTCAACAGTAATTTGTTCACCCACCGTAAAATACCTATGCTCTTGAGAGAAGCCACTAGTGAAACCTATGGCCCCCGGGTCTATCTCTATCATATTAATCTTCCAATACTTAGTTATTTTCATTGCTTTTATTTTACTTTGCATCTTTATCATAAAAATATCAAAAATATTATCTTATCATATCTATCAGATCTCACTCTCGTAAGTGACCATGTAGGGATTGACAACCCCTTATCGCGTTGGTTGCGAGGATTTATTTGTTTTGTGTAGGTGCGAGGGACTCGCGCGCAGCCTCCTACTGGATTGATACCATGGTTCTCAAAAACTGAGGGAAATACTTACGCTACTTTGCTGCACCACCCTTTCCTCTTCAAGGGAAAACCAACGCAAGTGCTCAAGAGGTAGCAAGAAGGATTTCTGGCGCCGTTGCCGGGGAGGTTCGCGCAAGTCAAGATTTGACTCCCGACAACAAGCCATTTCTGGCGCTGTTGCCGGGGAGGTTCGCGCAATTCAAGATTTGACTCCCGACAATGAGCCATTTCTGGCGCCGTTGCCGGGGAGGTCTATGCAAAAGTCAAACATACCAAGTACCCATCACAAACCCTTATCTCCCGCATTACATTATTTGCCATTTGCCTCTCGTTTTCCTCTCCCCCACTTCACCCTTGCCGTTTTATTCACCCTCTCTCTCTATCCTCCCTCTCTTTCTCTATTTGCCTCTTTTTGCCCGTTTCTTGTTTGCTTGTGTGTTGGATTGCTTGCTTGTCATGATGGCTCTTCCCCGATTTGGTGATCTTCACCTTAAAAGGTTAGAAGAAATCGGAAGCAACGTTAGGAGTTTTATGGTCTTGCAATTTGAGCATAATAGTTTCTTTAGAAATGAGCTTAAGGAACAATAAAGCTTTATGAGTTATATGAATAAAGAACTCGATGATTTGTCTAAAGAATTTGATGGTTTGAGATCCCAAATTCCTTGTCTTGAGAAGTTAATAGCTGAAGTTTCGGATAAGAAGGCTACCTTAGTTAATATGATGCCCTCTGATTTTGAATCTAATATTAAATAATTTATTACTTCGCGAAAGAATTTCAATGCTTTGATTGAAGAGAAATTGCTTAAGATTGATGAGTTGGCTAGGAACGTTGATAGAATTTCTCTTGATGTTGATTCTTTGAAAATTAGATCTATTCCTCCTAAGCATGATATCAATGAGTCTCTCAAAGCCATGAGAATTTCCATTGATGAGTGCAAAGAAAGAACCGCTAGGATGCGTGCTAAGAAAGATTCCTTTATAAGAGCGTGTTCTTCTAGTTTCCATGATAATAAAGATGAAGATCTAAAAGTTATTGATGTGTCCCCTATTAAATCTTTGTTTTGCAATATGAATCTTGATAATGATGGGACTGAATATGATCCACCTTTACCTAGAAGGCATTCTAAAAATTCGGAGTTTTTAGATCTTGATGCTAAAATTGATAAAAGTAGGATTGAGGAGATCAAAACTCTAGATGTTAATGAACCTACTATTTTGGATTTCAAGGAATTTAATTATGATAATTGCTCTTTGATAGATTGTATTTCCTTGTTGCAATCCGTGCTAAATTCTCCTCATGCTTATAGCCAAAATAAAGCTTTTACCAAACATATCGTTGATGCTTTGATGCAATCTTCTGAAGAAAAACTAGAGTTGGAAGTTTCTATCCCTAGAAAACTTTATGATGAGTGGGAACCTACTATTAAAATTAAAATTAAAGATCATGAATGCTATGCTTTGTGTGATTTGGGTGCTAGTGTTTCCACGATTCCAAAGACTTTGTGTGATTTGTTAGGTTTCCGTGATTTTGATGATTGCTCTTTAAACTTGCACCTTGCGGATTCCACTATTAAGAAACCTATGGGAAGAATTAATGATGTTCTTATTGTTGAAAATAGGAACTATCTGCCCATAGATTTTATTGTTCTTGACATAGATTGCAAGCCTTCATGTCCTATTATTCTTGGTAGACCTTTCCTTAGAACGATTGGTGCAATTATTGATATGAAGGAAGGAAATATTAGATTCCAATTTCCATTAAGGAAATGCATGGAACACTTTCCTAGAAATAAAATTAAATTACCTTATGAATCTATTATGAGATCCACTTATGGATTGCTTACCAAAGATGGCAATACCTAGATCTATCCTTGCTTTTTATGCCTAGCTAGGGGCGTTAAACGATTGCGCTTGTTGGGAGGCAACCCAATTTTAATTTTATTCCCTGCTTTTTACTCCTGTTTAGTAATAAATAATTTATCTAGCTTCTGTTTTGGTTGTGTTTTTTGTGTTTAATTAGTGTTTGTGCCAAGTAGAACCGTTGGGAAGACTTGGGGAAAGTCTTGTTAATCTTGTTGTAAAAAACAGAAACTTTAGCGCTCACGAGAACTGCTGCCATTTTTATTTGGAAAGTGATATTTAGTTAATTATTTTTGCAGATGATTAATAGATAAATTCCTCACGTCCATAAGTTTATTTTAGAATTTTTGGGGTTCCAGATGTTGCTCTAGCTACAGATTACTACAGACTGTTCTGTTTTTGACAGATTCTGTTTTTCATGTGTTGTTTGCTTATTTTGATGAATCTATGGCTAGTAAAATAGTTTATAAACCAGAAAGAAGTTGGAATACAGTAGGTTTAACACCAATATAAATAAATAATGAGCTCATTACAGTAACTTGAAGTGGTCTTTTGTTTTCTTTCGCTAACGGAGCTCACGAGATTTTCTACTTTAAGTTTTGTGTTGTGAAGGTTTCAAGTTTTGGGTAAGGATTTGATGGACTATGGAACAAGGATTGGCAAGAGCCTAAGATTGCGTATGCCCATGGCACCCCCAAGATAATCGAAGGACACCAAAAAGCCAAAGCTTGGGGATGCCCCAGAAGGCATCCCCTCTTTCGTCTACTTCCATCGGTAAGTTTACTTGGAGCTATATTTTTATTCACCACATGATATGTGTTTTGCTTGGAGCGTCTTGTATGATTTGAGTCTTTTCTTTTTAGTTTATCATAATCATCTTTACTGTACACACCTTTTGAGAGAAACACACACGATTCAGAAATTATTAGAATACTCTATGTGCTTCACTTATATCTTTTGAGTTATATAGTTTTGCTCTAGTACTTCACTTATATCTTTTAGAGCACGGTGGTGGATTTGTTTTATAGAAACTATTGATGTCTCATGCTTCACTTAGATTATTTTGAGAGTCTTAAATAGCATGGTAATTTGCTTAAATAATCCTAATATGCTAGGTATACAAGATTAATAATAAAATTCTTTTATGAGTGTGTTGAATACTATGAGAAGTTTGATACTTGATAATTGTTTTGAGATATGGAGATGGTGATATTACAGTCATGCTAGTTGAGTAGTTGTGAATTTGATAAATACTTGTGTTAAAGTTTGTGATTCCCATAGCATGCACGTATGGTGAACTGTTATGTGATGAAGTCGAGCATGATTTATTTATTGATTGTCTTCCTTATGAGTGGCGGTCGGGGACGAGCGATGGTCTTTTCCTACCAATCTATCCCCCTAGGAGCATGCGCATAATACTTTGCTTTGATAACTTGTAGATTTTTGCAATAAGTATATGGGTTCTTTATGACTAATGTTGAGTCCATGGATCATACGCTCTCCCACCCTTCCACCATTGCTAGCCTCTCTAATACCGCGCACCTTTCGCCGGTATCATACACCCACCATATACCTTCCTCAAAACAGCCACCATACCTACCTATCATGGCATTTCCATAGCCATTCCGAGATATATTTCCATGCAACTTTCCACTGTTCCATTTACTATGACACACTTCATCATTGTCATATTGCTTTGCATGATCATGTAGTTGACATTGTATTTGTGGCAAAGCCACCGTTCATAATTCTTTCATACATGTCACTCTTGATTCATTGCATATCCCGATACACCGCCGGAGGCATTCACAAAGAGAGAAGGGACAATGCTACTATCCTTTTACCACACTTGTGTTTCAAAGTAGCACCATGATCTTCATGATAGAGAGTCTCCTTTGTTATCACTTTCATTTACTAGTGGGAATTTTTCATTATAGAACTTGGCTTGTATATTCCAATGATGGACTTCCTCAAAACACCCTAGGTCTTCGTGAGCAAGCAAGTTGGATTCACCCACTTAGTTTCTGTTTGAGCTTTCATATACTTATAGCTCTAGTGCACCCATTGCATGGCAATCCCTACTCACTCACATTGATTTCTATTGATGGGCATCTCCATAGCCCGTTGATACGCCTAGTTGATCTGAGACTATCTTCTCCCTTTTTGTCTCCTCCACAACCACCATTCTATTCCACCTAAAGTGCTATGTCCATGGCTCACGCTCATGTATTGCATGAAGATTGAAAAAGTTTAAGAATGTCAAAAGTATGAAACAATTGCTTGGCTTGTCATCGGGGTTGTGCATGACTTAAATACTTTGTGTGGTGATGATAGAGCATAGCCAGACTATATGATTTTATAGGGATAACTTTCTTTGGCCATGTTATTTTGAAGAGACATAATTGCTTAGTTAGTATGCTTGAAGTATTATTATTTCTATGTCAATATTAAACTTTTGTCTTGAATCTTTTGGATCTGAATATTCATACTACAATTAAGAAGAATTACATTGAAAATATGCCAAGTAGCATTCCACATCAAAAATTCTGTTTTTATCATTTACCTACTCGAGGGCGAGCGGGAATTAAGATTGGGGATGCTTGATACGTCTCCAACGTATCTATAATTTTTGATTGCTCCATGCTATATTATCTACTGTTTTGGACATTATTGGGCTTTATTATCCACTTTTATATTATTTTTGGGACTAACCTATTAACCGGAGGCCCAGCCCAGAATTGTTGTTTTTTCCTATTCTAGGGTTTCGAAGAAAAGGAATATCAAATGGAGTCCAAACGGAATGAAACCTTGGGGAACGTGATTTTCTCACCGAACAAGATCCAAGAGACTTGGACCCTATGTGAAGCAACAAACAGGGAGGCCATGAGGTAGGGGGCGCGCCAACCCCCCCCCCCCCCAGGCACGCCCTCCACCCTCGTGGGCCCCCTGTTGCTCCACCGATGTACTTCTTCCTCCTATATATACCTATGTACCCCCAAACGATCAGATACTGAGCCAAAACCCTAATTCCACTGCCGTAACTTTCTGTATCCATGAGATCCCATCTTGGGGCCTGTTCCGGAGCTCCGCCGGAGGGGGCATTGATCATGGAGGGCTTCTACATCAACACCATAGCCTCTCCGATGAAGTGTGAGTAGTTTACCTCAGACCTACGGGTCCATAGTTATTAGCTAGATGGCTTCTTCTCTCTTTTTGGATCTCAATACAAAGTTCTCCCCCTCTCATGTGGAGATCTATTCGATGTAATCTTCTTTTGCGGTGTGTTTGTTGAGAGCGATGAATTGTGGGTTTATGATCAAGTTTATCTATGAACAATATTTGAATCTTCTCTGAATTCTTTTATGTATGATTGGTTATCTTTGCAAGTCTCTTCGAATTATCAGTTTGGTTTAGCCTACTAGATTGATCTTTCTTGCAATGGGAGAAGTGCTTAGCTTTGGGTTCAATCTTGCGGTGTGCTTTCCCAGTGACAGTAGGGGCAGCAAGGCACATATTGTATTATTGCCATCGAGGATAACAAGATGGGGTTTTCATCATATTGCATGAGTTTATCCCTCTACATCATGTCATCTTGCTTAAAGTGTTACTCTGTTCTCTTGAACTTAATACTCTAGTTGCATGTTGGATAGCGGTCGATGTGTGGAGTAATAGTAGTAGATGCAGGCAGGAGTCGGTCTACTTGTCTTGGACGTGATGCCTATATACATGATCATACCTAGATATTCTCATAAATATGCTCAATTCTGTCAATTGCTCAACAGTAATTTGTTCACCCACCGTAAAATACCTATGCTCTTGAGAGAAGCCACTAGTGAAACCTATGGCCCCCGGGTCTATCTCTATCATATTAATCTTCCAATACTCAGTTATTTTCATTGCTTTTATTTTACTTTGCATCTTTATCATAAAAATACCAAAAATATTATCTTATCATATCTATCAGATCTCACTCTCGTAAGTGACCGTGTAGGGATTGACAACCCCTTATCGTGTTGGTTGTGAGGATTTATTTGTTTTGTGTAGGTGTGAGGGACTCGCGCGCAGCCTCCTACTGGATTGATACCTTGGTTCTCCAAAACTGAGGGAAATACTTACGCTACTTTGCTGCACCACCCTTTCCTCTTCAAGGGAAAACAAACGCAAGTGCTCAAGAGGTAGCAATATCTTGCTGCAATTTATTTACATTTACTTTATTTTTCTCTTTTAATTATCTTTTGTACATTTCTCCATCAGATCTCACTCTTGTTCGCAACCGTGAAGGGACTGACAACCCCTTTTTCGCGTTGTGTGCAAGTGCTTGTTAGTTTGTGCAGGTGCATATATTGGGGGCCTTGCTTGTGCCTCCTACTAGATTGATACCTTGGTTCTTAACTGAGGAAAAATACTTATCTCTACTTTGCAGCATCACCCTTTCCTCTTCACGGGAAAAATGAGCGCAAGCTCAAGAAGTAGCAGGAAGAATTTCTGGCGCCATTGCTCTGGAGGTTCTACATCAATCCTACCAAGTACCCATCATAAAATCTCATCTCTTGCACTTACATTATTTGGAATTTGCCTCTTGTTTTCCTCTCCCCCACTTCTAAAATGTTTTAAAAAAACACAAAAATATTTGTCTTTTTATTCGCCCTTCTTTTGTTCGTCTTTTTCGTTGCTTTCCGTTTGCTTGTGTGCTAGGTTGCTTGCTTTGTCGCGATGTCTCAAGAAAATACCAAGTTGCGTAACTTTTCCAACATTAATAATAATGATTTTTTTTAGTACTCCAATTGCTCCCACCACTAGTGCAAAATCTTATGAAATTAATGCCGCTTTGTTGAATCTTATTACGAAAGAACAATTTGCTTGTCTTCCTAGTGAAGATGTCATATCCCATCTAAATACTTTCGTTGAATTGTGTGATATGAAAATGAAGAAAGATGTGGATAATGATATTGTTAAATTGAAGCTATTTCCGTTTCCATTACGAGATCGTTCTAAAACTTGGTTTTCATCTTTGCCTAAAAATAGTATTGATTCATGGAATAAGTGTAAAGATGCTTGTATTTCCAAGTATTTTCCTCCTGCTAAGATCATCTCCCTTAGGAAAGATATAATGAATTTTCAGCAACTTGATCATGAACATGTTGCACAATCTTGGGAGAGGGTGAAATTGATGATAAGAGATTACCCTACTCATGGTATAAGTTTATGGATGATCATACAATCTTTTTTATGCTGGATTGAATTTTGCATCTAGAAATCTTTTTAATTATCCCAAGGGAGGTAATTTTATGGAAATTACATTAGGAGAAGCTAATAAACTCCTAGATAATATTATGCCTAATTACTTTCAATGGCATATCGAAAGATCTTCTACTAGTAAAAAAGTGCAGGTGATTGAAGAAATTAATACTTTGAGTGGAAAGGTGGATGAACTTATGAAATTGATTGCTATTAAGAGTGCTCCTATTGATCCTAATGATATGTCTTTGTCCACTTTTATTGAGAATAATAATGAATCTATGGACGTGAATTTTGTTGCTAGGAGTAATTTTGGTAGTAACGCATATAGAGGTAATTTCAACCCTAGGACGTTTCCTCGTAATTCCTCTAATAATTATGGAAATTACAATAAAATACCCTATGATCTCGAGAACAATATTAAATATTTCCTTAATTCTCAAAATAATTTCAATCCTATGGTAGAAGAAAAATTGCTTAAGATTGATGATTTGTCTAGGAACGTTGATAGAATTCCTCTTGAGATTGATTCTTTAAAGGTTAGATATACGCCAACCAATATTGATATTAATGAGACTCTAAAAGCTATTAAAATTACTATGGATGAATTTAAAGAAAGAACCACTAGTATACGTGCTAAGCGAGATTGGTTTGTAAAAGTGTGTTCTTCTATTTCTTGTGAAAATAATGATGGAGATCTTAAAGTGATTGGTGTGACTCCTATTGAATCTTTGTTTGTTAATATAAATCTTGATAAAGATGAGACTAGAGATGAGTCAACTTTATCTAGAAGGTCTCCCAATGATTTGGAGTTTAAAGACCTTAACAAAAAAAATTGTTAAAAGTGGGATTGGAGAGGTCAAAACTTTAAGTAGCGATGAACCCACTGTTTGGATTTCAAGGATTTTAATTATGATAATTGTTCTTTGATAGATTGTATTTCCTTGCTGCAATCCATGCTAAATTCACCTCATGTTTATAATCAAAATAAAGCTTTTACTAAACATATCATTGATTCTATGATGAAATATTTTGAAAAAAAAACTTGAGTTGGAAGTTTCTATCCCTAGAAAGATTTATGATGAGTGGGAACCTACAATTAAGATTAAAATTAATGATTATGAGTGCAATGTTTTGTGTGATTTGGGTGCTAGTGTTTCCATGATTCCAAGAACTTTATGTGATGAGCTAGGTTTCCATAAACTTGATGGTTGTTCTTTGAATTTGCATCTAGCAGATTCCACTATAAGAAACCTATTGGAAGGATTAATGATGTTCTTATTGTTGCAAATAGGAATTATGTGCCCGCATATTTTATTGTGCTTGATATAAACTGCAATCCTACATGTCATATTATTCTTGGTAGACATTTCCTTAGAACGACTGGTGCAATTATTGATATGTAAGAAGGAAATATTATATTTCAGTTTACATTAAAGAAGGGAATGGAACACTTTCGAAGAAAGAAAATTAAGTTACCATATGAATTTATTATCAGGGCTACTTATGGATTTAATACCAAAGAGGACAATACCTAGATCTATGTATTATGCCTAGCTAGGGGCGTTAAACAATAGCGCTTGTTGGGAGGCAACCCAATTTTATTTTGTGTTTTTTGTTTTTGGTTCTGTTTTTCAATAAATACACATTATTACTTTTGTATTAATTGTGTTTTGGTGTTTTAATTAGTGTTTGAGCCAAGTAAGACCTTTGGGATGGTCGGATGGTCTACGGTGATAGTTGATTTGATCTTGCTGAAACACAGAAATTTTTGTGCTCATTGCCAGAATTTTGAAAAATCATAGAAACATGCTTTTGATCTAAATTTTTTACACAAGATTGATATATAAATTTCCTAGATTGTCCTAATATTTCATCATGTTTAGAGTTATAACAGTATACGAAGTTTCCAGATTGCTATAGAATGTTCTGTTTTTGACAGATTCTATTTTCTATGTGTTGTTTGCTTATTTTGATGAATCTATGGGTAGTATCGGGGCGGGGGGGGGGGGGGGTTATGTACCATGGAGAAGTTGGAATACAGTAGATATTACACCAATATAAATTTATAATGAGTTCACAACAATACCTAAGTGGTGATTTATTTTGTTATACTAACGGAGCTTATGAGTTTTCTGTTGAGTTTTGTGTTGTGAAGTTTTCAAGTTTTGGGTAAAGATTTGATTGACTATGGAATAAGGAGTGGCAAGAGCCTAAGCTTGGGGATTCCCAAGGCACCCCAAGGTAATATTCAAGGACAATCAAGCATCTAAGCTTTGGAATGCCCCGTATGTCATCCCCTCTCTTGTCTTCAATCCATCGGTAAATTTACTTGAGGCTATATTTTATTCACCGCATGATATGCGTTTTGCTTGGAGCGTCTTGTATGATATGAGTTTTTGCTTTTTAGTTTTCCACAATCATCCTTGTTGTACACACATTTTGAGAGGGACATGCATTAATCATGAATTTATTAGAATACTCTATGTGCTTCACTTATATCTTTTGAGATAGGTAGTTTGCTCTAGTGCTTCACTTATATATTTTTAGATCATAGTGGTGGTTTTATTTTATAGAAATTGATAAAATCTCATGCTTCACTTATATTATTTTTAGATTCTTTAAACAACATGGTGATTTTCTTAGGTTATGAATTTAGTCCTAATATGATGGGCATCCAAGAGGGATATAATAAAAACTTTCATATAAAGTGTATTAAATACTATGAGAAGTTTTATTCCTTGCATTTGTTTTGAGATATAAAGATGGTGATATTAGATTCATGCTAGTGAGTAATTGTGGATTGGTAGAAATACTTGTCTTAAAGTTTGTGATTCCCGTAGCATGCACATATGGTGAACCGTTATGTGATGAAGTCGGAGCATGATTTATTTTTTGATTGTCTTCCTTATGAGTTGTGGTCTGATGACCCACAACTATAGGGGATCACAATAGGTTTCGAGGGTAGAGTATCCAACCAAAATTTATTGATTCGACACAAGGGGAGCCAAAGAATATTCTCAAGTATTAGCAGCTGAGTTGTCAATTCAACCACACCTGGAAACTTAATATCTGCAGCAAAGTATTTAATAGCAAAGTAATATGATAGTAGTTGTAACGGTAGCAAAAGGTAATAGTAGCAAAAGTAATGTTTTTGGTATTTTGTAGTGATGATAGCAATAGCAACGGAAAAGTAAATAAGCGAAGAACAATATATGGAAAGCTCGTAGGCAATGGATCAGTGATGCAGAATTATGCCGGATGCGATTCATCATGTAATAGTCATAACATAGGGTGACACAGAACTAGCTCCAGTTCATCAATGTAATGTAGGCATGTATTCCGAATACAGTCATACGTGCTTATGGAAAAGAACTTGCATGACATCTTTTGTCCTACCCTCCCGTGGTAGCGGGGTCCTTACGGAAACTAAGGGATATTAAGGCCTCCTTTTAATAGAGTACCAGAACAAAGCATTAACACATAGTGAATACATGAACTCCTCAAACTATGGTCATCACCGGTAAGTATCTCGATTATTGTCACTTCGGGGTTAACGGATCATAACACATAATAGGTGACTAAAGACTTGCAAGATAGGATCAAGAACTCTCATATATTGATGAAAACATAATAGGTTCAGATCTGAAATCATGGCACTCGGGCCCTAGTGACAAGCATTAAGCATAGCAAAGTCATAGCAACATCAATCTCAGAACATAGTGGATACTAGGGATCAAACCCTAACAAAACTAACTCAATTACATGATAGATCCCATCCAACCCATCGCCGTCCAGCAAGCCTACGATGGAATTACTCACGCACGGCGGTGAGCATCATGAAATTGGTGATGGAGGATGGTTGATGATGACGATGGCGACGGATTCCCCTCTCCGGAGCCCCGAACGGACTCCAGATTAGCCCTCCCGAGAGGTTTTAGGGCTTGGCGGTGGCTCTGTATCGTAAAACACGATGATTTCTTCTCCCTGGTTTTTCTCCCCAAAAGCAAATATATAGAGTTGGGGTTGAGGTCGGAGGAGCTCCAGGGGGCCCACGAGGTAGGGGGCGCACCCTAGGGGGCAGGTGCACCCCCACCCTTGTGGACAGGTGGTGGGCCCCCTGGCCTTCATCTTTTGCAAGGATTTTTTATATTTTCCGAAAAGGTGTTCCGTGAAGTTTCATGTCATTCCAGGAACTTTTGTTTCTGCACATAAATAACACCATAGCAATTCTGCTGAAAACAGCGTCAGTCCGGGTTAGTTCCATTCAAATCATGCAAGTTAGAGTCCAAAACAAGGGCAAAAGTGTTTGGAAAAGTAGATACGTCGGAGACGTATCAACTCCCCCAAGCTTAAACCTTTGCTTGTCCTCAAGCAATTCAGTTGACAAACTGAAAGTGATAAAGAAAAACTTTTACAAACTCTGTTTGCTCTTGTTGTTGTAAATATGTAAAGCCAACATTCAAGTTTTCAGCAAAGATTATAACTAACCACATTCACAATAACGCTTATGTCTCAAGTTTACTCATATCAATGGCATAATCAACTAGCGAGCAATAATAATAAATCTCGAATGACAACACTTTCTCAAAACAATCATAATATGATATAACAAGATGGTATCTCGCTAGCCCTTTCTGAGACTGCAAAACATAAATGCAAAGCACCTTTAAAGATCAAGGACTGACTAGACATTGTAATTCATGGTAAAAGAGATCTAGTCAAATCATACTCAATGTAAACTAACAGTAATGAATGCAAATGACAATGGTGCTCTCCAACTGGTGCTTTTTAATAAAAGGATGGTGACTCAGCATAAAAGTAAATAGATAAGCCCTTTGCAGAGGGAAGCAGGGATTTGTAGAGGTGCTAGAGCTCGATTTTGAAATAGAGATGAATACTATTTTGAGCGGCATACTTTCATTGTCAACATAACAACCAAGAGATGGCGATATCTTCCATGCTACACACATTATAGGCGGTTCCCAAACAGAATGGTAAAGTTTATACTCCCCCTCCACCAACAAGCATCAATCCATGGCTTGCTCGAAACAACGAGTGCGTCCAACTAACAAGAGTCCCCGGGGGAGTTTTTTTGCAATTATTTTGATTTAGTTTGCATAAAGCATGGGACTGGGCATCCCGGTGACCAGCCATTTTTCTCGTGAGTGAGGAGCGGAGTCCACTCCTCTTAAGAATAACCCGCCTAACATTGAAGATACGGACAGCCCTAGTTGATACACGAGATATTCGAGCATACAAAACAGGATATTTATTTGAAGGATTAGAGGTTGGCATATACAAATTTACTTGGAACGGCAGGTAGATACCGTATATAGGTAGGTATGGTGGACTCATATGGAATAACTTTGGGGTTTATGCAGTTGGATGCACAAGCAGTATTCCCGCTTAGTACAGGTGAAGGCTAGCAAAAGAATGGGAAGCGACCAGCTAGAGAGCGACAACAGTCATGAACATGCATTAAAATTAATCAACACCGAATGCAAGCATGAGTAGGATATAATCCACCATGAACATAAATATCGTGAAGGCTATGTTGATTTTGTTTCAACTACATGCGTGAACATGCGCCAAGTCAAGTCAGTTAACTCATTCAGAGGAGGATACCACCCTATCATACCACATCATAACCATTTTAATAGCATGTTGGCACGCAAGGTAAACCATTATAATCTCCTAGATAATTAAGCATGGCATAAGCAACTATAATCTCTAGTTGTCATTGCAAACATGTTTATTCATAATAGGCCGAATCAGGAACGATGAACTAATCATATTTACAAAAAAAAGAGGTCGAGTTCATACCATCTTTTCTCATCTCAGTCAGTCCATCATATATCGTCATAATTGCCTTTCACTTGCATGACCGAACGATGTGAATAATAATAATAGTGCACGTGCATTGGACTAAGCTGGAATCTGCGAGCATTCAATAAACAGGAGAAGACAAGGCAATATGGGCTCTTTTGTCAGATCAACAATTATGCATATTAGAGCCACTTCAACAGTTTAATTATGGTATTCTCCTATCGACCCCCAAAGAAAAAAAATAAAACTATTTACACGGGAAAGCTCCCAACAAGCAAAAGAAGAACAGGAAATTTTTGGGTTTTCTTTTTAATTATTACTACAAGCATGGAAATTAAAACTAGCTAAAAGTTACAACTAATTTTTTTGGTTTTTCTTAAGGTTTATTAAACACACAAGAAGAAAGCATAAAAAGGAAATAAACTAGCATGGATGATACAATGAAAAAGTATGAGCACCGACATCTAGCAATGAGTGTGTGAACATGAATATAATGTCGGTGGGAAATACATACTCCCCCAAGCTTAGACTTTTGGCCTACGTTGGTCTATGCCCAAGGCTGGCCTAGCGGATATCCATAATAGTAGTTAGGGTCGTACTGCGATGAAGAAGACTCTGACTGCCACTGGTTGGCAATCATCTCCGGATCCCACTGGTAATTAGACTATCGTGGAGGATCAACTGGTGGTTCCGACTCTGGCTCTGTGGCTGGTGGAGGGTTCCAGTAGGCGTGAATGTCGTCCAGCGAGATGAGGTACTGGCCTGCAGATAAATCAAACAAGGAAGGAGCAGGCAAGGTAATAGTCTCCGGATGATGTTTAACAAAGAACAATTTGTATTTAAGCTCCCCTTCCCTATTCTTTATAATGAAATCATGTGCTACCATACTCTTATAATCTAAATAAACACGAGGCAACAATTTTTCTTCCTTCTCGTAATGCCTAATAGGTATATTAAAATGTGCAGCTAGGCGTGAAGCATAGATACCACCAACATGGGGCCCTTTGTACGGTTCAGACTCAACCGTTTAGCAATAATACCGCCCATACTCACAGAGTTATCATACAATAACCCGTGGAACAAAATAATAATATCAGGAACACTAAGGTTTCCACAGTTTCCGTGACCAATTAAGCAACGACAAGCAAATATTGCAAAGTAGCGTAAAACAGGAAAATGTATGCTAGTGATTCATGCATCGGAAACCTTCCTCGTTTCCCCTACGGTGATGGTATCAATAAACCCATCCACATCGTCACGATGTGGTTCCTCTATTTTGCCCTCGAAAGGGATCAAGCAAACTCGACAAAAATCATAAAGTGACATCTTCTTAACCACATCATATAAATGAAACTCTACTGAAGGGGGTGATTCCCTAGGATAATAGTAGAAGTTTTGCACAAAAGTATTGGTGAGTAAGAGATACTGTTCGCGTTGGTCATGGAGGAAGTCGGTGAGGCCTGCATTCTTAGCCAATTCATAAAAATCCTCATAAATCCTGGTTGCTCTCAAGAATTCATCGGAGGGCCATTCACACGGCCTAACCTCCGCGGTGTGAGGCAGATTATACTTGGGCTTCTGTGCCTCTTCATTTTGCTTTTCTCTTGAGCTTCGGCTCGATGAGCCCCTCAAAAATCTCTTCATCATTTTCTGAGAAATTCTGAAATTTTTAGTAACTTCAAAATAAAAGTAAACCAAACTCAATAATATTGATAGCAACTACTCATACAAGTGCCTAGAGCCTATATCATGCATCAAAAGTACTTGGAACCATATAAATTTGACATGCAAGCTCAAGAACATGGTCACCTACGCAGCACAAATTTGCAATGAATAAAGCACTAGAACAAAAACTAATTGGACCAATGGAGGAGTCACATACCAAGGAAACAATCTCCCCAAGCAGTTTTGTGAGAGGTGCTTTGAGCAAGGAGATCGAAAATGGCAGCAAAATGAGCTAGAACTCGTGCTTGAGCTGGATATTCGTGTTTGTGGGAGGAAGAAGGAGTGTGTGGGTGAAAGGATAAGTAGAGGAGGGCCACCGTGGGCCCACAAGGCAGGGGGGCGCGCCCAGGGGGTAGGGCGCGCCCCTGACCCTCGTGGCCAGGTGCCAGCTCCTCCTGCTGTGTTCTCAGTGCCAAATATTCTCAAATATTCCAGAAAAAATCATATTTAAATTTCAGGGCATTTGGAGAACTTTTATTTTCGGGGTATTTTTATATTGCATGGATAATTCAGATAACAGACAGAAAATACTGTTTTTATTTTTTTTAATATAAATAACAGAAAGTAAAAGTGGGGTACAGAAGGTTGTGCCTTCTAGTTTCATCCATCTCATGCTCGTCAAAAGGAATCCACTAACAAGGTTGATCAAGTCTTGTTAACGAACTCATTCCGAATAACATGGAACCGGAGAAATTTCGAATAACACTATATTACCTCAACGAGGATATGCACATCCCCAATAATAAGAATATCATATTTCTTCTTGACAGTAGGAATAGGAAATTCAGAACCTCCAAATATAATCGATGAAAATTTTCCAATAGAGGTGATACTATGAACTTGAGGTTGTTCCCTCGGAAAGTGTACCGTATGCTCATTACCATTAACATGAAAAGTGACATTGCCTTTAGTGCAATCAATAACAGCCCCTGCAGTATTAAAAAAGGGTCTTCCAAGAATAATAGACATACTATCGTCCTCGGGAATATCAAGAATAACAAAGTCCGTTGAAATAGTAACGTTTGCAACTACAACAGGCACATCCTCACAAATACCGATAGGTATAGCAGTTGATTTATCAGCCATTTGCAAAGATATTTCAATAGATGTCAACTTATTCAAATCAAGTCTACGATATAAAGAGAGAGGCATAACACTAACACCGGCTCCAAGATCGCATAAAGCAGTTTTAACATAGTTTATTTTAATGGAGCGTGGTATAGTGGGTACACCGGGATCTCCTAGTTTCTTTGGTATTCCACCCTCAAAAGTATAATTAGCAAGCATGGTGGAAATTCCAGCTTCCAGTATCTTTCTCTTATTTGTAAAAATTTCTTTCATGTACTTAGCATATGGATTCATTTTGAGCATATCAGTTAATCGCATACGCAAAAAGATAGGTCTAATCATTTCAGCAAAGCGCTCAAAATCCTCATCATCCTTTTTCTTGGATGGTTTGGGAGGAAAAGGCATGGGTTTCTGAACCCAAGGCTCTCTTTCCTTACCGTGTTTCCTAGCAACAAAGTTTTTCTTATCATAACGTTGATTCTTTGATTGTGGTTTATCAAGATCAACACCAGGTTCAATTTCTATATCATTATCATTACTAGGTTGAGTATCATCATGAACATTATCGTTAATATTATCACTAGTATCAGGTTCATTACCAGATTGTGTTTCGGCATCAGAAATAGAAATATCATTTGGATTCTCAGGTGTTTCAGCAATAGGTTCACTAGAAGCATGCAAAGTCCGATTATTTTTCTTTTTCTTCCTTTTAGAAGGACTAGGTGCATCTATATTATTTCTCTGAGAATCTTGCTCAATTCTCTTAGGATAGCCTTCAGGATACAAAGGTTCCTGAGTCATTTTACCACCTCTAGTCATAACTCTAACAGCGTTATCATTATTATTACTATTCAATTCATTAAGCAAATCATTTTGAGCATTAAGTACTTGTTCTACTTGAGTGGTAACCATACAAGCATGTTTACAAATAAGTTTAAGTTCACCTTTAACATTGGCCATATAATCACCCAAGTGTTCAAGCATATTTGAATTGTATTTCAATTGTCTACCAAAATAAGCATTAAAGTCTTCTTGCTTAGCCATAAATTTATCAAACTCATCTAAGCATGGGCTAGCAAACTTAGTAAATGGGATTTCAGCTTTATCATATCAATAGAGAGTATTTACCTTTACTACCTGTGTCAGGTTATCAAGACCATGAGTTTCTTCAATAGGTAATGGATTAAGATCACATGTTTCTTCAACAGGCGGTAAATTAAGACCATGTATTTCTTCAATAGGAGGTAAATTCTTAACATCTTCAGCTTTAATACCTTTTTCTTTCATAGATTTCTTTGCCTCTTGCATATCTTCAGGACTGAGAAATAGAATACCCCTCTTCTTTGGAGTTGGTTTAGGAATAGGCTCAGGAGTTGGTCCAGGAACTGGCTCAGGAACTGGTTCAGGAAGTGTCCAATTATTTTCATTTGTCAACGTATTATTCAATAGAATTTCAGCTTCATCCAATGTTCTTTCCCTGAAAACAGAACCAGCACAACTATCTAGGTAATCTCTGGAGGCATCGGTTAGTCCATTATAAAATATTTCAAGTATTTCATTTTTCTTAAGAGGATGATCAGGAAAAGCATTAAGTAACTTGAGAAGCCTCCCCCAAGCTTGTGGGAGACTCTCTTCTTCAATTTGCACAAAATTATATATATATCCCTTAAAGCAGCTTGTTTCTTATGAGCAGGGAAATATTTAGCAGAGAAGTAATAAATCATATCCTGGGGACTACGCACACAACCAGGATCAAGAGAATTAAACCATATCTTAGCATCACCCTTTAATGAGAACGAAAATATTTTAAGGATATAAAAGTAGTGTGTTCTCTCATCTTTAGTGAACAGGGTGGTAATATCATTTAATTTAGTAAGATGTGCCACAACAGTTTCAGATTCATAGCCATGAAAAGGATCAGATTCAACCAAAGTAATTATATCAGGATCAATAGAGAATTCATAATCCTTATCAGCAACACAGATAGGTGAAGTGGCAAAAGAAGGGTCAGGTTTCATCCTTGCATTTAGAGATTGCTTATTCCATTTAGCTAATAACCTTTTAAGTTTGTATCTATCTTTGCAAGCTAAAATAGCTAAAGAAGCATCTTTATCAAAAACATAACCCTTAGGAATAACAGGCAAGTCTTCATCATCACTTTCATCAGTATTATCAGATTCAATATTTTCACTCTCTCTAACCCTAGCAAGTTGTTCATCAAGAAATTCACCAAGTGGCACAGTAGTATCAAGCATAGAAGTAGTTTCATCATAAGTATCATGCATAGCAGAAGTGGCATCATCAATAACATGCGACATATCAGAATGAATAGCAGAAGCAGGTTTAGGTGTCGCAAGCTTACTCAAAACAGAAGGTGAATCAAGTGCAGAGCTAGATGGCAGTTCCTTACCTCCCCTCGTAGTTGAGGGATAAATCTTGGTTTTTTGGATCTCTCAAGTTCTTCATAATGATAAGCAGATATAAATCCCAATTGACTCAAAGGATAGATCTATGCTCTCCGGCAACAGCGCCAGAAAATAGTCTTGATAACCCACAAGTATAGGGGATCGCAACAATTTTCGAGGGTAGAGTATTCAACCCAAATTTATTGATTCGACACAAGAGGAGCCAAAGAATATTCTCAAGTATTAGCACAACGACACCTGGAAACTTAATATCTGCAGCAAAGTATTTAGTAGCAAAGTAATATGATAGTAGTTGTAACGGTAGCAACAGGTAATAGTAGCAAAAGTAATGTTTTTTGGTATTTTGTAGTGATGATAGCAATAGCAATGGAAAAGTAAATAAGCGAAGAACAATATATGGAAAGCTCATAGGCAATGGATTAGTGATGGAGAATTATGCCGGATGTGGTTCATCATGTAACAGTCATAAGATAGGGTGACACAGAACTAGCTCCAGTTCATCAATGTAATGTAGGCATGTATTACGAATATAGTCATACGTGCTTATGGAAAAGAACTTGCATGACATCTTTTGTCCTACCCTCCCGTGGCAGCGGGGTCCTTACAGAAACAAAGGGATATTAAGGCCACCTTTTAATAGAGTACCGGAACAAAGCATTAACACATAGTGTCAGGGATATACCCCGCGGTATGATCCGACCGGAGTTATAACCCGTCTGGGACTTAGTAAACCGGCAGGTGTTAAGGCAGGTGGTAAATCAGTTGGTGTTAAGTCAGACGGTAAACTGGCAGGTTGTTAAACCGGATGACAGTTAAGACAGATAGGTAAAACAGACAGTTAACTCAGACGGTAAACCAGCAGGTTGTTAAACTGGCTGACAGTCAAGACAGGAGTTAAGTCACATGATAACTCAGTAGACATTCTTAAACCGGCAGACCATCTTAAACCGGCACCAGTTAACTCCCGACAGACTATCTTAAACCGGCACCAGTTAACTCCTGGCAGGCAGTGGTAACTGGGTTGCCAGGAGTTATGAAGCCCGAGACTTTCTGAAGCCCAAGATGTTAAGAAGCCCAAGAAGAGAAGTCATAATAGCTAAGTCTTATGTGCGAGTTGGACTCTACATGTAACCCGCCCCTTCAACATATATAAGGAGGGGTAGGGCTCCCCAAAGAGGGAGGAGGAAGAAGAAACAATCTTAAAGGGTTAGGGTTAACTGGGAGAGCCGCTTTACGGTGACTTCCTCATGATCATAATGAGAGATAGCCTCAAACAGCATGTAGGGTTGTTACCGGATGATGTTTCCCGGGGCCCGAAGCTATCTAAACCTTTGTCTTGTGTTGCGTCTCTCGATTCCACTCAACCCCTCTCAAGCTACCACATAGATGCGTTGGCCTCACAACTAAGTCCTCACACTAGGACATCTGCCGTGACAATCCCAAGACAGTTGGTGCCCACCGTGGGGCTCAGCATACGGTGGTGTTGAGTTCTTGGAGGGATCACTTTTCAGGGATCGAGAAGCTCGTGATTGGTCAAATGAGGAAAGGATGGTTTGATGGTCAAAATCATGACTAACTTTGGAGTTTACAGCATGAGGGGTTTTGAAATCAAGAGGTTAGGGCTCCGTCGTCTGCGCCGCTAAACATGACGAGGTGATCCGCCGAAACCGATTCTACGTTGAGTCCGAGGTTGACAAAGAGTTGATCTGCTACATGGTCGGATTCGCCAAAGTTCCCCTACCGCTGGTTCAAGTCTCAAAGAGGCCACCTGATTTTCCATAAACCGGAATAGCTACTACTCCCGGGATATGACAAGGTCCGTCCAATCTGCTGACCATAGGTTTTGCAAAAATCAAGAGAAATTAAAAAAGCATCGGACGAGCTGGCACAAACCGTCGACTCTATACTGCTGCCATGATGGATGGTCCAAGTATTGTTTTTTTACCACAAGTTGCTATTATAAGCTACAGGTGTAGCTACAAGTCTACGACCTAGAAACGGATAAGACAGTAAACCGGATTCCTCGGCATGGGCCCTGCCTTGCATTCGACACGGCCGATAAACTGTCGTTTCTGCCGATTAAGCTGACGACTGTTCTGAGTTGACCCGGCCAAAACGCCTCTAGAGCTACTAAACTTGAGTCGCCGGGGGTCTGTTCACCTGCAGCCGTACTAAACCGGCCCGCTGAATGATTCGCCTCCGTCTTCACTTCCGCTGTTGTGGCCTCACATGGCCGGTGTTAAATTGTGATCCAAATTCTAGTACCGTATTGGAGTAGACGTAGTACATACGGTGTGGGCCTTTTGCGTTGGTACCGACGCGCATGAGTACAACTCGTTTACTTGTCCTACAAGGACTCCTATGTGTTGCCCCTCATATATACCCCATGTAGTCGCACCTCAGATGGCCTGTCGTCTCGTGCTTGTAATACTCCTCCTCATAGTGATTGCGCCTTCATGCGTTCGTGGTTTTCTCCCGCAAGGGTTTCCATGAAAAATCTGTGTCTCTTTGTCTCATTTATTTCTCGTTATTATCTAACAAGTGGTATACAGAGCCAAGTTTCAGATACGAGATTTGAGACGGGAGGATCAGGGTTCCCGTGTGCACCGCCGCATGTGTCTGGCGATCCGTTGATCCAAAGCCGAATCGATTTCCGCTGCTACGAAGCCGAGACCGACAAGGAGACTCACTTTGCACCGCTGCAAATATCCACCGAAGCCTAGTCTCGTTTTCAGGATCGGAGGCAAACCACGCTGCAGCCGCCAATCGCCAAGTCGCCGCGTTCGTGTTGCTTCTGCTCCCCATGAAGGTTCAAGTCTTGAGGAGATTGGATCGATCGTTGCTGCTACAACTACTACTCAGGCGAAGCAACTTTCGGTTAAGTACTAGTTGACTGCTTGTTCACGACTACAGGAGTACTAGTACTAGTTGGCTGATTGCCGTGAATTTCTTTGTCGTTTGTTTGCTACGTCCATTGCTCAATATCTACCAGGTGCTATTTATCCTATTTGGTTTGGTCCGCAAATTAATTCTTTGAAGAATTATTTCTTTCGACTTGTACTACTTTGTGTACACAGTTTTATCAACTCATGGCATCCATGAAGTACGATCTTCCGCTGCTGGACCATGACACAAGGTTTACCCTATGGAAAGTCAAGATGCGGGCGTTGTTGGCACAGTCCGACTATGATGAAGCATTGGATAGTTTTGGGAAGAACAGAATTCAGGGCTGGACTGATGAGGAGAAAGGAATTGATTGTAAGGCTTTGTCACAAATTCAACTCCATTTGCATAATAATATTTTGCAGGAAGTTTTGAGCGAGAAAACTGCCGCCGCTCTATGGTTAAAGCTGGAAGGGATTTGCATGACTAAAGATCTCACCAGCAAGATGCATCCGAATCAAAAATTATTCCTGCACAGGTTACCCAAGGGAGGTAATGTTTTGAATCATATTTCAGAATTTAAAGAGATAATATCTGATCTAGCTGCAATGGAGGTTAAGTATGAAGAGGAAGATACTGCTTTAATGTTACTTTGTTCACTGCCAAGTTCTTATACCAATTTTAGAGACACCATCTTATACAGTCGTGATACTCTCACACTTAGTGAAGTTTATGAAGCTTTGAACTCTAAGGAGAAGATGAAACTAATGGTGCCTCATGATGGTTCAAGTTCATCCCAAGCTGAGGAATTATCTGTTCGTGACAGGATAAAGGAGAATAACTCACATAATGGAAACAGAGGCAAAAGTAAGAACGGCCACAAGGGTCGGTCACAATCCAGAGACAAGAAATATTGCAGATATTGCAAGAGAGACGGGCATGACATCTCAGAGTGTTTCAAGTTGCAGAACAAGGAAAAGAGGAAAGGTAACAAACAAGGTGAAAATTCTGCTAACGTTGCTCGTGATGATAGTTCCGATGATGCTCTTGTTATTATTGCTGGATGTGCTAAGACCAATGATGAGTGGGTACTTGACATTGCATGTACTTTTCATATGTGTCCACATAGAGATAGGTTTACTACTTTTGATTCTACTAATGTTGCGGTTCCGTTTTGGGTTTTGATAATTCACCATGCAAGATTGAAGGCATAGGTTCTATTCGAATCAAGATGTTTGATGGCATAATCAGAACTTTGACAGATGTTCGGTATATTCCGAAGTTGAAGAGAAATCTTATTTCTATGAGTGCCCTTGATGCAAAGGGGTACAAATATTTAGGTGGAGATAGTGTTTTGAAGGTCACCAAAGGTTCCCTTGTTGTGATGAAAGGTGACTTAAGTTCGACCAATGGTCTTTATTACCTTCGAGGTTCTACCGTTTCAGGTAACGCTACTCCAGTTATTTCAAAGAATTGTAATTGTGATGCTGCTAACCTTTGGCATATGCGTCTTGGACATATGAGTGAACTTGGTTTAGCAGAGTTAAATAAGAGAGGTCTTCTTGATGGATATGAACCTGGTAAATTGAAATTTTGTGAGCATTGTATCTTCGGCAAGCACAAGAGGGTGAAGTTCAACACTTCGACTCATACAACTAAAGGTATTCTTGATTATGTGCATTCTGATTTATGGGGACCATCTCGCAAGAAGTCACTAGGTGGTGCTAGTTACATGCTGACTATTATTGATGATTATTCGAGAAAAGTTTGGCCTTATTTCTTGAAGCATAAATATGAAGCATTCTCAGCATTTAAGGAGTGGAAGATTATGATTGAAAGACAAACTGAAAAGAAGGTAAAGATACTTCGCACTGATAATGGTATGGAATTCTGTTCTAAGCAATTTAAGAATTATTGCAAGTCTGAAGGCATTGTCAGACATTACACCGTTCCTTATACTCCTCAACAAAACGGTGTTGCTGAGCGTATGAACAGGACCATTATTTCCAGAGCCCATTGCATGTTGTCCAATGCAGGTTTGCATAGGCGTTTATGGGCTGAGGCCGCTTCCACTGCTTGTTATCTCATTAACCGTTCACCATCTATTGCTCTTAATAAGAAAACTCCAATTGAGGTATGGTCTGCTTCACCTACTGATTATTCATAGTTGAGAGTTTTTGGTTGCACTGCTTATGCTCATGTTGATAATGGAAAGTTGGAGTCTAGGGCTGTTAAGTGCATCTTTCTTGGTTATAAGTCTGGTATTAAAGGTTTTAAATTATGGAATCCTGAAACCCAGAAGGTTGTTATTAGCAGAAACGTTATCTTTAATGAATCTGCTATGTTACATGATGTTTCATCTACTAATGTTCCCGTTGAGAGTGAACAACAGCCTATTATTCAGGAGCCTACTGTTCAGGTGGAGCATGTTATTGATTCAGGTGATACATCTGGTAATGAAATTGTTGATGCACATGATGAACCCGTCGTTAATGATGATCATGTCACTCCCACTCCAAATCAGCCTATTGTTCCACCCAGTTGGAATCTTGCACGTGACAGAGTTAGACGGGGTATTAATAAACCTGACAGGTTAATTGAAGAGTGCAATATTGTTTCTTTTGCTTTATCTGTTGCAGAAGAAATTGAAGGTAATGCTGAGCCTTCTTCATATTCCGAGGCTATTATTTCTGGTGATAGTAATAAGTGGATGACCGCTATGCATGATGAGATGGAATCACTTGAAAAGAATGGCACTTGGGATTTAGTAAAATTACCTAGAGAGAAGAAACCTATTCGTTGCAAGTGGGTTTTTAAAAGGAAAGAAGGTGTTTCTCCAAATGATGAGACAAGATATAAAGCAAGGTTAGTTGCTAAAGGTTACAGTCAGATTCCAGGTATTGACTATAACGAAGTCTTTTCTCCTGTTGTGAAGCATAGCTCTATTCGCACTTTACTCAGTATTGTTGCCATGCATGATCTTGAGCTTGAACAATTGGATGTTAAAACTGCATTCTTACATGGAGAATTAGAAGAGGATATTTATATGGAACAACCTGAAGGTTTTGTTATTCCTGGAAAAGAAAAGCTTGTCTGTAAGTTAAAGAAATCTCTTTATGGATTGAAGCAATCCCCTAGACAGTGGTACAAGAGATTTGACACCTTTATGCTCTCTCAAGGTTTCAAAAGGTCTAATTATGATAGTTGTGTTTATTTGAAAACTGTCAAAGGTTCAACTATTTATTTGCTCCTTTATGTTGATGATATGCTTATTGCTGCAAAGAGTATGTCAGAGATTAATGAACTAAAGAAGCAATTGAGTAATGAATTTGAGATGAAGGATTTGGGTGCAGCAAAGAAAATACTTGGCATGGAAATATCCAGAGATAGACCATCTGGAAAAGTATATCTAAGTCAGAAGGGATATATTGATAAAGTTCTTCGTCGTTTTAATATGCATAATGCCAAGCCAGTAAGTACTCCGTTAGCTGCACACTTCAAATTATCATCAGCTTTATGTCCTAAGTCAGATGCAGATATTGAGTACATGTCTAGAGTTCCCTATTCGAGTGCAGTTGGTTCACTTATGTATGCCATGGTTTGTTCTCGTCCTGACTTATCATATGCATTGAGTGTTGTCAGTAGATACATGGCTAATCCTGGAAAAGAGCATTGGAAAGCAGTTCAGTGGATTTTCAGATACCTGTGTGGTACTTCTAATGCTTATTTACAGTTTGGGAAAACTAGAGATGGACTTGTTGGTTTTGTTGATTCTGATTTTGCTGGTGATTTGGATAAGAGAAGATCACTCACAGGTTATGTTTTTACCATTGGTGGTTGTGCTGTGAGTTGGAGAGCAACTTTGCAGTCTATTGTGGCTTGTTCCACTACTGATGTCGAGTATATGGCTATTTCTGAGGCATGCAAAGAAGCTATCTGGTTAAGAGGTTTGTATTTTGAGCTTTGTGGAGATTCATCTTGCCCTGCCGTATTTAGTGACAGTCAAAGTGCTATATATCTTACAAAAAATCCAATGTATCATGAGAGAACAAAGCACATTGATGTCAGATATCATTATATTCGAGATGTTGTTGCTGAAGGTGATTTGAAGGTATGCAAGATAAGTACTCATGATAATCCTGCTGATATGATGACAAAGCCAGTTCCGACCAATAAGTTTGAGTTTTGCTCGGGCTTAGTTGGTATTTCTCACTAATCCTATGGACTTTGACGCACAAGGTGTTTAAGCTGATTTGGATGGAGTTATTCACTCTCTTCGACTACTGGAGGGAATTTGGCTCAAGGTGGAAATTGTTAAATTGTGATCCAAATTCTAGTACCATATTGGACTAGACGTAGTACATACGGTGTGGGCCTTTTGCGTTGGTACCTACGCGTACGAGTACAACTCGTTTACTTGTCCTACAAGGACTCCTATGTGTTGCCCCTCATATATACCCCATGTAGTCGCACCTCAGACGGTCTGTCGTCTCGTGCTTGTAATACTCCTCCTCATAATGATTGCGCCTTCGTGCGTTCGTGGTTTTCTTCTATAAGGGTTTCCACGTAAAATATGTGTCTTTTTGTCTCGTTTATTTCTCGTTATTATCTAACAGCCGGTACAGCTCCGCCGCCACTGCGTTGAGCCGCCTCCGAGTGGTGGTCCGGCCTTGAGCCGCCTTGGGTTACCCCTGCCGGTGTGGTCTCTCGGGTGAGTCGCCGAGCCCCTCCATATGGTCTGCACATCGCCGGCTCATCGCAGTGCTTCTAAGTTACCTTGCGTTTTACCTGAACCACCAACGTGCGTGGCCACGGTCGCGGCCGCAAGACGCCACCTCCGTGGCCGGCCCTACCCTCCGCAACTAGCCACTGCCACTCCGCAAGTCGCCGCCTCCATCTGCCTCGGACCCGCTAGTACGCCTCATCTCCGCGGTCACCAGCGCACCTTATCGGCCTCGCCGTCTGCCTTGGCCCCCCTGGTCGAGCCGCCTTCAACTTGAGCCCTCGTCGAGTCGGATCGTTGTGTCATCCAGTTGTTGTCACCGGCCTTGGCTGCTGGTGCGGGCTGCCTCACTCTGCTCCTGTTGTGCCCGGGCTGCAGCCGCCTCTGCCTCAACCCGCTTCTGTTGCGTCGCCACTGCCTTGAAGCATCGCCCGCGCTGTACCGCACTGAGCCGGCCTCTTCTGCCGCACCTCCGAGTGGCTTGCCTAAGCCTCCGCTACCTCTAGCAACCCATCGCCTCGCCGTAAGCCGGCCGTTGCTAGACAGCATCTGCTCCGTAGGCTGCCCCGTGGCCGTTTTCTTTGCCTCTGTTCCATGAACTGCCCTGCACCAACTTCCACAGCTGCGCCCGGGGTGACTTGCCAGGAGTTGAGCCATCTCGAATCTCCAGAGGACTCCTCGTGCCGCTGAGCTAACCCGGTCGTGTGGCCTCTGCAGCAATCTGCTTTGCCAACTCATCGGGGTTGTCACGGCCGCTTTCCTTTATCCCGCGCCTCTGCTGTTGTCGGGTTACCTCCGACGCTGCGGCCGCTTCCGCCTCGTCAAGTCGTCAATGGAGAGCTATAGCCCGGCGCTATCATCCGCCACTCTTGTACGCCTGAATCCGCTGCCCCGTCGGCCACGCTTGTTTCCCGCGCTCGCCGGCTCGCGGATCCGCCCACGCACCGGTTCGTCGTTAGCGCCGTCTCCGCTGGTCTCCACGAGCCGTCGTCTCTGTTTCGATGCTCGTCTACAACCACCGTTCGCATCTGCCTCTGTGGACCGGCCCTCGACGGGGCTTGCTGACCCGTTCGACTCACCGCTCGCCCGCGGGCTCCAACCCGCCGCCGGTCGCAGTTCCCGCGGGCTCGTCTTCCAAGCCGCTGGGCGGTTTACCCGGCCTCCGCGTCAAATCCTCTGCTAACTCGCCGGGTCGGCTGCCATGGAAATATTGGTCAAGCAAGTGGCCCTCGCAGGAGATAAGAACATGTTATAAAGCTGCCAATGAGCGGGCCCTACCAGGATGTGTGTGGTCTGCCTGAGGGGTTGACGCGCAAGCTGCATCTAATGACCTGGTGCAAATCAAAACACAGGAGGAGCATGCGATGTTAAAATAATGGAGATGCGTGCAGGCCAGCCACAACTACTACTGCAAGAGTTGGAATCAGTCGCAGACCAACATGTCATAATTTTTCAATGGCCGCCGGCCGTGCGATGAATAGTTGCAATCTCGGGATCGATAAGCCCAGAGGTCATTACGTGTGTAATGGCATAATCCATCCAAAGAAAGATCGTAGAGACAGAGCAGTAAGGCAAGCACACAGAGGTTGTACCAGCGCTCGCAACGTACTGGATCCCTAGATGACACACACTGAATTGTTAAACCGGGAGTCCGGTTTGCATGGACACATCAGGTTATCCGGCGGACCCGAGTAAAATTATTGCTATATGGTTCAATCAACAAATCGGAGGCCGCGCCAAATGTTCGTCCGCATTGAGTTGTCCAACAGAAAGCGGCAATAAGCATAAATCTTGATGTCTGATCGGTCTAGTTATTTAAACTTGGTTTGCGCCATCAGTATCGTTCAACAAAAAATACCAGGTGTTATCCTTTCTATATATTTTAGCAGTACATTTTTATTCCTCTGAGCACTATTACACTGCCCTGTTGGTGTTTTTATATACAAGTAAAATTATTGTTATATTGCGGGTATAAAGCACGCACTGGCAACATTCTACAATGGCGTTCTCCTCCGTGTCACATTACCCGATGAACGGACGGTCGGTTCACGCGTCCGCACTGGTTTACAACGCGGAGGACAACTTGCTCGTCCGCACCGGTTTACAATGTCGCAGCCGATTCATTTGTCTATTCCCACTGCCGGCTCGGCCGTGATTGATTTCAGCTTTACCGGGATGATCATCAACTCCACGGTGGATAATTTCTGGCCTAACATATTAGGTGACATCCATCCAATATATTTTTATATTTTGCTTTCTTTAAAAAGAGCAATTACTCCGGCTTGCAAAGTTATTTAATGCAGGACCTTAAACCGCCATATTGGTGCAAATTTAAATGCCGTCAGAAAATTTCTGGCTTAAAAAGAAGGATTGCCGTTTAAAATCCGGCTCAAGGGAAAGCTATCTCCCACAAAGCTTTGAAGCTCTCAATATCCGGTTCGAAATTCCGGTTAAAAAGAATTCATCTCTCGCAAGTTCGAGTTCTCAGAAAAATTAAAGGGACCAAAGAGAGTCTGCTGCACAGCACAGCTCAAACATAGGTACCCCTTGAGCACAGCTCACAATATCATTTGGGGTCTTGGTCGTTTTCGAACCATAGCTACACCTCTTGATCCGGCTATCAAGCCAATATTATCATAAGAGCACAGCTCTGGTTATTTCGGTAATCCGGCTATCAAGCCAATATTATCATAAGGGGCCAAAGAGAGTCTGCTGCACAGCACAGTTCAAACATGGGTATCCCTTGAGCACAACTCACAATATCACTTGGGAGCTATGTTCGAACCATAGTCACACCTCTTGATAGGCTTAAAGCCACCAGGGAAATCACTTGGGGGCTCTGGTCGTATCCAAACCATAGCTTATACACTCTTGATAGGCTTAAAGCCACTAGGGAAATCACTTGGGGGCTCTGGTCGTATCCAAACCATAGCTTATACCATCTTGATAAGCATAAGGGCACCAGGAAAATCATTTGGGGGCTTGGTCATATCCGAACCATAGCTACACGTCTTGATAGGCATAAGGCCACCAGGGAAATCATTTGGGGGCTATGGGTTCGAACCATAGTTACACCTCTTGATAGGCATAAGGGCACTAGGGAAATCACTTGGGGGCTTGGTCATATTCGAACCATAGCTACACCTCTTGATCGGCGCAATGCCATAATTATGACTACATGGGGGCTCTAGTCGTATCCGAACCATAGCTTAAACCCTCTTGATCATACATATACATCATCATATATTACATCATACATCATCATTACATCATCATAGCATGTATCATATGTGCATGGATATACCGGCTTATAGGGCAGGAATCGGTTTTCAAACCAGGTCATATTATTCAAATCTTTAATAGCCAACATGGCTGGATTTATCAATAACCAGTATTATGATTAAGGTTTTCAAAGTCGCTTTAGCGCAATGACTATCATATTATCAATGGATATGATTTATTCTACAATTGAAGGAATAGTCCCGAGTCGCTGCAGGCTTACGACCCGGTACTTGGGGGACACCTTATTCAAGTTGGGATTACATAAAATACACAAGTCTCATGTCGCTGCAAGCATGCACCATGACACTTGGGGGCTAATGCAAAGTCATTGTTTGCTCACTTATTGAAGACCCGACTCATCACATCGTAATGAGCCGGCCCTTGGGGGCTACCAATTTTTCCTGTCAACAAATCAAGGTACACACATTTTCATCTATTATTGAAGGATCCACTACTCAGTTGGTAAAGCACAAAGCTCTCAACCTTGTGGATGTGGGTTCAAGCCCCATGATGGGGGTTACACCGTATAAGTTTATTCTCAATGAAGTATATATAAAGTATCAGCTCAATATTATCTTACTGAGCCGGCCCTAGGGGGCTACACGTTGCTGTTCAAGTCTACATGATCATATCTATAAAGTCCATGCTCCTTATTGCATAATGACCCGGCCCTTGAGGGCTACACTGGTTGAAGTTTTTATAAGCATAAGGCAATTTCAAGTCCCAGGTTGCTGCAAGCATGACAACCCGGTACTTGGGGGCTACATATGTGGAATACTCCGTTCTGACTAGTGATTGAGATGAACAACCTGGATTTCTTCAAGCTTGTGACATTCATATTGAAGCAAGTCTTAAAGTTGTTGCTATGCTACCTTCTTAAGACTTGGGGGCTACAAGTGATAGGCATATAAGAGGTATATATTCAAAACTGATGTTAACAAACAGTTCTGATCCGGTGCCATCAATATTCTTAAACCGGCAATTTTGGCAATGGTAAACCGATAAAGTTTTACATTATTAAACCGGCAAGTTTTATATTCTTAAACCGGCTGAAGGTCAAATGAGTATTTCAAAGGCCAATATTTTTGTTAAGCATTGGGAGCTGAAGTCAAAAGAGTTATTCTTCACAATATTTCTCTGTGACAAACCAATGTCAGCAAATTGATTATGAAGCTGGTCTATTGACTCGGATTTTACAGAAGAAGGAAGTGACAAGGACTTAAGGATGATCAGGATCAGTTTAACATGGACAAATCCAAATTAAACTGGGGGCTAATGTCGGGGATATACCCCGCGGTATGATCTGGCCGGCGTTATAACCCGTCTGGGACTTAGTAAACCGGCAGGTGTTAAGGCAGGTGATAAACCGGTTGGTGTTAAGTCAGACGGTAAACCGGTAGGTTGTTAAACCGGCTGAGAGTTAACACAGACAGGTAAAATAGACAGTTAACTCAGACGGTAAACCGGCAGGTTGTTAAACCGGCTGACAGTTAAGACAGGAGTTAAGTCAGATGATAACTCAGCAGACATTCTTAAACCGGCAGACCATCTTAAACCGGCACCAGTTAACTCTCGGCAGACTATCTTAAACCGGCACCAGTTAACTCCCGGCAGGCAGTGGTAACTGGGTTGCCAGGAGTTATGAAGCCTGAGACGTTATGAAGCCCAAGATGTTAAGAAGCCCAAGAAGAGAAGTCATAATAGTTAAGTCTTAAGTCCGAGTTGGACTCTACATGTAACCCGCCCCTTCAACATATGTAAGGAGGGGTAGGGCTCCCCAAAGAGGGACGAGGAAGAAGAAGGGTTAGGGTTAACTGGGAGAGCCGGTTTACGGTGACTTCCTCATGATCATAATGAGAGATAGCCTCAAACAGCAAGTAGGGTTGTTACCGTATGATGTTTCTCGGGGCCTGAAGCTGTCTAAACCTTTGTCTTGTGTTGCGTCTCTCGATTCCACTCAACCCCTCTCAAGCTACCACATAGATGCGTTGGCCTCACAACTAAGTCCTCACACTAGGACATCTGCCGTGACAATTCCACAACACATAGTGAATACATGAACTCCTCAAACTACGGTCATCACCGGTAAGTATCCCGATTATTGTCACTTCGGGGTTAACGGATCATAAAACATAATAGGTGACTATAGACTTGCAAGATAGGATCAAGAACTCTCATATATTGATGAAAACATAATAGGGTCAGATCTGAAATCATGGCACTTGGGCCCTAGTGACAAGCATTAAGCATAGCAAAGTCATAACAACATTAATCTCAGAACATAGTGGATACTAGGGATCAAACCCTAGCAAAACTAACTCGATTACATGATAGATCCCATCCAACCCATCATCGTCCAGCAAGCCTACGATTGAATTACTCACGCACAGCGGTGAGCATCATGAAATTGGTGATGGAGGATGGTTGATGATGTAGCGACCAGACCTCAAACGGTCCAATCTCTATGCTCAGGTGTCTTCCCTGGATCAGTAATACTGACACCACACAGTACTTGAAGGATTTATAACAGAGTGGCAATCACACACTTATTACATCGAGAGTCTCAAAAGAGAACTTATTACAATAAATATGGCTTAAGGCCATCTAATAACGATAACAGCGGAAGGCTTGGAAGATAAGTGAGTCCATCAACTCCAACGGCATCACTGAGTATAGAACCACGACCTAAAAGGCACCTTACTCGTCATTTGAAAAGTCTACAACATGAACATTGCAACCTGAAACGGGTCAGCACATGGAATATGCTGGCAATGTAACACATAGAGAGCAATGAAAGAAATAGGCTATACTACATGCATATTTGGCTGGTGGAAAGCTCTATGGTTACAGTTTTGCGTAAAGCCAATTTTTCCCTACTGCAAAGGAATAAATTTTATTTAACTATCATGGTAGTTGTTAAACATTGAGAATGGTTGACAGCATTCTCAATCCCAAATTAAGCATCATCATTAAAACCCAGCAAAATTAATTAGAGTAACATGATGAGATTCACATGATAATCCAAGTACTAGATACTCAAGATGTCCATAACCGGGGACACGGCTAACCATGATTAGTTTATACACTCTGCAGAGGTTTGCGCACTTTTCCCCACAAGATTCGATCTCCTCCGTTAGGATTCTCGCACTACATGGTGTTTGAGAAACGGATGACCGAGACATAGTCTTTCAGAAGCGCTAGCACCTTACGATCGGGTAGAACGTACCAACCTACATCCCCTACATCTGCTAGTCTACCACTGTAAGAGTTCGCACGACTTAGTCAACTATGCTAGAGCCCATAGTAGCTTGTGGCTGCACACGGAAGTTTCTAGTATGAATAATCTCATGATCCCTTTGAGCCTGGGTGGCGGTCCAAAAGAAAAACAGGCAATCGCTGGAATACCCAGGTGCCTCAATCCACCCAGATATGTGTTTAAGTTGCCACCTTACATAAACCATTAAATTATCAATCTCACATCTGTCATGGATTTCACTCACCCAATCCACGTCTACTAGCATAGCATGGCATAATAAGCAAACGTAGAAGTAACTCCCAAAGGTTTGATAATAAACAGGTAATAGGTACTACTTCAACTACTTCCCAAACCCACAATTTAGTTAGATCCTAATCATGCAATGTGTGAGGGTTGATCTAATGCAATAAAACTGGGTAGTAAAGAGGTATGATCAAAGTGTTACTTGCCTTGCTGATGATCCGTGAAACCTAGCGATTCGAAGTAGCAAGCGGCACAATCCAGGTACTCTATCGCAAACAAACAAGCATATAATAAGTACTCAAGTAATGCAAAGGTAAAACTCGAATAAAAGATCTAACCAAAAAGTTCAACTTAAGAACTCCGGTTGGCAAAAGAACCAAATTGAACGAAGCAACGAAAGACAAACAGCAAAAGACACAGGCTTCGTTTACTATTCTGGATCTAGGGCAATTTTTTACAGAGGCAAAAACTTGCTTGAGTTGGTTAAACGGAAAGAGGGTTTCGAGACGAAACTCTAGGCGCTTGAATCGCCTGATTCCGATAAATCGCGATCAGAAAAATCGCGGATTTAATCCGAGAGAAGAAAAATGACGAACAGGTTAAAGAACGAACGTTCGTTAACTGGAACTAAATGATGAACACGTTCGTTAAAACGAACGAATGAGCGAACGCTCGCTAAATAAATAAACCAGAAAAACCGACCTATTTAAAAAAACGAAAACTAGGGTTTTCTAAAAAAACTGAAACGACTTTTCTCAGAAAACCGGGGTGGCGGCTACCTCGGCTCGGGGCTCTGGCGGGGCTCCGGGCAGCGGCGGGTGGTGCGGGGCGGTGGGGCGGCGGCTCCGGGCGGAGGCTGCGGCGTGCGGCAGGCGGCGCGGGGCGGCGGCTGCGGGCGGCGTGGGGAGGCGGCGGAGGTGTCGGGCTGCAGAGGGGTCCGGCGGACTTGGGGAAGGGGGCGGCCTCGGGAGGCGTGTCCTCCCCGGACTCGGCGGCGGCGGCGGTCGGGACTCCTGTCCCGACCCGGGCGGGAGGCGGCGGCAGGCTGAGCCGGCCTGGCTTGGCTGGGCCCTTGGCCCAGTCGGGCGCGGGGTCTCTTTTTTTTAAACAATAACGCCGCAACTAAAAAAATTCTAGAAAAATAAATAAAATTCTAAAAATGCCAAAACAAATTTTCACCGTCTAAATAAAATATTTAGAACAGGATGAACATTTTCTTGGCCCTAAACGCAATTTTTAAGAACGTGCAATTTTTCCTGAATTCAAATAAAATAGCAAATAAAATCAAGAAAATCTTATTTGATTTTTTTTATTAAATCCTCAATATTTCTTTATTTTGGGAAAGTCATTTTATTCCCTCTCTCATAATTTTTATAATAGAAATAATTGAAGATAAAATAAATAAAATCAAATGATCCTATTTTTCAAAATTTGAGACAACTCAAATATGAAAATAATGAAATCCCCAACTCTCTCCGAGGGTCCTTGAGTTGCGTGAAATTTCTAGGATCAACCAAAATGCAAATAAATATGACATGCAATGATGATCTATTGTATAACATTCCAAATTGAAAATTTGGGATGTTACAAACCTACCCCCCTTAAGATGAATCTCGCACTCGAGATTCGGGTTGGCTAGAAAATAGGTGATGGTGGTCCTTCAACAGATCTTCCCCTCGTTCCCAGGTGGCTTCATCTTCCGTGTGGTGGCTCCACTGAACATTGCAAAACTTGATAACCTTGCTGTGGGTGACTCGGCTGGCATACTCAAGAATTTTGACTGGTTTCTCTTCATAGGTCAAGTCACTGTCCAACTGAATCGCTTCCAGCGGCACTGTATCCCTTAGCGGTATATCAGCCATCTCTGTGTGGCACTTCTTTAATTGGGAAACGTGGAACACGTCGTGAACTCCTGACAATCCTTCAGGCAATTCCAACTTATAAGCTACTTCTCCCATATGCTCCAAAACCTTGTATGGTCCTACAAAATGTGGCGCGAACTTTCCCTTAACTCCAAAGAGCTTAACTCCTCGAAGTGGAGATACTTGAAGATAAACCCGGTCTTCGACTTTGTAAACTGTCTCCTTGCGTTTTGAATCTGCGTAGCTCTTCTGCCTGGACTGGGCTACCTTGAGCCTATCGCGAATCAATTTTACGTTCTGTATAGACTCCTTAATCAGATCTGGTCCAAACAACTGGTGGTCTCCAACTTCATCCCATGACAACGGGGTCCTGCACCTCCTTCCATACAAGGCTTCGAAAGGGGCCATCTTCAAACTAGATTGATAACTGTTGTTATAGGAGAACTCAGCGCATGGAAAATTCTCGTCCCAGCTAGATCCATAATCTAGCGCACAAGCTCTCAGCATATCCTCCAAAATCTGATTGACTCTCTCGGTCTGTCCATCTGTCTGTGGATGGAAAGCTGTAATGAACTCTAGCCTGGTACCCAAAGTTTCGTGCAACTGATTCCAGAACTTTGAGGTAAACTGGGTTCCTCTATCTGATACAATGCTCCTTGGAACTCCGTGCAGACATACGATTCTGGTCATGTATATCTTTGCTAACTTGGCACTGGTATAGGTAGTCTTCACTAGAATGAAATGAGCTACCTTTGTCAAACGATCGACTACAACCCAAATCAAGTCATAGCCTGAACGAGTTCTGGGCAGTCCGGTGATAAAATCCATGCCTAGCTTATCCCACTTCCATTCGGGTATCGGCAATGAATGTAGCAATCCTGCTGGCTTCTGATGCTCTGCCTTTACTCTCTGACATACATCACAAACGGCTACATATTCCGCAATATCCTTCTTCATTCCTGTCCACTAGAAATATCCTTCAAATCCAAATACATCTTGGTATTTCCTGGGTGAATCGAATATGGTGAATCATGGGCCTCTTGCAGAATTAACTTCCTGATCTCCGAATCATTAGGCACATAAACACGGTCTTCAAACCATAAGGTATCGTGTTCATCCTCATGAAATCCTTTAGCTTTTCCTTTGATTATTTTCTCCTTAACAGAAGCAATCTCCTTGTCAGTCTTCTGGGCTTCTCTGATCTTATCCATCAAAGTAGATTGAATCTCCAATGCTGCTACATAGCCTCTCGGAACCATCTCACGAAGATTCTCGGCTAACTCCCTTGGTAAACCTCCCATCATTAAGGTGTTGACATGACTTTTACGGCTCAACGCGTCAGCTACTACGTTAGCCTTTCCGGGGTGATAATGCAATCTCATATCATAATCCTTGATGAGTTCCAACCATCTCCTTTGTCTGAGATTCAACTCCTTCTGTGTGAAAATATACTTCAAACTCTTGTGATCCGTGTACACCTCACAATGGTTTCCAATGAGAAAATGTCTCCAAGTCTTCAATGCATGCACTATGGCTGCTAACTCCAAATCATGCGTAGCATAATTCAACTCATGAGGCTTAAGCTGTCGTGAGGCATAGGAAACAACTCTTACTTCTTGCATAAGTACTGCTCCAAGTCCTCGACGTGAAGCGTCGCAATACACCTCAAAATCCTTGGTTTGATCTGGCAAAATCAACACTGGTGATGTAACCAAGCGTTTCTTCAACTCCTAGAAACTGCCTCACACTCCTCGGTCCATATGAACTTGGTATCCTTCTTCAATAACTCCATCATAGGCTTTGCAATCTTCGAGAAATTTTCAATGAATCTCCGTTAGTATCCTGCTAGTCCAAGAAAACTCCGGATCTCTCCAACTGTAGTTGGGGCTTCCTAATTTGTCATAGTGTCAACCTTAGTGTGATCTACTGCTATACCTTCTCCAGATATAACGTGTCCAAGGAATCCAACATCTTTCAACCAAAACTCACATTTGCTAAACTTGGCATATAACTGATGTTCTCTGAGCTTACCAAGTACCAAACGCAAATACTCCTTATGCTCCTCTTCATTTTTCAAGTAAACCAGGATATCATCAATGAACACTACGACGAACTTATCCAAAAACTCCATAAATACTTTGTTCATCATGTTCATGAAATATGCAGGTGCGTTAGTCAGGCCAAATGACATAACGGTATACTCGTACAGCCCATACCTGGTGGTAAAAGCCGTTTTAGGTATGTCCTGTTCTCGAATCTTCAACTGATGGTATCCTGATGGCAGACCGATCTTGGAAAATACCTTAGCTCCTTGCAATTGATCAAACAGATCATTGATCATCGGTAGTGGGTACTTGTTCTTGATGGTTACTTCATTCAATCCTCGATAATCAACAACCGTCCTTAACGATCCATCCTTCTTCTCTACTAGAAGTACTGGCGATCCCCAAGGTGAAGAACTTGGGCGGATATATCCTTTATCCAGTAACTCCTTAATCTGCTACTTAATCGCTTCCAAATCCTTTGCGGACATTCTATATGGTCTGTTAGATATTGGCACCGTGCCTGGCAAAAGCTCAGTCAAAAACTCAATATCTCTATCCGGTGACATGTCTGGCAACTCTTCTGGAAATACATCAGGGAAATCCTTCACTACTGGTACTTCCTCCTGCACAACTCCTGTTAGGCAATTTACTTGAGTCCTTTTCGACACATGCCGGGATACATACTTGATCCTTCTCCCTTCTGGGGTGGTAAGCAAAATTGACTTACTGGCACATTCAATGTTCCCTTCATACTTTGATAACCAATCCATGCCTAATATCACATCCAATCCTTGATATTCCAATACTATTAGGTCCGATGGAAATATGTAGTTACCAATCCTTAATGGTAACCGATCACACCATAGACTAGCCATATACTCTGCTCCAGGCGAGGTTACTAACATGGGTGACCTAAGGGCTTGGGTTGGCAATTTATACTTATCCACAAATCCCCTTGATATGTATGAATGCGATGCACCAGTATCAAAAAGAACGAGTGCAATAAATGACTTAACGAAAAACTTACCTATTACTGCATCGGGCTGGGCTTCAACTTCCTCCACATTTACGTGGTTCACCTGTCCCCTGTTGAAAGGGTTCGGCTTCTTCCCAAAGCTTCCATTGCCATTTCCATTCTGGGCTTCAGGACATTCATTGGCATAATGTCCGGTCTTCTGGCACTTAAAGCAAGTGACTTGGCTCAGGTCTCTCTTGGCTGGGGTTGATGGGTTTGTCCGGTTCTGGCCGTTGCTTCCTCCATTCCCATTACCATTCTTGGTGCCATTATGATTGTGCGAGCTACCTCCTCCATGGGTATGCTGAAAAAGTCCTCTCGGTCTAGGGGTAAAATGTGGCTTCTACTGAGCTCCAGAATTGTACTTCCCTTGTCCATACTTCCTCCTGCGGTTCACAATTTGCTGCTGCTTCCCTTCAATCATGAGAGCACGATCTACCAACTCCTGGTAGTTGTTGAAGGTTGCTACCATCAACTACATTCTCAACTCATCATTCAGTCCTTCCAGAAACTTCTCCTACTTAGCTGCATCTGTAGCAACGTCATCTGGGGCATAACGTGCTAGCTTACTAAAGTCCTCCACATACTGGCCAACTGTCCGTCCTCCTTGGTGCAAGTTGCGAAACTCTCGCTTCTTCATGGCCATAGCTCCTACTGAAACATGGGCAGTACGGAAAGCCTGCTGAAACTGGTCTCATGTGACAGTGTCGTCAGGGAAAGTGGTTGTGAAATTCTACCACCATGATGTTGCGGCTCCTTCAAGCTGGTGTGCGGCAAACTTCAGCTTTTCCGCATCTGTGCATCCTGCCGTGGTCAACTCCCTTCAGAAGCGCTAGACATAGTCTTTCAGAAGCGCTAGCACCTTACGATCGGGTAGAACGTACCAACCTACATCCCCTACATCTGCTAGTCTACCACTGTAAGAGTTCGCACGACTTAGTCAACTATGCTAGAGCCCATAGTAGCTTGTGGCTGCACACGGAAGTTTCTAGTATGAATAATCTCATGATCCCTTTGAGCCTGGGTGGCGGTCCAAAAGAAAAACAGGCAATCACTGGAATACCCAGTTGCCTCAATCCACCCAGATGTGTGTTTAAGTTGCCACCTTAGATAAACCATTAAATTATCAATCTCACATCTGTCATGGATTTCACTCACCCAATCCACGTCTACTAGCATAGCATGGCATAATAAGCAAACGTAGAAGTAACTCCCAAAGGTTTGATAATAAACAGGTAATAGGTACTACCTCAACTACTTCCCAAACCCACAATTTATTTAGATCCTAATCATGCAATGTGTGAGGGTTGATCTAATGCAATAAAACTGGGTAGTAAATAGCTATGATCAAAGTGTTACTTGCCTTGTTGATGATCCGTGAAACCTAGCGATTCGAAGTAGCAAGCGGCACAATCTGGGTACTCTATCGCAAACAAACAAGCATACAATAAGTACTCAAGTAATGCACAGGTAAAACTCGAATAAAAGATCTAACCAGAAAGTTCAACTTAAGAACTCCGGTTGGCAAAAGAACCAAATCGAACGAAGCAACGAAAGACAAATGGCAAAAGACACAGGCTTCGTTTACTATTCTAGATCTAGAGAAATTTTTTACAGAGGCAAAAACTTGTTTGAGTTGGTTAAACGGAAAGAGGGTTTCGAGACGAAACTCTGGGCGCTTGAATCGCCTGATTCCGATAAACGAGCGAAAAGTTAAACTAAAACGAACATCGGATCAGAAATTGCGATCAGAAAAATTGCGGATTTAATCCAAGAAAAGAAAAATGATGAACAGGTTAACGAACGAACGTTCATTAACTGGAACTAAACGATGAACGCGTTCGTTAAAACGAACGAACAAGCGAACGCTCGCTAAATAAATAAACCGGAAAAAACGATCTATTTAAAAAAACGAAAACTAGGGTTTTCTAAAAAAACAGAAATGGCTTTTCTCAGAAAACCGGGGCAGCGGCTACCTCGGCTCGGGGCTCCAGCTGGGCTCCGGGCGGCGGCGGGTGGTGTGGGGCGGCGGCTCCAGGCGGCGGCAGGGGCGGCAAGCGGCACGGGTGGCGCCTGCGGCGTGCGGCGGCGGCGGGAGGCGGCGCGGGCGGCGTGGGGAAGCGGCGGCGGTGTGGGGCTGCAGGGGGCGGTCTGGCTGGGTTATAAAGGGGGGCGGGGAGTCCGGCGGACTGGGGGAAGGGGTCGGCCTCGCGAGGCGTGTCCTCCCCGAACTCGGAGGCAGGGGCGGTCGGGACTCCTGTCCCGACCCGGGCGGTAGGCGGCGGCAGGCTGGGCAGCCTGGCTCGGCTGGGCCCTTGGCCCAGTCGCGCGCGGGGTCTCTCTTTAAAAAAACAATAACGCTGCAACTAAAAAAATCTAGAAAAATAAATAAAATTCTAGAAATGCCAAAACAAATTTTCATCGTCTAAATAAAATATTTAGAACAGGATGAACATTTTCTTGGCCCTAAATGCAATTTTTGAAAACGTGCAATTTTTCCTGAATTCAAATAAAATAGCAAATAAAACCAAGAAAATCTTATTTTATTTTTTATTAAATCTTCAATATTTCTTTATTTTGGGAAAGTCATTTTATTCCCTCTCTCATAATTTTTATAATAGAAATAATTGAAGATAAAATCAATAAAATCAAATGATCCTATTTTCAAAATTTGAGACAACTCAAATATGAAAATAACGTAATCCCCAACTCTCTCCAAGGGTCCTTGAGTTGCGTGAAATTTCTAGGATCAACCAAAATGCAAATAAATATGACATGCAATGATGATATATTGTATAACATTCCAAATTGAAAAATTTGGGATGTTATGGATGATGACGATGGCGATGGATTCCCCTCTCCGGAGCCCCGAACGGACTCCAGATTAGCCCTCTCGAGAGGTTTTAGGGCTTGGCGGTGGCTCCGTATCGTAAAACGCGATGATTTCTTCTCCCTGATTTTTTTCTCCCTGAAAGCAAATATGTAGAGTTGGGGTTGAGGTCGGAGGAGCTCCATGGGGCCCACGAGGTAGGGGCCGCGCCCTAGGGGGGCAGGCACGCCCCCAACCCTTGTGGACAGGTGTTGGGCCCCCTGGTCTTCATCTTTTCAAGGATTTTTTATATTTTCCGAAAAGGTGTTCCATGAAGTTTCAGGTCATTATGAGAACTTTTGTTTCTGCACATAAATAACACCATAGCAATTCTGCTCAAAACAGCGTCAGTGCGGGTTAGTTCCATTCAAATCATGCAAGTTAGAGTCCAAAACAAGGGCAAAAGTGTTTGGAAAAGTAGATACGTCAAAGACGTATCACGGTAGGGGACAAGCGATGGTCTTTTCCTACCAATCTATCCCCCTAGGAGCATGCGTGTAGTAATTTGTTTCGATGACTAATAATTTTTGCAATAAGTATGTGAGTTCTTTATGACTAATGTTGAGTCTATGGATTATACGCACTCTCACCCTTTCACCATTGCTAGCCTCTCTAGTACGACGCAACTTTCGTCGGTGCATTAAACCTACCATTTACCCTTCCTCAAAAGAGTCCCCATACCTACATATTATGGCATTTCCATAGACATTCCGAGATATATTCCCATGCAACTTCCACCATTTCATTGTGCTACCTCTTCAGCATGCGTTGGTTTTCCCTTGAAGAGGAAAGGGTGATGCAGCAAAGTAGCATAAGTATTTCTCTTAGTTTTTGAGAACCAAGGTATCAATCCAGTAGGAGACTACACGCAAGTCGCCTAGTACCTGCACAAACAATCAAGAACCTTGCAACCAACGCGATAAAGGAGTTGTCAATCCCTTCACGGCCACTTGCGAAAGTGAGATCTGATAGAGATAATAAGATAAATATTTTTGGTATTTTCATTGTATAGATTGGAAAATAAAGATTGCAAAATAAATAGTAAACTAGAATTATAGATCGTAAACTTATATGATGTAAAGAGACCCGGGGGCCATAGGTTTCACTAGTGGCTTCTCTCATGATAGAATGTATTACAGTGGGTGAACAAATTACTGTCGAGCAATTGATAGAAAAGCGCATAGTTATGAGAATATCTAGGCATGATCATGAACATAGGCATCACGTATGTGTCAAGTAGACCGAAACGATTCTATATCTACTACTATTACTCCACACATCGACCGCTATCGAGCATGCATCTAGAGTATTAAGTTCATAAGAACAGAGTAACGGATTAGGCCAGATGACATGATGTAGAGGGATAAACTCAAGCAATATGATATAAACCCCATCTTTTTATCCTCGATGGCAACAATACAATACATGCCTTGCTGCCCCTACTGTCACTAGGAAAGGACACCGCAAGATTGAACCCAAAGCTAAGCACATCTCCATTGCAAGAAAGATCAATCTAGTAGGCCAAACTAAACCGATAATTCAAAGAGACTTGCAAAGATATCAAATCATGCATATAAGAATTCAGAGAATAACCAAATATTGTTCATAGATAATTTTGATCATAAACCCACAATTCATCGGATCTCGACAAACACACCGCAAAAAGAATTACATCGAATAGATCTCCAAGAACATCGAGGAGAACTTTGTATTGAGAACCAAAGAGAGAGAAGAATCCATCTAGCTAATGACTATGGACCCGAAGGTCTATGGTAAACTACTCACACATCATCGGAGAGGCTGTGGTGTTGATGTAGAAGCCCTCCTTGATCGAATCCCCCTCCAGCAGATCGCTGGAAAAGGCCCCAGATGGGATCTCACGGGTACAGAAGGTTGCGGCGGTGGAAAAGTGGTTTCATGTCTCCCTGGATGTTTTTAGGGTACATGGGTATATTTAGGCGAAAGAAGTATGTCGGTGGAGCTCCGTGGGGCCCATGAGGGTGGGGGCGCGCCTACCCCCCTAGGCGCGCCCCCTGCCTCGTGGAAGCTTCGTAGACTTCCAGACTTGTACTCCAAGTCTCCTGGGTTGCGTTTGTTCCCACAAAGATCCTCATGAAGGTTTCGTTCCATTTGATATTCCTTTTCTGCGAAACACTGAAATAGGCAAAAAAAAACAGCAATTTGCACCGGGCCTTCGGTTAATAGGTTAGTCCCAAAAATAATATAAAAGTGCATATTAAAGCCTATTAAACATCCAAAACAGATAGTATAATAGCATGGAACAATAAAAAATTTATAGATACGTTGGAGACATATCACATTGTCATATTGCTTTGGATAATCATGTACTAGCCATAGTATTTCTGGCAAGGCCACAGTTTACAAATTTTTATACATGTCACTCTTGATTATTGCACATCCCGGTACACCGCCGGAGGCATTCATATAGAGTGATGACCCACAAGTATAGGAGATCTATCGTAGTATTTTCGATAAGTAAGAGTGTCGAACCCAATGAGGAGCAGAAGGAAATGACAAGTGGTTTTCTGCAAGGTATTCTCTACAAGCACTGAAATTATTGGTAACAGATAGTTGTGTGATAAGATAATTCGTAACGGGTAACAAGTAATAAAATTAACTAAGGTGCAGCAAGGTGGCCATATCCTTTTTGTAGCAAAGGACAAGCCTGGATGAAATCTTATATAAAGCAAGGTGCTCCCGAGGACACATGGGATTGTTGTCAAGTTAGTTTTCATCATGCTCATATGATTCGCGTTCATTACTTTGATAATTTGATATGTGGGTGGACCGGTGCTTGGGTGCTGCCATTCCTTGGACAAGCCTCCCACTTATGATTAACCCTCTTGCAAGCATCGGCAACTACGAAATAAGAATTAAGGTAAACCTAACCATAGCATGAAACATATGGATCCAAATCAGCCCCTTATGAAGCAACACATAAACTAGGGTTTAACCTTCTGTCACTCTAGCAACCCATCATCTACTTCTTACTTCCCAATGCCTTCCCCTAGGCCCAAATAATGGTGAAGTGTCATGCAGTCGATGTTCACATGACACCACTAGAGGAGAGACAACATACATCTCATCAAAATATCGAACGAATACCAAATTCACATGATTACTTATAACAAGACTTCTCCCTTGTCCTCAGGAACAAACGTAACCACTCACAAAGCATATTCAAAATCAAGATCAAAGGAGTATTAATTATCATTAAGGATCTGAAAATATAATCTTCCATTCCATAATCCAACTAGCAACCCACAGGTACCACTCTGAGGTTTTGAGACAGAGATCGGATACAAGAGATGAACTAGGGTTGAGAGGAGATGGTTCTAGTGAAGATGTTGATGGATATTGACCCCCTCTCTACGAGAGGAGCGGTGGTGATGATGATGGCTTCGATTTCCCCCTCCCGGAGGGAAGTTTCCCCGGCAGAACAGCTCCGCCGGAGCCCTAGATTGGTTCTGCCCAGGTTCCGCCTCGAGACGGCGGCGCTTCGTTCCGAAAGCTTCCTTTTGATTTTTTTCCAGGTTGAAACACACCATATAGCAGAAGATGGGTGTCGGAGGCCTACCAGGGGGCCCACAAGGACGGGGGCGCGCCTAGGGGGTAGGGTGCGCCCTCCACCCTTGTGGCTAGCTGGTGGCACCCTCTGGTGCTTTCTTCGCCCAATTTTTTTATATATTCCAAAAATATTCTCCGCGAAGTTTCAGGAGTTTTGGAGTTGTGCAGAATAGGTCTATAATATTTGCTCCCTTTCCAGTTCAGAATTCCAGCTGTCGGCATTCTCCCTCTTCATGTAAACCTTATAAAATAAGAGAGTAAGAGCATAACGATTGCGATATAATGTGTAATAACATCCCATAATGCAATAAATATTGATATAAAAGCATGATGTATCAACTCCCCCAAGCTTAGACCACGCTTGTCCTCAAGCGAAAGCCGATATTGAAAAATATGTCCACATGTTTAGAGATAGAGGTGTCAATAAAATAAAATACGGACATGAGGGCATCATGATTATCTTTAGGACAACAACATATATTGTCATGTAATTTCTTATGCTAAAGTAACAATTCGTCCAGCATGAATTAGAAACTTCATTGAAAACTACCAAACTATGATCTCAGTCATTGAAGCAATTGCAATTTATCATAACATTGGAAAGATTTAATATAAGAATTTTTTAGCAAGACCACTATAAAGGTGTGGGTCATCCCAAAAGTAATGTCTTAAATCATAGAAAAACATTTTCTTTTGCTGGTATGTGAAACTAGGTGGTATAAATTTAGCAACAATGTAATTAGCATAATCAGCATACCATGGAGTACTATGAGAAACATTTACAACAGCTAATTGTTCATTAGGAAAAACATCATCAATAGGCAGTGGGTCATCAAGAACATTTTCTGACCTAGACAAGTTGGCAGCAACGGGGTTCTTAGCTCCCTTTCTATCAATAATATGCAAATCAAATTCTTGTAAGAAGAGAACCCATCTAATAAGTCTAGGTTTAGCATCTTCCTTTCCATAAGACATTTAATAGTAGCATGATCAGTGTGAACAGTTATTTTGGAATCAACAATATAAGATCTGAACTTATCACAAGCAAATACAACTGCTAAAAATTCTTTTTCAGTAGTAGCATAGTTTCTTTGGGCACTGTCTAGAGTTTTACTAGCATAATGAATAACATTTAATTTCTTATCAACTCTTTGCCCTTGGACATCACCAACAGCATAATCACTAGCATCGAATGTAATTTCAAAGGGTAAATTCCAATCAAGCGGCCGGACAATAGGTGCAGAAATCAAGGCTTTCTTAAGTATTTCAAATGCTTCTACACAATCATCATCAAAAACAAACGGAACATCTTTTTGCAAGAGATTAGTGACAAGCCTAGAAATTTTAGAGAAATCTTTAATAAACCTCCTATAGAAACCAACATGACCAAGAAAGCTTCTTATACCTTTGATGTCTTTAGGACCCGACATCTTTTCCATAGCATCTACTTTAGCTTTATCAACTTCAATACCTCTTTCAGAAATTTCATGCCCCAAGACAATACCTTCATTAACCATAAAGTAGCACTTGTCCCAATTCAAGACAACATTAGTTTCTTCACATCTCTACAAAACTCGATCAAGCTTGCTTAAGCAATCATCAAAAGAAGTTCTGTTAACGGAGAAATCATCCATGAAAACCTCAACAATCTTTTCACAAAAGTCAGAGAATATAGTAGTCATACATCTTTGAAAGCTAGCAGGTGCATTGCATAAACTAGAAGGCATACGTCTATAAGCAAAGGTACCAAAAGGACAAGTAAAAGTGGTTTTCTCTTGATCGTCTTTTGACACAGGTATTTGAGAGAAACCAGAATAACCATCTAGAAAGCAAAAATGTGTATGCTTGGATAATCTTTCTAGCATTTGATCAATAAAAGGTAGTGTAACATCCCAAAATTCTAAATTTTGGAATGTTATATTAAATAAATAGTTTTGATTGTTTGCTTGATTGTTGTGTGAATGATTGGGTGAAATTGAGTGCAATTTGAAACTTTTTGAAAGTTGAATGAGAGGGGATAAAAGGACTTTCCCAAAAGTGTTTCCATCTGAAATGATTTGAAACCTCATTTGAAATGTACTGCAAACTTCATGCCACTCAAGGACTTTCAAGAGAGGAGATGAAATGACTTCTCCAAAGTTTAAATGAAAGAGAGTGGGGACTTAGACCACTTTTGAAATTCCATTTGGAATCCTTCCCATTTGAATAGTTTCAAATTCCTCTGGCCCATTGCAAAATAAAGAGAGGAGTAATATGACACTCCAAACCAGGGGCAAATTTGAAATATATTTGAATGAGGAAAAACAGAAAAGATTTGGAAGAGGTTTGAATTTAAATTTCAAAACCATTTAGGAGTTATTTGACTTTTAATTAAATTATTTTTCTCCTAAAATTAAATAAAGGGAAATAAGGGTAAAATTATTCCCTTCAATGTAAAATTAGGTGAAAATAAATTTGAAATCATTTTGGTATTTAAAAAATGATTTTTGTTGGATTTTATTGCATTAACAGCACTATTTGACTTTTGTGAATGGTTGTGTATTTTACTTGCCTCTAATAATATGTTCATGTTTTAGGATTTTTTTCCTGAAGATTTTGATATATTATATGCCTATATAATATATTAATTGTATTTATTTGTGTTGGTTTTATAGTGTGTGCTTTATATGAAAAAATCAAATGGCCAAAGCCCTCTGTTGCCACCAGGCCCACCTCTCTCTCTCCCTCGGCCCATCTACGCGCCAGGCTGGCCTAGCAGCCACGCGCACACCCAAAGCCCCTTCGCCACGGTCGCCCACTCCCCTCTCGCTCGCCCCTGTGCCGCTGACCGCAGGTCCCCACTGCCCGATCGCTCTCGCCCGCCATCTTCTTCCTCCCTACGCCAAGTCGCGCCGCCGCCGGAATCCCGATCTTCCCGGGATCACGAATTCCCTCGCCCCCTCCTCCAGGAACTCCTCCCCCTATAAATACCCCTCTCCCTTTACCCGTTCCCCTCCTTTCCCCGCACTAAGAACCTCCGCTGTCTCCCTGATTCCTCGCCGGAACCCGAGCGCCGCCGCGTGCCATTATCGCCCTAGTCCTCCTCTACGACCACCTCATCGCCGCCTGAACCCACCACCGCATCCCCTTCACTCCACCGCACCTCCCCGCGCACTCTCCCGAGCCCTAAACCCACCGGAGCCCCCTCCCCGACGACACCCGAGCTGCCACCGCTGCCGTCGATCTCGCCCTGCTCGACTCCGTCGTCCCCGAGCTCTCCACCGACCATCCCCGTGATCGTCGTCGTCTTCCGCGTCGAACGGAGCTCTCCCCATCGCCGGAGACCCACGGGAGATGTCGCCTGCATCAACCCTGAGCCGCGGCCGTCGCCGGAGCCTCGCCGGAGCTGCTCTTCCTGCGCTGTAAGCCATCGCCACCGTCCGATCTGTTTTTAACGCCCTAGATTAGACTTAACGAAGCGGTAGGTTTTTGTTTAGTGAACCGGGTTTTTTTTTCGGTTTAGATCGAACCGGCTCGCCGATTTATTTTTTTATTTTTTTACGCACACGCATTGGTTTATGAAACGCTTAGGCGCTGGTTAGTTTTAAAACGCTCACTGTTCGACCCGTTAACTCGTTTAGTTTTTTTTTCATTTCTGTTTTAAAAACAGAATAGTTCTGATTTCATATTGCTTATAACTTTTATGTTTTAGATCCAAATTGAGTGATTCTTATTGCATTAGATTCAAAATTTCTAGAAGTTTATGTTTGTGTCTTTAGATATCAAGTTTGAGTAGTTTAAATTTTGAGTTTGATGAAATTTGTTCAAATCACTATTTTGGCCGTATCTTGATTTTATGGAATATTTTTGATTGATTCTTTTTGCTACTGTTTTGTCTATCCAGTAGCTTATAGTTATTTATTTTTAGTTTATTTTAAATTAAGTTTTTAGCAAAACAGTATTGTTTTAGTTATAGTTTTTTTACTATTTTCTTTATTGTTTTTATTAGTTTCAAATTATTTCTATTTGTCACTCTTGAAAATTTTTAGTTTTGTTTCTGTTAGTCAACAAAAGAAAATTTTGTTTTTATTTTAAAAAATTTATTTTTGCTTAGTTTTGTATGAAAACTTGTTTAGGTCATAGTTAGTGTTTCATAAAAGCTTTTTATTTGTTCTTTTTGCAAATAAAATTTTATGAAAAATACTTTCTGTTAACTTAGTTGTTTTACTTTGTATTTTCTGTTAATTTATTAGTTTAGTGTTTTAGTTTTTGATTAAGTTTTTACTTAGGACAAAACTGTTTTGTGTTATGTCTTAGAGTTTTCTTTAGTAGTTTTGCTGTGTAGTTTTCCTTTGTTCTTATTCGGTGTCCCTTGTTGTTTTGCAATTTATTTGTTGGTTTATTATGAGTGTTAGAATTGCTTGCTAGTATGTTTGCTTATATGAATGCTATGTTTGACTATGTAGATTTTCAACGGAGTGACAAATAGTTCTACCAAGTCTTTATTCTGAGAGCGTTGTTATCTTCATCAAGTAATACCAGGCAAGTTCACTTTGACCATGTTTTCCATACCTATGTTTATTTTCATGTAGTAGCACCCTTTCAACAATCTCTCCAATAGTGTTATTGAATCTTGTAGCTGAGTAGAATGCATGAGGTAGAAACCCATCTCCCAGTTACCAAACCCGGGACGTTATATAGTTTTAATGCTACCCTATAGTAGACGGGGTTTGGTATGAGTGCATGAGAGTCGTGTGAAGAAGGAGGACTCTACGTCAATGGTGACAACTTCATGATGGCACAGGCAAGGACTGCATCTTCCGGACTCCTCAAGATTTCGAGACTCGAGACAAGAATTCAGTACACACTACTGGGTGAAGGACGGTTGACGGGCACCCTGGAGAAACCAGTGGTTGGCCGGGATGCATGGAGAAGCGCCATGACATCTTGCGGAAAGCTTCACCCAGATTCAAAGAGACGGAAGAATACTTCATGCCCGAAAGCTTACATGTGCAACTTCAAGTCACTATGGGCTATGGCTTGGTTGACCTTAGTTGGGACTCTAGCTGGGACGGTGCTAGCAGATGTAGAATTATGGTAGGATTGGATGAGCACCGGACAGTGGTCAAAGGAACTCTTCGGAAGACCATGTTTCAGTCATCTTGTTCTCAAACACCCTGGAGTGCGAGAATGTAAAGAGAGGAATCAAATCTTGCGGGTAAAGTGTACAAACCTCTACAGAGGGTTAAAACCTAATCGATTAGTCGTGTCCCCGGTTATGGACAATTTGAGCCTCTGGACTTGGATCTATCTCGGAACTCTCAACACCGGACTGATAACTTAATTGTGGGCAACTTATGATGATTTGGGCTATGAGACATCGGTTGGCGAAACCATGTCATGATAGAAAACTCCGTAGTACAGACTCCGGTTAATTCCTTTGACGTAGGGAAAATAAAACCAGCTTTTATGCAAACAAAACTTAGATACAGAGCCACAAAGCCATATTGCATATAGTATAGTTTATCATTTGTTTTCTCTTATTGTGATCTTGCCGGTACATTCAATGTACTGACCTACACGGCTGTAACGTATCATGTTGCAGATATTTCTTTGACGAGTAAGAGTTACGATACAGGGTTACGGTCTATACTCAACTTGCCAATGGCGTTGATGGGACTCCACACCCGATTGTTTGTTTCCGCTGAGACTTATGAGGTATATATCAGTTTTACGTTATTTATACATGTGATTGCACTTTGATATATACATTGATGTACTGTGTGTGTCAGCATACCGATCCAGGGATGGCACAGATACATAGAGGCTTCACCGTCTGAGGTCGGGTCGCTACAGATATATGGTATTAGAGCACATGTTGATTGTAGGACGTGACCCGAAAAATCGGAAAGCCCCAGGACAGGAAATCTCAAAAAAAATATTTTCAACAGAACATCCCTTACTTCTTATCTTTTCTGATTTTATAAAATATCCTCTCTTACCTCAAATAGTTAGAATATACCCCTTTTCCCTTTTGACCACACGGAGGATCAACTGAAGCCGCTCCAAGAAGGACAAGATATCGGACAACCGATGACCATTTCAGAGTAAAGAGGATTTCACCATGCATTAGAGGAGTTGAAGCTACAACAGTTGAAGACTCCGAAGACTTGAAGAATCTGAATAATTATTTAACCTTTAGAAGACCAAACCCCTGTTATACACTTATGTTAGATGTGACGATTTGTGAGCTATCATTTGTTTGATGTTTTCCGACAGCCATAAAACAAAACTCGTTTCTTCAAAACTATTATTTGTCTTGTGTGTATCCCTCCCCACCTCTCTCTTATCTCACCCTAAAACCCTTGGACCTAGTAGATGATGAATGAAGTTGGACTAGTATTCTCTGGACCGAAAACCCAGCCGGAGGCAGAGCTATGGATTCAGAACATGGAGAATCACTTCGGGAGCAATTTGGTTTGAAGGAAGAATGAAGTATCGTACGCTCTTCAGTACTTTGAAGGAAGTGCTGCAACATGGTGGCAGATGCATCAAGCTATACAGGGATGGAATGGAGCAAGGACTTGGGAAGAATTCAAGAAGACTCTGACAAGATCCCGTCTTATCCGGAAGCACCATGATACCCCAAGAAATGAACCTTGTGCCTGCAAGATTTGCGGAGAAATAGGACACACCCAGGAGGAACACAAGGATGGATGCCCTCGTTGTGAGGAGAAACACCCAGCTGAGGAATGCCCAACTAGACAGGTGACTTGTTTCTTGTGTGAAGGAACCACCCACTACCCAGCTCAGTGTCACATTTACCCCATGGTGCAACAAACTATTCAGAAGCAGGAAGAAGGAATGAAAGAAGCCCTCTTAGAAGTTATGAAAGAACCTATGATTAAGGAAAGTGTTGAAGACCCTGATGGAGAAAGCCTCAACAGATTTTACTCCAATGCCTGTTATTCATGTGGAGAAGAAGGACATTTTTCACAGTATTGCACCAAGGAAAGAAAAGAGTATCTGGGATACTTCCCTATAGAAGCAGTGGAGTTTGATCCACAGGGAATAGAACATTTGTTCAGAACAAAGAAAACCAGGAAGAGAAAACAAAGACACCCTCAGAACAACCCAATTTCTGCAAAGAGGGACAAGAGTCATATTACCTGTTTTGAATGTAAGGACGTCAGGCATTATGCCAATGATGGTCTCGAAAGGAAGCAAGGAACTCAAGGAGCATGCACCATCACCAAGAAGCCTAGAGACATGCCGGAAGTTATTTGTTTTCGTTGCAAGGAAGCAGGACATTTTGCTAGGGATTGTTCAAATCATGAGAAAGCTGGAGCTGAGTAGTGGAGATGTTGATATCAGTAATAAGGGTAGTATGGAAAACACTTTTTCATGAGAATGCTGGGTTGAGTTATGTAATAGATTACTCAGAGATTGTAATAATTCATGACTCAATAAAGTTGATATGTCATATGCTGAAAGGCTTTAAGGAGTTGTTATGTTTTATCTTGGAAATTAATATTCTGGGTGAACATGGAAGAAAATGAGTTGTGATGCATAAACTGGATATTGGAAATTGAGTTTGAAGTTTTGTTTGGATGATATGAATGTGTACCCAAGGAGATATGTATCTTATTCTGAGCACCATTTTTGTTTTACAACTGCAGATGACGACCCTTTATGAGTCTTTCCTTAAGGGCCCGGAAACGATCATGACCCTGACAAGTGATCATGATTACCCGAAGATCCTGAAGGACATGATGAAGCATATTCACCTTGAAGGAGATGCAGTCTACAAAGGCTACCCCTTCATGCAAAAGGGAGTGGAACTTTGGTATGTGGAGGTACACCTGCACCGTATGAAAGGAGTTTACCCAAAGACGATGGGACAGTACTTTTTCATCTCACGTGTACCACAAGCAACTTTCTTTGACGCTGTTCGTGAAGCAGCCATGGAAGCCATACGCCAGATCAGAGAAATACTTGAAGCAAGACTCCGGTATACTCAGGAATACCTAAGAGAAGTGCATGCAGAGATGATGGAGATGAAGCTCAAGGCCACCATGATGAAACAGAAGATTGATGATTTCAAGGCGCATGTCGCACAATTCCAGTGGGACTGAAGAATCCTCAAGGAGAAAAAATTAATAAAGTTGGCCGTAATGCCTGACCATACCAAACCATGTGGGTGGCAGCATTTGTAATAAAGTACTTTTGGAATTTGGATTTACGAAAAATAGTTAAGGATGTAATAAAAGATTTGATAATAATATGATTTATGGATAAACTAGTGCATTTGTTTGCTGTGGTAGTACTCCGTAAAGCCACAGGATCAATGCAGAAAGAAATTTGTTATTCATGACAATCCATAGAAGGGAGCTGGAACAAATAAGTTGGAGTTTTGTATGATCGTCACCACAAGGGCATGAAGGAAGAAGTACTATTGGATTTAAAGGAGATGTAATGATAATCCTCAGAAGGATGAGTTAAACTTGTACAAGAGTTGAAGTGGGCCATAACCCACAGGCCCAGGAGTTAATAAGAAGAAAGCACACTCTTGCTGAAGAAACATATTTCGTAAGAAAACCCTGAGTTAATCAGCCGACATTTTTAGGAGGATACAAAAACCCGAGAGTTGTGAAGAAACGTTAGATGTCTTGTTCAGCTTGCAGAAACAATGGATTTATTCGAACTCAGTTTGTCGACAACAGAAATTCTGCAATGCTTGTGAGTATGCCCAAGTGTTAGAATACGTGATTCGATGTCTGCATATGTAGTAATGGTTTAAGTACGGGATGGATTGGCCCCCATACCAGAGACTTCTATCACGAACTATCATATGTTGATGGAAAATCAGAGAGCCTTGAAAACCTTAGAAGAGTGTCGACACGTCAAGCCATAAAGCCATAGAATGGTAGGACGATGAAAACCTTTACAGGCAACCGATGACAATCGTAGGATATACGGTGAGATTCAACAAAACCCATTTTCCTACAGGAGAAACCATACATGGTTGACCACCATGAGAATTTCAATAGTTATTTAGTATTGGCAACAGACCAGTCAGCTAAGAAGACCCAGTCTTGGAAGAATGTCACCAGGATGAAAGCACACGTGTTTGAGGAAAAGGTTATGCCCTTACCGGAAGAGCATCAGTGAAATAATTATTTCGGAGAATAAGAAAAGACTGACACCGTCAACCCAAAAAGATGAAGTACATGGGTTATGTTGGAACCGTAAGCATGTTTCTAAGTGTGGTAGCACACTAGACCATACCGATCAATGGATTTGCTAGAAGACCCCCAAACCCTAACCTTTTCTTGCTAGCCTCTTCGAATCTCGAGGATGAGATTCATTTTAAGTGTGGTAGGTTTGTAACAAATGTTATATTAAATAAATAGTTTTGATTGTTTGCTTGATTGTTGTGTGAATGATTGGGTGAAATTGAGTGCAATTTGAAACTTTTTGAAAGTTGAATGAGAGGGAATAAAAGGACTTTCCCAAAAGTGTTTCCATCTGAAATAATTTGAAACCTCATTTGAAATGTACTGCAAACTTCATGCCACTCAAGGACTTTCAAGAGAGGAGATGAAATGACTTCTCCAAAGTCTAAATGAAAGAGAGTGGGGAGTTAGACCACTTTTAAAATTCCATTTGGAATCCTTCCCATTTGAATAGTTTCAAATTCCTCTAGCCCATTGCAAAATAAAGAGAGGAGTAATATGACACTCCAAACCAGGGGCAAATTTGAAATATATTTGAATGAGGAAAAATAGAAAAGCTTTGGAAGTGGTTTGAATTTCAATTTCAAAACCATTTAGGAGTTATTTGACTTTTAATCAAATTATTTTTCTCCTAAAATTAAATAAAGAGAAATAAGGGTAAAATGATTCCCTTCAATGGAAAATTAGGAGAAAATAAATTTGAAATCATTTTGGTATTTTAAAAATGATTTTTGTTGGATTTTATTGCATTAACAGCACTGTTTGACTTTTGTGAATGGTTGTGTATTTTATTTGCCTCTAATAATATGTTCATGTTTTAGGATTTTTTTTTCTTAAGATTTTGATATATTATATGCCTATATAATATATTAATTTTATTATTTTTTGTGTTGTTTTTATTGTGTGTGCTTTATATCAAGAAAAAAACAAATGGCCAAAGCCCTCTTTTGCCACCAGGCCCACCTCTCTCTCTCCCTCGGCCCATCTACGCGCCAGGCTGGCCCGGCAGCCACGCGCACACCCGGAGCCCCTTCGCCTCGATCGCCCGCTCCCCTCTCGCTCGCCCCTGTGCCGCTGACCGCAGGGCCCCACTGCCATATCGCTCTCGCCCGCTGTCTTCTTCCTCCCCACGCCAAGTAGCGCCGCCGCTGGAATCCCGATCTTCCCGGGATCACGAATTCCCTCGCCCCCTCCTCCAAGAACTCCTCCCCTATAAATACCCTTCTCCCTCAACCCGTTCCCCTCCTTTCCCCGCACCAAGAACCTCCGCTGCCTCCCCGATTCCTCGCCGGAACCCGAGCGCTGCCGCGCGCCATTATCGCCCTAGCCCTCCTCTACGACCACCTCATCGCCGCCTGAACCCACCACCGCATCCCCTTCACTCCACCGCACCTCCCCGCACACTCTCCCGAGCCCTAAACCCACCGGAGCCCCCTCCCCGACGACACCCGAGCTGCCACCGCCACCGTCGATCTTGCCCTGCTCGACTCCGTCGTCCCCGAGCTCTCCACCGACCATCCCCGAGATCGCTGTCGTCTTCCGCGTCGAACGGAGCTCTTCCCGTTGCCGGAGATCCACAGGAGACGTCGCCTGCATCGACCCTGAGCCGCGGCTGTCGCCGGTGCCTCGCCGGAGCTGCTCTTCCTCCGCTGTAAGCCATCGCCGTCGTCCGATCTGTTTTAAACGCCCTAGATTAGATCTAACGAAGCGGTAGGTTTTTGTTTAGTGAACCAGGTTTTTTCGGTTTAGATCGATCCGGCTCGCCAGTTTATTTTTTTTATTTTTTTACGCACACCCATTGGTTTATTAAATGCTTAGGCGCTGGTTAGTTTTAAAACGCTCACTGTTCGGCACGTTAACTCGTTTAGTTTTTTTTCGTTTCTGTTTTAAAAACAGAATAGTTCTGATTTCATATTGCTTATAACTTTTATGTTTTAGATCCAAATTGAGTGATTCTTTTTGCATTAGATTCAAAATTTCTTGAAGTTTATGTTTGTGACTTTAGTTATCAAGTTTGAGTAGTTTAAATTTTGAGTTTGATGAAATTTGTTCAAATCACTATTTTGGCTGTATCTTGAGTTTTATGAAATATTTTTGATTGATTCTTTTTGCTACTGTTTTGTTATTGTTTTGTCTATCCAGTAGCTTATAGTTATTTATTTTTAGTTTATATTAAATTACGTTTTTAGAAAAACAGTATTGTTTTAGTTATAGTTTTGTTTTAGTCTTTTCTTTATTGTTTTTATTAGTTTCAAATTATTTCTTTTTGTCACTCTTGAAAAAAAATTAGTTTTGTTTCTGTTAATCAACAAAAGAAAATTTTGTTTTTATTTTAAAAAATTTATTTTTGCTTAGTTTTGTATGAAAACTTGTTTAGGTCATAGTTAGTGTTTCATAAAAGCTTTTTATTTGTTCTTTTTGCAAATAAAATTTTATGAAAAATACCTTCTGTTAACTTAGTTGTTTTACTTTGTATTTTCTGTTAATTTATTAGTTTAGTGTTTTAGTTGTTGATTAAGTTTTTACTTAGGACAAAACTATTTTGTGTTATGTCTTAGAGTTTTCTTTAGTAGTTTTGCTGTGTAGTTTTCCTTTGTTCTTATTTGGTGTCCCTTGTTGTTTTGCAATTTATTTGTTGGTTTATTATGACTGTTAGAATTGCTTGCTAGTATGTTTGCTTATATGAATGCTATGTTTGACTATATAGATTTTCAACGGAGTGACGAATAGTTCTACCAAGTCTTTATTCTAAGAGTGTTGTTATCTTCATCAAGTAATACCAGGCAAGTTCACTTTGACCATGTTTTCCATACCTATGTTTATTTGCATGTAGTAGCACGCTTTCAACAATCTCTCCAGTAGTGTTATTGAATCTTGTAGTTGAGTAGAATGCATGAGGTAGAAACCCATCTCCCAGTTACCAAACCCGGGACCTTATATAGTTTTAATGCTACGCTATAGTAGACAGGGTTTGGTATGAGTGCATGAGAGTCGTGTGAAGAAGGAGGACTCTACGTCAATGGTGACAACTTCATGATGGCACCGTGTCACATCCCTAGCTTTACCCTGGCCTTGGACTAGCTTGGTTGCTGCATCATGTTTAAATTCAAATGAAATTCGAACTGAGGAATTCAGAAGCCTCAAAACCCTAATTAAAAGAAGGGCAAGCACCCTTTAAATTGCATTCTGTGAATCCAAAAATGCCCTAAAAATAGTTTTGTGAATTTTGGCAAGAGTTATATATCAAACCAAAATTCTGGAATATTTTTAAGGAATTATTTGGTCTCTGAATTTAAATCAATAATCTATTTGAATTTGGGGATATATTCATAATATATAATGAATATATTTTCAAATGCTTTGAAATGTTTTATGTACTTTTGGAATAGTCCAGAGAGGTAACATAAAATATTTCAGAATGTTTTGGCACTGTATGAAATTATTTTGAATTTGAAAACAGTGGCAAAATAAAATAAAAAGGGAAACAGAACAAAAAAAAGAGAGAAGAAACTACCTGGCGCTCACCTGTGCTGGCCCAGCCCCCCCCCCTGTGCAGCCCCCCAGCCGGCCCAGCCCACCTCCTCCCCCTTGTCTCCTTCCTCCCCTCGCACCGAAGCATGCTCGGTGGCGAGCGCCGATGCCGCCTCGGCCACCTCCTGCTTCCACCGAGGCGTTCCCGAGCCTTCCCCTCACGCCTCGTGTCCCCTCGCCCCCCTTCCTCCCTCGCTGCTCCCTCTCTCTTCCCCGAACGCTCTTCCCCCCTCCTCTGTTTCCCTCCCCGAACGGAGCCGCCGCCACCGACGAGAGCCACCGTGGCTACCGGCCACCCCACGGCTCCCCGACGCCTCCCAGAGCTCCGCGGGTCCTCCCTCTACCTCCTCAACGAGCCACGAGGCCCCGGACGTGCCGCATCGCTGCCATCACCGTCGTCTTCTACCTCGGAACCGCCGGCCATCTTCGTCAAATTCGTCGGCTCCGGTGCCTCCCCGAGCTCGCCGAGGCCACCACTGCACCCGCTGTGAGCTCCTGTGCTGTTTCCCCCTCTCCGTTCTCTCGTTTGCACACCGCAGCTGCCACTTTGCCGACGACCGGAGCTCGCTGCCGCCGGCCATGTTGCCATCGCGGCCATGGCTTGTTTCGGTCGCGTCCGAGCACGGCTTTGAGCTCGTGGGGCTCACAGGAAGCCCGTGCGCAGCTCAGCTTGTCCAAAACCCCACCAGGTCCTCGCGCCCGTTACCAACCGAACCCCGGCGCCGCCGCGAGCTCCGTTCCGACGAGCTCCAGCGCCCCCGCCACCACCCTCCTGCTCCTTTGGATACGGGAGAGCACGGGCTACGCCCCGGTGGTCTCCACGCATTTTTCCGCCGCCTGTAGCCCATTCCGGCGAAGCACCGCCGCGCGGTTTGGTCGTCGCCGGCCGAACCCCGGCGAGGCTGACGTGGCGGCTTATTTAGCGTTAATCCCCACCATTAGCCACCCCACCAGCCGCTGACAGTGGGCCCCAGAGCCAAGTCAACCCTGGTCAGTGCGGGTTTGACCCAGGGTTAACCCCAGTGTCACTGACGTGTGGCCCCCACACGTCAGGTTTGACCTGGACCGCCCGTTGACCTGCTGAGGTCAGCATGAGGTCATGCTGACGCCATAATTCATTTTCTGGAATTATTTTAATTCTAAATATTCAGGAAATTCCAGAAAATGCCTAAAACTTCTAAAATTCATAGAAATTCAACCGTAACTCCAAATTAAATAAATTATATATGAAAAATTATCAGAAAAATTCAAGGAATCCATCTGTACCATTTTCATGCATGTTAGAACAACTTATCACTACTGTTTAGGGCAAATGAAGTGAATGGCATTTGAATAATCACATATGGAGTTTGAATTTGAATTTTATATTCAAACCAACTTCATTTAATCTGTTGCTTTGCATTAGCTCAAAACACATTCATATTGCCATGTCATGAGCATGCATCATATTGTGCATTGCATTGATTGTGTTCCTTTCTGTGTTGCCGGTATTTGTCCCCTCTCGATAGACGCGATACCGACGATGTGATCGTTGACACTGATGAAGACTCAATGTTATCTTCAGAAGTGCCAGGCAAGCAAAACCCCCTTGTTCATTCCGATAGAATCCCACTCTCTCGCTCCTGCTCTCTTTTACTGCATTAGGACAACATCGATTCATCTGTTACTTGCTGCGGTAGCTGAACCCCTTTATCCTCTACATGACCTGTCATTCCACAGTAATTAGATGAAACCCACTAGCATGAGTAGGAGTTGTTTGAGCCCTGTTGTGCCTACTCATTCATGTTTGTTTGTCATGCCTGCTACTGCTTAGAATTGAGTCAGGTCTGATTCATCGGGGATGAATCAGAGGCGTGTGAACATGTCCTACTGTGTGTGAGCTAAGTGTGTGAACACGATTTGGTAAAGGTAGCGGTGAGAGGCCATGTAGGAGTACATGGTGGGTTGTCTCATTGCAGCCGTCCTCAGGAACTGAGTTCTGTGTTTGTGATCCATGATTCAGCTACTACCATGCATTGGGCCCTGAAATATGACCCCGCTCGACTTCTTATTCACCCTAGTCCTCTATCCAGGAGTTGTAAGTAGTTTCTGGTGTTTGTAGCTTACTGGAGGCCGTGGACAGTGCTGACCGTAGGGGTGGGCTGTGATGCGGTAGGTACGTGGCACGGTGTACCGGATGCCCGTTTGGTATCTCGGGAACCCTGTTCACATCGTTTGGGGCTGTGAGCGAAACTCCGGCCGGATCTCCTCATGGATGGAACCCGAATAGGCGATAAACCTGGACTAGAGACTTGAGTGTTTAGGCAGGTCGTGGTCTACACCCACGTCGGCTTTCGCTTGAAGTCTACCGAGCACATGTCGTGTGCAGACGCTAAGTGGTGGAAACATGTATGAAGAAGTACACCCCTGCAGGGTTAACATCATCTATTCGAATAGCCGTGTCCGCGGAAAAGGACTTCTGGGTTGCTTATATCAGTTCATAGACAAGTGAAAGTGGATACTCTAAAATACGCAAGATAAGCGTGAGTGCTATGGATGGCGTTCTCGTAGGGAGACGGAAGCGGATCCATAGTGGTGTATTGATATGGTGAATATGTGGACTCGTGTGCGCCACCTCAAAAGAGTCGCTTGCGGTCGTAGTTTAGGATAGCCACCGAGTCAAAGCTGGCTTGCTGCAGTTAAACCCCACCACCCCTTTGTTGATAATGATGCATATGTAGTTAGTTCTGATGTAAGTCTTGCTGGGTACATTTGTACTCACGTTTGCCTATTTTATGTTTTTGCAGAGAGACTTCGGTCTCGCTAGTAGTTTCCGCGTGGACTTCGACGTTTAGCTTGTTACCTCAGCTACGATCTTGTGCCCTCGGCAGGATCTGATAGATAGTCAGGCTTCTCAGCCTTTTTCATTTATAGATGTCTGTACTCAGACATGATAGCTTCCGCTTGTGCTTTGACTTGTATGCTCTGATTGTTGGGTCATGAGACCCCTGTTTGTAATATCTCGCTCCTCGGAGCCTAATGAATAAAGTACTTGTGTCGTAGAGTCATGTTGTGATGCTTCGTTGTATTGCACATATCGAGCATATTGTGTGTATGATTGAAATGCTTGGTATGTGTGGGATCTGACTATCTAGTTGTTTATCTTTAGTAGCCTCTCTTACCGGGAAATGTCTCCTAGTGTTACCGCTGAGCCATGGTAGCTTGCTACTGCTCTGGAACACTTAGGCTGGCCGGCATGTGTCCTTCTTCGTTCCTGTGTCTGTCCCTTCGGGGAAATGTCACGCTTTGAGTACCGGAGTCCTGTTAGCCCGCTACAGCCCGGTTTACCGGAGTCCTGCTAGCCCAGTGCTACAGCCCGGACCCATTTGCTGATGACCGACACGTTCAAAGCTGGGTCATGGATGCCTGTCCCTGTAAGTCTGTGCCACTTTGGGTTTACGACTAGTCATGTCAGCCCGGGCTCTTTATCATATGGATGCTAGCGACACTATCATATACGTGAGCCAAAAGGCGCAAACGGTCCCGGGCAAAGGTAAGGCGACACCCGTGGGGATACCGTGCGTGAGGCCGCAAAGTGATATGAGGTGTTACCGGCTAGATCGGTGTGACATCGAGTCGGGGTCCTGACAGCGTTGGTATCAGAGCTTGACTGCCTGTAGGATTACCAAGCCAAACTGGTCGAAGTTGAGTCTAGAAATTCTTTAGTTATATAAGGGAATTGATTGTGGGATGGAACATAAGGCTCTTTTTACTCCTTATACCTCATGGCCTTCTGATCTGAGTCATCATCTTCTCTTCTACGGGGATTAAGAACTAGGCTATCTCTTCTTTCTATTAGATCACGTGTTACTAATCAGTAGACTTATAAGATTGTTGGTTTTAAGCTTGAGTTCAGTTCCGATTACTTCCATATGTTAATTGTTGATCTCGAAACCTTGATATTGTGCTTCTGAGTGGTTATGCCACCATTTTTGTGAATGTCTCAAGTCTTTTCTGAGCATTTACAGCCGTTATGCTGTCCGAGTCATCCTAGGTTTCTAAATAGTCTGATGCATTTGCAAAATCCTTTCCCTCTGGTTTCGATGTTCCTTTATGCCAGCTCAATCACACTAATTATTGAGTTGAGGTATTCTATTGCCTTGACATATATGTTGGAGATATTATTATGACCCTAGGTGTCTTAGGGGATCATCTAGTAATTTAGCCATGATTTGTGTTCCCAGTGTGATGATTCTGGCCATCATTCTCGAAAGCATCCCGTGATGCTACTTAGTAATAGGTATTCTGTTTCTGGGTTTTGAACCCGAGATTCACTCTACTTACCTCATGTTGATAGTGTTTGCTAGTTCCTTCAGGATATTAGTAACCTTTGCGATAGTCCTCGAGGTCCGTGGTATTTCCTTCTTCCAAATACTATGAACCGCTTATGGCAGATGTTTATTGGATCAAAAAAATCACAATTAGAGTACTCTTGAGGAGTTCTCCATTCATAAATCGTGACTCTGCTAGTTCTACCTTTCTGCATGGGTTATCCGGAAGAAATATGTTGAACTTGGTTCGACATACTAATCTATGCATCCACAACTCAGAAAATTATATGTTCCTTTGAGTTGTTCTCTTTAGTTGCATTCTGACCCTCGCCTATCAATTGATAGTCAAGAGTATGCGTGCGTTCGTTTATCGATGCCTATTACTCTTGTGGTCCGTCAAGCCATTCTATCGTAGAATGACCAGGAGAAACAAACTCCAGTACCTCTTCCATATCCAGGATTGGGTCAAAGAAGTTGTGCTCCGCAGATCAAAATGCCAATCCAGCTTTTGCTCTGTTCTACCTTGGAGTATTACCATCTTTATATCGAGATTGTTATAGGAATTGCACACCATCCTATGAACTCTTGGTGCAGTGATACTTCTCTCCATCATTAGTCATTCCTCGGCCCTCGTGTTGATGCAACCGGAATACCGACAAATGAATTGTGATGTGTGAAATCAATACTCCCAGCAACCTCGTTGCTTGGTAGTTAAAGGATAATAATTTCATTCTTAGCATGTTGGTTTTTGAATCATCATTCTAAGGTTGATCATGCTACCTAATCCATTCTCCTGGTTCACTCCTCGATCGATGAGTTAGGATTATTTCAAATCCTTGCTCTATTGATCATATCGTCTTGCCCTGAAAAGCAAGATTGTTCTCGAGCTTAGTAACATACCGGTGGTTCGTGATTTTCTGAATATCTTCTCAGAAGTATTACCAGGTTGTCACCTGACCGCTATATTGAGTTCGTGATCAAGTTGGTTTATTCCTGTAAACCACCCCTTCTCCAAGAATCCGTGTTGGATACCCTGAGCTAGTTGGATAAGCTAAACAACAACTTGGAGAGTTGGAAGATAAAAGCTTGTCCGACTTAGTTCATGTTAAGGGATATCTTTTTGTGTGTGTGTGTGTGTGTTGAAAAAAGATGATATCTTCATCAATTGGTCCTTGTGAACAATTGTTGGATCTATTATCTTACCCAAACCTTTGATTGAGTATGGGCTATCATCCAATCAGACCAGAACCAATGATATTCGTAATGTTGTCTTACTCGTGGTTGATCCCTCGAGCATACACCATTATATCTTTTGGGTCTGACCAATGCTATCACTTGTTCACTTAACTATGGAATTCCTTTTAAAAGGGAACCCAGATGAATTGTTGTTGTGCCCATTGACAACATCCTTGTCTTCTCCATAATTTTGTTGAACATCAAGCTAGTGTTGGAAACTTGTGTAAGCATTTGCTCATGCTAGCTCATGAAGCATATGTTCGGATGTAAGAAGTGACTTCCTCTAGTTCATGTGCATTTGATGCAAGTTGCCGCCGTGGACTCGAGAAAGTCAATGTTGCTTCCTCTGGAATCATTGCAAGTTAGTCATGCACATGTGCGAAGAATTCTGTGGTTTGAAGACTTGCAACCTTCAATCTATATGTATCCCTAGCACACCAAGCCACTGATTGATTTGTTCAAGGAGAAGGAGTTCCTTCATAAGAGCTAATCCGGACTTATGTAAGGACTTCGATACCCTCGTTGATGGTTCCCCCTCCTGAACTCGGTAGTGTTTTATTATAAGATTACTTTGTGGTCATGCTTGTCTTGGACAACGTGTTCACATGTTTGTAGCAGAACCAGCTCATGTTTTGGAGCTTGCTATCGTAGTTCATCTTCCGAGAATCTCGCAACGTCATCTCGTCGATTTGGTGTTGCAAACTTTCGTTTTTCTTCCTAGACTCGATGAGTCTGGAATATCCTGACACCAACCAGATCTGAATCTCAGGCAGATATGATGGTTGGAACATTTCCCCAAGAACTATAATATTGGTTCCTCGATAACTTGTAAAGTAGATGTCGTGGCCAGCATCACCCAGCCGAAAGACCTATTATTGTAGTATCTTGATTGAAGAAGTTGGCCACCTCCCCATAAGGATTTCGTAGGATTTACCTCCATAACTGTTCCTTATGGATTCTATTGCTCCCGAAGTCCGACCTTTACTTGATGTTCTAGTTATCAAACCATATCTATGAATGGGTTACACTAGCATGTCAAGGAGAACATTAGAGGCGGAGTGCTAAATGTCTCTCGGTCGATCATCCAGATTTTCTTTCCTTGGCATTGCTAGGGTGAAATCTGAGAAGGTGTTATCTTCCTTTGCATCTGCATCATCCACCATTAGCCATCATGGTAGTAAGTTGTGTTGCCAGGATCCTTGACACGGATATTGGTAGAATCTTGATGATTGTGGAAATGCTCAAGTTCTTGAGAGCACGTACAAGCGCTACGTGTTATCATCGGCACCAACTCGGATTCCTCTCAGTTTTCCTCGACAATGCTATGACCCTTTCAAACAGTGAATTCACTCTCTATTATGGGTTCTTCCCCAGTTACCAGAATCATTCCCAGCATTTGCATTCTGTTCCCAGCTTGCACCGCCATTGTGCCATTCTACCATGGGTCTCTTCCATTTCCGGTGATAAGCAAATTCATCCATTACGTTGTCTTCAACAAGGTAATCCACATCATCCAAGTTTGAGTATGCCATTCTACCGACCCCCTCCAAACGATCGCTCGAGAATTGTCTTAGGCTGGTTTAAAGAGTTTCAATGATCTCTGAATCAAAAGTAATTCTTTTTGCCACTTAAGATAATAATCTACGAATCACCCTCCTCCAGGATGTTTCGTCGTGGTATCATGGCAATTCAACTCCTCGCTATGTTGACAACCGATCACCACATTCTTAAGTCTGGAATTGTTGTCTACCTAGTGAACCTCGTCACCTGCTCCACTCCATCCCTCTAGAGGTATGCTTCGTCTCTCAGCTCGAGAGATGTTGCTATGTCACATTCCGTGAGTTAATCCTGAGTTGTTCGACCTTCGAGAAGACCGATCCTTCTAGAGTCTTCTTCCCTCCATGTCATGTTGACAGGATTTCTCAGAGCAGGATTTCAAGACAATAATGGTGATCGAATCAACGTTCCTATGAAGTGCACCCTGGATCGTGAAGATTGTACTAGTTGCGTTCCCCCTTCACCTTACCCTACGCTTGAATCTCGAGACGAGATTCTTGTTTAGTGGGGGTGAGTTGTCACATCCCTAGCTTTACCCTGGCCTTGGACTAGCTTGGTTGCTGCATCATGTTTAAATTCAAATGAAATTCGAACTGAGGAATTCAGAAGCCTCAAAACCCTAATTAAAAGAAGGGCAAGCACCCTTTAAATTGCATTCTGTGAATCCAAAAATGCCCTAAAAATAGTTTTGTGAATTTTGGCAAGAGTTATATATCAAACCAAAATTCTGGAATATTTTTAAGGAATTATTTGGTCTCTGAATTTAAATCAATAATCTATTTGAATTTGGGGATATATTCATAATATATAATGAATATATTTTCAAATGCTTTGAAATGTATTATGTACTTTTGGAATAGTCCAGAGAGGTAACATAAAATATTTCAGAATGTTTTGGCACTGTATGAAATTATTTTGAATTTGAAAACAGTGGCAAAATAAAATAAAAAGGGAAACAGAAAAAAAAAGAGAGAAGAAACTACCTGGCGCTCACCTGTGCTGGCCCAGCCCCCCCCCCCTGTGCAGCCCCCCAGCCGGCCCAGCCCACCTCCTCCCCCTTGTCTTCTTCCTCCCCTCGCACCGAAGCAGCTCGGTGGCGAGCGCCGATGCCGCCTCGGCCACCTCCTGCTTCCACCGAGGCGTTCCCGAGCCTCCCCCTCACGCCTCGTGTCCCCTCGCCCCTCTTCCTCCCTCGCTGCTTCCTCTCTCGTCCCCGAACGCTCTCCCCCCTCCTCTGTTTCCCTCCCCGAACGGAGCCGCCGCCACCGACGAGAGCCACCGTGGCTACCGGCCACCCCACGGCTCCCCGACGCCTCCCAGAGCTCCGCGGGTCCTCCCTCTACCTCCTCAACGAGCCACGAGGCCCCGGACGTGCCGCATCGCTGCCATCGCCGTCGTCTTCTACCTCGGAACCGCCGGCCATCTTCGTCAAATTCGTCGGCTCCGGTGCCTCCCCGAGCTCGCCGAGGCCACCACTGCACCCGCTGTGAGCTCCTGTGCTGTTTCCCCCTCTCCGTTCTCTCGTTTGCACACCGCAGCTGCCACTTTGCCGACGACCGGAGCTCGCTGCCGCCGGCCATGTTGCCGTCGCGGCCATGGCTTGTTTCGGTCGCGTCCGAGCACGGCTTTGAGCTCGTGGGGCTCACAGGAAGCCCGTGCGCAGCTCAGCTTGTCCAAAACCCCACCAGGTCCTCGCGCCCGTTACCACCCGAACCCCGGCGCCGCCGCGAGCTCCGTTCCGACGAGCTCCAGCGCCCCCGCCACCACCCTCCTGCTCCTTTGGATACGGGAGAGCACGGGCTACGCCCCGGTGGTCTCCGCGCGCTTTTCCGCCGCCTGTAGCCCATTCCGGCGAAGCACCGCCGCGCGGTTTGGTCGTCGCCGGCCGAACCCCGGCGAGGCTGACGTGGCGGCTTATTTAGCGCTAATCCCCACCATTAGCCACCCCACCAGCCGCTGACAGTGGGCCCCAGAGCCAAGTCAAACCCTGGTCAGTGCGGGTTGACCCAGGTTAACCCCAGTGTCACTGACGTGTGGACCCCACACGTCAGGTTTGACCTGGACCGCCCGTTGACCTGCTGAGGTCAGCATGAGGTCATGCTGACGCCATAATTCATTTTCTGGAATTATTTTAATTCTAAATATTCAGGAAATTCCAGAAAATGCCTAAAACTTCTAAAATCATAGAAATTAACCGTAACTCCAAATTAAATAAATTATATATGAAAAATTATCAGAAAAATTCAAGGAATCCATCTGTACCATTTTCATGCATGTTAGAACAACTTATCAGCTGCTGTTTAGGCACAAATCAATTAAATGGCATTTGAATAATCACATATGGAGTTTGAATTTGAATTTTATATTCAAACCAACTTCATTTAATCTGTTGCTAGTTGCATTAGCTCAAAACACATTCATATTGCCATGTCATGAGCATGCATCATATTGTGCATTGCATTGATTGTGTTCCTTCTGTGTTGCCGGTATTTGTCCCCTCTCGATAGACGCGATACCGATGATGTGATCGTTGACACTGATGAAGACTCAATGTTATCTTCAGAAGTGCCAGGCAAGCAAAACCCCCTTGTTCATTCCGATAAAATCCCACTCTCTCGCTCCTGCTCTCTTTTACTGCATTAGGACAACATCGATTCATCTGTTACTTGCTGCGGTAGCTGAACCCCTTTATCCTCTGCATGACCTGTCATTCCACAGTAATAGATGAAACCCACTAGCATGAGTAGGAGTTGTTTGAGCCCTGTTGTGCCTACTCATTCATGTTTGTTTGTCATGCCTGCTACTGCTTAGAGTTGAGTCAGGTCTGATTCATCGGGGATGAATCAGAGGCGTGTGAACATGTCCTACTGTGTGTGAGCTAAGTGTGTGAACACGATTTGGTAAAGGTAGCGGTGAGAGGCCATGTAGGAGTACATGGTGGGTTGTCTCATTGCAGCCGTCCTCAGGAACTGAGTTCTGTGTTTGTGATCCATGATTCAGCTACTACCATACATTGGGCCCTGAAATATGACCCCGCTCGACTTCTTATTCACCCTTGTCCTCTGTCCAGGAGTTGCAAGTAGTTTCTGGTGTTTGTAGCTTACTGGAGGCCGTGGACAGCGCTGACCGTAGGGGTGGGCTGTGATGCGGTAGGTACGTGGCACGGTGTACCGGATGCCCGTTTGGTATCTCGGGAACCCTGTTCACATCGTTTGGGGCTGTGAGCGAAACTCCGGCCGGATCTCCTCATGGATGGAACCCGAATAGGCGATAAACCTGGACTAGAGACTTGAGTGTTTAGGTAGGTCGTGGTCTACACCCACGTCGGCTTTCGCTTGAAGTCTGCCGAGCACATGTCGTGTGCAGACGCTAAGTGGTGGAAACATGTATGAAGAAGTACACCCCTGCAGGGTTAACATCATCTATTCGAATAGCCGTGTCCGCGGAAAAGGACTTCTGGGTTGCTTATATCAGTTCATAGACAAGTGAAAGTGGATACTCTAAAATACGCAAGATAAGCGTGAGTGCTATGGATGGCGTTCTCGTAGGGAGACGGGAGCGGATCCATAGTGGTGTATTGATATGGTGAATATGTGGACTCGTGTGCGCCACCTCAAAAGAGTTACTTGCAGTCGTAGTTCAGGATAGCCACCGAGTCAAAGCTGGCTTGCTGCAGTTAAACCCCACCATCCCCTTTGTTGATAATGATGCATATGTAGTTAGTTCTGATGTAAGTCTTGCTGGGTACATTTGTACTCACGTTTGCCTATTTTATGTTTTTGCAGAGAGACTTCAGTCTCACTAGTAGTTCCGCGTGGACTTCGACGTTTAGCTTGTTACCTAAGCTACGATCTTGTGCCCTCGGCAGGATCTGATAGATAGTCAGGCTTCTCAGCCTTTTTCATTTATAGATGTCTGTACTCAGACATGATAGCTTCCGCTTGTGCTTTGACTTGTATGCTCTGATTGTTGGGTCATGAGACCCCTGTTTGTAATATCTCGCTCCTCGGAGCCTATTGAATAAATACTTGTGTCGTAGAGTCATGTTGTGATGCTTCGTTGTATTGCACATATCGAGCATATTGTGTGTATGATTGAAATGCTTGGTATGTGTGGGATCTGACTATCTAGTTGTTTATCTTTAGTAGCCTCTCTTACCGGGAAATGTCTCCTAGTGTTACCGCTGAGCCATGGTAGCTTGCTACTGCTCTGGAACACTTAGGCTGGCCGGCATGTGTCCTTCTTCGTTCCTGTGTCTGTCCCTTCGGGGAAATGTCACGCTTTGAGTACCGGAGTCCTGTTAGCCCGCTACAGCCCGGTTTACCGGAGTCCTGCTAGCCCAGTGCTACAGCCCGGACCCATTTGCTGATGACCGACACGTTCAAAGCTGGGTCATGGATGCCTGTCCCTGTAAGTCTGTGCCACTTTGGGTTTACGACTAGTCATGTCAGCCCGGGCTCTTTATCATATGGATGCTAGCGACACTATCATATACGTGAGCCAAAAGGCGCAAACGGTCCCGGGCAATGGTAAGGCGACACCCGTGGGGATACCGTGCGTGAGGCCGCAAAGTGATATGAGGTGTTACCGGCTAGATCGGTGTGACATCGAGTCGGGGTCCTGACACACCGGCAAGGACTGCATCTTCCGGACTCCTCAAGATTTCGAGACTCGAGACAAGAATTCAATACACACTACTGGGTGAAGTACGGTTGACGGGCACCCTGGAGAAACCAGTGGTTGGCCGGGATGCATGGAGAAGCGCCATGACATCTTGCGGAAAGCTTCACCCAGACTCAAAGAGACGGAAGAATACTTCATGCCCGGAAGCTTACCTGTGCAACCGCAAGTCACTATGGGCTCTGGCTTGGTTGACCTTAGTTGTGACTCTGGCTGGGACGGTGCTAGCAGATGTAGAACTACGGTAGGATTGGATGAGCACCGGACAGTGGTCAGAGGAACTCTTCGGAAGACCATGTTTCGGTCATCTTGTTCTCAAACACCCTGGAGTGCGGGAATGTAAAGAGAGGGATCGAATCTTGCGAGTAAAGTGTACAAACCTCTGCAGAGGGTTAAAACCTAATCGATTAGCCGTGTCCCCGGTTACGGACAATTTGAGCCTCTGGACTTGGATCTATCTCGGAACTCTCAACACCGGACTAATAACTTAATCGTGGGAAACTTATGATGATTTGGGCTATGAGACATCGGTTGGCGAAACCATGTCATGATAGAGAACTCCGTAGTACAGACTCCGGTTAATTCCTTTGATGTATGGAAAATAAAACCAGCTTTTATGCAAACAAAACTCAGATACAGAGCCATAAAGCCATATTGCATATAGTATAGTTTATCACTTGTTTTCTCTTATTGTGATCTTGCTGGTTCATTCAATGTACTGACCTACACGGCTGCAACGTATCATGTTGCAGATATTTCTTTGACGAGTAAGAGTTACGATATAGGGTTAAGGTATATACTCAACTTGCCGATGGTGTTGATGGGACTCCACACCCAATTGTTTGTTTCCGCTGAGACTTATGAGGTATATATTAGTTTTATGTTATTTATACATGTAATTGCACTTTGATATATACATTGATGTACTGTGTGTGTCAGCATACTGATCCAGGGATGGCACAGATACACAAAGGCTTGACCGTCTGAGGTCGGGTCGCTACAGGTAGAGGGTAATGATCTTTTCTAGTAGCTTCGTTTAATTTGCGGATATCAATTACCAATTCTGTAACCTGTAACAATTCTTTGTGGAATCCATTCATTCTTATCATTAGGAACAACAGTAATACCTCCTTTCTTAGGGACACAATGAACATGACTCTAGAAGGTTTAGTATTTATATCTGCCTCTAGAAGGTTTAGTATTTCATTTCTTACCACTTCTTTCATCTTAGGATATAACCGTCGTTGGTGATAAACAACTGGTTTAGCATCACACTCCAAATTAATTTTGTGCTGACACAGAGTGGGACTAATGCCCTTAAGATCATCAAGAGTATATCCAATAGAGGCACGGTGCTTCTTCATAGTTTTCAATAATTTATCTTCTTCATGCTCTGAAAGGTTAGCACTGATAATAATAGGATATATCATCTTTTCATCAAGATAAGCATATTTCAAAGTATCAGGTAATTGCTTAAGCTCAAACACGGGATCACCCTTAGGTGGAGGAGGATCCCCAAGGGTTTCAACAGGAAAATTGTCTTTCAAAATGGGCCCTTGATTAAAGAATATTTCATCAATTTCCCTTGTTTCATTCCTGAACATATCAGTTTCATGGTCTAACAAATATTGTTCTAAGGGATCAGGAGGAGGCACGACAATAGAAGCAAGACCAATAATTTCATCCTTACTAGGCAATTCTTTATCATGGGGTTGTCTACGAAATTTAGAGAAATTAAAATCATGAGACATATCCCCTAAACCAACAGTAACAATATCTTTCTCACAGTCTATCTTAGCATTAACAATATTCAAGAAAGGTCTACCAAATATAATGGGACAAAAATCATCTTGTGGGGAAGTAAGAGCAAGAAAATCAGTAGGATATTTTATCTTCCCGCACAAGACTTCAACATCTCTAACAATCCCAATTAGTGATATAGTATCTCTGTTGGCAAGCTTAATAGTAACATCTATATCTTCTAATTCAGTAGGTGCAATATCATTCTTTATATAAGGAATAAGGAATTGCACTCACACTAGCACCCACATCACATAAGCCATGATAACAATGATCTCCTATTTTAACAGAAACAACAGGCATGCCAACAACAGGTCTATGTTTATCTTTAGTATCAGGTTTAGCAATCCTAGCAGCTTCATCATAGAAATAAATAGTGTGCCCTTCAATATTGTCAACCAGGATATCCTTAATCATAGCAATACTAGATTCAAATTTAATTTGCTCACGGGGTGTAAGTGTTCTAGTATAACTCTTACGAACCACAGTTGAAGCTTTAGCATGATCCTTTATTCTAATAGCAAAAGGTGGTTTCTCAATATAAGCAGTAGGAACAATATGATCAATATTATAAGTAATAGTTTCTTCTTCAACTTTAATAGGTTCAACTACTTTAACTTCAATGGAAGGATGATATTTAAACCACTTCTATTTAGGGAGATCAACATGAGTAAAAAATGATTCATAGAAAGAAGCTACTATCTCAGAGTCAAGTCCATATTTAGTGCTAAATTCACGAAAAGCATCGGTATCCATAAAAGATTTAACACAATCAAACTTAAGGTTTATACCCGACTCCTTACCTTCGTCGAGTTCCCAATCTTTAGAGTTGCCTTTAATTCTTTCTAATAAATTCCACTTGAATTCAGTATCCTTCTTCATAAAAGAACCAGTACAAGAAGTATCGAGCATGGATCGATCATTATGAGAAAGCCGAGCATAAAAGTTTTGAATAATAATTTCTCTTGAGAGATCATGATTTGGGCATGAATATAACATTGACTTAAGCCTCCCCCAAGCTTGAGTGATACTTTCTCCTTCACGAGGCCAAAAATTATATATATAATTCCGATCATGATGAACCAGATGCATAGGATAAAACTTCTGATGAAATTCCAATTTCAATCAGTTGTAGTTCCATGATCCAATATCAACACATACCCTATACCATGTCAATGCCTTTCCCTTTAAAGATAAAGTGAAGACCTTCTTCTTGACAACATCCTCGGGCATACCTGCAAGCTTAAATAATCCACCAACTTCATCCACATAGATTAGGTGCATATCAGGATGTAATGTTCTATCTCCTGCAAAAGGATTAGCTAGCAGTCTCTCTACCAGACCCGAAGGAATTTCATAATAAATATTTTCAATAGGTCAATGTAGGTTGAGGAGCAACTCTTTACTCTTCCAGTCGAGGTGAAGATACCCCGAACAAGCCCCTCAAAGGATTCTTTTCCATAGTAACAAGTGACAGTTAATTTCAGCACACTATATAAATGTTTCCTTACCAAATTCCACTTAGCAAAGGCGCTTCATTCCCCAGCAACGGAGCCAGAAAGGATTCTTGATGACCCACAAGTATAGGGGACCTATTGTAGTCCTTTCGATAAGTAAGAGTGTCGAACCAAATGAGGAGCAGAAGGAAATGACAAGCGGTTTTCAGCAAGGTATTCTCTACAAGCACTGAAATTATCGATAACAGATAGTCGTGTGATAAGATAATTCATAACGGGTAACAAGTAATAAAAGTAACTAAGGTGCAGCAAGGTGGCCCAATCCTTTTTGTAGCAAAGGACAAGCCTGGACGAACTCTTATATAAAGCAAGGCGCTCCTGAGGACACATGGGAATTGTTGTCAAGTTAGTTTTCATCATGCTCATACGATTCGCGTTCGTTACTTTGATAATTTGATATGTGGGTGGACCGGTGCTTGGGTGCTGCCCTTCCTTGGACAAGCCTCCCACTTATGATTAACCCCTCTCGCAAGCATCGACAACTACGAAAGAAGAATTAAGGTAAACCTAACCATAGCACGAAACATATGGATCCAAATCAGTCCCTTACGAAGCAACGCATAAACTAGGGTTTAAGATTCTGTTACTCTAGAAACCCATCATCTACTTATTACTTCCCAATGCCTTCCCCTAGGCCCAAATAATGGTGAAGTGTCATGTAGTCAACGTTCACATAATACCAATAGAGGAGAGACAACATACATCTCATCAAAATATCGAACGAATACCAAATTCACATGATTACTTACAACAAGTCTTCTCTCATGTCCTCGGGAACAAACATAACTACTCACAAAGCATATTCATAATCAAGATGAGAGGAGTATTAATTATCATTAAGGATCAGAAAATATAATCTTCCACTGGAGAAACCAACTAGCATCAACTACAAGGAGTAATCAACACTACTAGCAACCCACAGGTACCACTCTGAGGTTTTGAAACAGAGGTCGGATACAAAAGATAAACTAGGGTTTGAGACGAGATGGTGCTGGTGAAGATGTTGATGGATATTGACCCCCTCTCGATGAGAGGATCATTGGTGATGACGATTGATAACCCACAAGTATAGGGGATCGCAACAGTTTTCGAGGGTAGAGTATTCAACCCAAATTTATTGATTCGGCACAAGGGGAGCCAAAGAATATTCTCAAGTATTAGCAGCTGAGTTGTCAATTCAACCACACTTGGAAAATTAATACCTGCAACAAAGTATTTAGTAGCAAAGTAATATGATAGTAGTGGTAACGATAGCAGAAGTAATATTTTGGGGTGTTGTAGTGATTGTAACAGTAGCAGCGGAAAAGTAAATAAGCGAAGAACAATATATGGAAAAGCTCGTAGGCATTGGATCGGTGATGGAGAACTATGCTAGATGCGATCGATCATGTAACAGTCATAACATAGGGTGACACAGAACTAGCTCCAGTTCATCAATGTAATGTAGGTATGTATTCCGAATATAGTCATACGTGCTTATGGAAAAGAACTTGCGTGACATCTTTTGTCCTACCTTCCCGTGGAAGCGGGGTCCTATTGGAAACTAAGGGATATTAAGGCCTCCTTTTAATAGAGTACCGGACCAAAGCATTAACACATAGTGAATACATGAACTCCTCAAAGTACGGTCATCACCGGGAGTGGTCCCGATTATTGACACTTCGTGGTTGCCGGATCATAACACATAGTAGGTGACTATAGACTTGCAAGATAGGATCAAGAACTCACATATATTCATAAAACATAATAGGTTCAGATCTGAAATCATGGCACTCGGGCCCTAGTGACAAGCATTAAGCATAGCAAAGTCATAGCAACATCAATCTCAGAACATAGTGGATACTAGGGATCAAACCCTAACAAAACTAACTCAGTTACATGATAAATATCATCCAACCCATCACTGTCCAGCAAGACTACGATGGAATTACTCACGCACGACGGTGAGCATCATGAAATTGGTGATGGAGGAAGGTTGATGATGACAATGGCGATGGATTCCCCTCTCCGGAGCCCCGAACGGACTCCAGATCAGCCCTCCCGAGAGAGTTTAGGGCTTGGCGGTGGCTCCATATCGTAAAACGCGATGAATCCTTCTCTCTTATTTTTTTCTCCCCGAAAACGAATATATGGAGTTGGAGTTGAGGTCGGTGGAGCGTCAGGGGGCCCACGAGGCAGGGCGCGCGCCCAGGGGGTAGGCGCGCCGCCACCCTTGTGGACAGGGTGTGGGCCCCCTGACGTGGATTCTTCTTCCAGTATTTTTATATATTCCAAAAATAATGTCCATTGATTTTCAGGTCATTCCGAGAACTTCTATTTCTGCACAAAAATAACACCATGGCAATTCTGTTGAAAACAGCGTCAGTCCGGGTTAGTTCCATTCAAATCATGCAAGTTAAGAGTCCAAAACAAGGGAAAAGGTGTTTGGAAAAGTAGATACGACGGAGATGTATCAACTCCCCCAAGCTTAAACCTTTGCTTGTGCTCAAGCAATTCAGTTGATAAACTGAAAGTGATAAAGAAAAACTTTTACAAACTCTGTTTGCTCTTGTTGTTGTAAATATGTAAAGCCAGCATTCAAGTTTTTAGCAAAGATTATGAACTAACCACATACGCAATAACATTTAGGTCGCTTGTTTACTCATATCAATGGCATAATCAACTAGTGAGTAATAATAATAAATCTCGAATGACAACACTTTCTCAAAACAATCACAATATGATATAATAAGATGGTATCTCGCTCGCCCTTTCTGAGACCGCAAAACATAAATGCAGAGCACCTTTAAAGATCAAGGACTGACTAGACATTGTAATTCATGGTAAAAGAGATCCAGTCAAGTCATACTCAATGTAAACTAATAGTAATGGATGCAAATGACAGCGGTGCTCTCCAACTAGTGCTTTTTAATAAGAGGATGATGACTCAACATAAAAGTAAATAGATAGGCCCTTCGCAGAGGGAAGCAGGGATTTGTAGAGGTGCCAGAGCTCAGTTTTGAAATAGATATGAATAATATTTTGAGTGGTATACTTTCATTGTCAACATAACAACTGAGAGATCTCGATATCTTCCATGCTACACACATTATAGGTGGTTCCCAAACAGAATGGTAAAGTTTATACTCCCCCTCCACCAACAAGCATCAATCCATGGCTTGCTCGAAACAACGAGTGCCTCCAACTAACAAGAGGCCCAGGGGAGTTTTGTTTGCAGTTATTTTGATTTGATTTGCATAAAGCATGGGACTGGGCATCCCAGTGACCAGCCATTTTCTCGTGAGTGAGGAGCGGAGTCCACTCCTCTTGAGAATAACCCGCCTAGCATGGGGGATACAGACAGCCCTACTTGATAAATGAGCTATTCGAGCATACAAAACAAAATGTTTATTCGAAGGTTTAGAGTTTGGCACATAAAAATTTACTTGGAACGGCAGGTAGGTACCGTGTATAGGTAGGTATGGTGGACTCATATGGAATAACTTTGGGGTTTATGGAATTGGATGCACAAGCAGTATTCCCGCTTAGTACAAGTGAAGGCTACAAAAAGACTGGGAAGCGACCAACTAGAGAGCGACAACAGTCATGAACATGCATTAAAATTAATCAACACTGAATGCAAGCATGAGTAGGATATAATTGTCACAGCCCTAGATTTTGCTTGCCATTAGTTGCCTTAAAGCATCCATGCATCATGTTTATGTTTCAATTAAAGTTGAAATGGGGATGACAAACCCTTGCACCAAAATTAAGTCAAATAGGTTCAACTTAAAAACATTTTCAAGAACCCAGAATGCTCTTTAGAAGAGTTCATCATTTTTGAATTGGTCTAGAACCTCTAACAAAAATGGTGCACACCTTTCTAGGTCATTTATGGATTTTTGAATTAAATCATAAGTATTTGCATTTGGACATTTAAATCCTATAAATAATTTTAAATGTCTAGATAATCTTGAAAGTATTTTAAGGTTGTTGGAAATAATCCAAACATATGCCACAATCATTTTCAAGATTTTTCAAAATGAATTGGTATTTTTACTAATACAAAACAGAATAAAAGTAATAGAAAAACTGAAACAGAAATGGAAAAGAGAGAGAGAGAGAGAGAGTTAGTACCTGGCCACTTACCTGGCCCAGCTCCTCCAACCGACCCAGCCCACTAGCAATTGCCAGTCGTCTCCCACCTCTGCCAGAAGGCAGAGGCGTGTCGCCCGCGCGCGCACCAGACGCCACCTCCTGCTTCCTCCCCCCCTCCCGCCCTCAACCGAGCGCCTGGAGGCGCCACGCAGCCCCCCTGGTCCCTCTCACTCACTCCCTCGAGCTCACCCCCTCCTCTGTTCTCTCTCTCGCACGGTCCGAGCGCCGCCGTCGCCGCCGACAAGCATCACCGCGTCCACTGCCTCCCCCTCGCCTTGCCGACGCGTCCAGAGGAACCGCCATCGCCTTCTGCGTCGTCTACACCAACCCACTCGACCGCAGGAGCCCTGTAGCATCGTCCCCGAGCTCATCCTCAATCTTCGTCCGCCGAAAACTTCATCGTTGATTCGCCGCCTTCCGCGCTTCCCCGACCTCGCCGGTCTGCTTGTATGAACCGTGGTGAGCTCTGCCACCATTTCCCCCTGACCCTGTGGTCTATCCCTCGCCGTAGACGTCGCCCCCATGAGCTCCGAAGCTCGCCGGCGCTGTGATTCATCGCCGTCGTGGCTAGGGACACCATGGCTTGCACCTGAGCTCGTCATCGTGCTCGGGTTGCTCCTAGGAGACGAACGCGGCCACTAGATCGCCTTGCCGTGCATCGTAGCGCCACAGCTGTCGCTGCCCAAGCTCCAGCCACCGCCGTTGAGGTCGCCGCCGCCGTTTCTGGCCGCCCCAGCTGCTGCCTTCAGCCCCGTTGGATGTGGAAGAACGCCAGCTACGCGTAGAGCCTCTCCGCCGCTTGTTTGGTCACCGGACGTCAAAACCCGACGCCCTCCGCCGTGTCGGCCGTCGCCGGCGTCGAGCCATGGACCAAGTCCGGCGGGTTTGAACCTGCTGACCAGGGGTTTGACCTCCCCTGGCTGACTGACGTGTGGGCCAGGCCCCTTTTTAATTAGTGTTAGATTTAGTTAGTACTAATTAACTTAGTTAAGTAGGTTAGACACTGACATGCGGGCCCAGGCTCTAATTAACATAGGTTAGTTAGTTAGTCACTGACCAATGGCCCCCACTGGTCAGGTTTGACCTGTACGGCTCCTGTTGACCTGCTGACGTCGACATGACCCAATGCTGATGCAGTAATACATTTTCTGGATTTATTAATAGTCAGTAAATTCCAGAAAATATCCAAAACTTTGAAAAATCATAGAAATTAATCTATAGCTCCAAATGAAATAAATTATATATGAAAAATTATCAGAAAAATTCAAGGAATCCATCTGTACCATTTTCATGCATGTTTGAGCAAGTTAACCTCACTGTTTAGGATGAAACATGATTAGGGCAAATTTCATAATAGGTTTGGAGTTGGAATTTGATATAGTTTTGAATTCCACTTCAATTAAAATGACTTTCTGTTGCATTAGACCAAAACACATTCATATTGCCATATCATAGCATGCATCATATTGTTGCATATCACCATGTGTTGATTGTGTTCTTTCTCAGTTGCCGGTGTTTGTCCCCCCTCAGTAGACATTGATCCAGCGATGATTTCGATGACACCGACGAAGAGTTTTACTATCTTCAGAAGTGCCAGGCAAGCAAAACCCCCTTGTTCATTCCGATACAATCCCACTCTCTCGCTCCTGCTCTCTTTTACTGCATTAGGACAACAATGTTTCAACTGTTACATGTTGCGGTAGCTGAACCCCTTTCCTCTGCATGACCTGTCATTGCCACGGTAAATAGATGAAACCCACTAGCATGAGTAGGAGTTGTTTGAGACCTGATGTGCCTACTCATTCATGTTTGTTTGTCTTGCCTGCTACTGCTTAGAGTTGAGTCAGGTCTGATTCATCGGGGATGAATTGGAATGTGGTGAACATGTCCTATTGTTGAGAGCTAAGTGTGTGAACACGATTTGGTAAAGGTAGCGGTGAGAGGCCATGTAGGAGTACATGGTGGGTTGTCTCATTGCAGCCGTCCTTAGGAACTGAGTTCTGTGTTTGTGATCCATGAACAGCTACTACCACGCATTGGAATGCATAAGTGCCCCTCTCGACTTATTAATCAACTCGGTCTCTCTACAGGAGCTGGAACTAGTTTCTGGTGTTTGTAGGTAGTGTTAGTAGTCTACCAAGTGGCACCCGGTACAGTGGGCTTGGGGCAAACTAGGCACAGTGGCACAGTGTACCAAGTCGCACCCGGATGGTGGGCTTGGGAACCCTGCACACATCGTTTGGGGCCGTGAGTGACACCCTGGCCGGATCTCCTTGCGGATGGAACCCGAATAGGCGATAAACCTGGACTAGAGACTTGTTGGTTACTCAGGTCGTGGCCGACTCCCTCGCCCGGCTTCCGCTTGAAGGTTGCCGAGGTACATGACGTGTACAGTGCGATAAGTGGCGAGAGCGTGTGTGAAGAAGTACACCCCTGCAGGGTTATCATTATCTATTCGAACAGCTGGATTCCTCGGATATGGAAACTTGGACCCCTTGCATAGTTCATAGACAAGTGGAAGTGGATACTCAAAAATGCGCAAGATAAGCATGAGTGCTATGGATGGCGTCCTCGTAGGGTGACGGGAGCGGATCCATAGTGGTGTATTGATATGGTGAATATGTGGACTCGTGTGCGCCACCTCAAAAGAGTTACTTGCAGTCGTAGTTCAGGATAGCCACCGAGTCAAAGCTGGCTTGCTGCAGTTAAACTCCACCATCCCTTCGTTGATAATGATGCATATGTAGTTAGTTCTGATGTAAGTCTTGTTGGGTACATTTGTACTCATGTTTGCTTAATTTATGTTTTGCAGAGAGACTTTAGTCTCGCTAGTAGTTCCACGTGGACTTCGACGTTTAGCTCGTTGCCTCAGCTATGATCTTGTACCCTTGGGAGGGTCTTGTAGATAGTCAGGCTTCTCAGCCTTTTTCATTTGTAGAAGTCTGTACTCAGACATGTTAAGCTTCCGCATGTGTTTTGACTTGTATGCTCTGAATGTTGGGTCATGAGACCATGATTGTAATATCTCGCTCCTCGGAGCCTAATGAATAAATACTCTGAGTCGTAGAGTCTTGTTGTGATGCCATGTTGTATTGCACATATTGAGCATATTGTGTGTATGATTGAAATGCTTGGTATGTGTGGGATCCGACAACCTAGTTGTTTATCCTTGGTAGCCTCTCTTATGGGGAAATGTAGTCTTGTGCTTCCATGAGCCATAGTAGTCCTCTACAGCCCGGTTCACCAGAGTCCTGCTAGCCCAGCACTACTGCTCTGGAACACTTGACTGGCCGGCATGTGATTCACTTCATTCCTGTGTCTGTCCCCTCGGGGAAATGTCACGCGGTGACATCCGGAGTCCTGTCTAGCCTGCTATAGCCCGGTTCACCGGAGTCCTATTAGCCCAATGCTACAGCCCGGATTCGCACGCTGCTGACCGACATGCCCGATGTTGATTCATGTATGCCTGTCCCCGTAAGTTAGTGCCACTTTGGGTTCACGACTAGTCATGTCGGCCCGGGTTCTCTGTCATATGGATGCTAGTGACACTATCATATACGTGAGCAAAAAGGCGCAAATGGTCCCGGGCCATGGTAAGGCGACACCCGTGGGAATACCGTGCGTGAGGCCGCAAAGTGATATGAGGTGTTGTAGGCTAGATCGGTGTGACTTAGAATCGGGGTCCTGACAGCTTTGGTATCAGAGCCTGACTGCCTGTAGGATTACCAAGCCAAGCTGGTCGAAGTCGTGTCTAGAAATGCTTTAGTTATATAAGGGAATTGATTGTGGAAGGTAACGTCAGGCTCCTTTTACTCCTTATCCTCATGACCTTCTGATCTGACTCATCTTATCTTTTCTACGGGGTTAAGAACTAGGCTTCTCTTCTATCTCTCAGGATGACATGTTACTAAACCGTAGTTGCCTAGGATTGTTGAGTTCAAGCCTCAGTTCAATTCCTACTACTTCCATATGTTCATAGCTGGCCTCAGAACCTTGATATGGTGATGTTGAGTGGTTATGCCACCATTTTTGCAGGATGTCTCAAATCTTTTGAGCATTTACAGTCGTTATGCTGTCCGAGTCATCCCAGGTTTCTAAAATAGTCTGATGCATTTGCAAATCCCTTCTTTTCGTTCCTGATGTTTCTTTGGGCCAGTTTAACCACACTAATTGCTGAGTTGAGGTATTCTATTGCCTCGACATATATGTTGGAATTATTATTATGATCCTAGATGTCTTAGAGTGCCACCTAGTAATCGAACCATGTTTTGCGTTCCCAGTGTGATGATTCTGGTTGTTATTCTTGAAAGCATCCTGTGATGCCATTTAGTTAGTAGGCATTCTATTCCTGGGTTTTGAACCCGAGATTCACCCTACTTACTTCATGTTGATAGTGTTTGCTCGTTCCTTTAGGTTATTATTAACCTTTGCATTAGTCCTCGAGGTCTGTGGTATTTCCTTCTTCCAAATACTATGAACCACTTATGGCAGAAGTTTGTTGGATCAAAAGATCACAATCAAAGTACTCTTGAGGAGTTCTCCATTCATAATTGTGATTCTGCCAGTTCTACCTTTCTGCATGGGTTATCCGGAAGAATTATGTTGAACTCGTTCGACATGCTAATCTATGCATCTACAACCCAGAAAGATATATGTTCCTTTGAGTTGTCCCTCTCTTTAGTGGTATCATGATCTCCGTCTATCAGTTTATAGTTAAGAACATGTCTTGCATTCATGCTCATCGATACCTCTTATTCTTGTGGTTTGTCAAGCCATTCTATTCTGGAATGACTAGGAGACCCCAGTACCTCATCCATTTCTAGGAGTGGGTCAAAGTAGTTGTATTCCACAGATCAAAATGCGAACCTAGCTTTTGCTCTGTTCTACCTTGGAGTGTCACCATATTTATGTCAAGAATGTCATGAGAATTGCACCTTCCCTTATGAATTCTTGACGTAGTGATACTTCTATCCATCCTTATTCATTCCTCGGTGTCGTGTTGTCGCGACCGGAATATCGACAAGTGAATTGTGATGTGTGAAATCAATACTCCTAGCAACCTCGTTGCTTGGTAGTAAATGGACAATAATCTCATTCTTAGCGTGCTGGTTATCGGATCATCATCCTAAGACTGATCGTGCTACCTAGTCCATATTTCCTGGTGCACTCTTCGATCAATGAGTTAGGATTGTGTCAATCCCTCGCTCCCTTGATCATATCGTCTTGCCCTGAAAAGCAAGATTGTGCTCGAGCTAAGTAACATATCGGTGGTTTGTGATTTTCTGAATATCTTCTCGGAAGTATTACCAGGTTGTTCCCTGATCGCTATGTTGAGTTCGTGATCATGTTGGTTTTTCTCTAATGCATCCGTTCTCCAAGAATCTGTGTTGGATACCCCCGAGCTAGTTGGTTAAGCTAAACAACAACTTGGAGAGTTGGAAGATGGAAGCTTGTCTGACTTAGTTCATGATAAGGGATATCTTTGTGTGTGTGTGTGTGTGTGTTGAAGAAAGGTGATATCTTCATCGATTGGTCCCTATAATCAGTTACTGGACCTATTGTCTTATCAACTTTGATTTGAGTATGGGCTATCGTCAAATCAAATCAGAACCAACGATGTTTGTAATGTTGTCTTACTCGTGGTTGGTCCCTCGAGCATACACCATTACATCCTTTGGGTCTGACCAATGCTATCACCGTGTTCACATGATGGTGGAAGTCCAGTGATATGGAAATTCCAATGAGTTGTTGTTGAACCCATCAGCAGCATTTTGTCTCCCCCATGATTCATTTTGAACATCAACCTAGTATTGGAAACTTTGTAAGCAATGCCTTCGTGTTCTGTTCATGAAGCTTATGCTTGGATGGAAGAAGTGACTTTCTCTGATTCACGTGCATTTGGTGCAAGTTGCCGCTGTGAGTTCGAGGAAGATTGTTTTGTTTCCGATGGCACCATCCCAAGTCACTCATGCACGTGCGAAGTGCTCTATGGTTTGATAGGTTGGCCGCCTCCACCCCATATGTGTTCCTATCACCCCAAGCCACTGACTGATTTGCTCAAGGAGAAGGAGTCCCTTCATAAGAGCTAATCCGGACTTATGAAAAGGCTTCGATATCCTCGATGATGGTTCCCCCAACTGAACTCGGTAGTGTTTAATATAAGACTACTATGTGGCCATGCTTGTCTGGGACAGCGTGTTCACGTGTTGTAGCAAAACCTGCTCATGTTCTAGAGCTTACTACCATAGTCCATTGTAACACTCTCGATGTGACTATAGCTCCCACGTGTTGAGGCACCACTTAGAGATATAATCGCATTGAAGGCATATGTCGCAAGTTAGGCAATCTTCACAACATCCCATGTAATGTAAATAATAAAGGGGAGATAACATAGTTGGCTTACACTCGCCACGTCAATCAAGTACATAAGTAACATTACATCATCCAAACACTCATGGCCCACTACGGCGCCAAAATAAAAGAGAACCCAACATGCGACACGATCCCATTCACCCCCAACTAGGCACCACTACTGATCATCGGGAAAGGAAACATAGTATCGTTGAGAGTCTTCGTCGAACTCCCACTTGAGCTTGTACGCGTCTCCGGGAGCGGAATCATCAGGCCCTGCATCTGGTGTAATAGTAATCTGTGAGCCATAGGGACTCAGCAATCTCGCACCCTCGTGATCAAGACTATGTAAGCTTATGGGTATGGCAAGGTGAATATGAGTGGAGCTGCAGCAAGCGTCTAGCAAGTATGGTGGCTAACTTATTCGCAAAAGAGAGCGAGAAGAGGAGGCAAAGCATGAGCGAGAAACTAGAGAACAACCTGCGCAAACATTACTCCAACACCGTGTCCACTTCCCGGACTCAGCCGAGAAGAGGCCATCACGGTAACACACTCGGTTGATTCATTTTAATTAAGTTTATGTTTAAGTTATCTACAATCGGACATTAACAAATTCCCATCTGCCCATAACCGCGGGCACGGCTTTCGAAAGTTCAATCCCTGCAGGGGAGTCCCAACTTAGCCCATGACAAGCTCTCACGGTCAACGAAGGAATAGACCTCCACCCGAGACGTTCCGATCAGACTCGGTATCCCGGTACAACAAGACATCTCGACAGGTTAAAACTAGACCAGCAACACCGCCCGAATGTGCCGACAAATCCCGATAGGAGCTGCACATATCTCGTTCTCAGGGCACACTTAGATGAGACTAGCTACGAGTAAAACCAACCCTCAAGTTTCCCCGAGGTGGCCCTGCAGGCAGCTCAGTTCGGACCAACACTCAGAGGGAGCACTGGCCCGGGGGGTTTAAAATAAGATGACCCTTGGGCTCCGGTAACCCAAGGGAAAAAGAGGCTAGGTGGCGAATGGTAAAACCAAGGTTGGGCATTGCTGGAAAAGCTTTAATCAAGGCGAACTATCAAGGGGTTCCCATTATAACCCAACCGCGTAAGGAACGCAAAAACCAGGAACATAACACCGATATGACGGAAACTAGGACGGCAAGAGTGGAACAAAACACTAGGCGAGAGGCCGAGCCTTCCACCCTTTACCAAGTATATAGATGCATTAAGATAGCAAGGCAATATAATGATATCCCAACAAGTAAATAAAAGATGTTCCAACAAGGAACGGCCTCCAATCTTCACCTGCAACTAGCAACGCTATAAGAGGGGCTGAGCAAAGCGGTAACATAGCCAATCAACGACTTGCTAGGACAATGGTGGGTTAGAGATTTGACATGGCAATTTGGGAGGCTTGCAAGCAAGTGGTAGGCATCGTAGCAATGGCATAGCAAAAGTGCGAGCAAACTAGCATAGCAAAGATAGTAGTGATTTCGAGGGTATGATCATCTTGCCTGCAAAGTTGTCAGAGTTGACTGGATCCTCACAAGCAAACTCAACGGGCTCCTCGTTAGCGAACTCGTCTCCCGGCTCTACCCAAACAAGACAAACAAGCAACAAGGATACAATCAACCACGTGCAAACTCAAACAAAAAGATGCAATGATGACATGCTATGCGGGATGCGATGCGGGATGCAAAATGCCAGATGTGACAGGAAATGCATGAACCTGGCCTCAACTTGGAATTCTAAGGGTTCCACTGGAAAGATGAGATGAAATCGCTTGAAAACGATATAAAGAACGCCGGAATCGGAGTTACGGTTTGGAAATGGCAAGCGATTCAAATATGACACCGGTCTGCGATTTACAGCAAGTAGGCATCTAAATGCAATGAGATGAGCATGCTACAGCCACCAAACATGGCATCAAAATACATGGCAGGGATGCACACAAGATGCTTAACAAAAGTCTAGCACTGAGCTACGTCCAAATCATCCATTAACAGGTTCAAACAAGCATGGCAAAAACGCAAATGGTAAAACAGATCTCAGACTTACTGAAATTAACAGTTGTCTGGAATTTCAGATCATATAGCCCTCTTCGGAGCAACAAAACAACATGCTACAGGACCTAAACATGACAAAGAAAGACATGGCATGGAGCTACTCAACAAGCTTAACAAAAGTCCCTTAGTGACCTTGAGCCAAAAGGGATCACAAAATATACTAACAAGCACACGAACATAGCAAAAACATAATCAGTTTTCAGACTTAGTGAAAACTGAGACATGCTGAAATATAACTCACGAAGGCATGTAAATGAGCTCGATGCACTCACTACGGTGCAAGTCATGGCATGGAAATTATACACCCATAAAGAAGGCACAAAATACAAGCTAGACATGGCAAGAACAATGGCATAGCATGCACGGATCAACTACAATAACATCGGCAAAATCGCAAACAAGTTGGTGGTCTTCCCAGATTCACAACGGAGCAAAAGTAGAGCTCGATTGACTCAAGCTAGGGTGCTCCATAATTGCAAGTAAAGACATGGATGGATAGAGCATAACAAGATTAACAAAATCCTTTACTGATCATCCTCAAAAGAGGCACGGATCACCAGGAAACAGCAAGAACATATGGCATCATGAACTAAATAATCCCAGACTTAGTGAAAACTACTAAGTCCCTGAAAACAGATTTACCGGGTGCCTTACTTTGCAAGCTTGCACAAGTCACCACACACATCACAAAAATGCATGGGTTGCACCTCTGGAAAGATAACAAGATGCTTAACAAAATATATGAAGGACTCACAGGCATATCATGCACACAATAATCATGGAAAAATGACAAAAGTCTAAGATGAACTAGCAGGTCTGACAATTAACTCACGAAGCCTCCTTCTAACAGCATTTCGGGCATCAAGATGAACTCAAATAAAAATGATGCAATGGAATGAAATGATGTACTCGTCGAGAAGAACATTTTGATATACTATATGTCCAAATCGGAGCTACGGATGCGTAGATATCACCGGTCAAAGTATGCACAAAAATTAGGGTTCGGAGGAGAAAGTCAACCGATCCAAAATATCTCAGATCTGCACGGAAAACGAGGCACGGCTGGATCCGAGCTCGCCGGAGCCGTAGACGGACGGAGTTGGAGGGGGCGGTCGGATCCGGGCTCCGGTCGCCGGAGAGGAGCGGGCGGCGGGGCGGCGACCCGCGCGGGGCGGCTGCGTTGGCCCGCGGTGGCGGCGGCGGCGGCCCGGCGAGGCAGCGGCGGCAGCCAGGCGAGGCGGCGGCGGAGGAGGAGGGCGGGAGGCGGCGGAGGACAGCGGCGTGGGGCGCGGCGGAGGACGGCGGCGTGGGGCGCGGCCCGCGGTGGCGGCGTCGGGGGCCGACCTTGGGCCTTCGGGCCCGTGGCGGTGGGAGGTGGCCGGTTGCCACGTGGTGGCGGCGGATAGGGCGAGGGGGGCGGCGGCGGACGTGTCCGGCGCCGGGCGGACGTGTCCGGCGCGCGGAGATGAAATTAGGGTTTCGGGGAGAGGGAGAGATCCGAAATTCGGGGGGGGGGTCTATTTATAGGCATAAGTGGAGCTAGGAGAGTCCAAATGAGGTGCGGTTTTCGGCCACGCGATCATGATCGAACGCTCTAGGTGATGGAGCAGAGTTTGGTGGGTTTTTGGGCCAAAATGGAGGGGTGTTGGGCTGCAACACACACGAGGCCTTTTCGGTCCCTCGGTTAACCGTTGGAGTATCAAACGAAGTCCAAATGACACGAAACTTGACAGGCGGTCTACCGGTAGTAAACCAAGGCCGCTTGGCAAGTCTCGGTCCAAACCAGAAATGTTTAATCCCCACACACGAAAGAAAGCTAGAAATGGCCACCGGAGGAGAAGGAAGCGCCAGAATGCAAAACGGACAACGGGGAAAATGCTCGAATGCATGAGATGAACACGTATGCAAATGCAATGCACATGATGACATGATATGAGATGCATGACAACGACAACAACACACGGAGACAAAAACCCGAACCCGAGAAAATAAAAAAACTTAACGCCAGAAACGGCAAGAGTTGGAGTACAAATTGGGAAAGTTATATCCGGGGTGTTACAACACTCCACCACTACGAAAGGATCTCGTCCCGAGATCTAGGACTGAAAGAACGCCGGGTACTCAGAACGGAGGTGATCCTCGCGTTCCCAGGTAGCTTCACGGTCGGAATGGTGTGACCACTTGACTTTGAGAAATTTGATTGACTTGTTGCGAGTCTTGCGTTCAGTCTCTTCAAGAATAGCAACTGGGTGCTCACGATAAGAGAGATCTTTTTGGATCTCAATGTCCTCGAAGTTGACGGTGCGTTCAGGAGTCTTGAAGCACTTTCGAAGCTGAGAGACATGGAACACGTCATGAACATTTGCAAAGTTTCAAGGAAGCTCGAGTTGATAGGCGAGGTCGCCTCTCTTGCTGACAATCTTGAAAGGTCCCACGTATCTAGGGGCAAGCTTCCCTTTGATACCGAAGCGACGAGTACCTTTCATAGGAGAGACATGGAGGTAAACATGATCTCCGATCTCGAAAGCCAAATCACGGTGCTTACTATCATAGTAGCTCTTCTGATGGGATTGGGCTGCTTTGAGGTTATCTCGAATGACTTTGCACATTTCTTCTGCTTCTGTGATTAAGTCATTACCCAAAAGCTGACGTTCACCAGTTTCAGACCAGTTAAGAGGGGTACGGCACTTCCTGCCATACAGAATTTCAAAAGGGGCCTTGCCCGAACTTGCTTGAAAATTGTTGTTGTAGGAGAATTCAGCATAAGAAAGACAATCCTCCCACTTCATGCCGAAGGATATCACACAAGCCCTGAGCATATCTTCAAGAATCTGGTTGACACGCTTGACTTGACCACTTGTTTGAGGATGGAAAGCAGTGCTGAAGCGGATGTTGGTGCCCATGGCCTTCTGAAAAGAATCCCAAAACTTCGAGGTAAAGATGCTGCCACGGTCTGAAGAGATCACTTGAGGAATACCGTGCAGAGAGACAATGCGAGAGGTATAGAGTTCCGCCAATTGAGCTGCAGTGATCGACTCTTTGATAGGAAGAAAGTGAGCCACTTTGGTGAGTTTATCGATGACAACGAATATAGCATCATTGCCACGCTTGGACTTTGGAAACCCAGTCACGAAGTCCATTTCAATGTGGTCAAACTTCCATTCTGGAATGGCAAGAGGTTGGAGGAGACCAGCTGGCCTTTGGTGTTCTGCCTTCACTCTTCTGCAGACATCACATTCATTCATGAATTGAGCAATCTCGCGCTTCATTCGAGTCCACCAATAAGCTTGCTTAAGGTCCTGATACATCTTCGTGCTCCCAGGGTGGATGGAGAGGAGAGAATTGTGAGCCTCGTTCATGATCACTTTACAGAGGTCACCTTTGGGTACAACAATTCGATCCTTGAAGAAGAGAGTGTCCTTGTCATCAAGGCGGTAGCACTTGTACTTGGACCGACTCTTGGCAATCCCAATCTTCACCTTCTTCACCATAGCATCAAGAAGCTGGGCTTGGCGAATCTGGTCTTCTAAGGTAGGAGAGACTTGAAGGTTGGCGAGGAAACCTTGAGGAACAACTTGCAGATTAAGTTTGCAGAAAGCTTCACAAAGCTCGGGTTGATAAGGCTTGAGAATCAGACTGTTGCAGTAGGCCTTTCTACTCAAAGCGTCAGCAATCACATTGGCCTTGCCTGGAGTATACTCGATACTCGGATTATACTCTTGAATCATTTCGACCCATCGAGTTTGCCTGAGGTTGAGATTAGGCTGAGTGAAGATGTACTTGAGACTCTTGTGATCAGTGAAAATTGAAGGAAATATGCCCTAGAGGCAATAATAAAGTTATTATTTATTTCCTCATATCATGATAAATGTTTATTATTCATGCTAGAATTGTATTAACCGGAAACATGATACATGTGTGAATACATAGACAAACATACAGTCACTAGTATGCCTCTACTTGACTAGCTCATTAATCAAAGATGGTTATGTTTCCTAACCATTGACATGTGTTGTCATTTGATTAATGGGATCACATCATTAGGAGAATGAGGTGATTGACATGACCCATCCCGTTAGCTTAGCACTTGATCGTTTAGTATTCTGCTATTGCTTCCTTCATGACTTATACATGTTCCTGTAACTATGAGAATTGTGTAACTCCCGTTTACCGGAGGAACACTTTGGGTACTACCAAACATCACAACGTAACTGGGTGATTATAAAGGAGTACTACAGGTGTCTCCGAAGGTACATGTTGAGTTAGCATAATTCGAGATTAGGTTTTGTCACTCCGATTGTCGGAGAGGTATCTCTGGGCCCTCTCGGCAATGCTCATCACCTAAGCCTTGCAAGCATGTAACTAATGAGTTAGTTATAAGATGAAGTATTACAGAACGATTAAAGAGACTTGTCGATAACGAGATTGAACTAGGTATTGGATACCGACGATCGAATCTCGGACAAGTAACATACCGATGACAAAGGGAACAACGTGTGTTGTTATGCGGTTTGACCGATAAAGATCTTCGTAGAATATGTAGGAACCAATATGGGCATCCAGGTCCCGCTATTGGTTATTGACCAGAGATGTGTCTCAGTCATGTCTACATCGTTCTCGAACCGTAGGGTCCGCACGCTTAAGGTTTCGATGACAGTTATATTATGAGTTTATGTATTTTGATGTACCGAAGGTTGTTCGGAGTCCCGGATATGATTACGGACATGACAAGGAGTCTCGAAATGGTCGAGACATAAAGATTGATATATTGGACGGATATATTTGGACACCGGAAAGGTTCCGGAGAAGTTTGGAGCCCCGGAAGGTTACCGGAACCCCCCGGGAGGTATATGGGCCTTATTGGGCCCATGTAGGAGGAAGAGAGAAGGAGCAAGGGAAGGGGGCGCGCCCCCCCAAGCCCAATCCGAATTGGGGAAGGGGGCCGGCCCCCCTTTCCTTTCTCCTTCCCCCTCTTCCTATTACTACTACTAGTACTACTTCCTAATACTAGTACTCTTTCCTTCCCCCTCCAAATAAGATAAGGAAAAGAGAGGGAAACCTACTTGGAGTAGGTTTCCCCCTCCTCATGGCGCGCCCCCCCTAGGGCCGGCCACCTCCTCCCTCCCTCCTTTATATACGGGGGTAGGGGGCACCCTAGAACACACAAGTTGATCATTGATCGTTCCTTAGCCGTGTGCGGTGCCCCCCTCCACGATATTAGACCTCGGTCATATTGTAGCGGTGCTTAGGCGAAGCCCTGCAACAGGAGAACATCAAGATCGTCACCACGCCGTTGTGCTGACGGAACTCCCCCTCGGCGCCTCTGCTGGATCGGAGATCGAGGGTGCGTCATCGAGCTGTACGCGTGTCAAGAACTCGGAGGTGCCGGAGTAACGGTACTTGGATCGGTTGAACCGGAGGACGTACGACTACTTCCTCTACGTTGCGTCAACGCTTCCGCTTCGGTCTACGAGGGTACGTAGACAACACTCTCCCCTCGTTGCTATATCATCACCATGATCTTGCGTGTGCGTAGGAAAATTTTGAAATTACTACGTTCCCCAACAAAAATGTCCACTTTTCTTCCCAATAGAAGATGTCTCCAAGTCAAAAGAGCATGCACAACTGCCGCCAACTCGATATCATGAGTGGGGTAGTTTTTCTCATTAGGCTTCAACTGGCGAGATGTATAAGCAACAACTTTCTTCTCTTGCATCAATACTGCGCCAAGACCTTGGAGAGAGGCATCACAAAAGACCTCATACGGTTTGGATTCATCAGGCGGAGTCAGAACTGGAGCAGTGATCAACTTCTCTTTCAAAGTGTTGAAAGCAACATCACACTCCAGAGACCAAACGTACTTGACGTTCTTCTGAAGAAGATTTGAGAGAGGCTTCGCGATCTTAGAAAAGTTTTCAATGAATCTTCGGCAATAGCTTGCGAGACCGAGAAAACTGCGGAGTTGCTTCATGTTCCGAGGAGGTTCCCAATTCACAATTGCAGACACCTTCTCAGGATTCACGGCAATGCCCTTGGCAGAGATGATATGACCAAGATAAAGAACCTCATCGAGCCAAAATTCACACTTGGAGAACTTGGCGTAGAACTGATGTTCTCTGAGCTTATCAAGAACCAAACGCAAGTGCTTGGCATGATCTTCCTTGTTCTTGGAGAAAACCAGAATGTCGTCGAGATAGACCAAAACGAAGTCATTGGTGTAGGCGTTGAAGATGAAGTTCATCATGCGAGAGAACGTCGGAGGAGCGTTGGCGAGGCCAAAAGACATGACAGTGTATTCATATGAACCAAAGCTTGTTCTGAATGCTGTCTTGGGAATATCTTCTTCACGAATGCGAATCTGGTGATAACCCATACGAAGATCAAGCTTGGAGAATACTTGGGCACGTTTGAGTTGTTCGAACAGCTCATTGATGTTGGGAAGTGGGTATTTGTTCTTGATGGTCTTCTTGTTCACTGGACGGTAATCAACACAAAGTCGGTCCGTTCCATCCTTCTTCTTCACAAAAAGAACACCACAACCCCACGGAGAAGAACTAGGCCGGATGAGACCCATTTTCTCTTGCATATCGAGCTGCTTCTTCAGCTCCTTCAACTCTTCAGGTCTGAGCTTGTAAGGACGTTTGCACACAGGTTCCGTGCCAGGATCAAGATCAATAACGAATTCAACTGGCCGGTGGGGAGGCATTCCTGGGAGCTCTTCTGAAAAGACGTCTTGATATTCGCAAACGACTAGAATTTGAGAGATGGCATCCAATTCACCCTTCTCATTGAGAGAAAATAGACGGATGGAATTATCCCGAGCGGCAAAGACAATTACATCCTCAGACAAATGAGTCAATTGAATCTGCCTGGCTGCACAATCAAGCTGAGCCTTGTGCTTAGAAAGCCAATCCATTCCGAGAATAAGATCAATATCCGAGTTACCAAGAACCATTGGAGAAGCCAGAAACTTGAAATCACCCATCAAGATAGAAATATCCGGAACCATCAAACTAGAACTCAGACGCTTAGCCGGAGAGACGACTTGCATAGCTCTAGGTAAAGCCTTAGTACTAAAATTGTTCTCCGATGCAAATGGAAATGACATGAAGGAATGCGATGCACCAGAGTCAAAAAGTACTTTTGCGGGAACATCATTAATAGGAAGGTTACCCATGATCACATCTGACGAGTCCTCTGCCTGAGCTGCATTCATCAAATTGACCTTGGCATGCTTGGGGTTATGCTTGACCACAGCTGTACTTGCCGATCTCACAGGAGGAGGAGGAGGAAGACGCCTCTGGTTGAAACACTTGTTGGCATAGTGACCCTTCTGTTGGCACTTGTTGCACGTGACCTCTGAAAGCGTACGGTGATACAGAGCACTCGATCTTGGAGCTTGAGACGAAGTCTTGTTCTGAAAGCAAGGGTTGGGTGGTTGGGAAGAACCACTGTCACCTTTGCTCTTCTGCTGATACGGCTGACGGAACAGAGGAGGAGGAAGCCAAAACTTCTGCTGCTTGGCCACTTGAGTAGAGGAAGAAGGAGTAACATCTCTGACTCGCTTCTTGGAAGCATCACACCTCAACTGAGCAGCCTCTTGCTTTAGTGCCATGTTGTAGAACTCATCGTACCTCAAGGGCTCAATGAGAACAAGAGCAAGCTGGATATCTTCTCTGAGACCACCCCTGAACTGATATATCATGCTCTTCTCATCAGGGACGTCCTGCTTGGCAAAGCGGGCGAGCTTCTGGAACAACTTGTTGTAGTCATAGACAGACAAAGAGCCTTGCTTCAGATTGCAGAATTCCTCACGCTTGCTTTCAACCACGCTCTGGGGAATATGATGAGCTCAGAAATCTCGATGGAAATCATCCCAAGTGATAACACGTCCACCTCTGGAGTCCTTGTACTGCTGGAACCATTCTGCAGCTTGATCTTTGAGTTGGAAGGAAGCGAACTTGACAAAGTCCTCAGGCCTGACGTTACTGCACTCGAAATGCTTACACAGATCCACAAGCCAATCGTCAGCATCAGTTGCCTCAACACAATTGCTGAAAGTCTTTGGCCCGTTAGCAAGGAACTGGTTGAGTGTAGCAAAGTGACTCTGATTGCTGCCTTGATTCCCTTGATTGTCTTGATTGCGCTCTTGAAGAATTTGCATGATCAACTGTGTGTTTGCATTGGTTGCGGCCATCACAGCTTGCCATGCCTCCGGAGGAGGTGGAGGTGGTGGCGGATCAGGATTCGGAGTCGTGCGTGTTGGAGGAGCCATCCTGAAGAGGTTGACCACCATTTGCACATTGACAGATAAATATTGAAGCTGAATCCAACGGAATGAAAATTGCAACATATAGTCTTCACATCCGAACAAAATGAACAAATGCATTCCTCTTGAAATGGTCACATATCCATAAATTGAGAAGCCACGTAGAATTAAGGTAGAGAATTTAAATCACCAAGGTACGGATCAAGAACGAATAATCGGTAAGAAATCCCAATCTCAAACCAATATCCGTGGAAGAAGAACTAGAGCTACGAGAATTCCCACCTATGAAACTCCCGAAACTTTCCGGTTATGCAATCAGGTGTTGGGGATACAGGGGAAGCATAATATCTCACCCAAACTAGCAAATCCTACATCCAGCTGTATCCATCCTTCAACACATAACCAAGAAACCTTTGGAAACCATCTACCTCAACCTTCGAAAAGCATCTGTTATACAAGTTATGGCGATACTCCCGAACTCCCGCCCCAGTACTTGGTGGCGTCGAGGTTATCTCACCAACGAACTGCATAAAAGAGATTTTCAATGTCGACGAACATATCTCAAGTATTCCAGAATTGCAACAATAAAATTATGATGACAACACCTCAGAGCTCAACTCCCCGGGACACTTCCACTAAACCCCTGACAGGAGGCACCAAGACAATGTTCTCATCATAAGCCATCAGAACGATTCCAAGATACTCGCGTGATCCTAAAAAAAATTTAGTGAAATTTGAGAAGAGAAGAGTCAAAACTCTATGTCAGGATGCCTTACCAGAGCGATGAGGAGACTGGGAAGTAAAAACAATTCCTAAGCTCTCCGATATATAATTCCTAAATGACTCAAAACATTTTTCTAGACACAACTCGGCTGCTAAAAACGATCAAGCAATGGGGCTCCTAAGGTCGGGGAAGGCTCTGATACCAACTTGTAAGACCCTCGATGCGACTATAGCTCCCACGTGTCGAGGCACGACTTAGAGATATAATCGCATTGAAGGCATATGTCGCAAGTTAGGCAATCTTCATAATATCCCATGTAATGTAAATAATAAAGGGGAGATAACATAGTTGGCTTACACTCGCCACGTCAATCAAGTACATAAGTAACATTACATCATCCAAACACTCATGGCCCGACTACGGCGCCAAAATAAAAGAGAACCCAACATGCGACACGGTCCCATTCACCCCCAACTGGGCACCACTACTGATCATCGGGAAAGGAAACATAGTATCGTTGAGAGTCTTCGTCGAACTCCCACTTGAGCTCGTACACGTCTCCGGGAGCGGAATCATCAGGCCCTGCATCTGGTGTAATAGTAATCTGTGAGCCATAGGGACTCAGCAATCTCGCACCCTCGCGATCAAGACTATTTAAGCTTATGGGTATGGCAAGGTGAATATGAGTGGAGCTGCAGCAAGCGTCTAGCAAGTATGGTGGCTAACTTATTCGCAAAAGAGAGCGAGAAGAGGAGGCAAAGCACGAGCGAGAAACTAGAGAACAACCTGCGCAAACATTACTCCAACACCGTGTCCACTTCCCGGACTCCGCCGAGAAGAGGCCATCACGGTAACACACTCGGTTGATTCATTTTAATTAAGTTTATGTTTAAGTTATCTACAACCGGACATTAACAAATTCCCATCTGCCCATAACCGCGGGCACGGCTTTCGAAAGTTCAATCCCTGCAGGGGAGTCCCAACTTAGCCCATGACAAGCTCTCACGGTCAACGAAGGAATAGACCTCCACCCGAGACGTTCCGCAGACTCGGTATCCCGGTACAACAAGACATCTCGACAGGTTAAAACTAGACCAGCAACACCGCCCGAATGTGCCGACAAATCCCGATAGGAGCTGCACATATCTCGTTCTCAGGGCACACTCAGATGAGACTAGCTACGAGTAAAACCAACCCTCAAGTTTCCCCGAGGTGGCCCCGCAGGCAGCTCAGTTCGGACCAACACTCAGAGGGAGCACTGGCCCGGGGGGGTTAAAATAAGATGACCCTTGGGCTCCGGTAACCCAAGGGAAAAAGAGGCTAGGTGGCGAATGGTAAAACCAAGGTTGGGCATTGCTGGAAAAGCTTTAATCAAGGCGAACTATCAAGGGGTTCCCATTATAACCCAACCGCGTAAGGAACGCAAAAACGGGGAACATAACACCGATATGACGGAAACTAGGACGGCAAGAGTGGAACAAAACACTAGGCGAGAGGCCGAGCCTTCCACCCTTTACCAAGTATATAGATGCATTAAGATAGCAAGGCAATATAATGATATCCCAACAAGTAAATAAAAGATGTTCCAACAAGGAACGGCCTCCAATCTTCACCTGCAACTAGCAACGCTATAAGAGGGGCTGAGCAAAGCGGTAACATAGCCAATCAATGGTTTGCTAGGACAATGGTGGGTTAGAGATTTGACATGGCAATTTGGGAGGCTTGCAAGCAAGTGGTAGGCATCGTAGCAATGGCATAGCAAAAGAGCGAGCAAACTAGCATAGAAAAGATAGTAGTGATTTCGAGGGTATGATCATCTTGCCTGCAAAGTTGTCAGAGTTGACTGGATCCTCACAAGCAAACTCAACGGGCTCCTCGTTAGTGAACTCGTCTCCCGGCTCTACCCAAACAAGACAAATAAGCAACAAGGATACAATCAACCACGTGCAAACTCAAACAAAAAGATGCAATGATGACATGCTATGCGGGATGCGATGCGGGATGCAAAATGCCAGATGTGACAAGAAATGCATGAACCTGGCCTCAACTTGGAATTCCAAGGGTGCCACTGGAAAGATGAGATGAAATCGCTTGAAAACGATATAAAGAACGCCGGAATCGGAGTTATGGTTTGGAAATGGCAAGCGATTCAATTATGACACCGGTCTGCGATTTACAGCAAGTAGGCATCTAAATGCAATGAGATGAACATGCTACAGCCACCAAACATGGCATCAAAATACATGGCAGGGGTGCACACAAGATGCTTAACAAAAGTCTAGCACTGAGCTACGTCCAAATCATCCATTAACAGGTTCAAACAAGCATGGCAGAAACGCAAATGGTAAAACAGATCTCAGACTTGGTGAAATTAACACTTGTCTGGAATTTCAGATCATATAGCCCTCTTCGGAGCAACAAAACAACATGCTACAGGACCTGAACATGACAAACAAAGACATGGCATGGAGCTACTCAACAATCTTAACAAAAGTCCCTTAGTGACCTTGAGCCAAAAGGGATCACAAAATATACTAACAAGCACACGAACATAGCAAAAACATAATCAGCTTTCAGACTTAGTGAAAACTGAGACATGCTGAAATATAACTCACGAAGGCATGTAAACAAGCTCGATGCACTCACTATGGTGCAAGTCATGGCAAGGAAAGCATACACCCATAAAGAAGGCACAAAATACAAGCTAGACATGGCAAGAACAATGGCATAGCATGCACGGATCAACTACAATAACATCAGCAAAATCGCAAACAAGTTGACGATCTGCCTAGATTCACAACGGAGCAAAAGTAGAGCTCGATTGACTCAAGCTAGGGTGCTCCATAATTGCAAGTAAAGACATGGATGGATAGACCATAACAAGATTAACAAAACTCCTTTACTGATCATCCTCAAAAGAGGCACGGATCACTAGGAAACAACAAGAACATATGGCATCATGAACTAAATAATCCCAGACTTAGTGAAAACTACTAAGTCCCTGAAAACAGATTTACCGGATGCCTTACTTTGCAAGCTTGCACAAGTCACCACACACATCACAAAAATGCATGGGTTACACCTCTGGAAAGATAACAAGATGCTTAACAAAACATATGAAGGACTCACAGGCATATCATGCACACAATAATCATGGCAAAAATGACAAAAGTCTAAGATGAACTAGCAGATCTGACAATTAACTCACGAAGCCTCCTTCTAACAGCATTTCGGGTATCAAGATGAACTCAAATAAAAATGATGCAATGGAATGAAATGATGTACTCGTCGAGACGAACATTTTGATATACTATGGGCCTGTTCTGAACCTCTCTGGGCTTCTCAAACTCCACAAAATCAGCTTCTGGAGCTTGCTTCAAACTTCACATGGCGATTCCATTCGTTCGGCGGTGTTCCTAGCTTCTCTCCATGATTTGGTCCAGTTGAGAGCCTATTGGGCTGTTGGGTGCCAGTTTGGGCCAGATGGAGGCAGCCCACCTTGTATCGTTGTGTGGAGGAGGACTGGCCACGTGCGCTCGCACAGGATACGAGCGAGGCGAGCATCCCACGAGCGGCTGGGAGTTGTTTTGCGAATCGTTTTTTTGCACCTCGCGGTGGCATCCTCTTGTAATTAGTAGGAACTCCTCGCTTCTTCGTATTGTGGAGCTGGGCTTTCGTTGCTTCTCTTTTTTGCATTATGGGATCGCTCAGCTTCTGGTTTCCAGCTTCTACGAGCTAAATCATTCGGGACTACTTCACTCGAGAATTTTGAGAAGATAGAAGCTGAAGGAGATCAGAACAGGCCCTATATGTCCAAATCGGAGCTATGGATGCGGAGATATCACCGATCAAAGTATGCACAAAAATTAGGGTTCGGAGGAGAAAGTCAACCGATCCAAAATATCTCAGATCTGCACGGAAAACGAGGCATGGCTGGATCCGAGCTCGCCGAAGCTGTAGACGGCCGAAGTTGGAGGGGGCGGCCGGATCCGAGCTTCGGTCGCCGGAGAGGAGCGGGCGGCGGGGCGGCGGCAGCGGCGGCCCGTAGTGGCGGCGGCGGCGGCCCGGTGAGGCGGCGGCGGCAGCCGGGCGAGGCGGCGGCGGAGGACGGCGGGAGGCGGCGGAGGACGGCGGCGTGGGGCACGGCCCGCGGTGGCGGCGTCGGGCGCCGGCCTTGGGCCTTCGGGCCCGTGGCGGTGGGAGGTGGCCGGTTGCCACGTGGCGGCGCCGGATAGGGCGAGGGGGGGCGGCGGCGGACGTGTCCGGCGCGCGGAGATGAAATTAGGGTTTCGGGGAGAGGGAGAGATCCGAAATTCGTGGGGGTCTATTTATAGGCATAAGTGGAGCTAGGAGAGTCCAAATGAGGTGCGGTTTTCGGCCACGCGATCGTGATCGAACGCTCTAGGTGATGGAGCAGAGTTTGGTGGGTTTTTGGGCCAAAATGGAGGGGTGTTGGGCTGCAACACACACGAGGCCTTTTCGGTCCCTCGGTTAACCGTTGGAGTATCAAACGAAGTCCAAATGACACGAAACTTGATAGGCGGTCTACCGGTAGTAAACCAAGGCCGCTTGGCAAGTCTCGGTCCAAACCGGAAATGTTTAATCCCCACACACGAAAGAAAGCTAGAAATGGCCACCGGAGGAGAACGAAGCGCCGGAATGCAAAACGGACAACGGGGAAAATGCTCGAATGCATCAGATGAACACGTATGCAAATGCAATGCACATGATGACATGATATGAGATGCATGACAACGACAACAACACACGGAGACAAAAACCCGAACCCGAGAAAATAAAATAATTTAACGCCGGAAACGGCAAGAGTTGGAGTACAAATTGGGAAAGATACATCCGGGGTGTTACATCCATCTCCCGAGATTCTCGCAACATCATCCTGTCGATTTGTGTTGCAACTTTTCCTTGTCAGACATGCTGCCTGAAATATCCTGTTACCAACCAGATCTGAATCTTGGGCAGATATGATGGTTGAAACGTTCCCAGTATTTGCATTCTGTTCCCAGCTTGCACCCCAGCAATTGTTGTTCAGGATCATCTTCAAAAGTGGACTTACCATGGGTCCCATCCATTTCCGATGATAAGATAAAAATCATCCATTGTGTTGTCTTCAACAAGGTAGTCCACATCATCCATCCTAGTCGGAGATGCCATTCTTTCGAACCCCTTCCAACGATCGATTGTGATTACCTCAGGCTGGTATAAAGAGTTTCAATGATCTTTGTATCAAAAGTAATTATTTTTGCCACTTAAGGGAAATGCTCTACGAGTCACCTTTCCCTAAGGTGTCCCGTTATGGTATCGTGGGCAACTTAACTCCTCACTACTTTGAAACCCCCTCACCATCTATTTAAGCGTCGAATTGTTGCCTACCAATTTGAACCTTTGTCATATGTTTCTCATCCATCATGTTTGATGTGTGTTCTGCATCTCACCTCAAGGGATGTTTCTACGTCTCATTCCGTGAGTTGATCTTGTGTTCATTAAGATCAATGATCCAGTCTTGTGAGGTTGTCATGCTCTCTTGTCGCCATGTTGGATGAAGTTCTCGAAGTAAAGGACGTCATAATCAATATGATGTAGCGGATCAACATCTCCGAGAAGGGCAGTTGGATCATGAAGATCGTGTTAGCTTTGTGTCCCCTCTGATTTCTTACCTCACGTCTTGAATCTCGGGACGAGATTCTTGTTTTAGTGGGGGTGAGTTGTCACAGCCCTAGATTTTGCTTGCCATTAGTTGCCTTAAAGCATCCATGCATCATGTTTAATTTTCAATTAAAGTTGAAATGGGGATGACAAAGCCTAGCACTAAAATTAAGTCAAATAGGTTCAACTTAAAAACATTTTCAAGAACCGTGAATGCTCTTTAGAAAAGTTCATCATTTTTGAATTGGTCTAGAACCTCCGACAAAAATGGTGCACACCTTTCTAGGTCATTTATGGATTTTTGAATTAAATCATAAGTATTTGCATTTGGACATTTAAATCCTATAAATAATTTTAAATGTCCAGATAATCTTGAAAGTATTTTAAGGTTGTTGGAAATAATCCAAACATATGCCACAATCATTTTCAAGATTTTTCAAAATGAATTGGTATTTTTACTAATTCAAAACAGAATAAAAGTAATAGAAAAACTGAAACAGAAATGGAAAAGAGAGAGAGAGAGAGAGAGAGTTAGTACCTGGCCACTTACCTGGCCCAGCTCCTCTAGCCGGCCCAGCCCGCTGGCAATTGCCAGTCGTCTCCCACCTCTGCCAGAAGGCAGAGGCGTGTCGCCCGCGCGCGCACCGGACGCCACCTCCTGCTTCCACCTCCTGCTTCCCCCCCCCCCCCCCTCGCCCTCGACCGAGCGCCTGGAGGCGCCGCGAAGCCCCCCTGGTCCCTCTCACTCACTCCCTCGAGCTCACCCCCTCCTCTGATCTCTCTCTCACATGCTCCGAGCGCCGCCGTCGCCGCCGACAAGCATCACCGCGTCCACTGCCCCCCCCCCCCCGCCTTGTCAACGCGTCTAGAGGAACCGCCGTCGCCTTCTGCGTCGTCTACACCAACCCACTCGACCGCGGGAGCCCTGTAGCGTCGTCCCCGAGCTCATCCTCAATCTTCGGCCGCCGACAACTTCATCGTCGATTCGCCGCCGTCCGCACTTCCCCGACCTCGCCGGTCTGCTCGTATGAACCGCGATGAGCTCTGCCACTGTTTCCCCCTGACCCTGTGGTCTATCCCTCGTCGTGGACGTCGCCCCCATGATCTTCGAAGCTCGCCGGCGCTGTGATTCACCGCCGTCGTGGCTAGGGACACCATGGCTTGCACCTGAGCTCGTCATCGTGCTCGGGTTGCTCCCAGGAGACCAACGCGGCCACTAGATCGCCTTGCCGTGCATCGTAGTGCCACAGCTGCCGTTGCCCAAGCTCCGGCCGCCGCCGTTGAGGTCGCCGCCGCCGTTTCTGGCCACCCCAGCCGCTGACTTTAGCCCCGTTGGATGCGGAAGAACGCCAGCTACGCGTAGAGCCTCTCCGCCGCTTGTTTGGTCACCGGACGACAAAACCCGACGCCCTCCGTCGCGTCTGCCGTCGCCGGCGTCGAGCCGTGGACCAAGTCCGGCGGGTTTGAACCCGCTGACCAGGGGTTTGACCTCCCCTAGCTGACTGACGTGTGGGCCAGGCCCCTTTTTAATTAGTGTTAGATTTAGTTAGTACTAATTAACTTAGTTAAGTAGATTAGACACTGACATGCGGGCCCAGGCTCTAATTAACATAGGTTAGTTAGTTAGTCACTGACCAGTGGCCCCCACTGATCAGGTTTGACCTGTACGGCTCCTATTGACCTGCTGATGTCAGCATGACCCAATGCTGATGCAGTAATACATTTTATGGATTTATTAATAGTCAGTAAATTCCAGAAAATATCCAAAACTTTGAAAAATCATAGAAATTAATCTATAGCTCCAAATGAAATAAATTATATATGAAAAATTATCAGAAAAATTCAAGGAATCCATCTGTACCATTTTCATGCATGTTTGAGAAAGTTAACCTCACTGTTTAGGATGAAACATGATTAGGGCAAATTTCATAATAGGTTTGGAGTTGGAATTTGATATAGTTTTGAATTCCACTTCAATTAAAATGAGTTTCTGTTGCATTAGCCCAAAACACATTCATATTGCCATGTCATAGCATGCATCATATTGTTGCATATCGCCATGTGTTGATTGTGTTCTTTCTCATTTGCCGGTGTTTGTCCCCCCTCAGTAGACATTGATCCAGCGATGATTTTGATGACACCGATGAAGAGTTTTACTATCTTCAGAAGTGCCAGGCAAGCAAAACCCCCTTGTTCATTCCGATACAATCCCACTCTCTCGCTCCTGCTCTCTTTTACTGCATTAGCACAACAACGTTTCAACTGTTACATGTTGCGGTAGCTGAACCCCTTTCCTCTGCATGACCTGTCATTACCACAGTAAATAGATGAAACCCACTAGCATGAGTAGGAGTTGTTTGAGCCCTGATGTGCCTACTAATTCATGTTTGTTTGTCATGCCTGCTACTACTTAGAGTTGAGTCAGTTCTGATTCATCGAGAATGAATTGGAATGTGGTGAACATGTCCTACTATTGAGAGCTAAGTGTGTGAACACGATTTGGTAAAGGTAGCGGTGAGAGGCCATGTAGGAGTGCATGGTGGGTTGTCTCATTGCAGCCGTCCTTAGGAACTAAGTTCTGTGTTTGTGATCCATGAACAGCTACTACCACGCATTGGAATGCTTAAGTGCCCCTCTCGACTTATTAATCAACTCGATCTCTGTCCAGGAGGTGCAACTAGTTTCTGGTGTTTGTAGGTAGTGTTAGTAGTCTACCAAGTGGCACCCGGTATAGGTGGGCTTGGGGCATACTAGGCACAGTGGCACGGTGTACCAAGTAGCACCCGGATGGTGGGCTTGGGAACCCTGCACACATCGTTTGGGGCCGTGAGCGACACCCCGGCCGGATCTCCTTGCGGATGGAACCCGAATAGGCGATAAACCTGGACTAGAGACTTGTTGGTTACTCAGGTCGTGGCCGACTCCCTCGCCCGACTTCTGGTTGAAGGTTGCTGAGGTACATGACATGTACAGGGCGATAAGTGGCGAGAGCGTGTGTGAAGAAGTACACCCCTGCAGGGTTATCATTATCTATTCGAATAGCCGGATTCCTCGGATATGGAAACTTGGACCCCTTGCATAGTTCATAGACAAGTGGAAGTGGATACTCAAAAATGCGCAAGATAAGCATGAGTGCTATGGATGGCGTCCTCGTAGGGTGACGGGAGAGGATCCATAGTGGTGTATTGATATGGTGAATATGTGGACTCGTGTGCGCCACCTCAAAAGAGTTACTTGCAGTCGTAGTTCAGGATAGCCACCAAGTCAAAGCTGGCTTGCTGCAGTTAAACTCCACCATCCCTTCATTGATAATGATGCATATGTAGTTAGTTCTGATGTAAGTCTTGTTGGGTACATTTGTACTCACGTTTGCTTAATTTATGTTTTGTAGAGAGACTTCAGTCTTGCTAGTAGTTCCACGTGGACTTCGACGTTTAGCTCGTTACCTCAGCTACGATCTTGTACCCTTGGGAGGGTCTTGTAGATACTCAGGCTTCTCAGCTTTTTTCATTTGTAGAAGTCTGTACTCAGACATGTTAAGCTTCCGCATGTGTTTTGACTTGTATGCTCTGAATGTTGGGTCATGAGACCATGATTGTAATATCTCGCTCCTCGGAGCCTAATGAATAAATACTCTGAGTCGTAGAGTCTTGTTGTGATGCCATGTTGTATTGCACATATTGAGCATATTGTGTGTATGATTGAAATGCTTGGTATGTGTGGGATCCGACAACCTAGTTGTTTATCCTTGGTAGCCTCTCTTATGGGGAAATGTAGTCTTGTGCTTCCATGAGCCATAGTAGTCCGCTACAGCCCGGTTCACCGGAGTCTTGCTAGCCCAGCACTACTGCTCTAGAACACTTGACTGGCCGGCATGTGATTCACTTCGTTCCTGTGTCTGTCCCCTCGGGGAAATGTCACGCGGTGACATCCGGAGTCCTACCTAGCCTGCTACAGCCCGGTTCATCGGAGTCCTGTTATCCCACTGCTACAGCCCGGATTCGCACGCTGCTGACCGACATGCCCGATGTTGGTTCATGTATGCCTGTCCCCGTAAGTTAGTGCCACTTTGGGTTCACGACTAGTCATGTCGGCCCGGGTTCTCTGTCATATGGATGCTAGCGACACTATCATATACGTGAGCCAAAAGGCGCAAACGGTCCCGGGCCATGGTAAGGCGACACCCGTGGGAATACCGTGCGTGAGGCTGCAAAGTGATATGAGTTGTTACAGGCTAGATCGGTGTGACTTAGAATCGGGGTCCTGACAATAATGCACCATGAACATAAATATCATAGAGGCTATGTTGATTTTGTTTCAACTTCATGCGTGAACATATGCCAAGTCAAGCCACTCGAATCATTCAAAAGAGCATACCACCCTATCATACCACATCACAACCATTTTAATAGCATGTTGGCACGCAAGGTAAACCATTATAAGCTCCTAGCTAATTAAGCATGGCATAAGCAACTACAATCTCTAATTGTCATTGCAAACATGTTTCTTTCACAATAGGCTGAATCCGGAACGAGGAACTAATCATATTTACAAAAACAAGAGAGGTTGAGTTCATACCAGCTTTTCTCATCTCAATAAGTTCATCATATAATCATCATTATTGCCTTTCACTTGCACGACCGAATAGTGTGGATAATAATAATAGTGCACTTGCATTGGACTAAGCTGGAATCTGCAAGCATTCAATTCAAGAGAGAAGACAAGGTAATATGGGCTCTTTGTTAGATCAACAATAATGCATATGAGCGCCACTCAACATTTTCATTATGGTCTTCTCCTCTCGACCCCCAAAGAAAGAAAAGAAACTATTTACACGGGAAAGCTCCCAACAAGCAAAAGAAGACCGAGAAATTTTTTTGGGTTTCCTTTTTAATTACTACTACTACTACAGGCATGGAAAGTAAACTAACTAGAAGCTACAACTAATTTTTTTTGGTTTTTTCTTAAGGTTTATCAAACACACAAGAAGAAAGCATAAAAAGGGAAATAAACTAGCATGGATATTACAATGAAAAAGTATGAGCACCGACAACTAGCATGAGTGTGTGAACATGAATGTAATGTCGGTGAGAAATATGTACTCCCCCAAGCTTAGGCTTTTGGCCTAAGTTGCTCTATGGCCACGGCTGGCCTGGCGGATATCCAAAGTTATAGTTGGGGTCGTACTGAGAAGGATCCTCCTAGTGGCACTGGTTGGCGATCTCTTCCGGATTCCACTGATAAATAGACTGCCGGCGAGGATCAAATTATGGTTCCGGCTCTGGCTCTGTAGCTGGTGTGTGGTTTCGGTAGTCGTGAATGGCCTCCGGCGGAACAAGGCACTTGCCTGCAGATAAGTCAAACAAGGAAGGAGCAGGCAAAGTAATAGTCTCAGGGTGATTTTTATCAAATATCAGCGTGTACTTAAGCATCTTTTCCTTATTCTTAACGATAAAATCATGTGCTACTGATACGTCACCAATGTATCTATAATTTTTGATTGCTCCATGCTACTTTATCTACTGTTTTGGACTATATTGGGCTTTATTTTCCACTTTTATATTATTTTTGGGACTAACCTATTAACCGGAGGCCCAGCCCAGAATTGTTATTTTTTGCCTATTTCAGTATTTCGAGGAAACAGAATATCAAACGAAGTCCAAACGGAATGAAACCTTCGGGAACGTGATCTTCTCACCGAACGTGATCCAGGAGACTTGGACCCTACTCCAAGAAGTTTCCGGGGAGGTCACGAGGGTGGAGGGCGCCCCCCCTGGGCGCGCCCCCTGCCTCGTGGGCCCCTCGGAGCTCCACCGACGTGCTCCTTCCTCCTATATATACCTACGTACCCCCATTAGACCAGGACGGAGCCAAAAACCTAATTCCACCGCCGCAACTTCCTGTATCCACGAGATCCCATCTTGGGGCCTGTTCCGGAGCTCCGCCGGAGAGGGCATCCATCACGGAGGGCTTCTACATCAACACCATAGCCCTTCCGATGAAGTGTGAGTAGTTTACTTCAGACCTTCGGGTCCATAGCTAGTAGCTAGATGGCTTCTTCTCTCTTTTTGGATCTCAATACAATGTTCTCCCCCTCTCTCGTGGAGATCTATTCGATGTAATCTTCTTTTTGCGGTGTGTTTGTTGAGACCGATGAATTGTGGGTTTATGATCCAACTTATCTATGAATAATATTTGAATCTTCTCTGAATTCTTTTATGTATGATTGAGTTATCTTTGCAAGTCTCTTCGAATTATCCGTTTGGTTTGGCCAACTAGATTGGTAGTTCTTGCAATGGGAGAAGTGCTTAGCTTTGGGTTCAATCTTGCGGTGTCCTTACTCAGTGACAGAAAGAGTTGCAAGGCACGTATTGTATTGTTGCCATCGAGGATAACAAGATGGGGTATTTATCATATTGCATGAATTTATTCCTCTACATCATGTCATCTTGCTTAAGGCGTTACTCTGTTTTTAACTTAATACTCTAGATGCATGCTGGATAGCGGTCGATGAGTGGAGTAATAGTAGTAGATGCAGGCAGGAGTCGGTCTACTTGTCACGGACGTGATGCCTATATACATGATCATACCTAGATAACCTCATAACTATGCTCAATTCTATCAATTGCTCAACAGTAATTTGTTCACCCACCGTAGAATATCTATGCTCTTGAGAGAAGCCACTAGTGAAACCTATGGCCCCCGGGTCTATTCTCATCATATCAATCTCCATTACTTTATTTTACTTGTTTTGCTTTTACTTTTCACTTTGCATCTTTATACCAAAAATACAAAAATATTATCTCTATCAGATCTCACTCTCGTAAGTGACCGTGAAGGGATTGACAACCCCTAAGCGTTGGTTGCGAGTTGCTACCGTTTTGTGCAGGTACGAGGGACTTGCGCGTGACCTCCTACTGGATTGATACCTTGGTTCTCAAAAACTGAGGGAAATACTTACGCTACTGTGCTGCATCACCCCCTCCTCTTCGGGGAAAACCAACGCTAGCTCGAGACGTAGCAAGAAGGATTTCTGGCGCCGTTGCCGGGGAGGCCTACGCCAAGTCAAGTCAAGATTTACTCTCCCGTCAACGAGCCATTTCTGGCGCCGTTGCCGGGGAAGCCTACGCAAAAGTCAACATACCAAGTACCCATCACAATCTCTATCTCTCGCATTACATTATTTGCCATTTGCCTCTCGTTTTCCTCTCCCCCACTTCACCCTTGCCGTTTTATTCGCCCTCTCTTTCCCTTTGCCTTTTGTTTGCTCGTGTGTTAGTTTGCTTGCTTGTCGTGATGGCCCAAGATGCTACCAAATTGTGTGACTTCACCAATACCAATAACAATGATTTCCTTAGCACTCCGATTGCTCCTCTTGCCAATACTGAATCTTGTGAAATCAATACTGCTTTGTTGAATCTTGTTATGAAAGATCAATTCGCCGGCCTTCCTAGTGAAGATGCCGCTACTCATCTAAATGGCTTTGTTGATTTATGTGATATGCAAAAGAAAAAGGATGTCGATAATGATGTCGTTAAATTGAAGCTATTTCCTTTTTCGCTTAGAGATCGTGCTAAAGCGTGGTTTTCATCTTTGCCTAAAAATAGTATTGATTCTTGGAACAAGTGCAAAGATGCTTTTATCTCTAAGTATTTTCCTCCCGCTAAGATTATCTCTCTTAGGAACGATATTATGAATTTTAAGCAACTTGATCATGAACATGTTGCACAAGCTTGGGAGAGAATGAAATTAATGCTACGTAATTGTCCTACTCATGGTTTGAACTTATGGATGATTATACAAAAATTTTATGCTGGATTGAATTTTGCTTCTAGAAATCTTTTAGATTCGGCCGCGGGAGGCACTTTTATGGAAATCACTTTAGGAGATGCTACTAAACTCCTAGATAATATTATGGTCAATTATTCTCAATGGCATACTGAAAGATCTACTAATAAAAAAGTGCATGCTATAGAAGAAATCAATGTTTTGAGTGAAAAGATGGATGAACTTAGGAATTTATTTGTTAAGAGTGTTTCTTCTGATCCCAATAATATGCCTTTATCTACTTTGCTTGAGAATAATAATGAATCTATGGATGTGAATTTTGTTGGTAGGAATAGTTTTGGTAACAACGCGTATAGAGGGAATTTTAATTCTAGGCCTTATCCTAGTAATCCTTCTAATAATTATGGAAATTCCTACAACAACTCTTATGGAAATTTTAATAAGATGCCCTCTGAATTTGAGAGTAGTGTTAAAGAGTTTATGAATTCGCAAAAGAATTTCAATGCTTTGCTTGAAGAGAAATTGCTTAAAGTTGATGATTTGGCTAGGAACGTTGATAGAATTTCTCTTGAGGTTGATTCTTTAAAGCTTAGATCTATTCCTCCTAAGCATGATATCAATGAGTCTCTCAAAGCCATGAGAATTTCCATTGATGAGTGCAAAGAAAGAACCGCTAGGATGCGTGCTTACAAAGATGCCTTTATTAAAGCGTGTTCTTCTAAATCCTATGAAAATCAAGATGAAGATCTGAAAGTTATTGATGTGTCCCCTATTAAATCTTTGTTTTGCAATGTGAATCTTGATGAATCTGATTATGATCTTCCCTTACCTAGAAGGCGTTCTAAGAATTCTGAGTTTTTAGATCCTGATGATGAAATTGATAAAAAAGGGATTGAAAGAAATAAAAATCTAGATATTGCTAAACCCACTATTTTGGATCTCAAGGAATTTAACTATGAAAATTTCTCTTTAATTGATTGTATTTCCTTGTTGCAATCCGTGTTAAATTCTCCTCATGCTTATAGTCGAAATAAGGCCTTTACCGAACACATTGTTGACGCCTTAATGCAATCTTATGAAGAAAAGCTTGAGTTGAAAGTTTCTATCCCTAGAAAACTCCATGATGAGTGGGAACCTACAATTAAGATTAAAATTAAAAATTAGAGTTTTATGCTTTGTGTGATTTGGGTGCTAGTGTCTCTACTATCCCCAAAGCTTTGTGTGATTTGCTAGATTTCCGTGACTTTGATGATTGCTCTCTAAACTTGCATCTTGCGGATTCCACTATTAAAAAGCCTATGGGAAGAATTAATGATGTTCTTATTGTTGCAAATAGGAATTATGTGCCCGTAGATTTTATCGTTCTTGATATAGATTGCAATCCTTCATGTCCTATTATTCTTGGTAGACCTTTCCTTAGAACGATTGGTGCAATTATTGATATGAAGGAAGGGAATATTAAATTCCAATTTCCCTTAAAGAAGGGCATGGAACACTTTCCTAGAAAGAAAATAAAATTACCATATGAATCTATCATGAGAGCCACTTATGGATTGCCTACCAAAGATGGCAATACCTAGATCTATCCTTGCTTTTATGCCTAGCTAGGGGCGTTAAACGATAGCGCTTGTTGGGAGGCAACCCAATTTTATTTTGTGTTTTTTGTTTTTGGTTCTGTTTAGGAATAAATAATCCATTTAGATTCTGTTTAGATGTGGTTTTATCTTTTAATTAGTGTTTGTGCCAAGTTAAACCTATTAGATCTTCTTGGAAGATAGTTATTTGATCTTGCTGTAATTTCCAGAATCTTTGCGCTCAGTGCCCGAATTGTCAAAAATCACCAGAACGTGATAAAATAGTGATTCCAATTTCTGCTGATCAATAAAAAAATTTCCCAGGTCGTCTAATTTTGGTAGAATTGTTTGGGTTCCAGAAGTTTGCGTTAGTAACAGATTACTACAGACTGTTCTGTTTTTGACAGATTCTGTTTTGCGTGTGTTGTTTGCTTATTTTGATGAATCTATGGCTAGTAAAATAGTTTATAAACCATAGAGAAGTTGGAATACAGTAGGTTTAACACCAATACAAATAAAGAACAAGTTCACTACAGTACCTTAAAGTAGTCTTTTGTTTTCTTTCTCTAACGGAGCTCACGAGATTTCTATTGAGTTTTGTGTTGTGAAGTTTTCAAGTTTTGGGTGAATTCTTTTGATGGATTATGGAACAAGGAGTGGCAAGAGCCTAAGCTTGGGGATGCCCATGGCACCCCAAGATAATCCAAGGACACCAAAAAGTCAAAGCTTGGGGATGCCCCGGAAGGCATCCCCTCTTTCGTCCACTTCCATCGGTAATTTACTTGGAGCTATATTTTTATTCACCACATGATATGTGTTTTGCTTGGAGCGTCTTGTATTATTTGTGTCTTTGCTTGTTAGTCTACCACAATCATCCTTGCTGTACACACCTTTTGAGAGAGCCATGTATGAATTGAAATTTGTTAGAATACTCTATGTGCTTCACTTATATCTTTTGAGCTTGATAGTTTACTCTATGTGCTTCACTTATATCTTTTTGAGCGTGATAATTTTTGCTCTAGTGCTTCACTTAGATCTTTTAGAGCACGGTGGTGGTTTGTTTTAAAGAAACTTGATCTCTCATGCTTCACTTAGATTATTTTGAGAGTCGTTAATAGCATGGTAATTTGCTTAATGTTAATATACTTGGTATTCAAGATATGTGAAACTTTCTTTTTAGTGGGTTGAATACTAAGATAAGTTTGATGCTTGATAATTGTTTTGAGATATGGAGGTGATAATATCATAGTCGTGCTAGTTGAGTAGTTGTGAATTTGAGAAATACTTGTGTTGAAGTTAGCAAGTCCCGTAGCATGCACGTATGGTTAAAGTTGTGTAACAAATTTGAAGCATGAAGTGTACCTGGCTTGTGCATCCTTATGAGTGGCGGTCGGGGACGAGCGATGGTCTTTTCCTACCAATCTATCCCCCTAGGAGCATGCGCGTAGTACTTGATTTTTGATGACTTCTAAATTTTTGCAATAAGTATATGAGTTCTTTTGACTAATGTTGAGTCCATGGATTATACGCACTTTTACCTTTCCGCCATTTGCTAGCCTCTTCGGTACCGTGCATTGCCCTTTCTCACATTGAGAGTTGGTGCAAACTTCGCCGGTGCATCCAAACCCCGTGATATGATACGCTCTTTCACACATAAACCTCCCTATATCTTCCTCAAAACAGCCACCATACCTACCTATCATGGCATTTCCATAGCCATTCCGAGATATATTGCCATGCAACTTCCATCATCATCATCATCATCATGACATGCTTTACTTTTGTCATATTGCCATTGCATGATCTTGTAGTTGACATCGTATTTGTGGCAAAGCCACCATGCATTATTTTTCATACATGTCACTCTTGATTCATTGCACCATCCCGGTACACCGCCGGAGGCATTCATATAGAGTCATATCTTGTTCTAGTATCGAGTTGTAATCATTATGTTGTAATCAATAGAAGTGTGATGATCATCATTATTAGAGCATTGCCCAATCAAAAAAAGAGAGAAAGGCCAAAAAGAAAAAAAGAAAGGCCCAAAAAAAGAGAAAATAAAAAGGGCAATGCTACTATCTCTTTTTCCACACTTGTGCTTCAAAGTAGCACCTTGTTCTTCATGTAGTGAGTCTCATATATTGTGCTTCAAAGTAGCACCATGATTTTCATATAGTGAGTCTCATAAGTTGTCTTGTTCATACTAGTGGGAATTTTTCATTATAGAACTTGGCTTGTATATTCCAACGATGGGCTTCCTCAAAATGCCCTAGGTCTTCATGAGCAAGCAAGTTGGATGCACACCCACTAGTTTTCTTTTGTTGAGCATTCTTAGCTCTAGTGCATCCGTTGCATGGCAATCCCTACTCCTTGCATTAACATCAATTGATGGGCATCTCCATAGCTCATTGATTAGCCTCGTTGATGTGAGACTTTCTCCTTTTTTGTCTTCTCCACACAATCCCCATCATCATATTCTATACCACCCATAGTGCTATGTCCATGGCTCGCGCTCATGTATTGCGTGAAGGTTGAAAAAGTTTGAGATTATTTGAGTATGAAACAATTGCTTGGCTTGTCATCGGGGGTATAGAAGTTGGGAACATCTTTGTGTGACGAAAATGAAGCATAGCCTAACTATATGATTTTGTAGGGATGAACTTCCTTTGGCCATGTTATTTTGAGATGACATAATTGTTTGATTAGTATGCTTGAAGTATTATCATTTTTATGTCAATATGAACTTTTGTCTTGAACCTTTCGGATCTGAATATTCATACCATGATTAAGAAGATTTACATTGAAATTATGCCAAAGTATCACTCCGCATCAAAAATTCTCTTTTTATCATTTACCTACTCGAGGACGAGCAGGAATTAAGCTTGGGGATGCCTGATACGTCTCCAACGTATCTATAATTTTTGATTGCTCCATGCTACTTTATCTACTGTTTTGGACTATATTGGGCTTTATTTTCCACTTTTATATTATTTTTGGGACTAACCTATTAACCGGAGGCCCAGCCCAGAATTGCTGTTTTTTTGCCTATTTCAGTATTTCGAGGAAACAGAATATCAAACGGAGTCCAAACGGAATGAAACCTTCGGGAACGTGATCTTCTCACCGAACGTGATCCAGGAGACTTGGACCCTACTCCAAGAAGTTTCCGGGGAGGTCACGAGGGTGGAGGGCGCCCCCCCTGGGCGCGCCCCCTGCCTCGTGGGCCCCTCGGAGCTCCACCGACGTGCTCCTTCCTCCTATATATACCTACGTACCCCCATTAGACCAGAGACGGAGCCAAAAACCTAATTCCACCGCCGCAACTTCCTGTATCCACGAGATCCCATCTTGGGGCCTGTTCCGGAGCTCCGCCGGAGAGGGCATCCATCACGGAGGGCTTCTACATCAACACCATAGCCCTTCCGATGAAGTGTGAGTAGTTTACTTCAGACCTTCGGGTCCATAGCTAGTAGCTAGATGGCTTCTTCTCTCTTTTTGGATCTCAATACAATGTTCTCCCCCTCTCTCGTGGAGATCTATTCGATGTAATCTTCTTTTTGCGGTGTGTTTGTTGAGACCGATGAATTGTGGGTTTATGATCCAACTTATCTATGAATAATATTTGAATCTTCTCTGAATTCTTTTATGTATGATTGAGTTATCTTTGCAAGTCTCTTCGAATTATCCGTTTGGTTTGGCCAACTAGATTGGTAGTTCTTGCAATGGGAGAAGTGCTTAGCTTTGGGTTCAATCTTGCGGTGTCCTTACTCAGTGACAGAAAGAGTTGCAAGGCACGTATTGTATTGTTGCCATCGAGGATAACAAGATGGGGTATTTATCATATTGCATGAATTTATTCCTCTACATCATGTCATCTTGCTTAAGGCGTTACTCTGTTTTTAACTTAATACTCTAGATGCATGCTGGATAGCGGTCGATGAGTGGAGTAATAGTAGTAGATGCAGGCAGGAGTCGGTCTACTTGTCACGGACGTGATGCCTATATACATGATCATACCTAGATAACCTCATAACTATGCTCAATTCTATCAATTGCTCAACAGTAATTTGTTCACCCACCGTAGAATATCTATGCTCTTGAGAGAAGCCACTAGTGAAACCTATGGCCCCCGGGTCTATTCTCATCATATCAATCTCCATTACTTTATTTTACTTGTTTTGCTTTTACTTTTCACTTTGCATCTTTATACCAAAAATACCAAAAATATTATCTCTATCAGATCTCACTCTCGTAAGTGACCGTGAAGGGATTGACAACCCCTAAGCGTTGGTTGCGAGTTGCTACCGTTTTGTGCAGGTACGAGGGACTTGCGCGTGACCTCCTACTGGATTGATACCTTGGTTCTCAAAAACTGAGGGAAATACTTACGCTACTGTGCTGCATCACCCCCTCCTCTTCGGGGAAAACCAACGCTAGATCGAGACGTAGCAGCTACCATACTCTTATAGTCTAGAAAAACAGGAGGCAGCAACTTTTCTTCTTTCTCATAAAGCCTAATAGGTATGTTAAAATGTGCAGCGAGGCGTGAGGCGAAGATACCTCCCAAGATGGGGCCCTTAGCACGGTTAAGATTTAACTGCTTTGCAACAATAGCACCCATACTAAATGTGTCATCACGGAACAAGGCATGGAACAAAGTAACAATATCAAGGGCACTAAGGTTGCCACAGTTTCCGCGACCAATCAAGCATCTACTAGCAAATATTGCAAAGTAACGTAGAACAGGAAAATGTATGCTAGTAATTCTTGCATCGGAAACCTTCCTCGTTTCCCCTACAGCAATTGTATCAATAAACCCTTCCACATCGTTATGATGTGGTTCCTCTACGCTGCCTGAAAAGGGCAACTTGCAGACCTCACAAAATTCATAGAGGGACATATCCTTATACTCATCATATAAATAGAAATCCACCGGAGGTGGTGATCTCCTAGCATGGAAATGAAAATTTTGCACAAAAATATTAGTGAGTAGGAGATACTGTTCGCGTTGGTCGCGGAGGAAGTCGGTGAGGCCTGCATTCTCAGCCAACTCATAGAAATCATCATAAATCCCGGCTGCTCTCAAGAAATCATCACAAGGCCATTCACAAGGCCGAACCTCCGCGGTGCGAGGGAGATTATATTTGGGTCTCTCTTCTTCCTCACTTTTCTTATCCTTCGAACTCTGGCTCGAAGAGCCCCTCAATAATCTCTTCATCATTTTAAGAAAATTTCTGAAATTTTTAGTAACTTCAAAATAAAAGTGAACAAACTCAACAAAATTGATAGCAACTACTCCTACAAGTGCCTAGAGGCCATATCATGCATTAAAACTACTTTTGACCACATAAATTTGACATGCAAGCTCAAGAACCTAACCAACAAAAATTTGCAATGAATAAAGCACTAGAACAAAAACTAATTGGACCATTGGAGGAGTCACATACCAAAGAACAATCCCCCAAAGCAGTTTTGTGAATGGAGCTTTGAGCTAGGAGATCGAAAATGGCAGCAAGATGAGCTAGAACTCGTGCTTGAGCTGGTTGGTGATATTTTTGGGAGGAAGAAGGAGTGTCTGGTGGCTGGAACAAGTGGAGGGGACCCACGTGGGTCCATGAGGTAGGGGGGCACGCCCAGGGGGTAGGGCGTGCCTTGGACCCTCGTGGCCAGGTGCTGGCTCCCCCTGATGTGTTCTCAGTGCCAGATATTCTCGAATATTCCAGAAAAAATCATATTAAATTTTCAGGACATTTGGATGACTTTTATTTTCAAGGTATTTTTTATTGCACGAATAATTCAGAAAACAGACAGAAAATATTATTTTTCTTTATTTAATATAAATAATATAAAGTAAAAGGAGGGTACAGAAAGTTGTGTTTTCTAAATTCATCCATCTCATGCTCATCAAAAGGAATCCACTAACAGGGTTGATCAGGTCTTGTTAACAAACTCATTTCGAATAACATGAAACTGGAGAAATTTTGAATAACACTAGGTTACCTCAACGGGGATATGCACATCCCCAACAATAAGAATATCATATTTCTTCTTGATAGTAGGAAGAGGAAATTCAAAAGCTCCGATAGTAATTGTTGAAAATTTTCCAATAGAATTGATACTGTGGACTTGAGGTTGTTTCCTCAGAAAGTGTACCGTATGCTCATTACCATTAACATGAAAAGTGACATTGCCTTTGGTGCAATCAACAAGAGCCGATGCTGTATTCAAAAAGGGTCTTCCAAGAATAATAGACATACTATCGTCCTCGGGAATATCAAGAATAACAATGTCCGTTAAAATAGTAACGTTTGCAACCACAACAGGCACATCCTCACAAATACCGACATGTATAGCAGTTGATTTGTCAGCCATTTGCAAAGAAATTTCAGTAGGTGTCAACTTATTCAAATAAAGTCTACGATATAAAGAGAGAGGCATAACACTAACACCGGCTCCATGATCACATAAAGCAGTTTTAACATAGTTTCTTTTAATGGAGCATGGTACAGTTGGTACTCCAGGATCTCCTAGTTTCTTTGGTATTCCACCCTTAAAAGTATAATTAGCAAGCATAGTGGAAATTTCATCTTCCGGAATCTTTCTCTTATTTGTAACAATATCCTTCATATACTTAGCATAAGGATTCATTTTAAGCATATCAGTCAAACGCATACGCAAAAAGATAGGTCTAATCATTTAAGCAAAGCGCTCAAAATCCTCATCATCCTTTTTCTTGATGGTTTAGGAGGAAAAGTCATGGGTTTCTGAACCCATGGTTCTCTTTCTTTACCGTGCTTCCTAGCAACAAAGTCTCTCTTATCATAACGATGATTCTCTGATTATAGGTTATCAAGATCAACAGCACGTTCAATCTCTACATCCTTGTCATTGCTAGGTTGAGAATCAACATGAACATCATCATTAACATTATCACTAGGTTCATGTTGATTACCAGATTGTGTTTCAGCATCAGAAATAGAAATATCATTGGGATTCTCATGTGTGTCAACAATAGGTTCACTAGAAGCATGCAAAGTCCTATCATTTTTCTTTCTCTTCCTTTTAGAAGGACTAGGTGCATCTATAGTAGTTCTCTGAGAATCTTGCTCAATTCTCTTAGGGTGGCCCTCAGGATACAAAGGCTCCTGAGTCATTTTACCACCTCTAGTCATAACTCTAACAGCATTATCATTCTTATTGTTTAATTTATTGAGCAAATCATTCCGAGCTTTAAGTACTTGTTCTACTTGAGTGGTAACCATAGAAGCATGTTTACTAATAAGTTTAAGTTCACCTTTAACACTAGCCATATAATCACTCAAGTGTTCAATCATATAAGCATTATGTTTCAATTGTTTACCAAAATAAGCATTAAAGTTTTCTTGCTTAACCATAAAGTTATCAAATTCATCCAAACATTGGCTAGCAAACTTAGCAGGAGGGATTTCAGCTTTATCATATTTATAGAGATTTTACCTTTACTACCTGTGTCGGGTTATCGAGACCATGTGTTTCTTCAATAGGTGATGAATTAAGACCATGTATTTCTTCAACTTGACGTAAATTCTTAACATCTTCAGCTTTAATACCTTTTTCTTTGATAGATTTCTTTGCCTCTTGCATATCTTCAGGACTGAGAAATAGAATACCCCTTTTCTTCGGAGTTGGCTTAGGAGTTGGTTCAGGAAGTGTCCAATTATTTTCATTAGTCAACATATTATTCAATAGCAATTCAGCTTGATCAACAGTTCTTTCCCTAAAAACACAACCAGCACAACTATCCAGGTAATCTTTGGAAGCATTGGTTAGTCCATTATTAAAGATATCGAGTATTTCATTTTTCTCGAGAAGATGATCACACAAAGCATTCAGTAATTGGAGAAGCCTCTCCCAAGCTTGTGGAAGACTCTCTTCTTCAATTTGCACAAAATTATATATTTCCCTTAAGGCAGCTTGTTTCTTATGAGCAGGGAAATATTTAGCAGAGAAGTAGTAAATCATATCCTGGGGACTACGCACACAACCAGGATCAAGAGAATTAAACCATATCTTAGCATCACCCTTTAATGAGAACGGAAATAATTTAAGGATATAATAGTAGAGAGTTTTCTCATCTTTAGTGAACAGGGTAGCTATATCATTTAATTTATTAAGATGTGCCACAACAGTTTTAGATTCATAGCCATAAAAAGGATCAGATTCAACCAAAGTAATTATCTCAGGAACAATAGAGAAATCATAATCCTTATCAGTAATAAAGATAGTTGAAGTAGCATAAGCAGGATCATATTTCATTCTAGCATTCAGAGATTTTTCTTTCAACTTAGCTAATAATTTCTTAAGATCACTTCTATCATTGCAGGCAAGAAAGTCTCTAGCAGTTTCTTCATCGATAACATAACCCTCAGGCACAACAGGCAATTCATATCTAGGGGGAGAATCTTCATCATCACTTTCATCAATATTATCAGTTTCAATAATTTCATTCTCTCTAGCCCTAGCGAGTTGTTCATCAAGAAATTCACCAAGTGGCATAGTAGTATCAAGCATAAAAATAGTTTCATCATAAGTATCATGCAAAGCAGAAGTGGCATCATCAATAACATGCGACCTATCAGAATCAATAGCATGTGTAGGTATCGCAAGTTGACTCAAAAAAAGGTGAATCAAGTGCAGAGCTAGATGGCAGTTCCTTACCTACCCTCGTAGTTGAGGGAAAAATCTTGGTTCTTTGATCTTTCAAGTTCTTCATAGTGATAAGCAGATATAAATCCTAAGTGACTCAAGGAATAGAGCTATGCTCCCCGGCAACGGCGCCAGAAAATAGTCTTGATAACCCACAAGTATAGGGGATCGCAACAGTTTTTGAGGGTAGAGTGTTCAACCCAACTTTATTGATTCGACACAAGGGGAGCCAAAGAATATTCTCAAGTATTAGCAGCTGAGTTGTCAATTCAACCACACCTGGAAACTTAATATCTACAGCAAAGTAATATGATAGTAGTGGTAACGGTAGCAGAAGTAATATTTTTGGGTTTTCTAGTGATTGTAACACTAGCAGCGGAAAAGTAAATAAGCGAAGAACAATATATGGAAAAGCTCGTAGGCATTGGATCGGTGATGGAGAATTATGCCGGATGCGATCGATCATGTAGCAGTCATAACATAGGGTGACACAAAACTAGCTCCAGTTCATCAATGTAATGTAGGTATGTATTCTGAATATAGTCATACGTGCTTATGGAAAAGAACTTGCATGACATCTCTTGTCCTACCCTCCCGTGGCAGCGGGGTCCTATTGGAAACAAAGGGATATTAAGGCCACCTTTTAATAGAGTACCGGACCAAAGCATTAACACATAGTGAATACATGAACTCCTCAAAGTACGGTCATCACCGAGAGTGGTCCCGATTATTGTCACTTCTGGGTTGTCGGATCATAACACATAGTAGGTGACTATAGAGTTGCAAGATGGATCAAGAACTCACATATATTCATGAAAACATAATAGGTTCAGATCTGAAATCATGGCACTCGGGCCCTAGTGACAAGCATTAAGCATAGCAAAGTCATAGCAACATCAATATCAGAACATAGTGGATACTAGGGATCAAACACTAACAAAACTAACTCGATTACAAGATAAATCTTATCCAACCCATCACCGTACAGCAAGCCTACGATGGAATTACTCACGCACGGCGGTGAGCATCATGAAATTGGTGATGGGGGAAGATTGATGATGACGATGGCGACGGATTCCCCTCTCCAGAGCCCCGAACGGACTCCAGATCAGCCCTCCCGAGAGAGTTTAGGGCTTGGCAGCGGCTCCATATCGTAAAACGCGATGAATCCTTCTCTCTTATTTTTTTCTCCCCGAACACGAATATATGGAGTTGGAGTTGAGGTCAGTGGAGCGTCAGGGGGCCCACGAGGCAGGGGGCGCGCCTAGGGGGGTAGGCACGCCACCCACCCTCGTGGACAGGGTGTGGGCCCCCTGACATGGATTCTTCTTCTAGTATTTTTTTATATATTCCAAAAATAATGTCCGTTGATTTTCAGGTCATTCCGAGAACTTTTATTTCTGCACAAAAATAACACCATGGCAATTCTGCTGAAAACAGCGTCAGTCCGGGTTAGTTCCATTCAAATTATGCAAGTTAGAGTCCAAAACAAGGGCAAAAGTGTTTGGAAAAGTAGATACGACGGAGACGTATCAATGATGGCTTCGATTTTCCGCTCCCGGAGGGAAGTTTCCCTAACAGAATAGCTCCGCCGGAGCCCTAGATTGGTTCTACCCAGGTTCCGCCTTGAGACAGCGGCGCTTCATCCTAAAATCTTCCTCCTCGAGAAGAAGCATGCACATGAGGTGTTCAATGAAATTCCCGAGCCACACTTAAGCTTTCTCCTCTCCAAGCTCGACCTCCAAGCTCCATTTTCCCCAAGATTTATCTAGGTTTGGAGGTCCGTCCCGTCCCTGTCCTCACCGCCGTCGATCGCCATTTTCCCCAAGAAGAAGTATCACCATACTACAAGGTCAGGTGGCTAAAGCAAATCCCGGCCTACATGGGACAAAGTTGACCAAGACCTGCTTGCTAAAGGGGTCCAACCAGCGACATTGCACTGGCCAGATAGGTCAAGGACTTGGTTCTTCGGGGTTGGGGAACTTTGGACCCAGAAACTGGGAAGTGTGTTTGGACGAACACTCAACTTGCAATACCTGTCACGAAGCTTGAGGAAGCAATCAAGGCAGCGCAGGAAGGGAGGTTCATTCCCGACAGAGAGAAGGACGAGCTGATAGAGGCCCTCGGGAATCCTGAACACCCTGGACAAACACGAGGCACATCAGGCTCTATTTCGTGGGTGCATGGGTTTCCCGACAACGATGGTTATAGAAGCCGAGAGAGAAAGAAGAAACAGGAAGCAAGTGAAATGCAGAAGGTCAGCTCAGGATTAGTGAAACTAAAGGAACTTGAGAGCCAGTGAGCTACCGACCAACAATCTCAATGGCACGAAGATCCTTCCTTCGAAACTCCCCCGAAGCTACCCCACCATCTCAGTGGAGAAGCAGCATGGCTTCCACGGAGCTCATTCAGCCTGATTTCACGGCTCCTCACTACCCCGTGGATAGTATCACGAAGACTGAACATTGTGTGCTAATGGCGAAATGCCAGAACCTGACCTTGAAGGCGGCGATTGGCTCTGTTGTACCTCCTCGAGCTGAGGGAACTTTCCATTGCTGTCCGATTCCACATGGCTATGCTATTGTCGTGGTGAATGAATTAATGGAGGGATTTGAGGGGCTAGCGCTTGACTACCCTACAGGTGAAGGGGATATTCTTCTAGAAAATGCTTTAAGGAGTACCTGTCTATGGAGAAAGCTGATCATCAAGCTTCCAAATTGGACGCCGCCTTAGCAGACTAAGACGGTGGAGACCCCTTGACAGACTCCTCACAGTCCAGCTCGGCCGCTGCATGAGTCATCTTCGGCACGTGAGCTATCTCCGCTGCCTCAGCAACAGCGGAGGAGGCCCCTCAGCAGAGTCCTCTTCCACCTCAGTTGTCTCCGGCGCTTCAGCGGACTCCACCTCCTCCGGCGCGTCAGTGAACTCCGCCACCTCAGCAACGACGGAAGAGAGACGCCGCCGCTCCGACGGCTAGTAGTACAACAGGCAGGAAGAAATTCAAATTTGTTCCAACCCTCAAGGCTCCTCCAAAGTTACCATATGAGAGGACTGACAAGGAAAACATGGAAATCGTGGGTGCCGAAGTGCAGGCCCATTTTGAACGGAAACGTCCACCTCCGAAGGAAACAATAGATCCGGTGAGAGCGAAGTGCACTCTGTATGCCCTTAAGTGACCACCAACAAGTCCGCCGCAATCACACTATGATCACTGTATTGGAAAGTCATATGATGAAGAACGAGGGCCAGGAAGTACTACCAGTGCTGCAAGATGAAGTGGGAAAAAAATTCCTCAGCTCGGCGAATAGGAGAAGCAATTGTGCCCCCCGCTCAAGGTGTCTAGCGATATCGCTAATCATCCGGGGCTACTGCCTAGTACCACTCATGGTGATTACATGGGTGATGATGTACAATTGGAAATGCCTAAGGTGGTAGAGGAATTTAGATACGAGCACGGGAAGCCTCTCATCATACCTGATCAGCTCCCGCATCTACCAACGATGATGCGAAGATTGCATGACTGCTACTTGGAAACTGTTGGGGAACGCAGTAATTTCAAAATTTTCCTACGCACACACAAGATCTATCTAGGTGATGCATAGCAACGAGAGGAGAAGAGTGTTGTCCATGTACCCTCGTAGACCGTAGAAGCATTATGACAACGCGGTTGATGTAGTCGTATGATCCGACCGATCCTATTACTGAAAGTACGGCACCTCCGGGATCTACACACGTTCAGCTCGGTGATGTCCCACGAACTGTCGATCCAGTTGAGTGTCGAGGGAGAGCTTCGTCAACACGACTGTGTGATGATGGTCATGATGAAGCTACTGGCGCAGGGCTCCGCCTAAGCACTACGACGATATGACCGAGGTGGATTATGGTGGAGGGGGCCACCGCACACGGCAAAAAGCAATCAACCTGTGTGTTCTAGGGTGCCCCTACCCCCGTATATAAAGGTGCAAGGGGGAGGCCGGCCGACCCTTGGGGCGCGCCAAGGAGGGGAGGAGTCCTCCTCCTAGTAGGAGTAGGACTCCCCCTTTCCTAGTCCAACTAGGAGGAGGAAGGGGGAAGGAAGGAGATGGAGAAAGGGAGGGAAAGAGGGGGAGCCACCCACCCCCCTCCTTGTCCAATTCGGACTCCTCAAGGGGGGCGGCCAGCCCTAAGGCCCCCTCCTCTCTCTCTCACACACACAAGGCCCATGTTGGCCTATTAGATCCCCCCGGGGTTCTGATAACCCCCCGGCGCTCCGATAATTATCAGGTGACTGATGTCTACAACACAACCTTCTTCTTGTAGATGTTGTTGGGCCTCCAAGTGAAGAGGTTTGTAGAACAGTAGCAAATTTCCCTCAAGTGGATGACCTAAGGTTTATCAATCCGTAGGAGGCGTAGGATGAAGATGGTCTCTCTCAAGCAACCCTACAACCAAATAACAAAGAGTCTCTTGTGTCCCCAACACACCCAATACAAAGGTAAATTATATAGGTGCACTAGTTCGGCGAAGACATGGTGATACAAGTGGTATATGGATAGTAGATAAAGGTATTTGTAATCTGAAATTATAAAAACAGCAAGGTAGCAAGTGATAAAAGTGAGCATAAACGGTATTGCAATGATAGGAAATAAGGCCTAGGGTTCATACTTTCACTAGTGCAAGTTCCCTCAACAATACTAACATAATTGGATCACATAACTATCCCTCAACATGCAACAAAGAGTCACTCCAAAGTCACTAATAGCGGAGAATGAATGAAGAGATTATGGTAGGGTACGAAACCACCTCAAAGTTATTCTTTCCAATCAATACGTTGGGCTATTCCTATAAGTGTCACATACAGCCCTAGAGTTTGTACTAGAATAACACCTTAAGACACAAATCAACCAAAACCCTAATGTCACCTAGATACACCAATGTCACCTCAAGTATCCGTGGGTATGATTATACGATATGCATCACACAATCTCAGATTCATCTATTCAACCAACACATAGGACCTCAAAGAGTGCCCCAAAGTTTCTACCGGAGAATCACGACGAAAACGTGTGCCAACCCCTATGCATAGGTTCATGGGTGGAACCCGCAAGTTGATCACCAAAACATACATCAAGTGAATCACGTGATATCCCATTGTCACCACAGATATGCACGGCAAGACATACATCAAGTGTTCTCAAATCTATAAAGACTCAGTCCGATAAGATAACTTCAAAGGGGAAACTCAATCCATTACAAGAGAGTAGAGGGGGGAGAAAACATCATAGGATCCAAATATAATAGCAAAGCTCGCGATACATCAAGATCGTATCATCTCAAGAACACGAGAGAGAGAGAGAGATCAAACACATAGCTACTGGTACATACCCTCAGCCCCGAGGGAGAACTACTCCCTCCTCGTCATGGAGAGAACCGGGATGATGAAGATGGCCACCGGAGAGGGATTTCCCCCTCTAGCAGGGTGCCAGAATGGGACTAGATTGGCTTTCGGTGGCTACGGAGGCTTCTGGCGGCGGAACTCCCGATCTACTGTGCTCCCCGATCGTTTTAGGGTATATGGAGATATATAGGAGGAATAAGTGTGTTAGGGGGCCGCGAGGGGCCCACGAGGGTGGAGGGCGCGCCCTAGGGGGGTGGGCGCGCCCCCCTGCCTTGTGGCATCCTCGTAGGCCCCCTGACGTGCACTCCAAGTCTTCTGGGCTTCTTTCCTTCCAAAATTAAGTTCCGTGAAGTTTCGGGTCAATTGGACTCCGTTTGATTTTCCTTTTCTGCAATACTCTAAAACAAGGTAAAAACAGAAACTGGCACTGGGCTCTGGGTTAATAGGTTAGTCCCAAAAATGATATAAAAATGTATAATAAAGCCCATAAACATCCAAAACCGAAGATAATATAGCATGGAGCAATCAAAAATTATAGATACGTTCGAGACGTATTAGCATCCCCAAGGTTAATTCCTGCTCATCCTCGAGTAGGTAAATGATAAAAACAGAATTTTTGATGCGGAGTGCTACTTGGCATAATTTCAATGTAATTCTTCTTAATTGTGGCATGAATATGTTGGGAAACATAGTAATTTCAAAAAAATTCTTATGCACACGCAAGATCATGGTGATGCATAGCAACGAGAGGGGAGAGTGTGATCTACGTACCCTTGTAGATCGACAGCGGAAGCGTTAGCACAACGCGGTTGATGTAGTCGTACGTCTTCACGGCCCGACCGATCAAGCACCGAAACTACGACACCTCCGAGTTCTAGCACACGTTCAGCTCGATGACGATCCCCGGACTCCGATCCAGCAAAGTGTCTGGGAAGAGTTCCGTCAGCACGACGGCGTGGTGACGATCTTGATGTACTACCGTCGCAGGGCTTCGCCTAAGCACCGCTACAATATTATCGAGGATTATGGTGGAAGGGGGCACCGCACACGGCTAAGAATATGATCACGTCGATCAACTTGTCTAGAGGTGCCCCCTTGCCCCCGTATATAAAGGAGCAAGGGAGGAGGAGGCCGGCCCTAGGAGGGGAAGCGCCAAGTGTGGAGTCCTACTAGGACTCCCTAGTCCTAGTAGGATTCCACCTCCCATATGAAATAGGAAAAGAGGAAGGGAAAAGGAGAAGGAAGGAAGGGGGCGCCCCCCTTCCCTAGTCCAATTCTGACCAGACCAAGGGGAGGGGTGCGGCCACCCTTGAGGCCCTTTTTCTTCTTTCCCGTATGGCCCAATAAGGCCCAATACGTATTCCCGTAACTCTCCGGTACTTTGAAAAATACCCGAATCACTCGGAACCTTTCGGATGTCCGAATATAGTCGTCCAATATATCGATCTTTACGTCTCGACCATTTCGAGACTCCTCGTCATGTCCCCGATCTCATCCGGGACTCCGAACTCCTTCGGTACATCAAAACTCATAAACTCATAATATAACTGTCATTGAAACCTTAAGCGTGCGGACCCTACGGGTTCGAGAACAATGTAGACATGACCGAGACTCGTCTCCAGTCAATAACCAATAGCGTAACCTGGATGCTCATATTGGCTCCCACATATTCTACGAAGATCTTTATCGGTCAGACCGCATAACAACATACGTTGTTCCCTTTGTCATCGGTATGTTACTTGCCCGAGATTAGATCGTCGGTATCTTAATACCTAGTTCAATCTCGTTACCGGCAAGTCACTTTACTCGTTCCATAATACATCATCTCACAACTAACTCATTAGTTGCAATGCTTGCAAGGCTTATGTGATGTGCATTACCGAGAGGGACCAGAGATATCTCTCCGACAATCGGAGTGACAAATCCTAATCTCGAAATACGCCAACCCAACATGTACCTTTGGAGACACCTGTAGAGCTCCTTTATAATCACCCAGTTACGTTGTGATGTTTGGTAGCACACAAAGTGTTCCTCCGGCAAACGGGAGTTGCATAATCTCATAGTAATAGGAACATGTATAAGTCATGAAGAAAGCAATAGCAACATACTAAACGATCGGGTGCTAAGCTAATGGAATGGGTCATGTCAATCACATCATTCTCCTAATGATGTGATCCCGTTAATCAAATAACAACTCTTTTGTTTATGGTTAGGAAACATAACCATCTTCGATTAACGAGCTAGTCAAGTAGAGGCATACTAGTGACACTTTGTTTGTCTATGTATTCACACAAGTATTATGTTTCCGGTTAATACAATTCTAGCATGAATAATAAACATTTATCATGATATAAGGAAATAAATAATAACTTTATTATTGCCTCTAGGGCATATTTCCTTCAGAATATTCAGATCCAAAAGATTCAAGATAAAATTTTATATTGACATAAAAATAATATTACTTCAAGCATACTAACCAAGTAATCATGTCTTCTCAAAATAACATGGCCAAAGAAAGCTATCCCTACAAAATCATATAGTCTGGCTATGCTCTATCTTCACCACACAAAATATTTAAATCATGCACAACCCCGATGACAAGCCAAGCAATTGTTTCATACTTTTGATGTTCTCTAACTTTTTCAATCTTCACGCAATACATGAGCGTGAGCCATGGACATAGCACTATAGGTGGAATAGAATGGTGGTTGTGGAGAAGACAAAAAGGAGAAGATAGTCTCACATCAACTAGGCGTATCAACGGGCTATGGAGATGCCCATCAATAGATATCAATGTGAGTGAGTAGGGATTGCCATGCAACGGATGCACTAGAGCTACAAGTATATGAAAGCTCAAAAAGAAACTAAGTGGGTGTGCATCCAACTTGCTTGCTCACGAAGACCTAGGGCATTTTGAGGAAGCCCATCATTGGAATATACAAGCCAAGTTCTATAATGAAAGATTCCCACTAGTATATGAAAGTGACAACATATGAGACTCTCTATCATGAAGATCATGGTGCTACTTTGAAGCACAAGTGTGGTAAAAGGATAGTAGCATTGCCCCTTCTCTCTTTTTCTCTCATTTTTTATATTTTTTATTTGGGCCTTCTCTTTTTTTATGGACTCTTTTTTTCTTATTTTTATTTGGGCTTCTTTGGCCTCTTTTATTTATTTATTTATTTATTTATTTATTTTCATCCAGAGTCTCATCCCGACTTATGGGGGAATCATAGTTACCATCATCCTTTCCTCACTGGGACAATGCTCTAATAATGATGATCATCACACTTTTATTTACTTACAACTCAAGAATTACAACTCGATACTTAGAACAAGATATGACTCTATATGAATGCCTCCGGCAGTGTACCGGGTTGTGCAATGATGCATGAGTGACATGTATGAAAGAATTATGAACGGTGGCTTTGCCACAAATACAATGTCAACTACATGATCATGCATAGCAATATGACAATGATGAAGCGTGTCATAATAAACAGAATGGTGGAAAGTTGCATGGGAATATATCTCGGAATGGCTATGGAAAATCCATAATAGGTAGGTATGGTGGCTGTTTTGAGGAAGGTATATGGTGGGTGTATGATACCGACGAAAGGTGCGCGGTATTAGAGAGGCTAGCAATGGTGGAAGGGTGAGAGTGTGTATAATCCACGGACTCAACATTAGTCATAAAGAACTCACATACTTATTGCAAAAATCTATTAGTTATCAAAGCAAAGTACTACGCGCATGCTCCTAGGGGGGTAGATTGGTAGGAAAAGACCATCGCTTGTCCCCGACCGCCACTCATAAGGAAGACAGTCAATAAATAAATCATGCTCCGACTTCATCACATAACGGTTTACCATACGTGCATGCTACGGGAATCACAAACTTCAACACAAGTATTTCTCAAATTGACAACTACTCAACTAGCATGACTCTAATATCACCATCTTCATATCTCAAAACAATCATCAAGTATCAAACTTCTCATAGTATTCAATGCACTTTATATGGAAGTTTTTATTATATCCCTCTTGGATGCCCATCATATTAGGACTAGTTTCATAACCAAAGCAAATTACCATGCTGTTTAGGACTCTCAAAATGATATAAGTGACACATGAGAGTTCATCTATTTCTACAAAATAAAACCACCACCGTGCTCTAAAAAGATATAAGTGAAGCACTACAGCAAATGACAAACTACTCTGAAAGATATAAGTGAAGATCAATGAGTAGTCGAATAATTATGCAACTATGTGAAGACTGTCTAACATTTAATAATTTCAGATCTTGGTATTTTATTCAAACAGCAAGCAAAGCAAAAGAAAATGACATTCTAAGGATAGCAAACATCATGTGAAGAAGCAAAAACTTAGGATCAACCAAAACTTACCGATAGTTGTTGAAGAAGAAAGGTGGGATGCCAATCGGGGCATCCCGAAGCTTAGACGCTTGAGACTTCTTGAAATATTATCTTGGGATGCCTTGGGCATCCCCAAGATTGAGCTTTTGTGTCTCCTTAATTCCTCTCATATTACGGTCTCCCTAAATCTCAAAAGCTTCATCCACACAAAACTCAACAAGGACTCGTGAGATAAGTTAGTATAAATCAATTGAAAAACCTTATCATACTCTACTGTAGCAAATCACTAAAATTATTATTCAACATTTCATACTAAATTCATCTGCATATTTAATAGTCCTATCCTTAAATAGAATAATTAAAGAAGCAAACATATGCAAACAATGCAAACATAACAGCAATCTTCCTAAACAGTACAGTCTGTAAAGAGTGCAGCAAGATCCATACTTCCCTAGATCCAAAAATTATGAAAGAAAATTCCCACTGTAATAAATTTATCAGATCTTAATATGCAAAAGGTTTCAACATTTTATCACATTCTGAATTTTCTAGGGAATTATTGCAACAGCGGTAAACTTTCTGTTTTCAAACAGAAATATGTGGACTTCTAAAATAGGCATAGTAAAGGCTATCAATGCCACTTTTATTGAAATAAAAGATGCAAAACATTTTTCTAAATAACAGCAAGCAAATCCTAACAAAATAAATTGACGCTCCAAGCAAAACACATATCATGTGGTAAATAAAAATATAGCTTCAAGTAAAGTTACCGATGAAAGTAGACGAAAGAGGGGATGCCTTCCGGGGCATCCCCAAGCTTAGGCTCTTGGCTATCCTTGAATATTACCTTGGGGTGACTTGGGAATCCCCAAGCTTAGGTTCTTGCCACTCCTTATTCCATAGACCATCGAATCCTTACCCAAAACTTGAAAACTTCACAACACAAAACTTAACAGAAAACGCGTAAGCTCCGTTAGTATAAGAAAATAAATCACCACTTCAAGGTACTGAAATGAACTCATTATTTATTTATATTGGTGTTAAACCTAATGTATTCCAACTTCTCTATGGTTTATAAACTATTTTACTAGCCATAGATTCATCAAAATAAGTAATCAACACATGAAAAACAGAATCTGTCAAAAACAGAACAGTCTGTAGTAATATGGATCAAACGTATACTTATGGAACTCATACAATTATCAAATAAATTTATGGACCTGAGGAATTTGTCTATTAATCATCTGCAAAAAGAATTAACTAAATATCACTCTCCAAATAAAAATGGCAGCAATTCTCGTGAGCGCCAAAGTTTCTGTTTTTACAGCATGATCAACAAGACTTTCCCCAAGTCTTCCCAAATGTTCTACTTGGCACAAACACTAATTAAAAGCATAAAACCACATCTAAACAGAGGATAGATGAATTATTTATTACTAAACAGGAACAAAAAGCATGTTGCTAAAATAAAATTGGGTTGCCTCCCAATAAGCGCTATCGTTTAACGCCCCTAGCTAGGCATGATGATTTCAATAATGCTCACATAAAAGATAAGAATTGAAACATAAAGAGAGCATCATGAAGAATATGACTAGCACATTTAAGTCTAACCCACTTCCTATGCATAGGGATTTTGTGAGCAAACAACTTGTGGGAACAATAATCAACTAGCATAGGAGGGCAAAACAAGCATAACTTCAAAACTTTAAGCACATAGAGAGGAAACTTGATATTATTGCAATTCCTACAAGCATATGTTCCTCCCTCATAATAATTTTCAGTAGCATCATGAATGAATTCAACAATATAACCAGCACCTAAAGCATTGTTTTCATGATCTACAAGCATAGAAATTTTACTACTCTCCACACAAGCAAAATTCTTCTCATGAATAATAGTGGGAGCAAACTCAACAGAATAACTATCATGTAATTGAAAATTAAGATCAAGATGACAAGGTTAATTGTTATTATTATTCTTTAAAGCATACGTGTCATCACAATAATCATCATATATAGGAGGCATTCTTTCATCATAATAAATTTGCTCATCAAAACTTGGGGGACAAAAAATATCGTCTTCATCAAATATAGCTTCCCCAAGCTTGTGGCTTTGCATATCATTAGCATCATGGATATTCAAAGAATTCGTACAAACAACATTGCAATCATGCTCATCATTAAAATATTTGGTGCCAAACATTTTATAGATTTCTTCTTCTAGCACTTGAGCACAATTATCCTTTCCATCATACTCACGAAAGATATTAAAAAGATGAAGCGTATGAGGCAAACTCAATTCCATTTTTTATAGTTTTTTTATAAAATAAACTAGTAATAAAACAAGAAACTAAAAGACTCGATTGCAAGATCTAAAGATATACCTTCAAGCGCTAACCTCCCCGGCAACGGCGCCAGAAAAGAGCTTTATGTCTACTACACAACCTTCTTCTTGTAGACGTTGTTGGGCCTCCAAGTGCAGAGGTTTGTAGAACAGTAGCAAATTTCCCTCAAGTGGATGAACTAAGGTTTATCAATCCGTAGGAGGCGTAGGGTGAAGATGGTCTCTCTCAAGCAACCCTGCAACCAAATAACAAAGAGTCTCTTGTGTCCCCAACACACCCAATACAATGGTAAATTGTATAGGTGCACTAGTTCGGCGAAGAGATGGTGATACAAGTGGTATATGGATAGTAGATAAAGGCATTTGTAATCTGAAATTATGAAAACAGCAAGGTAGCAAGTGATAAAAGTGAGCATAAACGGTATTGCAATGATAGGAAATAAGGCCTAGGGTTCATACTTTCACTAGTGCAAGTTCCCTCAACAATACTAACATAATTGGATCACATAACTATCCCTCAACATGCAACAAAGAGTCACTCCAAAGTCACTAATAGCGGAGAACGAACAAAGAGATTATGGTAGGGTACGAAACCACCTCAAAGTTATTCTTTCCAATCAATCCGTTGGGCTATTCCTATAAGTGTCACAAATAGCCCTAGAGTTTGTACTAGAATAACACCTTAAGACACAAATCAACCAAAACCCTAATGTCACCTAGATACTCCAATGTCACCTAAGTATCCATGGGTATGATTATACGATATGCATCACACAATCTCAGATTCATCTATTCAACCAACACATAGGACCTCAAAGAGTGCCCCAAAGTTTCTATCGGAGAATCACGACGAAAACGTGTGCCAACCCCTATGCATAGGTTCATGGGCGGAACCCGCAAGTTGATCACCAAAACATACATCAAGTGAATCACGTGATATCCCATTGTCACCACAGATACGCACGGCAAGACATACATCAAGTGTTCTCAAATCTATAAAGACTCAATTCGATAAGATAACTTCAAAGGGGAAACTCAATCCATTACAAGAGAGTAGAGGGGGGAGAAAACATCATAGGATCCAAATATAATAGCAAAGCTCGCGATACATCAAGATCGTATCATCTCATGAACACGAGAGAGAGAGAGAGAGAGAGAGAGAGAGAGAGAGATCAAACACATAGCTACTGGTACATACCCTCAGCCCCGAGGGAGAACTACTCCCTCCTCGTCATGGAGAGCACCGGGATGATGAAGAAGGCCACCGGAGAGGGATTGCCCCCTCCGGCAGGGTGCCGGAACGGGTCTAGATTGGCTTTCGGTGGCTACGGAGGCGTCTGGCGGCGGAACTCCCGATCTATTGTGCTCCCCGATCGTTTTAGGGTATATGGAGATATATAGGAGGAAGAAGTGCGTCAGGGGGGGCCACGAGGGTGGAGGGTGCGCCCCCTGCCTTGTGGCCTCCTCGTAGGTCCCCTGACGTGCACTCCAAGTCTTCTGGGCGTCTTTCCTTCCAAAAATAAGTTTCGTGAAGTTTCAGGTCAATTGGACTCTGTTTGATTTTCCTTTTCTCCGATACTCTAAAACAAGGTAAAAATAGAAACTGGCACTGGGCTCTGGGTTAATAGATTAGTCCCAAAAATGATATAAAAGTGTATAATAAAGCCCATAAACATCCAAAACAGAAGATAATATAGCATGTAGCAATAAAAAATTATAGATACGTTGGAGACGTATCGGTGACCCCCGAAACTCATCCGGTGTCCGAATATAGTCATCCAATATATTAATCTTTATCTCTCGGCCATTTCGAGACTCCCCGTCATGTCCGTGATCACATCCGGGACTCCGAACTATCTTCAGTACATCAAAACTCATAAACTCGTAATACCGATCGTCACTGAACGTTAAGCGTGCGGACCCTATGGGTTCGAGAACTATGTAGACATGACCTAGTCACGTCTCTGGTCAATAACCAATAGCGGAACCTGGATGTTCATATTGGATCCTACATATTCTACAAAGATCTTTATCGGTGAAACCGCATAATGACATACGTTGTTCCCTTTGTCATCGGTATGTTACTTGCCCGGGATTCGATCGTCGGTATCTCTTTACTCATTCCGTAATGCATCATCCCGTAACTAACTCCTTAGTCACATTGCTTGCAAGGCTTATAGTGATGTGCATTACCGAGAGGGCCCAGAGATACCTCTCTGATACTCGGAGTGACAAATCCTAATCTCGATCTATGCCAACTCAACAAACACCATTGGAGACACCCGTAGAGCATCTTTATAGTCACCCAGTTACGTTGTGACGTTTGATAGCACACTAAGTGTTCCTTCGGTATTCGGGAGTTGCATGATCTCATAGTCATAGGAACATGTATAAGTTATGGAGAAAGCAATAGCAACAAACTAAATGATCATCATGCTAAGCTAATGGATGGGTCAAGTCAATCACATCATTCTCTAATGATGTGATCTCGTTAATCAAATGACAACTCATGTCTATGGTTAGGAAACTGTGACGCCCGGGTATTTAAGCTACAGTGAACCTCTGCTAATGATGCCACGTCACCTCGTTTACTGTTGGTAAACTCGTGTTAGTTCAAAACGATTCAAATTCAAATTTAAAATATAGGCAAACAACAAAATTTTTCAAATAATAAAACTAAAATGTTCTGGTTGTGCCAAATAATGCGTAGGTAATTATGGTGGAGAAACCACACTTGTATAAAATATGTAAATACTCAAAATGAATATAATAGTAGCAAAACAATTAGTTAAATGATTATAAAATAATAAACAATTACAAATGGTTTTATATTAGGTGCCAAGTTAATTGCGGTAGTGGCATAAGTATTAAAAATATTTTAGGTGCAACTTGGGTTTTCATAAACACCGAAATTTAATAAAACAGAAAAGAAGAAAAGAAATAAAATAGAAAAACAAACAAGAAAAAAAGGAGCAACCCCCCCCACTGGGCCTCGGTCCAGCAGGCCATCGGGCCCCCAGGCCGGCCCACTCGCCCCGTGCATAATCCTCCCCACTCCCCACTCGGCCGAACCCTAGCACCCCACTCCCCCCCACGTCGCTCGATCCCCACCCTCTCCCTCCAGCGCCGCCAGGGGAGAGCCCCAGGCACTCCCCCCGATTCCCCCTCTGCCTCCCCCCTTGATCGGGATCGAGATCGGGGGCTCGATCCGACCGCGCCGCCTGTTCACCCCGTCGCCCGCCGTCGCTAACCGCCGACGCCCGTCGCCTCCCCGACCTAGAGGCGGCGCCTCGCCACCTCGACGTCGTCGACCAGGACCACGCCGCCCCGTCCGCGACCGCTCCGTCGCCGGATCTCGGTGGCTGCCTCGTCCCCTTCACCCGCGCCACCGCCTGGACCTCGCCGGAGCCTCCCACCGGACCTCGTCGTCTCCTCCCCGAGCCCCACTGCCCTATCCCTACATCAGCGGTGAGGCCCCCGGCCTCCTCTCCCCTCCTCCTCCCCGCGCTGCGCCTGAACGGCGCCTGAACGGCGCCCGACGCGCGCCTAGCTCCGTCCCGGCCCCAACCGCGACCACCCACGGCCGCCGCGTCCGCCACACTCATGGCCGCTCGCCGCCCCACTCCGACCTTCCCCGTGTGCGCCCGCAGGCGCCACCCCCCTCTCGCGCCTGCCCTTGCTGGCGCCGCCCGCGGCAGCCAACCGCCGGCGCCCAGCCAACCGCGGCCCCTGCTACCTTCGCCGCAGCCGGCGCCCTCCCCTGTCCGGCGCCCGGTTGGGTTCGGCCACGTCCTGGCGCCCCGCACCCGATCCATCGCCCGCGCCCGTTTGGCCCTATGGGCAACTGCCCAGTGGGCCCCCCCCTCACACCCCTGTTAAAAAAAGATAAAAAAAAGAATAATTAATTAATTAATTAATTAATTAACTTAATTAATGTTGCTTAATTAACCAATTAACTATCTAATTAGCCTAAGTAAACATGTTAGTTAACTAGACAGTCAATGACAGGGGGCCCCACCCCTGTTGACCAGTCAAAGTTTGACTGGTCAAATGGGTTCCCCTGGTCCCACTTGTCAGCCTGTGTACAATTTTTGTGTACACTGTGCTGGGTACATCTAGCAATTTAACATTAATTTCGAATTAAAATAAATTAGAAAATGAATTAAAACTTTGAAAATTAATATAAAATAATTCATAACTCGGATGGAAAAACTTTGTACATGAAAGTTGCTCAGAACGACGAGACGATTCCGGATACGCAGCCCGTTCGTCCGCCACGCGTCCCTAGCATAGTGAACCTGCAACATTTCACCTCCGGTTCATCTGTCCAAAAACGCGAAACACCGGGGATATTTTCCCGGATGTTTCCCCCCTTCACCGGTATCACCTATCCCTGCGTTAGATCACCTCTAGCACCGCATTTGTCATGTTATGCTTTGATTGCTCTGTTATTTATTATGTTCCCCCTCCGTTACTTTTTCCGGTAGATCCCGAGGCCGCTGCCAGTACCCCCTGTGATCGACTACGGTGTTGACGACCCCTCTCTCTTGCTAGAGCAACCAGGCAAGCCCCCCCGCCCTTGATCACCATATATCGCCTATTCTATTCTATACTGCTTGCATTAGAGTAGTGTAGCATGTTACTGCTTTCCGTTAATCCTATTCTGATGCATAGCCTGTCATTGTTGCTATAGTCATTGATACCTTACTCGCAATCCTAGATGCTTAGTATAGTATGCTAGTTTATCATTATTGGCCCTACATCCTTGACAGTCTGCCTTGCTATACTATTGGGCCGTGATCACTCGGGAGGTGATCACGGGTATATACTATACATACATACATACTATACAGATGGTAACTAAAGTCGGGTCAGCTCGATGAGTACCCGCAAGTGATTCTGACGAGGGGGCTGAAAGGACAAGTGGCTCCATCCCGGTAGAGGTGGGCCTGGGTTCCCGACGGCCCTCGACTGTTACTTTGTGGCGGAGCGGCAGGGCAGGTTGAGACCACCTAGGAGACAGGTGGGCCTGGCCCTGTTCGGCGTTCGCGGATACTTAACACGCTTAACGAGATCTTGGTATTTGATCTGAGTCGGCTACGAGCCTATACGCACTAACCATCTACGTGGGAGTAGTTATGGGTATCTCGACGTCGTGGTATCAGCCGAAGCACTTCAGACGTCAGCGACGGAGCGGCGCGCGCCGAATTGGACTGGAACGCCACTAGGCTAGGTCTGCTTTCGGCCGCCCTCGCAACGTGCAGGTGTGCTATGGGCGATGGGCCCAGACCCCTGTGCGCTTAGGTTTAGACCGGCGTGCTGGCCTCTCTGTTTTGCCTAGGTGGGGCTGCGACGTGTTGATCTTCCGAGGCCGGGCATGACCCAGGAAAGTGTGTCCGGCCAAATGGGATCAAGCGTGTTGGGTTATGTGGTGCACCCCTGCAGGGAAGTTAAATCTATTCGAATAGCCGTGATCTTCGGTAACAGGACGACTTGGAGTTGTACCTTGACCTTATGACAACTAGAACCGGATACTTAATAAAACACACCCTTCCAAGTTCCACAGACAACCCGGTGATCGCTTTTCTACAGGGCGACGAGAAGAGGATCGCCGGGTAGGATTATGCTACTGCGATGCTACTGGAGATGCTACTTGAAGATGCTATTTGGAGATTCTACTTGGAGGACTTCAATCTACTCTCTTCTACGTGCTGCAAGACGGAGGCTGCCAGAAGCGTAGTCTTCGACAGGATTAGCTATCCCCCTCTTATTCTGGCATTCTGCAGTTCAGTCCACCGATATGGCCCTTTACACATATACCCATGCATATGTAGTGTAGCTCCTTGCTTGCGAGTACTTTGGATGAGTACTCACGGTTGCTTTCTCCCCCCCTTTTCCCCTTTCCTTTCTTTCTGGTTGTCGCAACCAGATGCTGGAGCCCAGGAGCCAGACGCCACCATCGACGACGACCCCTACTACACTGGAGGTGCCTACTACTACGTGCAGCCCGCTGACGACGACCAGGAGTAGTTTAGGAGGATCCCAGGCAGGAGGCCTGCGCCTCTTTCGATCTGTATCCCAGTTTGTGCTAACCTTCTTAAGGCAAACTTGTTTAACTTATGTCTGTACTCAGATATTGTTGCTTCCGCTGACTCGTCTATGATCGAGCACTTGTATTCGAGCCCTCGAGGCCCCTGGCTTGTATTATGATGCTTGTATGACTTATTTATGTTTTAGAGTTGTGTTGTGATATCTTCCCGTGAGTCCCTGATCTTGATCGTACACATTTGCGTGCATGATTAGTGTACGATTAAATCGGGGGCGTCACAGAAACATAACCATCATTGATTCAACGAGCTAGTCAAGTAGAGGCATACTAGTGACATTCTGTTTGTCTATGTATTCACACATGTACTAATGTCGGGGAAATTGATCCACGAACACCTATGGGGATCGGCGGACCGAGCCCCTTTCGATTCGGTGAGGGCGGAGGTTGAACAAAGAGCGGATCGAGGCAGTACACGCGGGCAGTTTTACCCAGCTTCGGGCCGCACAGATGCGTAAAACCCTACTGCTGCTTGTTTGTGTGTATTGAATTCTTGCTCAGGAGCGATGGACGCTACCAGACTGAGCGTGGGAGTGTTTCTGGTGTTTCGAATGAGCCGAACCGGCCGAACCTCCTCTACGTTGCGCTTGGGCCTCCTTTTATACTTTCAAGGGGTCACCGACAGGTGGCAACGTAGGCTAGAAGGGTAAAAATGGAAAAGGATGCGGTAGGTGCAGCTACCGCTACTGTGGACACAGTGCACCCTACCTAACTCTGACGGCAGGGGACAAGGGCATTGAATGCCTGTCTGAGTTGCCTAAACAGTGCAAAAAGTGACTGTTAGGAGCGCCACCGTTTGCCACGATGGCCTTCTCTTCATCTCCGCTTGCCACCGCGCACCCCTAGCTGCGCGGCCTCCTGCCACGTGTGCTTGGGAGAGTCCTAGAGCGACACGTTAGCAGGTGTGCTGGAGCGCGGGCACGAAGTGGGGGTTTCCCGCGGCAAGCTCCTTGCCGCAGTCGTCGTCTTGTCGAGTCCAGAAGCTTGTCGCTCACCGGATCTTGCCGGGACGCGCGGTGCATCGCGGCAAGTTTCTTGAAGTGCCGTGGTTGGCCTTCCCGGCAAGCTCCTCTTGCCGGGGCCTTGTCTCTTCCCGGAAAGATCCTCTTGCCGGGGCCTTGTCTCTGTCCTCCCTAGCAGGGGAGGATGCTCCTTGCCGGGAAGGTAGCTTGAGTCTTGCTTGCCGATGTAGCGCTTATCGGCGAAGATGGATCCTCTTTAGCGTAATTGCATACAGTCGTGGCCCATGCCCGGCGGTTAGTGTAGCCCTGGTTTTCACTACACCGACAACTAAGTTTCCGGTTAATACAACTCTAGCATGAATAATAAACATTTATCATGATATAAGGAAATATAAATAACAACTTTATTATCGCCTCTAGGGCATATTTCCTTCAGTCTCCCACTTGCACTAGAGTCAATGATCTAGATTATATTGTAATGATTCTAACACCCATGGAGTCTTGGTGTTGATCATGTTTTGCTCGTGAGAGAGGCTTAGTCAATGGGTTTGCAACATTCAGATCCGTATGTATCTTGCAAATCTCTATGTCTCCCTCCTTGACTTGATCGCGGATGGAATTGAAGCGTCTCTTGATGTGCTTGGTTCTTTTGTGAAATCTGGATTCCTTTGCCAAGGAAATTGCACCTGTGTTGTCAGAAAAGATTTTCATTGGACCCGATGCACTAGGTATGACACCTAGATCGGATATGAACTCCTTCATCCAGACTCCCTCATTTGCTGCTTCCGAAGTAGCTATGTACTCCGCTTCACACGTAGATCCCGCCAGGACGCTCTGCTTGGAACTGCACCAACTGACAGCTCCACCATTTAATGAAAATAGGTATCTGGTTTGTGACTTAGAGTCATCCGGATCAGTGTCAAAGCTTGCATCAATGTAATCGTTTACGACGGGCTCTTTGTAACATCCCAAATTTTCAATTTGGAATGTTATGCATAGGTCATTCATGCATATCATATTTTATTGCATTTCGTTTCGCGATCCTCAAAATTCTAAGAAACTCAAGGAACCACGGAGAGAGTTGGGGATTTCACGTTTTTCATATTTGAATTTTATCAAATATTGAAACAAGGGTCATTTTGGTTTTAATTAATTTTTCTCTCTGTAAATATTTCATATTAAAATATATGAGAGGAGATAAAATGACTTATCCAAAATAAATGAAATATTGGAGGAAAAATATTAAAATCAAATAAATAATTTTTATTTGGATTTTATTGCAATTTTATTTGAATTAGGAAAAAAATGTGTTTTTCAAAATTGCATTAGAGGCCCAAATAAATGTTCACTTTGTCCGCTATATTTTTAGAGGACGGGGAAAATTTATTTCAGGACTTTTGGAGACACTTTAGTATTTCTTTTAATCATTTTTCTGTGCGTCGGATTTTTTTTTTAAAAAAACGAACCGCCTCACCGGGCCGTGTCCGCCTGGGACACTGACCCGGCCGGCCCTTTAAGAGCCGCAGCCCCGAGCCGCCAGCCCCCCCCCACCAAACCCCAAACCCTAGCCCGATACGCGTTGCCGCGTCCCGCGCCGCCGCAGCGCCATCTCGCTGCCGCCTCGCGTCGCCTGCCGCCGCACCATCCCGCCGCTGACCCCCCTGCCGCCGCTGGAGCCGCCCCGTCGGAGTTACCCGGAGCCGCACCGCCGTCCCGCCGCTGCCTTGCCTACCGTCGCCAGAGGTAGCCGCCGCTGCCGGTTTTCGCGAGAAAATCGATTGGTTTTATTTCGAAAACCCTAGATCTCGTTTTTTATTTTAGATCGGTTTTGTTTATGTTTTTCCCAGTTTAGTTAAATAGCGGGCGTTCGTCCGTACGTTCATTTTAATGAACGGTGTTCATCCGTTAGTCACAAACAGCGAACGTTCGTTCGTTAGCCTGTTCGTCAGTTTTTCTTTTTCCAGGGTTTTTCCGCGATTATTTTCGATCGCGATTTATGCCCTGATTTTCGTTTTAGTTTATCTTTTCGCTCGTTTATCAGAATCAGGCGATTCAAACGCCGAGATCTTCGTCTCGAAACCCTCTTTCTGTTTAACCGACTTGAACAAGATTTTGGTACTGTAAAATTTGACTGTAGTCCAGATTGGTAATCGGACCTTGTTTCTTTCGCGGTTTGAGTTTCGTTGCTCCGTTTGATTTGATCATTTTTGCAAACCGGAGTTCTTAAGTTGAACTTTTTGTTTAGATCCTATTATTTGAGTTTTATCCGTGCATCTTTGCTTGATTGCTTATGTATGCAATTGTTTGTTTCCGATAGAACACCCGGAGTACGAAGCGTGCTACTACGAGTCCCTAGGTTTTGTGGATCGTCAGCAAGGCAAGTAACACATTCATCATACCCCTTTCATACCCAGTTTTATGCATTAGTTACAATCCCCAAACACTTTATGATTAGGATGTGATTAACTTGTGGGTATTGGGAAGCAGATGATGAGGTAGAACATATTACCTATTTTATTATCAAACCCTTGGGAGTTACTTCTACGTTATGCGTTTATCGCTATGCTATGCTCGTAGACGTGGATTGGGTTTGAGTGCATCCATGACAGATGTGAGTTGTTAATTAATGGTTTAATTTAAGGTGGCAACTTTAATACACATCTGGGTGGATTGTTGGTTTTGGGCACCTGGGGTTATACCCGTGTTGTCCTAGGAGATCTCGGGGTTATACCGTGTGATCCTCCTATGGTCCGCCACCCAGGCTCAAAGGGACCATAAGATTATTCATGCTAGAAACTTCCGTGTGCAGCCACAAGCCATTATGGGCTCTGGCATAGTTGAGTATATTGCATGACCTCTTCCAGTGGTAGGCTAGCAGATGTAGGGGATGTAGGTTGGTACGGTCTACCCGGGGTTAGCGTTAATGCTTCTGAAAGACTGTGCCTCGATCATCCCTTTCTCAAACACCATGTAGTGCGAGAAATCCAATGGAGGAGATCAAGTCTTGTGGGGAAAAGTGCACAAACCTCTGTAGAGTGTACAAACTAATCATGATTAGCCGTGTCCCCGGTTATGGACATCTTGAGTATCGGGTTCTTGAATTATCATGTTGATCTCATCACTCTAAATTAATTTGTTGGGTTGTTAATGATTACCTTTTTAATTGGGATTGAGATGGGGGTACCATTATCAATGTTCAACTACCATGATAGTTAAATAAAATATATTCCTTTGTTGTAGGGAAAAATTGGCTTTTCGGAAAACAATATAACCATAGAGCCTCCACCAGCCAAATATGCATGTAGTGATAGCATTTGTCTGTTCATTGCTCTACTGTGTTATATTGCCAGCATATTCCATGTGCTGACCCATTTTCGGGCTGCAACGTATCATGTTGCAGACTTTTCAAATGAGGAGTAAGGTGCGCTAGGTTGTTTGTCATGCACTCAGCTATGTCGTTGGAGTTGATGGACTCACTTTATCTTCCAAGCCTTCCGCTGTTATCGAATTAGATGGCCTTAAGCCATATTTATTGTAATAAGTTCTCTTTTGAGACATTGGATGTAATAAGTGTGTGATTGCTACTCTGTTATAAATCCTTTGAAGTACTGTGTGTGTCAGCATTACCGGTCCAGGGATGACACTGAACACGGAGATTTGACTGTGTGAGGTCGGATCACTACACTCTTTATCACCTCCATATACGAGAAACATATCCTTAGTCCTTTTTAGGTATTTCAGGATGTTCTTGACCGCTGTCCAGTGATCCACTCCTGGATTACTTTGGTACCTCCCTGCTAAACTAATAGCAAGGCACACATCAGGTCTGGTACACAGCATTGTATACATGATAGAACCTATGGCTAAAGCATAGGGAATGACTTTCATTTTCTCTCTATTTTCTACAGTGGTCGGGCATTGAGTCTGACTCAACTTCACACCTTGTAACACAGGCAAGAACCCTTTCTTTGCCTGATCCATTTTGAACTTCTTCAAAACTTTATCAAGGTATGTGTTTTGTGAAAGTCCAATTAAGCATCTTGATCTATCTCTATAGATCTTGTCGCCCAATATATAAGCAGCTTCACCAAGGTATTTCATTGAAAAATTCTTATTCAAGTATCCTTTTATGCTATTCAGAAATTTAGTATCATTTTTGATCAACAATATGTCATCTAATATAATATCAGAAATGCTACAGAGCTCCCACTCACTTTCTTGTAAATACAGGCTTCTCCAAAAGTCTGTATAAAACCATATGCTTTGATCACACTATCAAAGCATATATTCCAACTCCGAGAGGCTTGCACCAGTCCATAAATGGGTCGCTGGAGCTTGCACACTTTGTTAGCACCTTTTGGATCGACAAAACCTTCTGGTTGCATCATATACAACTCTTCTTTAAGATATCCATTAAGGAATGCAGTTTTGACATCTATTTGCCAAATTTCATAATCATAAAATGTGGCAATTGCTAACATGATTCGGACGGACTTAAGCATCGCTACGGGTGAGAAGGTCTCATCATAGTCAACTCCTTGAACTTGTCGAAAACCTTTTGCAACAAGTCGAGCTTTGTAGACAGTAACATTACCGTGAGCGTCAGTCTTCTTCTTGAAGATCCATTTATTCTCTATGGCCTGCTGATCATCAGGCAAGTCAACCAAAGTCCACACTTTGTTCTCATACATGGATCTCATCTCAGATTTCATGGCCTCAAGCCATTTTTCAGAATCTTGGCTCATCATCGCTTCCTCATAGTTCATAGGTTCATCATGGTTAAGTAACATGATATCCAGAACAGGATTACCGTACCACTCTGGTGCGGATCTTACTCTGGTTGACCTACAAGGTTCGGTAGTAACTTGATCAGAAGTTTCATGATCATCATCATTAGCTTCCTCACTTACTGGTGTAGGAATCACTGGAACTGATTTTAGTGATGAACTACTTTCCAACAAGGGAGCAGGTACAATTACCTCATCAAGTTCTACTTTCCTCTCACTCACTTCTTTCGAGAGAAACTCCTTCTCTAGAAAGGATCCATTCTTAGCAATGAATATCTTTCCTTTGGATCTATGATAGAAGGTGTACCCAACAGTCTCCTTTGGGTATCCTATGAAGACTGATGTCTACTACACAACCTTCTTCTTGTAGACGTTGTTGGGCCTCCAAGTGCACAGATTTGTAGGACAGCAGCAAATTTCCCTCAAGTGGATGACCTAAGGTTTATCAATCCGTGTGAGGCGTATGATGAAGATGGTCTCTCTCAAACAACCCTGCAACCAAATAACAGAGAGTATCTTGTGTCCCCAACACACCCAATACAATGGTAAATTGTATAGGTGCACTAGTTCGGCGAAGAGATGGTGATACAAGTGCAATATGGATGGTAGATATAGGTTTTTGTAATCTGAAAATATAAAAACAGCAAGGTAACTAATGATAAAAGTGAGCACAAACGGTATTGCAATGCTAGGAAATAGGGCCTAGGGTTCATACTTTCACTAGTGCAAGTTTTCTCAACAATAATAACATAATTGGATCACATAACAGTCCCTCAACATGCAACAAAGAATCACTTCAAAGTCGCTAATAGCGGAGAACAAACGAAGAGATTATTGTAGGGTACGAAACCACCTCAAAGTTATTCTTTCTGATCAATCTATTCAAGAGTTCGTACTAGAATAACACCTTAAGACACAAATCAATCAAAACGCTAATGTCACCTAGATACTGCAATGTCACCTCAAGTATCTATGGGTATGATTATACGATATGCATCACACAATCTCAGATTCATCTATTCAACCAACACAAAGAACTTCAAAGAGTGCCCCAAAGTTTCTACCGGAGAGTCAAGACGAAAACATGTGCCAACCCCTATGCATAAGTTCATGAGGGCACGGAACTCGCAAGTTGATCACCAAAACATACATCAAGTGGATCACGTGATATCCCATTGTCACCACAGAAAAGCACATGCAAGACATACATCAAGTGTTCTCAACTCCTTAAAGACTTAATCCGATAAGATAACTTCAAAGGGAATACTCAATTCATCACAAGAGAGTAGAGGGGGAGAAACATCATAAGATCCAAATATAATAGCAGAGCTCGCGATACATCAAGATCGTGCCGACTCAAGAACACGAGAGAGAGAGAGAGAGAGATCAAACACATAGCTACTGGTACATACCCTCAACCCCGAGGGTGAACTACTACCTCCTCATCATGGAGAGCGCCGGGATGATGAAGATGGCCACCGGAGAAGGATTCCCCCATCCGGCAGGGTGCCGGAACGGGTCTAGATTGGTTTTCGATGGCTACGGAGGCTTCTGGCGATGGAACTCCCGATATAGGTTTCTTTCTGGAAGTTTTGGGTTATATAAGAGGTGTTGGAGTTGGGAACAAGGCAGGGGGGTCTCCGGGCTGTTCATGAGGCAGGGGGGCGTGCCCAGGGGGTGGGCGCGCCCCCCACCCTCGTGGGCAGCCCGAGACTCTTCTGGCCCAATTCTTTTACTTCCTGGCCCTCTTCTGGACCAAAAATAAGTTCCGTGAAGTTTCAGGTCAATTAGACTCCGTTTGGTTTTCCTTTTCTACGGTACTCAAAAACAACGAAAAAACAGAAACTGGCACTGGGCTCTAGGTTAATAGGTTAGTCCCAAAAATCATATAAAATAGCATATAAATGCATACAAAACATCCAAGGTTAATAATATAATAGCATGGAACAATCAAAAATTATAGATACGTTGGAGACGTATCAAAGACACATTTCTCCGATTTGGGTTCGAGCTTATCAGGTTGAAGCTTTTGCACATAAGCATCGCAGCCCCAAACTTTAAGAAATGACAACTTGGGTTTCTTGCCAAACCACAGTTCATAAGGTGTCGTCTTAATGGATTTAGATGGTGCCCTATTTAACGTGAATGTAGCCGTCTCTAAAGCATAACCCCAAAACGATAGCGGTAAATCAGTAAGATACATCATAGATCGCACCATATCTAGTAAAGTACGATTACAACGTTCAGACACACCATTACGATGTGGTGTCCCGGCTGGCGTGAGTTGCGAAACTATTCCACATTGTTTCAAATGAAGACCAAACTCGTAACTCAAATATTCTCCTCCACGATCGGATCGTAGAAACTTTATTTCCTTGTTATGATGATTTTCCACTTCACTCTGAAATTCTTTGAACTTTTCAAATGTTTCAGACTTATGTTTCATTAAGTAGATATACCCATATCTGTTCAAATAAACTGTGAAATTGTGAAAATAATGATATCCGCCATGAGCTTCAATGTTCATTGGACCATATACATCAGTATGTATGATTTCCAATAACTCTATTGCTCGCTCCACTGTTCTGGAGAATGGAGTTTTAGTCATCTTGCCCATGAGGCATGGTTCACAAGTAACAAGTGATTCATAATCAAGTGATTCCAGAAGTCCATCAGAATGGAGTTTCTTCATGCACTTTACACCAATATGACCCAAACGGCAGTGCCGCAAATAAGTTGCACTATGATTATCAACTCTGCATCTTTTGGCTTCAATACTATGAACATCTGTATCACTACTATCAAGATTTAGTAAAAATAGACCACTCATCAAGGGTGCATGACCATAAAAGATTTTATTCATATAAATAGAACAACCATTATTCTCTAATTTAGATGAATAACCATCTCGCATCAAACAAGATCCAGATATAATGTTCATGCTCAATGCTGGCACCAAATAACAATTATTTAGGTCTAAAACTAATCTCGAAGGTAGGTGTAGAGGTAGCGTGCTGACGGCGATCACATCGACTTTGGAACAATTTCCCACGTGCATCATTACCTCATCCTTAGCCAATCTTTGCTTGACTAGTACCCCTGTTTCGAGTTGCAAATATTAGCAACATAACCAGTATCAAATACCCAGGCGCTACTGCGAGCATTAGTAAGGTACACATCAATAACATGTATATCAAATATACCTTTCACTTTGCCATCCTTCTTCTCCGCCAAATACTTGGGGCAGTTCCGCTTCCAGTGACCAGTCCCTTTGCAGTAGAAGCACTCAGTGTCAGGCTTAGGTCCAGACTTGGGTTTCTGCACTTGAGCAGCAACTGGCTTTCTGTTCTTCTTGAAGTTCCCCTTCTTCCCTTTACCTTTTTCTTGAAACTGGTGGTCTTGTTGACCATCAACACTTGATGCTCCTTCTTAATTTCTACCTCCGCAGCCTTTAGCATTGCGAAGAGCTCAGGAATCCTCTTGTCCATCCCTTGCATATTATAGTTCATCACGAAGCTCTTGTAGCTTGGTGGCAGTGATTGAAGAACTCTGTCAATGACACTATCATCAGGAAGATTAAATCCCAGCTAAGTCAAGTGGTTGTGGTACCCAGACATTCTAAGTATATGTTCACTGATAGAACTATTCTCCTCCATTTTGCAGCTATAGAACTTATTGGAGACTTCATATCTCTCAATCAGGGCATTTGCTTGAAATATTAACTTCAACTCCTGGAACATCTCATATGCTCCATGACATTCAAAACGTTGTTGAAGTCCCGGGTCTAAGTTGTAAAGCATAGCACACTGAACTATCGAGTAGTCATCAACTTTGCTCTACCAGGTGTTCACAACATCTGGCGTTGCTCCTGCAGCAGGTTTGTCACCTAGCGATGCTTCCAGGATGTAATTCTTGTGTGCAGAAATGAGGATAATCCTCAAGTTACGGACCCAGTCCGTGTATTTTCTACCATCATCTTTTAACTTAGCTTTCTCTAGGAACTCATTAAAATTCAACGGAACAACAGCACGGGCCATCTATCTACAATAACATAGACATGCAAAATACTATCAGGTACTAAGTTCATGATAAATTAAAGCTCAATTAATCAAATTACTTAAGAACTCCTACTTAGATAGACATCGCTCTAATCATCTAAGTGATCACATGATCCATATCAACTAAACCATGTCTGATCATCACGTGAGATGGAGTAGTTTTCAATGGTCAACATCACTATGTTCATCATATCTACTATATGATTCACGCTCGACCTTTTGGTCTCAGTGTTCCGAGGCCATATCTGCATATGCTAGGCTCGTCAAGTTTAACCCGAGTATTCTGCGTGTGCAAAACTGGCTTGCACCCGTTGTATGTGAACGTAGAGCTTATCACACCCGATCATCACGTGGTGTCTCGGCACGACGAACTGTAGCAACGGTGCATACTCAGGGAGAACACTTATACCTTGAAATTTAGAGAGAAATCATCTTATAATGCTACCGCCGAACTAAGCAAAATAAGATGCATAAAGGATAAACATCACATGCAATCAATATAAGTGATATGATATGGCCATCATCATCTTGTGCCTTTGATCTCCATCTCCAAAGCATCGTCATGATCACCATCTTCACTGGCTTGACACCTTGATCTCCATCGAGGCATTGTTATCGTCTCGCCAACTATTGCTACTACGACTATCACTACTGTTTAGTGATAAAGTAAAGCAATTACATGGCGATTGCATTTCATACAATAAAGCGATAACCATATGGCTCCTGCTAGTTGCCGATAACTATGTTACAAAACATGATCATCTCATACTATAAAATTTAGCATCATGTCTTGACCATATCACATCACAACATGCCCTGCAAAAACAAGTTAGACATCCTCTACTTTGTTGTTGCAAGTTTTACGTGGCTGCTACGGGCTGAGCAAGAACCGTTTTTACCTACGCATCAAAAACCACAACGCGATATAGTGGTTGCTTTTTGATCTTTAGAAAGAACCTTGTTCATTGAATCTGATTCAACTAAAGTTGGAGAAACTGACACCCACTAGCCACCTGTGTGCGAAGCACGTCGGTAGAACCAATCTTGCGTAAGCGTACGCATAATGTCTGCCTAGGCCTCTTCATCCAACAATACCGCTGAACCAAGAATCAACAAGTGACGACAAGAAATATGTATATACCCACACCCACAACTCCTTTGTGTTCTACTCGTGCATATAACATCTACGCATAGACCTGGCTCAGATGCCACTGTTGGGGAACGCAATAATTTCAAATTTTTCCTACACACACGCAAGATCTATCTAGGTGATGCATAGCAATGAGAGGGGAAGAGTGTTGTCCACGTACCATCGTAGACCGTAAGAGGAAGCATTATGACAACGCGGTTGATGTAGTCGTACGTCTTCACGATCCGACCAATCCTAGTACCGAAAGTACGGCACCTCCGCGATCTGCACACGTTCAGCTCGGTGATGTCCCACAAACTATCGATCCAGCTGAGTGTCGAGGGGGAGCTTCGTTAGCACGACGGTGTGATGACGGTGATGATGAATCTACCGGCACAGGGCTTCGCCTAAGCACTACGACGATATGACCGAGGAGGATTATGGTGGAGGGGGCCACCGCACACGGCTAAAAGCAATCAACTTATGTGTTCTAGGGTGCCCCCTGCCCCCGTATATAAAGGAGCAAGGGGGAGGCCGGCCGGCCCTTGGGGTGCGCAAAGGAGGGGAGTCCTCCTCCTCCTAGTAGAAGTAGGACTCCCCCTTTCCTAGTCCAACTAGGAGGAGGAAGGGGGAAGGAAGGAGAGGGAGAAAGGGAGGGAAAGAGGGAGCGCCTCCCCCCTCCTTGTCCAATTCAGACTCCTCAAGGGGGGCGCGCGGCCAACCCTAAGGCCTCCTCTTCTCTCTCACACACAAGGCCCATGTTGGCCCATTAGATCTCCCGGGGGTTCCGATAACCCCCCGACACTCCGATAATTATCCGGTGACCCCCGGAACTCATCCGGTGTCCGAATATAGTCATCCAATAAATTAATATTTATGTCTCGACCATTTTGAGACTCCTCTTCATGTCCATGATCACATCCGGGACTCCGAACGATCTTTGGTTCATCAAAACATATAAACTCATAATACCAATCGTCACCGAACGTTAAGCGTGCGGACCCTACAGGTTCGAGAACTATGTAGACATGACCTAGACACATCTTCGGTCAATAACCAATAGCGGAACCTGGATGTTCATATTGACTCCTACATATTCTACGAAGATCTTTAATGGCCAAACCGCCTAACAATATACGTTGTTCCCTTTGTCATCGGTATGTTACTTACCCAAGATTCAATCGTCGGTATCTCAATACCTAGTTCAATCTCGTTACCGGCAAGTCTATTTACTCGTTATGTAATGCATCATCCCGTGACTAACTCATTAGTCACATTGCTTGCAAGGCTTATAGTGATGTGCATTACCGAGAGGGCCTAGAGATACCTCTCCGATACTCGGAGTGACAAACCCTAATCTCGATCTATGCCAACTCAACAAACACCATCGAAGACACCTGTAGAGCATCTTTATAGTCACCCAGTTACGTTGTGACGTTTGATAGCACACTAAGTGTTCCTCCGGTATTCGAGAGTTGCATGATCTCATAGTCATAGGAACATGTATAAGTTATGGAGAAAGCAATAGAAACAAACTAAACGATCATCGTGCTAAGCTAACGGATGGGTCAAGTCAATCACATCATTCTCTAATGATGTGATCTCGTTAATCAAATGACAACTCATGTCTATGGTTAGGAAACATAACCATCATTGATTCAACGAGCTAGTCAAGTAGAGGCATACTAGTGACATTATGTTTGTCTATGTATTCACACATGTACTAAGTTTCCGGTTAATACAATTCTAGCATAAATAATAAACATTTATCATGATATAAGGAAATACAAATGACAACTTTATTATTGCCTCTAGGGCATATTTCCTTCCGAAACCTGCAGGAAGTCTGGGACCGACAGTATGATGCTGGAAATTAGAGATGAGCACAACTTCATTGGAGTCGACCTGACGCCTGTTGAATTTGTGGAATTATTTTAGTTATTCAATCAACAAGCCCTCGACAAACAACTCATGACTTGCTACTGTCTGTAAGTATTATTTCTGTAATTAAGTCTCTAGCTCAGCTCATTCATTGCATGTATATATAATTATCCTCACTATATATATTATGCAGATTGAAGATCGTCGAATGCAAAAGAGGACAAATCTATGACATTGGGTTCATTAGCCCAAATATTGTAAATGAATGGTCGGTACAAAAGTGAGCTGAAGATACTGAGAAAAACTTGCTAAATGTGTTCCTTCGACATCAAAACAAAAGGGAAATACTCTTTCCTTACAACTTCCAGTGAGTGTTACTGTCTTGTGCATATTTGGTTTCACTTACTCGCGGTTAAGTGTAATTGATGAGTTATGCGTGCATAGGTTCCACTTTGTTCTGCTATCCATAAAGTTTGATGGGGCAGTAGTAATTGTCTTAGACTTGAGACATAAAGAGCAAAAGGAGTGGGCGGACATGAGTGAAATGCTCCAAAGGTAAGTTCAATCATTATCGCACCATATCGGCAACTTTTGTTCATTTTCTAATATCAAGCAATCATTTTCTTTGTCGGGCAGGGTCTGGAAAATGTTCACCGGAATGGTCTCAGGTTTGAAGAAGGAGCTGCAATTTAAACACTCCAAAGTAAGTAGTACTAGCTAGTTCCGTACATCTCTCATTGATTCTAGTTTCTTCAATACCATTCTCATGCTTGATTATCAGTTTGATTGAACTCTATTCTCGTAAAGTGCTTGTGGCAGGCACCCGGAAATAATTTATGTGGATACTACGTTTTCGAGTTCATTCGCAACTCGACCCTTGAGCTGGGCATAAGTTTAAAATAATTTGAAGTACGTAAACAATATTCACAATTTTTTATTACCATAAATTGTGTTGAGTTTCATTCATATATTCTCATCACAACCTGAACTGCCTGACTAACGCGCCTGAACTTCCCTTTGTACGAACCCGACCTTCGGGCTATCTTCGCAACCGTGGCTTCCCCCGCGAATTATTCTTGTTAGTCGCGTTCTATATGATGTTAGTGTAATCTAGAAATGTTTTTAAGCAACTAAATACCGATTTTAAATAGGAATCTCGCTCGTTGGTAGATTTGCTCTTGGGTCATGATGAAATTGCGTTTTTTGCAATTTTACTGCCTGAGTTGTTCGACCTGAACTTCTCCCAGTGCTAGGTTGAACTTCCGCCAACATTGCCCAAATGGGGCTTGCGATATACCATTGGAAAGCTATGGACACCAGTATCATGACCAAAGTTGAATTTTTGGAAAAAGTGTAAGCGGTTTAAGAGCAGTTTTGAAAACCGTTTTTCTTCATACAAAAAAGATGAATCGTATTTTCGATCGCATTTCTGAACCATTTATTGGAATGAGGCAAATAATATGGCATTGGAAATCTGCTGCAAAACCGCTCCTTCCACATGTTTACTGTTTTCTCTAATTCCCTACGCTTAAAGAGTAATTTGGAAAATCGTAAAATTTTGCAAACTGAACATCCGAGTTCGTATTTTTGATGTCATTTCTAAACGGCTAATCCAATTGAGGCAAATGATATGGCGTTGGAAAGCTTATGAAAATATGCTACTTTTTCATGTAGAAAGTTTTTTCTAATTTTGAACGGTTTAAGAGTAATTTAGAAAATGGTACAAGTTCCACTGAGTTCGTATTTTCGATCTATTTTTTTAACCGTATGTCTGAATGCAGCAAATGATACGGTGTTGGAAAGCTTGAGGAAATGCGAAACTTTTTGGTATATATTATTTCTCCCAATTCCTTACTGTTTTAAGTCAATTTTAAAAATGGCTAAAACGTATTTTCGCCGTAATTTCTACAAACTTTATCAGAATGGGGCAAATAGTATACCGTTGAAAAGCTAGGGAAAATGCGAAACTTTTTCATGTTGACAGTTTTCTGTGATTCCTAGCCATTTTCAAGTAATTTTGAAAATGGCGAGATCATTCATTCTGCCTTTATCGCGAAACATATTCTTCGAAAATGCACCACGTGAAAAACCTGAACTTCTTGGCATATCTACTTGAACTTCATGCTGTTTTTTACGTGATTTTTTTGCTCGTAGATCTCCATCAACTGCTAGTAGCTCTTCATCCACTCACCGGAATTGAGCAAGTGATATACCGATGGAAAACTGTTGTAAACACGCAACTTTCCAGTGTTGTTCATTTTTCATACTCGCAACGATTTTAAAAGTTTTTTATCTGAAATTCATTCAGCGTAATAGTTGAACTTCCTGTTGTTTTCACGTTGAACTTCTATGACATATTTTCATTTCTAATTTTCTCATCCATTCGTTAATGTTACACAAATGATATTTCTTTTGTACAACCTATCTCACAATAATTTTTCATCCGACCGAGGACTTGAACTTATAACAACAAAACTTTTAGTCTTTGCTTTTTTATTCTTTTTAATACAAAATGCACACCGTGTAGTACGTGAACTTCTGGTAGTTATCAATCTAAACTTCTCTCAGTTACATGAAAATATCTGAGTTTTTTATGAATATTAATTTGAATTTCTTAATCGTTTTTTATGAAATTCTAAAGCGCTCTATTTTCAAAAGTTTAACTTCTTGTTATTTTATTTTTGAACTTCTTGTTTCCATTCTTTAATAACGAGGAAAATCTGAGTTTTCTATAATCATCGAACTTCTCCATCTTTTTAATATGGACTTCCTTGTTTTATTTCTTAATCTTTTTTTAGAAAATTTTGAAGCTCTCTATTTTTAAAAGTTGTACTTCTTGTTATTTTATTTTTGAACTTCTTGTTTCCATTCTTTAATAACAAGGAAAATCTGAGTTTTCTATAATCATCGAACTTCTCCATCTTTTTAATATGGACTTCGTTGTTTTTATTTCTTAATCTTTTTATGAAATTTTGAAGCGCTCTATTTTTAAAAGTTGAACTTCTTGTTATTTTATTTTTGAACTTCTTGTGTTTCATTCTTTTAATAACGAGGAAAATCTGAGTTTTATATAATCATTGAACTTCTCCATCTTTTTAATTTGGACTTCCTGATTTTATTTCTTTTAGTAACAGAAAATCCTACTTTTTGATAGATATCGATCTGCTCCATTTTTAAATTTGAACTTCTAGGTTTATTTTAACAGAGAAAATCTTTTTTATGAAATTGTTTGAGATGCCTTTTTAATTGACCTTCTTTGGGTTTGTAACAAGCATTGAACTTCTTCATCTTTTTAATTTGAACCTATAGGATTTTTCTAGAAACGAGGAAAGCTTTTTTATAATTTTGTTTTAACCATTTTTCAGAATAAGAATATTTTATACACCTTGAAAAGTTGTTCAATAGGAGAAACTTTTTAATGCAGAGCATTTTTATTTCAATTTTTTTATGGATTGAGAATTACTATAATTCGCAAAACAACATTTTTTGCGCTTTTTGCACTTGTAAATACACGGTGAACCTCTCTCACAAGTATTTTTTTAACTCCCCGGGCCAAGCACTTGAACATCTAGCAAACAAAATTTGTAGGCTTTGCTTTTTTATTATTTTTTGTCTCACACGAAATGCACACCATGCAATATGTCAACTTCTGGTAGTTAGCAATTTGGACTTCTATCTGTTTCACTTTAATAACAGAAAAAATAATCTGATTTTTGTATTGACATCGAACCGCTCTAACTTTTTTCTTTGAACTTCTTTTGTGTATTTTAAGAAATATGAAGATTGGAGTTTGGTTAGAAAAATTGAACTTCTTCATTATTTCAAATTGAACTTATTGGTTTTATTCTTTCATAACTGGAAAAAAATCCATTTTTTCAAATAAATATCAAACTGCTTCTCTGTTTCCAATTGAACTTCTTGGTTTTATTCTCTAGTAACGAGAAAACCTGAGTTTTTTACATCCATTGAACTACTCTGTTTTTTAAAATTAAACTTCCTGGTTTTAATCTTTAGTATTGAAAAAATACCCAAAATGGCATTGTTTTTTGTTTTTGTTTTTTGAGCGTCTAAATCCTAGTAGGTTTTAACATACTTTGAACTTCTGTGTTACTTTAATTTGAACTTCTCGACCATATTCTTTTTGTCTACTCTATAATGCTTCTCTTGAATTTTTTTTGTAATTAATTGCAGCCATGCTATGACCGAACTAAGATGAACAAAATTAATAGTTTACATAAGCGTAAAAACAAATAGGTGATTTGCACTGCATAAACGACCAGATCAAAAATAAATTCCTTTCATAGTGACTCCTAAAGCAAAACAATGAACCAAAGTGGTTGAGTACAGAAATGGCAAAGAACACAACTTGGACAGTGCCATTTTTGTTTTTCACATGCAGCGATGCGTTAGGCTGTGCCTAGATGTCCCTGGAGCGGTGGAGGCCCCACTACCGCCGTCCCTGTAGTTGATGGTAGCTTGGGTGTGATGGTTGCGCCGTTGCTCGGGCTATGCACAACAGCGGATCGGGAGATAGCCTGCATCAGCGGGGGGCAGCGATGAAGGCCACCACTAGCACCCCCGGGGGGGTCAGGTATCAGGATGGTGCAGATCAGCGTCGGTGACACGTAATTGTTCTATTCATGGACAAATCACCTCATCAAATGAACATAGTTTACAAGAATTTTAGAGAGAGGAAGAGAAAAGGAGCATGGTGGTCAGGGCTAGCCATGAGAGGTGGAGGCGCAAAAGGGGGACTTCACCAGTTGGATTCAGAGGAGGCGGGGAAGTGGTGCTGCTCTCGAGAGTTATGTAAGAGCGAGATCGGGGGAGTTGAACGCAATGGGGTTGCGGCGTTGAACGGCCTTCTATTGCAGCATTGAACGACCTTTGATGCTGCAGTTGGGGAGGCACGCGAGCTCCATCCAGGAGGCTCGCCATGGCGGCTAAGCAGGAAGAGCGCACTAGCACCCAGGAGCAACAACAGGTGACGAGGACGAGGAAAGACATGGAGTTGTAGGGGAGCCATGATAGATCTCGCCGGCCATGGCTCGATCTGCGAGTGGGGACGGCGGCACGGTGGAAGAAACAGTGGCAGAGGGCAGGCCGTGTCGAAGGGGAGGGAAGGTCGCGGGGGAGTGCGGGGAAGGTCAACCGGAGGGGAAGTTGGGGCGGGTGGAAGGGAGGTGGTCGGGGCAGAGGACGATGGTGGAGGTGGTCGGGGAGGTGGTTGTGGGCGAGGGCGGACGAGGCTGGGGCGATGGATGGACACGGAGGTGGGGGCCAGGGCGGTGATGGAGGTGATTGGGGCAAGGATGGCGGCGCCGGAGGTGGTCGAGGGGAGGATGGCGGCGGAAGTCATCGACGGGAGGACGGCGGCGATGGAGGTGGTCGGGGCAGATGGCGTGGGCGACCGGTAGCGACAAGATCCAGGCGGCGCGCTGGACGGGCTTGGAGGGGCGGTGCGGTGCCGGCGGGGAGGGGTAGTGCGGTGGCTTGGACAAGGAGGAGAAGGCCGTGGGCTGCTGTAATGGGCTGTTCGGGCTATTTTTTTCTCTGCTCGGGATCCCGGGAGCATCCGCTCGGCCCCTATATAGCCGCTCTGTGACCCAAATAACTATTCTAATCCTGGTATTAGAATAGTGTTGTCATATATATATATATATATATATATATATATATATATATATATATATATATATATATATATATATATATATATAGGGTCGCGCTATTCGTCACCCTGGGTGAGGAATAGTTATTCTTCACCCCCCCTCTATTTTACCATCAATGCACCGTAATTTTATGTTCCATAAGTTTTGTCTTATTTCCGACATAAAAAGGGACCGTAAGAAAATATAAAATCGCCGTAAAAAATATTTTATGTTATGTAAAATTACAAACGTAAAAACATAGTCTAAAATACACATAAACTGCAAAAATTCTTGTCTTATGACCTATATTTTTATTTTTCTTATGTCAAATTTTACGTAGTGAATCAATAGGAATGTAACTATTTGAATTCGAAACGTAATTTAATTATGAAATGATCGTAAGATTACCTCGGGTGAAGAATAACCTATTCTGCACCCTGGGTGATGAATAGTAACACTATATATATATATATATATATATATTGACCCCCTTCTTTAAATTAGATCTGGAAGATGCGGGATGAACTCCATGATCGCATACGAGCAATTCAAGAGGAATGGACGGAATTCTTTCTTGACCACATCATACCTCAACATGGAGAATACCATATGGAATTGCATAATGTTGGTAGATGATGTCAGGGAACGTAAGAGATGTTATATTGTATATATGTAGTAGCGTAGGATAGATCTACGAAAACTTATTGTTCAACCAAGCACGGAAATATGCCCTAGAGGCAATAATAAAGTTATTATTTATTTCCTTATATCATGATAAATGTTTATTATTCATGCTAGAATTGTATTAACCGGAAACATAATACTTGTGTGAGTACATAGACAAACAAAGTGTCACTAGTATGCCTCTACTTGACTAGCTCGTTAATCGAAGATGGTTATGTTTCCTAACCATAAACAAAAGAGTTGTTATTTGATTAACGGGATCACATCATTAGGAGAATGATGTGATTGACATGACCCATTCCATTAGCTTAGCACCCGATCGTTTAGTATGTTGCTATTGCTTTCTTCATGACTTATACATGTTCCTATGACTATGAGATTATGCAACTCCCGTTTGCCGGAGGAACACTTTGTGTGCTACCAAACGTCACAACGTAACTGGGTGATTATAACGGAGCTCTACAGGTGTCTCCAAAGGTACATGTTGGGTTGGCGTATTTCGAGATTAGGATTTGTCACTCCGATTGTCGGAGAGGTATCTCTGGGCCCTCTCGGTAATGCACATCACATAAGCCTTGCAAGCATTGCAACTAATGAGTTAGTTGTGAGATGATGTATTACAGAACGAGTAAAGAGACTTGCCGGTAACGAGATTGAACTAGGTATTGAGATACCGACGATCGAATCTCGGGCAAGTAACATACCGATGACAAAGGGAACAACGTATGTTGTTATGCGGTCTGACCGATAAAGATCTTCGTAGAATATGTAGGAGCCAATATGAGCATCCAGGTTCCGCTATTGGTTATTGACCAGAGACATGTCTCGGTCATGTCTACATTGTTCTCGAACCCGTAGGGTCCGCACGCTTAAGGTTACGATGATAGTTATATTATGAATTTATGCATTTTGATGTACCGAAGGTTGTTCGGAGTCCCGGATGTGATCACGGACATGACGAGGAGTCTCGAAATGGTCGAGACATAAAGATTTATATATTGGAAGCCTATGTTTGGATATCGGAAGTGTTCCGGGTGAAATCGGGATTTTACCGGAGTACCGGGAGGTTACCGGAACCCCCTGGGAGCTATATGGGCCATAGTGGGCCTTAGTGGAAAAGATAAAGGGCAGCCCAAGATGGGCCGTGCGCCCCTCCCCTCCCTTGGTCCGAATAGGACAAGGAGAGGGGGCCGGCCCCCCTCTCTCTTTTCCCCCCTCCGCGAATCCTATTCCAACTAGGATTGGGGGGGGGGGATCCTACTCCCAGAGGGAGTAGGACTCTCCTGGCGCGCCTCTCCTAGGCCGGCCGCACCCCCCCCCTTTAGTCCTTTATATACGGAGGCAGGGGCACCCCAAAGACACACAAGTTGATCCACGTGATCATATTCTTAGCCGTGTGCGGTGCCCCCTTCCACCATAGTCCCCGATAATATTGTAGCGGTGCTTAGGCGAAGCCCTGCGATAGTAGTACATCAGGATCGTCACCACGCCATCGTGCTGACGGAACTCTTCCCCGACACTTTGCTGGATTGGAGTCCAGGGATCGTCATCGAGCTGAATGTGTGCTAGAACTCGGAGGTGCCGTAGTTTCGGTGCTTGATCGGTCGGGCCGTGGAGACGTACAACTACATCAACCAAACGCTTCCGTTATCGATCTACAAGGTATGTAGATCACACTCTCCCCTCGTTGCTATGCATCATCATGATCTTGCGTGTGCGTAGGAAATTTTTTGAAATTACTACGTTCCCCAACAGTGGCATCCGAGCCTAGGTTTTATATGTTGATGTTATATGCATGAGTAGAACACAAGTGAGTTGTGGGTGATATAAGTCATACTGCTTACCGGCATATCATACTTTGGTTCGGCGGTATTGTTGGACGAAGCGGCCCGGACCGACATTACGCGTACGCTTACGCGAGACCGGTTCTCCCGACGTGCTTTGCACAAAGGTGGCTAGCGGGTGACAGTTTCTCCAACTTTAGTTGAACCGAGTGTGGCTACGCCCGGTCCTTGCGAAGGTTAAAACAGCACCAACTTGACAAACTATCGTTGTGGTTTTGATGCGTAGGTAAGATTGGTTCTTGCTTAAGCCCGTAGCAGCCACGTAAAACTTGCAACAACAAAGTAGAGGACGTCTAACTTGTTTTTGCAGGGCATGTTGTGATGTGATATGGTCAAGACATGATGCTAAATTTTATTGTATGAGATGATCATGTTTTGTAACCGAGTTATCGGCAACTGGCAGGAGCCATATGGTTGTCGCTTTATTGTATGCAATGCAATCGCGCTGTAATGCTTTACTTTATCACTAAGCGGTAGCGATAGTCGTGGAAGCATAAGATTGGCGAGACGACAACGATGCTACGATGGAGATCAAGGTGTCGCGCCGGTGACGATGGTGATCATGACGGTGCTTCGAAGATGGAGATCACAAGCACAAGATGATGATGGCCATATCATATCACTTATATTGATTGCATGTGATGTTTATCTTTTATGCATCTTATCTTGCTTTGATTGACGGTAGCATTATAAGATGATCTCTCACTAATTATCAAGAAGTGTTCTCCCTGAGTATGCACCGTTGCGAAAGTTCTTCGTGCTGAGACACCACGTGATGATCGGGTGTGATAGGCTCTACGTTCAAATACAACGGGTGCAAAACAGTTGCACACGCAGAATACTCAGGTTATACTTGACGAGCCAAGCATATACAGATATGGCCTCGGAACACGGAGACCGAAAGGTCGAGCGTGAATCATATAGCAGATATGATCAACATAGTGATGTTCACCAATGAAACTACTCCATCTCACGTGATGATCGGACATGGTTTAGTTGATTTGGATCACGTAATCACTTAGAGGATTAGAGGGATGTCTATCTAAGTGGGAGTTCTTAAGTAATATGATTAATTGAACTTAAATTTATCATGAACTTAGTCCTGGTAGTATTTTGCAAATTATGTTGTAGATCAATAGCTCGCGTTGTTGCTTCCCTGTGTTTATTTTGATATGTTCCTAGAGAAAATTGTGTTGAAAGATGTTAGTAGCAATGATGCGGATTGGATCCGTGATCTGAGGTTTATCCTCATTGCTGCACAGAAGAATTATGTCCTTGATGCACCGCTAGGTGACGGACCTATTGCAGGAGCAGATGCAGACGTTATGAACGTTTGGCTAGCTCAATATGATGACTACTTGATAGTTTAGTGCACCATGCTTAATGGCTTAGAATCGGGACTTCAAAGACGTTTTGAACGTCATGGAGCATATGAGATGTTCCAGGAGTTGAAGTTAATATTTCAAGCAAATACCCGAGTTGAGAGATATGAAGTCTCCAACAAGTTCTATAGCTAAAAGATGGAGGAGAATCGCTCAACTAGTGAGCATGTGCTCAGATTGTCTGAGTACTACAATCGCTTGAATCAAGTGGGAGTTAATCTTCCAGATAAGATAGTGATTGACAGAATTCTCTAGTCACCATCACCAAGTTAGTAGAACTTCGTGATGAACTATGATATGCAAGGGATAACGGAAACGATTCCCAAGCTCTTCGTAATGCGGAAATTGACGAAGGTAGAAATCGAGAAAAACATCAAGTGTTGATGGTAGACAAGACCACTAGTTTCAAGAAAAGGGCAGAGGGAAGAAGGGGAACTTCAAGAAGAACAGCAAGCAAGTTGCTGCTCAAGTGAAGAAGCCCAAGTCTGGTCCTAAGCCTGAGACTAAGTGTTTCTACTGCAAAGGGACTGGTCACTGGAAGCGGAACTACCCCAAGTGATTGGCAGATAAGAAGGATGGCAAAGTGAACATAAGTATATTTGATATACATGTTATTGATGTGTACTTTACTAGTGTTTATAGCAACCCCTCAGTATTTGATACTAGTTCAGTTGCTAAGATTAGTAACTCGAAACGGGAGTTGCAGAATAAACAGAGACTAGTTAAGGGTGAAGTGACGATGTGTGTTGGAAGTGGTTCCAAGATTGATATGATCATCATCGCACACTCCCTATACTTTCGGGATTAGTGTTGAACCTGAATAAGTGTTATTTGGTGTTTGCGTTGAGCATGAATATGATTTGATCATGTTTATTGTAATACGGTTATTCATTTAAGTAAGAGAATAAATTGTTGTTCTGTTTACATGAATAAAACCTTATATGGTTACACACCCAATGAAAATAGTTCGTTGGATCTCGATCGTAGTGATACACATAATCATAATATTGAAACCAAAAGATGCAAAGTTAATAATGATAGTGCAACTTATTTGTGGCACTGCCGTTTAGGTCATATTGGTGTAAAGCGCATGAAGAAACTCCATGCTAATGGGTTTTTGGAATCACTTGATTATGAATCAGTTGATGCTTGTGAACCATGCCTCATGGGCAAGATGACTAAAACGCCGTTCTCCGGAACTATGGAGCGAGCAACTGACTTATTGGAAATAATACATACTGATGTATGAGATCCGATGAGTGTTAAGGCTCGCGGCGGGTATCATTATTTTCTGACCTTCACAGATGATTTGAGCAGATATGGGTATATCTACTTAATGAAACACAAGTCTGAAATATTTGAAAAGTTCAAAGAATTTCAGAGTGAAGTGGAGAATCATCGTAACAAGAAAATAAAAGTTTCTACGATATGATCGCAGAGGTAAAATATTTGAGTTACGAGTTTGGCCTTCAGTTAAAACAATGTGAAATAGTTTTACTACTCACGCCACCTGGAACACCACAGCATAATGGTGTGTCCGAACATTATAACCGTACTTTATTAGATATGGTGCGATCTATGATGTCTCTTTTCGATCTACCACTATCGTTTTGGGGTTATGCATTAAAGACAGCTGCATTCACGTTTAAAAGGGCACCATCTAAGTCCGTTGAGACGACACAATCTGAACTGTGGTTTGGCAAGAAACCAAAGTTGTCGTTTCTTAAAGTTTGGGATTGTGATGCTTATATGAAAAAGTTTCATCCTGATAAGCTCAAACCCAAATCGGAGAAATATGTCTTCATAGGATACCCAAAGGAGACTGTTGGGTACACCTTCTATCACAAATCCGAAGGCAAGACTTTTGTTGCTAAATTCGGAGTTTTTCTAGAGAAGGAGTTTCTCTCGAAAGAAGTGAGTGGGAGGAAAGTAGAACTTGATGAGGTAACTGTACCTGCTCCCTTATTGGAAAGTAGTTCATCACAGAAATCTGTTCCTGTGACTACTACACCAATTAGTGAGGAAGCTAATGATGATGATCATGTAACTTCAGATCAAGTTACTACCGAATCTCGTAGGTAAACCAGAGTGAGATCCGCACCAGAGTGGTACAGTAATCCTGTTCTGGAAGTCATGTTACTAGACCATGACGAACTTGCGAACTATGAGGAAGCGATGATGAGCCCAGATTCCGCGAAATGGTTTGAGGCCATAAAATCTGAGATATGATCCATGTATGAGAACAAAGTATGGACTTTGATGGATTTGCCCGATGATCGGCAAGCCATAGAAAATAAATGGATCTTCAAGAGGAAGACGGACGCTGATAGTAGTGTTACTATCTACAAAGCTAGAATTGTCGCAAAAGGTTTTCGACAAGTTCAAGGTGTTGACTACGATGAGATTTTCTCACTCGTATATATGCTTAAGTCTGTCCGAATCATGTTAGCAATTGCCGCATTTTATGAAATCTGGCAAATGGATAAACAAAACTGCATTCCTTAATGGATTTCTTAAAGAAGAGTTGTATATGATGCAACCAGAAGGTTTTGTCAATCCTAAAGGTGTTAACAAAATATGCAAGCTCCAACGATCCATCTATGGACTGGTGCAAGCATCTCGGAGTTGGAATATACGCTTTGATAAGTTGATCAAAGCATATAGTTTTATACAGACTTACGGTGAAGCCTGTATTTACAAGAAAGTGAGTGGGAGCACTACAACATTTCTGATAAGTATATGTGAACAACATATTGTTGATCGGAAATAATGTATAATTTTCTGGAAAGCATAAAGGAATATTTGAAAGGAGTTTTTCAAAGAAAGACCTCGGTAAAGCTGCTTACATATTGAGCATCAAGATCTATAGAGATAGATCAAGACGCTTGATAAGTTTTTCAATGAGTACATACCTTGACAAGATTTTGAAGTAGTTCAAAATGGAACAGTCAAAGAAAGAGTTCTTGCCTGTGTTGCAAGGTGTGAAATTGAGTAAGACTCAAAGCCCGACCACGGCAGAAGATAGAAATAGAATGAAAGTCATTCCCTATGCCTCAGCCATAGGTTCTATAAAGTATGCCATGCTGTGTACCAGATCTATTGTATACCCTACACTGTGTTGAGCAAGGGAGTACAATAGTGATCTAAGAGTAGATCACTGGACAGCGGTCAAAATTATCCTTAGTGGAATAAGGAAATATTTCTCAATTATGGAGGTGACAAAAGGTTCGTCGTAAAAAGTTACGTCGATGCAAGTTTTGACACAGATCTGGATGACTCTAAGTCTCGATCTAGATACATATTGAAAGTGGGAGCAATAAGCTAGAGTAGCTCCGTGCAGAGCATTGTTGACATAGAAATTCGCAAAATACTTACGGATCTGTATGTGACAGACCCGTTGACTAAAATTATCTCACAAACAAAACATGATCACGCCTCAGTACTCTTTGGGTGTTAATCACATAGCGATGTGAACTAGATTATTGACTCTAGTAAACCCTTTGGGTGTTGATCACATATCGATGTGAACTATGGGTGTTAATCACATGGTGATGTGAACTATTGCTGTTAAATCACATGGCGATGTGAACTAGATTATTGACTCTAGTGCAAGTGGGAGACTGAAGGAAATATGCCCTAGAGGCAATAATAAAGTTATTATTTATTTCCTTATATCATGATAAATGTTTATTATTCATGCTAGAATTGTATTAACCGGAAACATAATACTTGTGTGAATACATAGACAAACAAAGTGTCACTAGTATGCCTCTACTTGACTAGCTCGTTAATCGAAGATGGTTATGTTTCCTAACCATAAACAAAAGAGTTGTTATTTGATTAACGGGATCACATCATTAGGAGAATGATGTGATTGACATGACCCATTCCATTAGCTTAGCACCCGATCGTTTAGTATGTTGCTATTGCTTTCTTCATGACTTATACATGTTCCTATGACTATGAGATTATGCAACTCCCGTTTGCCGGAGGAACACTTTGTGTGCTACCAAACGTCACAACGTAACTGGGTGATTATAAAGGAGCTCTACAGGTGTCTCCAAAGGTACATGTTGGGTTGGCGTATTTCGAGATTAGGATTTGTCACTCCGATTGTCGGAGAGGTATCTCTGGGCCCTCTCGGTAATGCACATCACTTAAGCCTTGCAAGCATTGCAACTAATGAGTTAGTTGCGGGATGATGTATTACAGAACGAGTAAAGAGACTTGCCGGTAACGAGATTGAACTAGGTATTGGAATACCGACGATCGAATCTCGGGCAAGTAACATACCGATGACAAAGGGAACAACGTATGTTGTTATGCGGTCTGACCGATAAAGATCTTCGTAGAATATGTAGGAGCCAATATGAGCATCCAGGTTCCGCTATTGGTTATTGACCGGAGACATGTCTCGGTCATGTCTACATTGTTCTCGAACCCGTAGGGTCCGCACGCTTAAGGTTACGATGACAGTTATATTATGAGTTTATGCATTTTGATGTACCGAAGTTTGTTCGGAGTCCCGGATGTGATCACGGACATGACGAGGAGTCTCGAAATGGTCGAGACATAAAGATTTATATATTGGAAGCCTATGTTTGGATATCAAAAGTGTTCCGGGTGAAATCGGGATTTTACCGGAGTACCGGGAGGTTACCGGAACCCCCCGGGAGTTATATGGGCCATAGTGGGCCTTAGTGGAAAAGAGAAAGGGCAGCCCAAGATGGGCCGTGCGCCCCTCCCCTCCCTTGGTCCGAATAGGACAAGGAGAGGGGGCCGGCCCCCCTCTCTCTTTCCCCCCCTCCGCGAATCCTATTCCAACTAGGATTGGGGGGGAATCCTACTCCCAGAGGGAGTAGGACTCTCCTGGCGCGCCTCTCCTAGGCCGGCCGCACCCCCCCCCCTTTAATCCTTTATATACGGAGGCAGGGGCACCCCAGAGACACACAAGTTGATCCACGTGATCATATTCTTAGCCGTGTGCGGTGCCCCCTTTCACCATAGTCCTCGATAATATTGTAGCGGTGCTTAGGCGAAGCCCTGCGACAGTAGTACATCAAGATCGTCACCACGCCATCGTGCTGACGGAACTCTTCCCCGACACTTTGCTGGATCGGAGTCCGGGGATCGTCATCGAGCTGAACGTGTGCTAGAACTCGGAGGTGCCGTAGTTTCGGTGCTTGATCGGTCGGGCCGTGGAGACGTACGACTACATCAACCAAACGCTTCCGTTATCGATCTACAAGGTATGTAGATCACACTCTCCCCTCGTTGCTATGCATCATCATGATCTTGCGTGTGCGTAGGAAATTTTTTGAAATTACTACGTTCCCCAACAGTTGCCATGTACATGCACATTAGGGCAGTTGCCATGTACCATGCAAAAACATATGGCAACTCGGTAAAAGAGAGTTGCCATCTGCTTACGTGCACACTAGGCAAAACACATGGCAAACTCGGGTAAAAAAAGAGAGTTGCCACCTGCTTATAAAAGCACACTAGGGGCAGTTGCCATGTGCAGTGCAAAAACACATGGCAACTAGCAGCTTGGGTGTGGGAGAGGAGAAGGGCGTGTGGGCAAGATGCCAAATGCCCACACACTAGCCCTTGTGTGTGTGTGCAAAGTGGCGTGTGGGCGAACTGCTGAACGCCCACACACCAGCCCCTCCTGTGTGGTGAAATGACCGTGTGGGCGACCGGCTGAACGCCCACACACCAGGCCAGTCCTACGTGGCACTAGAAACATGTCAAGATTCGTGCGCTCACGAACGGACGCGGATCCACGCGTGTGGGCGAGATGCAAACGCCCACACGTGTGGGCGTTAACATTTCCGTTTAATAATATGGCCGCATGCATCTGTCAGATGCAGAGGTCAGGGGTGTGATCCTCCTTCTCAAAAAAAATATTGGTATAGTAGTACTAACAGTAGAATTTGTGGTTTCCTTTTTCCTTGAGATGTGCATCTAACTTGGATCCAAAAGTCGTGGCATGATAGATGCATGTTGGAACAAAACTTGATTAGAGAGTTCAGTTTCAAAAGACATTTTAATGCTAAACTAGTAGTTTAGTGCACTGCGGGGACTGGTGCACTACTAATTTTCTCACACCCAAAGCTCACACCCCGTGATACTCCTTTAACCGGTGACACGGTCGATCTCGCAATGATTCCGGGACCTCATCGACCTGAGGTCGTCGTAGAAGATGATCATTGTCCATTCACGCTGCGTGACCGCTGCTTTGACCTGTGATGGAGTAACCTCTGAATCTCATCCTGATGAGCCTGAGGATACAACGCCGGAATTAATGGCGTTTTTGGTCGGGAGCCCGTGTTCGTTTCGGCGCCACAGCTGTGGCACGTTGCGCAATCATTAGCATGCATGCCTGATGTGCACACCGTCGTCTCTGTAACTCCTTCGCGGGTACATGTTGTGTCAGGCCCGGCCGTCTGCGCAGTGTACATTAGCGCATGCATGCATACGCCCGGCCAGATCACCTGCGCATGCACAGTGGGCACCGGTTTGAGTAGTTGCTGCGCGCTGCTGCTGCTACCACGCGTTAGTGTAGCTAAGTCCATCACATGCACAGATACTCGTACATAGAAAGTACAGTACTAGTATCTCTATTGCCTACGGGAAAGAAATGCATGCATGCATGCACATGCAGTACTGGTACGTGCATAGATCGAGTGAACATATATCTGCAGTACATCGATCGTACAAGTATAAGGAGCCGTCTCATCGTTCACCCTTCAAAATATAAGGAGCGGATCGATCGATCAAAAAGTGGATCGGTGGATGCACTTTGCTCGCTCGCTCGATCGATCGAGCACTTGCATGGCTACGATGGACGGATCGGAGCGGGTGATCAGAAGCAGGTGGTGGTGTTGTCGCCGGAGGAGGAGGAATTGTCGTCGCAGGGGGGGTGCGTGTGGCGGCCCTCGTACGTGGTGATCACCATGCGGCAGTCCGTCGACAGCCGCTCCACGCGCTTCTTCACGCGGCAGTTGCTGTGCGTGCACCTGAAGTAGCTCCTGCATGGCCATGGCCAACAAAATGTTTACAGTATGCATGATGTGTTTTTTTACTATGATGTTTACACTATGGGGTATATGTGCCCCGCTTTAGGTAGTACTACTACTACTACTCCAGAACCACTTCTAAAGGAGATCAGAATATATCTATTCTTCAGCAGAGCAGACAAATCATTAGCCAGTACACAGTTTGCTGAAAACCAAGCTGCCAGACCTATATATGGCGCACTGACTGACCTAGCTAGCTGTCGTCTGAAGTCTCAGACTCTTTGAAGAAGCACAATCATCTTAAAATGTCCGTTCCATTTGTCCTGACGCATATATGCAGGAGGCAATGCATGCATGGGCGTCTACTATATCCTAGTAGTATTTGCCCTATCACGATTTTTTTTTCTATTCTTCTTTTGCTACATTGATCAAAGGATAACAACTATGAAATCAATATAAAACGTGGAAAAATAATGCGTTGTAATTTGGAAAAGAATATAAAATTTCTAGATGCATATATAGATAACAGTTAGTACTCCATGAACCAAATATGTTTAATGAATGGGACACACTAGTTGAAAACTAACTTTAAACATAGATACAATGAAGTATCTCATTTTGTCTCGTGTATATGCATATATATACACGAGAGCTTTTTTCGGTATATATGCATATATATATATATAGCTAGGTAGAGGTGCCTAAACTATATATACCACCGCTAGTGATCCGTGCAGCTTTATCGCATGCTACTTCTCAGCCATATATTTGTTCGTGTGGAAGATGATATCCCTTCTACAATCTCCTCTGTCATAATGCCACTGCCTTTCCACACGCCCCTGCTGTTCTTTTAGAAACTTTACTGTGTGACAATAAGTACTCCTTAGTTCACCCGTTCTACTAGTCTGATAAGAATAAATTAGCACCGGTAGATGGTTTGGAAGATTCTTTTTTTCAGATAATAGAAGAGAACTCTCTTAGGCCTTCTGTATTTATCTGAAGAAGCACACGATCGAGACCCAGATGATTCGAAACAACTGAACTATATGTATGGACTAGTTAAGCGCCTGTGTATCCAATGAAAGCATTCTTTTCTTATGAAGTATACCTCAAAACCACAAATTAAGAGAACTTCCTTTAACGAATCAACTTGTGGTTGGATTGTTAGAGGAACAGTGGTATCCCCAGCCTGCAAGCGTTCAAGTCCTGATGCTCGCATTATTCCTGGATTTATTTCAAGATTTCCGGCGAAGCACTTTTAATAGGAGGGGACGTTTCCGTCGACGACGAGGCGCCTAAGGTGACTTCGTAAATCTCAAGATGATATGTCATCTCGGTTTCTCGAAGGTGCTCATTGGGATAGGGTGTGCGTCTGTGCGTTCATGGCGATGAGTGTATGAGTGTATGTATGAACGCTTGCATCTGTACCGTGTTAAAAAAAAGAGAACTTTCTTTATTCTATGTTGAGAGCGTGTTTCATGTATATTACTTTGCGCTCAGAGTACATCAGGCTATTAAGTATTCTCAGATATGTACCCATAAAAACAGCTTGCACGTACTACGTACTGCGGTATTGTTGCAGGCTAATTAATCTCAAATCAGGTCCCCCCTGGATCTGCTAGCCACAATTTAATTGAAGCAAATAGATCATTAACTGAAGCAAATAGATCGATATCTCTCTAACCTAGTTACTTCTGAAGCTGCTAGCTCTCAAGGCAAAAGATTAACCTACCACTACCACATAAAACTGACCCTTTCAAACAATCTGTACGAGCTTGTACTCGATCCTAGCAGAGACGGGCAAAGGTCATGAGGAGTTCGTAGAAAATAGCAGAGACACGGGCAAAGTTCTTGAGGAGTTCATAGATAACAGGTAAAAATGGAAATAGGTTAGGGTTCTTAATTGCTTATAGAACCGAAGTACCTGGGATGCAGACTGTTCTTGACAACCTTCTGCCCGTATTTCCTCCACTTGTAGCCATCGTCAAGTACATCCACGTCGCTTCTGGTCTGGAAGCAAAACCTCGGCTCCCTCATCTTCCTCCTCACCTTCATCTTCCCCTTCTCCCCCGCCAACATCGTCGAGCCCCTCCACCTGTACGCTCACACGCACACCACAATGGCATCAAACGCTAAACATGCAGTTAAATCTCATGAACATAGCAACATTAGCTAGGTACAAACGCATCCCGTAACATGCTCTCGCTCACTGACTCACATACCATGTATTACTAGAATAACCATTACAGGCAGTGGCACCCTCATAGCCAACTCTTGCCGTCACCGACGTGCCCACCTGATCAGGAAGAGACATCAAATTAAAGGCATCAATATGTAATTGATCATCTTTGTAATTCTCTATATATGATTATGAAGCTAGCAAAGAGCATACCTCCTCAGCCCCAATATTAGGCATGAAACCGACCGTGGGCTTCTCGCAGACGATGGCAGGCGCGCCGGCGGAGTGGCCGCTGCCGAGCGGAAGCGCCGGCAGCGGGTATAGCCCACAATGGTCAGAAGAGAGCATCAAGGCTTCTTCCTGGTCGAATGGCATCTGGAGAGGCTTGGGATGGAAGGGTAGTTGAAGTGGAGAAAGAGGAACAGGTGTGGTGTAGTAGTGATCTGGCACACTGAGGTTAGGAAGACAGTAAGCCATCCCCAATTGGCTCCCTTGATCCATGCATATATGCATGTAGATCGTGGCGTACTGAACACAAGGTGGTTCTTGGGGGCACAGAATTCTTGAGATAGACTTGTCAATCTCTCTCTCTCTCTCTCTCTCTCCTGAGAGACCTCTCTCTCTCTTATTTTTTCGTGTCAAATTCTGATAGGGTTGATGTCTCTAGGTTTGAAGTGGTGGGCTATGGTGCTCTGGGCGCTGGTCTAAGCTGCCCCCTTTTAAAGGGCCTTTTTGGCTCAAGTTGTGTCGTGGGTACAGTACTTACTTCAGTAGCAGCTGTTTGCCTTCTTGATAGCTAGCTACTGGCTGCTAATTCACCACCTCTTAGCTAGATGTCGGGTATGACTTTCTAGCTCAATACACAGATGCCTTTTATTATTATTTTTCTTACGTAAAACAGTAGCATTCTAGCTACCGCATGCCTTTATATTTTGTTTTGTCACATAGGCCAGGGTTATCATCCTTTCTAAAAGAAAAAAGTGTTCTGTTACAGCTGTACATACAAAAACAGAGAAGAAATCTCAGAGAAAACCTACATGAAGCTAACCATCCATGACTGGAAGTCAGTGGATTTCACCCCGCTTTATAGATAAAGCAACGACCAACATATAACCCAATGGATACAATTATACAAACACACAGCACACACATACGAAGCCGGATACAAAGGTGCTAAAGAACGCCTACATCGCTCCAAATGACTCCACAAAAACGACATAGAAAATATAGCACCACTAGAGGTCGAAGGAGCCCTCGACTATGAAAGAGTCACCGCGAGGAGATGAAGCCGAACATCAACAAGACAGGGCCTCCAAAGCGGCGCCTTCAAAAAAGACACGACGTCGAAGCGCCGCCACCGCCCAATCCACAGGATCATGGTTTTCACCCGGAGTGCCTCAGAGAGAAATGAGCAGCCATGACGGTGCCTTCAAGGTGACAACGCCAATGGGCGCCACCACCGTTGGCCTGGCCAAAGCTTGAAAAAAAGTTCACCCCGGCTAACCCTTACCGCTCCCAAAATGTGGTATGGACAGGTTGCCGCACCAACACCACCACACGTTGGTCGCCAGCACCTGAGCCGTGCGCCCCTCCCACGAGTATCGTGTCTCCAACCACCAGGGCCGCTGCCCTGACATGCAAGACCACCCACCAGCTTTGCCACTGTCTACAGATGCCGCCAATCGGTAAAGGGGTAGAAGGCCCCACCTTTTTTTGAGGGGTGGGGTAGTGGAAGGCCCCTCCTTCGACCCCAAAACGATCCCTTTGGCAAGAAGGAGGCCCAGCGGGCCGGAACTGGGCAGTGGGCAAGGTCGGCGGTGGTTGCAAGTAACACCGCAGAAACCCCGCCACACAAACCAGGGACCAGAGCCATTGTCACCACCAAATCATGGCGACGGCAATGCCGAGAGACACCCCGGTCCCCTCACCATAACGCCCCTGCCACCTCCGTCCATCCATGGGCGCGCAACGCGTCGAGTAGTCGTTCCCCACATCCAAGGCTCGCCTCCAGCCGCAGATCCGAGCACACCATGAGCAGAGGAGGAGGGGGAGCCAAACCACCACCACTGCACCGCCACCTCCGCCAGCCAAGATGGCCACGACAGAGGCAGCCGCCCATGACCCGCGTCGTTGCAGGGCCAAATTTAACCAAGCCGCCTCACAACCAGTTGCGTCGCTATCCCCGATCCCCAACCCACACCACCACCATGTCGTGCGTTACACGACGTCACACCGATGTCGCAGTACTGCTCCGGCATGCCACCAGGCCCGGCATCTAGCGCCGCATCCTAGCTTGACCGCACGACCCACACTAGAGTTGCGTCCCAAGAAGGCAAGTGGACACCACCGCCGCCTGTGTCGACAGGCTTTGCCCGATGAGGGAGGGAGAAGAGGAGGAGGCGCGCGAGGGGGGGGGGGGGGTGCGTTGGGACGAACTTTTGGTCCAAGTGATTTCCCTTTGACGCCTTTCTAGTTTTCTCCTGCATCGTCAAGATTGGGCTGAATTCCTTTAATGATGTATGCATTTCTGGTGGGATATGGATTTGTGGAACATGGTTCCATGGGAACTCCTTATGAATAGTAAATTTGAAAATAATACTAGAAAAGGTTAAAAAAACTGATATTTTTTTTGGGTAATATACATGGTCAACTAGTATACTCGCATATGAAGTTTCACGAAGAAATAATATCCGTGGTATTTTGAGGAAAATGACAAAATTGAATTGTATTTTGAAAACACTTTTTCAAGGAGTAGCAAGGTTGGATTGTAGTTTCTTCACTACCGAATAGTAAGGTAGTACCTTGCTTGCCATTCCTTCATGAAGCATCATACATAAGTAGAATGGTCGACCAAGTTTGATATTAAAAAAATTCTGATTTTTAGTTAGTTCTCTAGTATTGAAAAATTTAATGTTCATACGGGTACACATGGAACCATATTCACGGACAGGGATTCAGTGACATGCCCACAGCATGTCACCGCGTAACATGGCCATTGTCACCATACTGTTCACCGGTGACATGCTCATGGCATGTCACTGGATCTCAATCCCATATTCACCTGTCTATTTTCGTTTCCACTGTTCCAAATAGCCCAAAGCAAAGAAGCATTCCTTCCTGACGGAACCATTGCAGATTAGGTAGGAGCGTGTCCAGGAAGGGCAGCGGTGTTGCTAACATGCTTTGGCAAATTCGCAGTCGAAGAAAACAACGCATTCGGTTGTTACATGCAACTAATTAATCGTTCATTAACCCACGTGAATCGTCGGTTAATTATGTTCGTATGCCAGCTTTCCTGGTTGCAGCTTCAGCGTTGATTCAACGAGAAACTTGCCGCCACTTTGAATCTTTTGGTCGATCAGCAGAGCTTTTTCAGGTGGGGCAGACATTATTGCAGCGATTGTTCCGCGAACAGGATAGCACTGATTGTACCTTTTGTTCCCTGTGATTGCTCGTTAGATATCCTTTTCATTGCACAGAAGGCCACTCGTTTCAGTCTTCTGAAACGCACACGTATGTGCGCCTAGTCTATTCTTGAATCATCACCTCGTTTCTTTCTTGGTATATATCTAGGTTACTTGTTCTGAACGCGTATCTCTACCAACCCTCTATTTTCTTTGACCACCCAACCCGCCTGATGGGTGACGAGGTAAACATATAGACAACTTTTTTAGAAGGACAAGGTCATATATTAAAATCGGGAATGGTCAGATTTTTAAGCATAGTAAATAAAACTTTTTATGGCAAAATATGTTAATGAGAGGATAGCAATTTCTTTTAGCAAGTATGGTGATTCCTGGCAAAAAAAACATGGCGAGGATTTGCCATGCTTGCTAAAGGAAATTGCCCCCTCTCGGTTGTATAATTTGTCATGCTAAAAAATCCGACGTTCAATTCGTAGTGAAATACAACCATTACGAGATGAAAATTCAAAGTTATTTCAAGCTAAAGCCACCAACAATATAGACACAATAAGATATATGTTCTGAAAGATGATTCCGGTACTGAATTTCATGACCACCGGCCTAAAGTTGCTCTGCTCTCGAGAGCTTTCAAAGATAAACTTGGCACTTCAATGGAAACATCCTCCCTGTTGGGTCTGAACCCTCTAATTCCAATGTGTGATGATCTTTACTGTCATGAAGTCCCCTTTTTCGAAAATGAGATTGATGAGGTTATTAGGCTAATGCAGGTGGACAAGGCTTCTGGCCTGATGGATTTAATGGTGCATTCATTAAAGCTTGCTGAAGCATTATTTGTGTGGATTTATACAGACTCTTTGAAGATTTTTACCATGGTAGGGTTTACTTGCATAGTATCATTGCATCATATATTACCCTGATTCAAAGGAAGACACCCTTATGACTGCTAGTGACTTCAGACCTATATCTTTTCTTGCACCATCAAGATTATTACTTTCTGGCCAATCGGTTCCAGGCTGTCATTCTTAAGCTGGTTCATATTAATTAGTATGGCTTTATCAAAAGAAGGACCACTCAGGACTGGCTTGACTGGGCATTTGAATATCTTCATCTATGTCATCATTCCAAGAAGCAAATTCTAGTACTAAGGTTAGACTTTTAAAATGCATTTGATCTGACTGAGCGTAATATCATTTTGGATATTTCGGGGCAAAAGGTTTTGGAATAGATGGATGTTATGGATGCAAATGATCTTCTCTTCTTGCACCTCCTCTTTCCTACTTAATGGCATCCCTCAAAAGCAGTTCCAATGTAAAAGAGATGCCGGGCAAGGTGATCCATTGTCCCCACTTCTCTTTGTTCTGGCTTCCAACCTCCTTTAGACATTTTTTGATGAAGTCATGCACACAAATATCACTCAAGCTCCATTGCAAGTTCATTCATGCCCTCATTTCCCATTTATTAGTATGTTGATGATACTGTGTGATCCTCCCTGCTGAAGAGCCTCAACTATGCCAAATCAAGAATCTGTTATTACACTTTGAAGCTCATACTGGTTTAAAACTCAACTACAATAGGTTTGTATTGGTTCTAATTAATTTACTTGCCAAAATACTAGTCAAATTGACATCAATTTTGGGATGCCAATAGGGCTCATTCCCTTCACCTATCTTGACTTACCTATGGGACATCTAAACCAAAATTGAAGATCTAAGACAAAACATAATGCAGAGGATTGAGAGAAGGCTATCTCGGTGATCTACAATGCTTTCATATGATGGAAGAATTATTTCGATCAAATCAATTTTCTCTTCTCTGCCCACCTTCTTCATGCGCACTCTTGTATTGTCTATGACAGTAGTCAATAAAATTAATAAATATTTAAGACATTCCCTTTGGAGAAATTTTGGATGGAGGATAAGGGTCCTACTCTGATTGCATGGGAAAGGGTTTCTAGGCCAAAGAATCAATGTGGTTTAGGTATCCTGGATGTCACCACCCACAAAAATTCTCTCCTCCTCAAGTATCTGCATAAGTTCTTTAATAAATAAGAACTTCCTTGGATGAAGCTGATATGAGAAAAATACTATAGCTTTGGGCAACTCTTGACAAACTGGAAGGCTCATGTTGGTGGAAAATCATTCTAGAACTCTTGCCTTGTTTTAAAGCACCTGCTACTACTGCTCTCTACACAGTTGTTGGGATTTTCTGAAGAGGAAGGGTGAGGTAGTATAGTAGCAGATAGTATTTCCCTCAGTTAAGAACCATTATCAAACCAGAACGAGACGACACACAAATGAAAGTGCAACTATCCCAGGGTGGTTTTGGTAATTCCTAACAACATATAGCTCATTGAGCTAACATTATTCCAAGATTAATATTTCAGAAAAAGCTCAATGAATGGCATGGCATGGATGAGGAAAATGGATCCCTCAAAATTCTAAGGACAAAAAGTTTGGCTCAAGCTTCAAAATCAAGACTCTACATTTTATATTTTAGTGATCCAAGATCACATTGAGTCTATAGGAAAAGCCAATACTATCAAGAAGGGATGAGGTGTTGCTTAATGGCTTGCTTGCTCAAAGTGCTTAGTGATATGCTCCAAAATCCTCAACTACTCTCCCACATCCACATATGACCTAACCCAAAAGTCAAACTCGGCCCCACCGATTCTTTCTATCTGACGCCACCGAGTTTTAAATGTCATAGCCACTGCCACAAACCCTAGGCAAATCGGTCTCACCGATAGGGATCTCGGTCTCACCGAGATGGGGTTGTAATCTCTCTGTTTCCCTTCGTAATGTTTCGGTCTTACCGAGATGAGCGATCGGTCCCACCGAGATTGCAATGTAAACTCTCTGTTTCCCTTTTGTAATATTTCGGTCTCACCGAGATGAGCGAATCGGTCCCATCGAGTTTACCTGACCAACTCTCTAGTTAGCTTATAACCAAAATCGGTCCCACCGAGTTTGTGTAATCGGTCACACCGAGATTACGTTATGCCCTAACCCTAACCATATCGGTCCTACCGAGTTGCATCTCAGTCCCACCGAAAATCCTAACGGTCACTAGGTTTGTTAAATCGGTCCGACCGAGATTAACCATTCGGTCCCACCGAGTTTGGCAAATTGTGTGTAACGGTTAGATTCTGTGTGGAGGCTATATATACCCTTCCACCCACTCTTCATTCATGGAGAGAGCCATCAGAACATACCTACACTTCCAACACATATTTTCTGAGAGAGAACCACCTACACTTATGTTGAGGTCAAGATATTCCATTCCAACCATATGAATCTTGATCTCTAGCCTTCCCCAAGTTGCTTTCCACTCAAATCCTTTTTCCACCAAATCCAAATCCTGTGAGAGAGAGTTGAGTGTTGGGGAGACTATCATTTGAAGCACAAGAGCAAGGAGTTCATCATCAACACACCATTTGTTACTTCTTGGAGAGTGGTGTCTCCTAGATTGGCTAGGTGTCACTTGGGAGCCTCCGACAAGATTGTGGAGTTGAACCAAGGAGTTTGTAAGGGCAAGGAGATCGCCTACTTCGTGAAGATCTACCGCTAGTGAGGCAAGTCCTTCGTGGGCGACGACCGTGATGGAATAGACAAGGTTGCTTCTTTGTGGACCCTTCATGGGTGGAGCCCTCCATGGACTCGCGCAATCATTACCCTCCGTGGGTTGAAGTCTCCATCAACATGGATGTACGATAGCACCACCTATCGGAACCACGACAAAAACATCCATGTCTCCAATTGCGTTTGAATCCTCCAAACCCTTCCCTTTACATTCTTGCAAGCTGCATGCTTTACTTTCCGCTGCTCATATACTCTTTTGCATGCTTTCTTGAATTGTGTGGAGATTGCTTGACTTGTGCTAAGATAGCTAAAATCTGCCAAGAACTAAAATTGGGAAAAGGCTACATTTTTATTTGGTCAAGTAGTCTAATCACCCCCCCTCTAGACATACTTTCGATCCTACAAGTGATATCAGAGCTTTGGTCTCCATTTGCTTTGATTTCCATAGCTTTTGGTGGTCATAGCCTTGGTTTCACAACCTAGGAGAGTATGGCGTCTAGCGAGGGAAATTATCACCGTAGAGGTCTTACTTTGATGGTACTAATTTTGCTAGTTGGAAGCATAAGATGAAAATGCATATTCTTGGACATAACCCCGCCGTTTGGGCTATTGTGTGTATTGGCTTGCAAGGTGAATTCTTTGATGGGAAAGAACCGAACCGTGAAGCTACCGCGGAAGAGTTGAAGATGCTGCAATACAACGCTCAAGCTTGTGATATCCTCTTCAACGGATTGTGCCCCGAAGAATTCAACAAAATCAGCCGTCTTGAGAATGCAAAGGAAATTTGGGATACTTTGATTGATATGCACGAAGGTACCGACTCCGTCAAGGAATCCAAATTGGATGTGCTTCAAAGTCAACTTGACAAGTTCAAAATGAAGGATGGTGAAGGTGTCGCTGAAATGTACTCTAGGCTTGCTCTTATCACAAATGAGATTGCCGGCTTAGGGAGTGAAGAGATGACTGATAGATTCATCATCAAGAAGATCCTAAGAGCCTTGGATGGAAAATATAATACCGTGTGCACATTGATCCAAATGATGCCAAATTACAAAGATCTCAAGCCAGCGGAAGTCACCGGAAGAATTGTTGCTCATGAGATGTCACTCAAGGATAAAGAGGAACTTCACAACAAATCAAGTGGTGCTTACAAAGCCTCATGTGAAGCCCCCACATCATCGAGTGAGAAACAAACCTTCAATGAAGAATTGAGCTTAATGGTGAAGAACTTCAACAAGTTCTACAAGAGCAGAAGCAAAGAGAGAAGCTCCAAGTCAAGGTCCTACAATGACAAAAGATCTTCTAGTCGAGAGCGAAACTGCTACAATTGTGGAAGGCCCGGACACTATTCCAATGAGTGTACGGCCCCCTACAAGAGAAGAGAAGATTCTCCCAAGAGAAGAAGTAGAAGAGAAGAATCACCATCTAGAGAAAGAAGGAGTAGAGATGATCGTTATGAACGAAGACCCTCACGGAGAAACAAGGATTCGGAAAGAAAGGACAAGTCATCAAGGAGCTACACAAAACGAAGACATCAAGCTCATGTTGGTGAATGGGTATCCGGCTCCGATCCGACAACCACTCCGAGAGAAGCTATCACTCCGACTCCAAATATACTCAAGATGAAGGTGTTGCCGGTCTAGCACTTGTGACAACCAACTCCTACGACATATTTGACTCACCAAATGAAGGAGTTGGAACATGCTTCATGGCTAAAGGCCCAAAGGTATCACACCCTGAGTATGTTGATTTCAATAGTGATGAAGATGACTTGTTAGGTGATGATGATTTACTTGTTGACAACTCTAGTGATGAATACTAAGATGAAACGTCAATTAATCATGCTAATCAAGATAAAACGAATGACAATGATAAGGAGAAGATTGAGTCTCTAACTGAAGAACTAAACACTCTTAAGTTAGCTCATGAAACTATCTTAGGAGATCATCGAGAACTTTTAAGGACTCATGAGAAATTACGCTTTGAAAAGCTCAACCTTGAGCAAGAGCATGAGTTCTTAAAAGCAATCAATGATGATCTTCGTAAGAAAAGTTCTTCTTACATTGCCAAGCGTTTACTCTTATCCACTTACATGCCTCAAGTCAAGTCTAGTAACAAGAACAAGAAAGATTCTTCCTCTAGTAGTAACAATAATCATGCTAAATCCAATATTGTTGCTTCTAGTAGTTCTCTTGATTCCACTAATGATTCTCTTAGCCAAGTTACACTTGAGCAAGAAAATAGCTTATTGAAGGGAATTATAGAGAAAGATGTTTACAAGAGCCTTGCCGGAAGTAAGCAATTCGAGGAAATTGTACGCATGCAAGGAAGGCACCGGAAGAATCAAGGTGTTAGTTTTGAACGAAAGTTCAATGCCAATGGAGTTGAGTGGGAAGAAGATCAATACCCCAAGACGAAGTTTGTTCCTCAACAAGAGAAGTATGATCCTACTTCTCTCAAAGGGACACAAGCTCAAGATGATCTTCCACCACAAGACCACAAGCAAAAAGGCAAGGACAAGCTTCAAGAGGAAATTGATGCATTTGAAAAAGCTCCTAAGGCCTTGGTCAAGTGGGTTACCAAGACTACTTCAAGTTCCACTTCATCAAGTACAACTACAACACCGAGGATTCCCATTAAGATGGTGTGGAATCCGAAGAAAGAGAACTAGAGAGTTCTTGAGGGTGACTCCGCCAACATACTTCACTCTTATCATCTTGGCAAGAACAAGTGCAATCAACTTCCACATCTTGCACTAGTTCAAGGAATCACAAACCCTCTTGTTGGTAAGACAAGGGACAAGGTAACCTAAAAGCTTTCATAGACATCATCTTGTGTGTGCATCACTCTATGTCTATGGATATCCTTGTTTGTTCCTTGTGGGAATAACCTGTGTAGGTATTGAAAGTGCAACTCACTCCAATGGATAGCTTCAAATGATCTACATCAATATTGAGTATCCACATCTTCAACATATACATGAAGTCATCATCGACAAAACCCAAGGTTAGTTCATCCCTCTTAGGGGGGATCTCACATCTAGGGGGAGCTTTACTCTAAGAATTGAGCTAAAGCAACTCTAATAGTGTGAACACAACAATGCTTTATGTAAAACTGGTAACCCCACTTGTGCTTAAACGATGAGTATGACCTATGATCAAATGTTATCATTTGACTCCTAAGTCAATATACTCATATATAGATGACCTAGTCATCGCCAATTGTTTGATAGATGCTAGAATTGGTTGTGCATGCTTTGCCACATATTTCAATTGCCATTTTATTGTGTGAGCATGTTGATTGCATATTTTATGCATTCGAGGACATCCATTTGTTGTTTTGATTGATTGGTTTTCTTTTCTTTTGCCAAGTGGATGGACAAGAATGCCTAAGAACCCTGTCTAGCTATCTATGTTTTTCTTGTCTCAAACTCTATTCATGCTACATCACAAAATTTGATCAAGTCAGATTCGAACCACTCTGTGTGAGGAGCACTCGGAGTCCCCGATTCGTCATAGACTTAAACTTCCAAAACTTCTTTGTGCTTTTCGGTCTGACCGATTCCTCCATTTCGGTCATATCAATATCACTAAGTCGATCTAGGTTTTCCATCTCGGTGCAACTGATTTGAACCTTTCGGTCACACCGAGTTTCAGTAACTGCTTGTAGTTATGAATCTTGGTGCCACCGAGTTGTTCCACTCGGTCACACCGACAGGGTCGGGCTATATATACTCACGGGATTTTTTTTGAAAATTTCTCCGAAACCCCTTCGCCCGCGCATAGCTCGCTCTGCCTCCTGGGTCTCCGGATTGTCCTCCTCGTCGCCAGCCGCCTCCTGCCGCCGTCAATGGAATTCTTCCCCGCCGTTGCCGCTGTAGCAAGTTCATCGCCGAACTAGGGTATGGACTCGATCACAGTGCTATCCCCGTCCGATTCCTAGCACATTGTGTTCATTATGATCCTTACCACGATTGAAACAATCTGATCCAGTCAAAACACTCCATAAATTAGAGTTGAATTGAAAATTTAGGGTTAGGTTTCCGCCGAAACCATCTCGGACCCACTGAGTTTGGAACTTGGTACCATCGATTCGGCTCAGGCCATTGCACATGTAATTTTCGGTCAGACCGAGAATTGCAAATCGGTGTGACCGAGTTCAGGACTTTGTGAAACCCTAGCAGTCTCGGTGCCACTGAACTGTGACTCGATCTGACCGAGTTCAGTAGTTTAGGTTCCAATAGCTGCTTCGGTATCACCGAGTTTACAAATCGGTTGATCCGAAATGCTTTCTGTGGAAAACTGAAAGTGCAACTATCCCTAGGTGGTTTTGGTAATTCATAACAACATATAGCTCATTGAGCTAATACTATTCCAAGATAATTATTTCAGGAAAGCTCAATGATTGGCATGGCATGGATGTGAAAGTGGAACCCTCAAAATGCTAAGGACAATGGATTGGCTCAAGCTCAAAAGCTCAAGACTCTTCATTTTATATTTTAGTGATCCAAGATCACATTGAGTCCATAGGAAAAGCCAATACTATTAAGGAGGGATGAGGTGTTGCTTAATGAGCCTCTTGCTTCATGTGCTTAGTGATATGCTCCAAAAACCCTCAACTACTTTCCCATATCCACATATGACCTAAACTCTAAGCCAAACTCGGTCCTATCGATTCTTCCTATCCGGCGCCACCGAGTTTCACTTGTCATTAGCCACTGCCAAACCCTAGCAATTCGGTTCTACCGATAAGGATCTCGGTCCCACCGAGATGGGGTTGCAAACTCTCTGTTTCCCTTTCGTAACTTTTCGGTCCCACCGAAAGAGCGAATCGGTCCCACCGAGATTGCAATGTAAACTCAGTGTTTCCCCTTTGTAACTTTTCGGTCTCACCGAGTTCCACTCGGTCTCACCGAAAGAGCAAATCGGTCCCACCGAGTTTGCCTGACCAACTCTCTGGTTAGCTAATTACCAAATTCGGTCTCACCGAGTTTGTGTAATCGGTCTCACCGAGATTACGTTATGCCCAAACCCTAACCGAATCGGTCCTATCGAGTTGCATGTCAGTCCCACCGAAATTCCTAACGGTCACTAGGTTTACTATTTCGGTCAGACCGAGTTTTTTGATTCGGTCCCACCAAGATTGGTAAATTGTGTGTAACGGTTGGATTTTGTGTGGAGGCTATATATACCCCTCCACCTCCTTCCTCATTCGAGGAGAGAGCCATCAGAACACACACACACCATTCCAACTCATATGTTCTGAGAGAGAACCACCTACTCATGTGTTGAGATCAAGACATTCCATTCCTACCATATGAATCTTGATCTCTAGCCTTCCCAAGTTGCTTTCCACTCAAATCTTCTTTCCACCAAATCCAAATCCTATGAGAGAGAGTTGAGTGTTGGGGAGACTATCATTTGAAGCACAAGAGCAAGAAGTTCATTACCTACACACCATTTGTTACTTCTTGGAGAGTGGTGTCTCCTAGATTGGCTAGGTGTCACTTGGGAGCCTCCGACAAGATTGTGGAGTTGAACCAAGGAGTTTGTAAGGGCAAGGAGATCGCCTACTTCGTGAAGATCTACCGCTAGTGAGGCAAGTCCTTCGTGGGCGATGGCCATGGTGGGATAGACAAGGTTGCTTCTTCGTGGACCCTTTGTGGGTGGTTGCTTCTTCGTGGACCCTTCGTGGGTGGAGCCCTGTGTGGACTCGCGCAACCGTTGCCCTTGGGTGGAGCCCTGTGTGGACTCGCGCAACCGTTACCCTTCATGGGTTGAAGTCTCCATCAACGTGGATGTAGGATAGCACCACCTATCCGAACCACGGGAAAAACATCCGTGTCTCCAATAGCGTTTGACTTCTCCAAACCCTTCCCTTTATACTCTTGCAAGTTGCATGCTTTACTTTCCGCTGCCCATAAACTCTTTGCATGCTTGCTTGAATTGTGTGATGATTGCTTGACTTGTCCTAAAATACTAAAATCTGCCAAGAACTAAAATTGGGAAAAGGTTAAGTTTTTAATTGGTCAAGTAGTCTAATCACCCCCCCTCTAGACATACTTTCGATCCTACAAGTGGTATCAGAGCTTTGGTCTCCATTTGCTTGATCTCCATAGCTTTTGGTGGTCATAGCCTTGGTTTCACAACCTAGGAGAGTATGGCGTCTAGCGAGGGAAATTATCACCGTAGAGGTCCTTACTTTGATGGTACTAATTTTGCTAGTTGGAAGCATAAAATGAAAATGCATATTCTTGGACATAACCCCGCTGTTTGGGCTATTGTGTGTGTTGGTTTGCAAGGTGACTTCTTTGATGGGAGAGAACCAAACCGTGAAGCTACCGCGGATGAGTTGAAGATGTTGCAATACAATGCTCAAGCTTGTGATATTCTCTTCAACGGATTATGCCCCGAAGAATTCAACAAAATCAGCCGCCTTGAGAATGCAAAGGAAATTTGGGACACTTTGATTGATATGCACGAAGGTACCGACTCCGTCAAGGAATCCAAGTTGGATGTGCTTCAAAGCCAACTTGACAAGTTCAAGATGAAGGATGGTGAAGGTGTCGCTGAAATGTACTCTAGGCTTGCTCTCATCACAAATGAGATTGCCGGCTTAGGAAGTGAAGAGATGACCGATAGATTCATCATCAAGAAGATCCTAAGAGCCTTGGATGGAAAATATGATACCGTGTGCACATTGATCCAAATGATGCCCAATTACAAAGATCTCAAGCCAACGGAAGTGATTGGAAGAATTGTTGCTCATGAGATGTCACTTAAGGATAAAGAGGAACTTCACAACAAGTCAAGTGGTGCCTATAAAGCCTCATGTGAAGCCCCTACATCATCAAGTGAGAAACAAGACTTCAATGAAGAATTGAGCTTAATGGTGAAGAACTTCAACAAGTTCTACAAGAGTAGAAGCAAAGATAGAAGCTCCAAGTCAAGGTCCTACAATGACAAAAGATCTTCTAGTCGAGAGAGAAACTGTTACAATTGTGGAAGACCCGGACACTATTCCAACGAGTGTACGGCTCCCTACAAGAGAAGAGAAGATTCTCCAAAAAGAAGAAGCAAAGGATCACCACCAAGAGAGAGAAGGAGTAGAGATGATCGTTATGAACGAAGATACTCACGGAGAAGCAAGGATTCGGAAAGGAAGGAAAAATCATCAAGGAGCTACACAAGACGAAGACATCAAGCTCATGTTGGTGAATGGGTATCCGGCTCCGACTCCGACAGCCACTCCGAGAGAAGTTATCACTCCGACTCCGAAGATACTCAAGATGAAGGTGTTGCCGGTCTAGCACTTGTGTCAACCAACTCCTACGACATATTTGACTCACCAAATGAAGGAATTGGAAGATGCTTCATGGCCAAAGGTCCTAAGGTAACACACCCCGAGTATGTTGATTTCAATAGTGATGAAGATGACTTGTTAGGTGATGATTTGCTTGGTGACAACTCTAGTGATGAATACTATGATGAAAGACCAATTAATCATGCTAATCAAGATAAAACGAATGACAATGATAAGGAGAAGATTGAGGCTCTAACTAAAGAACTAAAAACTCTTAAGTTAGCTCATGACACTATCTTCGAAGATCATCGAGAACTTTTAAGAGCTCATGAGAAGCTACGCTTTGAAAAGCTCAATCTTGAGCAAGAGCATGAGTTCTTAAAGGCAATCAATGATGATCTCCGCAAGAAAAGTTCTTCTTACATTGCCAAGCGTTTACTCTTATCCACTTACATGCCTCAAGTCAAATCTAACAAGAAAGATTCTTCCGCTAGTAGTAACAATGATCATGCTAAATCCAATATTGTTGCTTCTAGTAGTTCTCTTGATTCCACTAATGATTCTCTTAGCCAAGTTACACTTGAGCAAGAAAATAGCTTATTGAAGGGAATTATAGAGAAAGGAGTGTACAAAAGCCTTGCCGGGAGTAAGCAATTCGAGGAAATTGTGCGCAAGCAAGGAATGCACCGGAAGAATCAAGGTATTGGTTTTGAACGAAAGTTCAATGCCAATGGAGTTGAATGGGAAGAAGATCAATACCCCAAGACAAAGTTTGTCCCTCAACAAGAGAAGTTTTTCAAGGGGACACAAGCTCAAGATGATCTTCCACCACAAGACTACGAGCAAAAAGGCAAGGACAAGCTTCAAGAGGAAATTGATGCATTTGAAGAAGCTCCTAAGACCTTAGTCAAGTGGATTCCCAAGACTACCTCAAGTTCCACTTCAACAAGTACGACTACAACTCCAAGGATTCCCATCAAGATGATGTGGATCCAAAAGAAGAAGAACTAGAGAGTTCTTGAGGGTGACTCCGCCAACATACTTCACTCTTATCATTTTGGCAAGAACAAGTGCAATCAACTTCCACATCTTGCACTAGTTCAAGGAGTCACAAACCCTCTTGTTGGTAAGACAAGGGACAAGGTAACCTAAAAGTTTTCATGGACATCATCTTTTGTGTGCATCACTCTATGTCTATGGATATCCTTGTTTGTTCCTTGTGGGACTAACCCATGTAGGTATTGAAAGTGCAATTCACTCAAATGGATAGCTCCAAGAGATCTACATCAACATTGAGCATCCACATCTTCAATGTCTACATGAAGTCATCATCGACAAAACCCAAGGTTAGTTCATCCCTCTTAGGGGGATATCACATCTAGGGGGAGCTTTACTCTAAGACTGAGCTAAAGCAACTCTAAAGATGTGAACAAAACAATGCTTTATGTAAAAGTGGTAACCCCACTTGAGCTTAAACGATGAGTATGACCTACGATCAAGTGTTCTCACTTGACTCCTAAGTCAATATACTCATATATAGATGACCTAGTCATCGCAAATTGCTTGATAGATGCTAGAATTGGTTGTGCATGCTTTGCCACATATTTCATTTGCTATCTTATTGTGTGAGCATGCTGATTGCATATTTTACTCATTCGAGGACATCCACTTGTTGCTTTGATTGTTCGGCTTTATCTTCTTTTGCCAAGTGGATGGACAAGAATGCCTAAGAACCTCCTCTAGCTATCTATGCTTTTCTCGTCTCAAACTCTATTCATGCTGCATCACAAAATTTGATCAAGTCAGATTCGAACCACTCTGTGTGAGGAGCGCTCGGAGTCCCCGATTCGTCATAGACTTAAACTTCCAAAACCTCTTTATGATTCTCGGTCTGACCGATACTCCACTTTCGGTCCTACCGAGATCATTAAGTTGATCTAAGTTTTCAATCTCGGTGCAACCGATTTGAACCTTTCGGTCTCACCGAGTTTCAGTAACTGCACGCAGTTATGAATCTCGGTGCCACCGAGTTGTTCAACTCGGTCACACCGACAGGGTCGGGCTATATATAGTCACGGGCAAAATTTGGAAATTTCTCCGAACCCCTTCGCCCGCGCGATAGCCTGCTCTGCCCTTGAGGTCTCCGGATCGTCTTCTCGCCGCCAGCAGCCTCCAGTCGCTGGTCTCCATCGCCGTCAACGGGATTTCTGCCCAGCCGTTGCCGCCGTAGCAAGTCCACGCCGAACTAGGGTATGGACTTGATCTTTGTGCTATTCCTCAATCTGATTCCTAGCACATTGTGATCATATTGTTTCTGGCCACGTTTGATAAACTTCTATCCAGTCAAAACGCTCATAGATTAGGTTTGATTCGAAAATTCTAGGTTTAGGTTTCCGCCGAAACCATCTCGGACCCACCGAGTTGAAAAACTCGGTCCCACCGATTTGGCTTATGCCATTGCACAAGTAAAACTCGGTCTGACCGAGAATTACTATCGGTGTGACCGATTTTTGAACTCAGTGAAACCCTAGCAGTCTCGGTGCCACCGAACTGTGACTTGGTCCTACCAAGTTCACTAGTTTAGGTTCCAAAACTGCTTCGGTATCACCAAGTTTGAAAATCGGTAGATCCGAGATGATTTCAGTGGGAAACTAAAACTAAGTTTTTGGATCATTCTTTTTGCAAAAATCTCTGCATTTTGTGATGCTCATCCACTCTATCTCTTCTATAATCTATTCACAGGGTCAGCAGTCAATTTGCAGCATGTCAGACCAGAGTGACAGCCAAAACTTGTCAGAGCAGCAAGTGGTAATGAGTGAGGGCACTAGTCCCTCCAGTTCATCTGATGAAGGCAGCAGGAGCACTCCTAGCAATTTGCCAAAGGCTGCCACGAGACAAAGGAAGAAGAAAACCTCAGATTCAGAAGATGAGGACTATGTGGCAGAGGAAGAGGCCACCTCCAAGAGAGTTGAGCCAGCTCAAGGCTCAAAGCCAGGCCTGAAAATCAAGAGGCCAGCAGGCAGGCAACCCATGTCAAAAGCTAGAGCCTCAACTGAGAAGCCTGCTCCCATTGAGCCCGTTGCAGCTGAGGGCAAGAAGAGGAAAGAAAGAGTGAAGAAGACTGTAGCCAGAGTGCTTGGGAAAGCCTCCATCATGGTAGAAGAGGAGGAGGAAGAAGAGGCAGCTGCACCAGCGCCCAAGGCAGCCAAACTTATGGGAGATGCCATAAGGTCAGGGGGAGCTGCATCCAAGCCCAAGGAAGCACCTAAGGCTGCATCTAAGCCTAAGAGTGCACCAAAGAGGAACACACGGAGCATTCCTGCAGCTGAGAAGAACAAGGCCCCAGTGCCTGAGACTGTTGCTGAGGATGAGGAAGAGAATGTCCTTCGAAAGCTCAAGCCCAAGATCCCAGACCACAACGATGCTCATCCTGTGGCTGAGGATATGAAGCTCAGAAGAGACTCAGGGCTCAGGAAGTGGAGAGAAGCAGACCCATATGCTTCAAGGAGAAGAACTGCAGTGGACTACAGGTTTCACACCAAGGAGCAGCAGGATTTCTATGAGACGGTGCTGCTAGATAAGAAGCCCATTGTCTGTGATATGCGATGGGTTGATTGGACATATATCAAGGAGAATGAAGAGTACTACCCAGGAGTTCAGGACAGCTTCAAGGCGTGTGGAGTAGAGGACTTTGTTGGGCAGAAGCTCACAAAGTGGAACGAGGAACTGATCATGCAATTCTACTCCACAGCACACTTTTATCCGGATGGCAGGATCACATGGATGTCAGAAGGTACAAGGTACAACTCTACTGTTGAGGAATGGGCGAAGCTAATCAATGCCCCAGAGGAGCAAGCAGATGACTTGGACATTTATGCCAAGAAAAAGATGGACCACAACTCCATGTCCAACATGTACAAGGAGATTCCGAATGAAGCACTTGACACGTTCAAGTTTGGCTCAGTGCATTATCTGCTCTCAGGATTGCCTACGATCAACTGGATCCTTAGGCACACCCTTCTGCCCAAGTCTGGAGATCACAAGATGATCAGAGGTCACGCGATCAATTTGCTTCATGTTTTTGACGTGCCTCAAAAATTCAAAGTTATGAGCCTCATAGTGGAAACGATCAAAAGGACTGCGGCAGATCAGAAGAGGAGCTGTGGATATGCCCCTCAGATTCAGGAGCTCATCAACTCCAAGATGGGCACGGGCGTATATTTGTTGGATAAGGAACACCTGCCCATCCGTCCAGATTTCGAGGACAATGAAGTTGTTATGACTGAGAATGAACCATCATCTGCTCAAGCATTTGCAAAGAAGGAGAAGGCGAGGAAGGAGAAAGCTGCCAAGATGCCCACTCAAGAGGAGGCATCTGAGTACTTCTTGAAGACCAAACAAGAGCAGCTTGGTTACTTGATTGCATCCACGCTGAGAATTGAGCAAAGTCTGGCCACCCTCACTAAGAATCAGCAGAGCCTAGAGAGGATCATGGAACAGAAGTTCTATGACTTGGACGTCAATGTAACGGAAGTTCAGTCTGCCGTGGAGCAGCTCCAGGAGGACATGAATGAGAGGAGAGGCAGGACCACGAGTCATGCTTTTTCTAGAGTGCCACGAGGCCCGAGGTCGTCTGCCGTGCCAGTCGCTGACACCAGAGCCACCACTTCAGCACCAGCTACAGCCTCAGCACCAGCTACAGCCTTAGCTCCAGCATCTACTTCAGCTCCAACTCCAGCGACTACTTCAACATCTACTGAAGCCTTCGTCCTTGGAGTGATCCGGACTCCACCACCACCAGAAGATCAAGCCTGAGCGTTGATCTAGTGCTATGCATTTTCTAGAAACTTTTTGGTAACTTGTTGCCAAAGGGGGAGAAGATGTATAGATCATAGGCTTCGAGAGAGAGAGTGTTGCTTTTCTCTCTTGCTTTATTTGGTGGTTTTTCGAACCTTGTTTGCTTGTGTGTGAGATACTACGTCCTTATGCTTGTGAGACATCGATGATCATGTGTTTGATCATAAGCTACACTTAATGCTTGCTTAATGCTATTATCCTATCTATCTTGTGTGATCTTTTATTATTCTTGGTGATGAGTGCATGTATTTCATTCTTATCATTTTGAGCGCTCCACCAAGATGTATGTGACATGGAAGAGTAACCCATGACTCTAACTCTTTGTGCATTTGCAGTCCAAAGCAAATTTTAAATATGCACAAATTTAGGGGGAGCTCTTACTTATCACATACTTCTCAAAGCGACAATATATTTCATGCTTATTATCTTTTGTCAAAGCTTTGATCTATATGTTGTCATCAATTACCAAAAAGGGGGAGATTGAAAGTGCAACTATCCCTAGGTGGTTTTGGTAATTCATAACAACATATAGCTCATTGAGCTAATACTATTCCAAGATAATTATTTCAGGAAAGCTCAATGATTGGCATGGCATGGATGTGAAAGTGGAACCCTCAAAATGCTAAGGACAATGGATTGGCTCAAGCTCAAAAGCTCAAGACTCTTCATTTTATATTTTAGTGATCCAAGATCACATTGAGTCCATAGGAAAAGCCAATACTATTAAGGAGGGATGAGGTGTTGCTTAATGAGCCTCTTGCTTCATGTGCTTAGTGATATGCTCCAAAAACCCTCAACTACTTTCCCATATCCACATATGACCTAAACTCTAAGCCAAACTCGGTCCTACCGATTCTTCCTATCCGGCGCCACCGAGTTTCACTTGTCATTAGCCACTGCCAAACCCTAGCAATTCGGTTCTACCGATAAGGATCTCGGTCCCACCGAGATGGGGTTGCAAACTCTCTGTTTCCCTTTCGTAACTTTTCGGTCCCACCGAAAGAGCGAATCGGTCCCACTGAGATTGCAATGTAAACTCAGTGTTTCCCCTTTGTAACTTTTCGGTCTCACCGAGTTCCACTCAGTCTCACCGAAAGAGCAAATCGGTCCCACCGAGTTTGCCTGACCAACTCTCTGGTTAGCTAATTACCAAATTCGGTCTCACCGAGTTTGTGTAATCGGTCTCACCGAGATTACGTTATGCCCAAACCCTAACCGAATCGGTCCTACCGAGTTACATGTCAGTCCCACCGAAATTCCTAACGGTCACTAGGTTTACTATTTCGGTCAGACCGAGTTTTTTGATTCGGTCCCACCGAGATTGGTAAATTGTGTGTAACGGTTGGATTTTGTGTGGAGGCTATATATACCCCTCCACCTCCTTCCTCATTCGAGGAGAGAGCCATCAGAACACACACACCATTCCAACTCATATGTTCTGAGAGAGAACCACCTACTCATGTGTTGAGATCAAGACATTCCATTCCTACCATATGAATCTTGATCTCTAGCCTTCCCAAGTTGCTTTCCACTCAAATATTCTTTCCACCAAATCCAAATCCTATGAGAGAGAGTTGAGTGTTGGGGAGACTATCATTTGAAGCACAAGAGCAAGGAGTTCATTACCTACACACCATTTGTTACTTCTTGGAGAGTGGTGTCTCCTAGATTGGCTAGGTGTCACTTGGGAGCCTCCGACAAGATTGTGGAGTTGAACCAAGGAGTTTGTAAGGGAAAGGAGATCGCCTACTTCGTGAAGATCTACCGCTAGTGAGGCAAGTCCTTCGTGGGCGATGGCCATGGTGGGATAGACAAGGTTGCTTCTTCGTGGACCCTTTGTGGGTGGTTGCTTCTTCGTGGACCCTTCGTGGGTGGAGCCCTGTATGGACTCGCGCAACCGTTGCCCTTGGGTGGAGCCCTGTGTGGACTCGCGCAACCGTTACCCTTCATGAGTTGAAGTCTCCATCAACGTGGATGTAGGATAGCACCACCTATCCGAACCACGGGAAAAACATCCGTGTCTCCAATAGCGTTTGACTTCTCCAAACCCTTCCCTTTATACTCTTACAAGTTGCATGCTTTACTTTCCGCTGCCCATAAACTCTTTGCATGCTTGCTTGAATTGTGTGATGATTGCTTGACTTGTCCTAAAATAACTAAAATCTGCCAAGGACTAAAATTGGGAAAAGGTTAAGTTTTTAATTGGTCAAGTAGTCTAATCACCCCCCCCTCTAGACATACTTTCGATCCTACAAAAACTAAAACTAAGTTTTTGACTCATTCTTTTGCAAAAACCTCTGCATTTTGTGATGCTCATCCACTCTATCTCATCTATATCTATTCACAGGGTCTGTTGTCAGTGTTTGCAATATGTCTGATCAGAGTGACAGCCAGAAAAGGTCAGAGGAGCAGGTTCACCTGAGTGAGGGCACTAGTCCCTCTAGCAGTTCAGATGATGGTAGCATGAGCACTCCCAGCAACTTGTCCAAGGCTGCCACCAGAACAAGGAAGAAGAAAACTTCAGAGTCTGAAGATGAAGACTATGTGGCAGTTGAGGATGAGGCCACTTCCAAGAAGAAAATGGTTAAGAAGGAATATAGCACTGCTGCTGCCACCAAGCCAGGCATGAAGCAAAAGGTTCCTGCAAAGAGAATTCCAATGTCTAAGGCCAGAGCATCCTCTCAAGCATCTTTGGAACCTCAACCCAAAGAGGCTGCTGCAGAAGGGAAGAAGAGGAAGGAGAGGATCAAAAAGACCACTGCTAGAGTGCTTGGGAGATCCTCAATCATGAGAGATTCTGAAGAGGAAGAGGAAGAAGAGGTTGCTGCACCAGCACCTAAGGCCCAGAAGCTTATGGGTGATGCTATCAGGACAGGGGCTGCTTCATCAAAGCCCAAAGAAGCACCCAAAGCTGCCTCCAAGCCCAAGACTGCACCAAAGAGAAATACCAGAAACATCCCTGCAGCTGAGAAGAACAAGGCCCCAGTGCCTGAGACTGTTGCTGAAGAAGAAGGAAATGAAGAGCATGTTCTGAGAAAATTGAAGCCAAAAATTCCAGACCACAATGATGCTCATCCTATGGCTGAGAACATGAAGATCAGGAGAGACTCAGGGTTGAGGCTATGGAGAGAGACCGATCCATATGCTACCAGGAGAAGGACTGTTGTTGATTATAGGTTCCACACAAAGGAACAGCAGGACTTCTATGAGACAATGTTGTTGGACAAGAAGCCTATAGTGTGTGAAATGAGGTGGGTCGACTGGAAGTATATCAAGGAAAATGAGGAACACTATCCTGGTGTGTTTGACAGCTTTAGTGCTTGTGGAGTTGCAGACTTTGTTGGGCAAAAGCTCACAAAGTGGAATGAGGAGCTCATAATGCAATTCTACTCCACATCACACTTCTATCCAGATGGTAGGATAGTATGGATGTCTGAAGGTACAAGGTACCACTCAAATATTGAGGAATGGGCAAATCTGATTAATGCTCCTAAGGAAGAAGAAGATGACTTGGATGTCTATGCCAAGAAAAAGATGGATCACAACTCTATGGCAAACATGTACAAGGAGATTCCTGAAGATGATCTTGAGGCTCACCAGTTTGGGTCAGTAAAACACTTGCTGTCAGGGCTGCCTACAATCAATTGAATCCTTAGGCACACTCTCTTGCCCAAGTCTTGTGATCACAGAATGATCAGAGGCCATGCAATTAACTTGCTACATATATTTGATGTGCCACAGAAGTTCAAGGTCATGAGCCTTATAGTTGAGACTATCAAGAGGACTGCAGCTGACCAGAAAAGAAGTTGTGGATATGCCCCACAGATCCAAGAGTTGATAAACTCAGAGATGGGCACAGGCACATACTTGTTGGATAAGGAACACTTGCCTATCTATCCTGACTTTGAGGACAATCGAGTTGTGATGAATGAGAATGAACCATCATCAGTACAAGCTCAAGAGAAGAAGGAGAAAGCAAAGAAAGAGAAGGCTGCCAAGATGCCAACTCAAGAGGAGGCATCTGAGTACTTTTTGAAAAGCAAGTAGGACCAGCTTGGTTATTTGATAGCATTAACTCTGAGGATTGAGAAGGGGTTGGCCACCGTAACTCAAAACCAGGAGAGCCTCGAAAGAATCGTAAAACAAAAATTCTATGATTTAGATGTCAAAGTAACTGAGATTCAGTCTGTTGTGGAGCAGCTACAGGATGACATGCAGGAGAGGAAGGGCAAGACAACCACTGATGCATTTGCCAGAGTGCCTCGAGCTCAAAGATCTGCTGCAGTGCCTGTTCCAGACACTAGAGTCACTTCATCTGCACCAGCTACAACTCTAGCGCAACCAGCTCCAGCACCAACTCCATCAGGTCCATCTACTTCGACTGAAGCCTTCGTCCTTGGCGTTCTCCGGACACCACCACCTGAAGACCAAGCTTGAGAGACATTTTAGTGCTATGCATTTTCTATGAACTTTTTGGTAACTTGTTGCCAAAGGGGGAGAAAAATGTATAGATCATAGGCTTTGAGAGAGAGTGTTGCTTTTTATTCTCTCTTGCTTTGGTGGTTGAACTTTGTTTGTCTTTTGATTGCTTGAGATACTACGCTATTATCTGTGAGACATTGATGATCATGTGGTTGATCATAAGCTACACTTATGCTTGTTAGATGATATTATCTTACTTATCCTTATATGATCATTCACTTTGCTTGGTGATGAGTGCATGTATTTAATTCTTATCATTTTAAGCACTCCACCAAGATGTATGTGACATGGAAGAGTAACCCATGATCCTAACTCATTGTGCATTTGCAGTCCAAAGCAAATCTTAAGATATGCACAAATTTAGGGGGAGCTCTTGCTTTTCACATACTTCTCAAAGCGACAATATCTTTCACTCTTATTATCATTTGTCGAAGCTTTGATCTATATGTTGTCATCAATTACCAAAAAGGGGGAGATTGAAAGTGCAACTATCCCTGGGTGGTTTTGGTAATTCCTAACAACATATAGCTCATTGAGCTAACATTATTCCAAGATTAATATTTCAGGAAAAGCTCAATGAATGGTATGGCATGGATGAGGAAAGTGGATCCCTCAAAATTCTAAGGACAAAAAATTTGGCTCAAGCTTCAAAATCAAGACTCTACATTTTATATTTTAGTGATCCAAGATCACATTGAGTCTATAGGAAAAGCCAATACTATCAAGGAGGGATGAGGTGTTGCTTAATGGCTTGCTTGCTCAAAGTGCTTAGTGATATGCTCCAAAATCCTCAACTACTCTCCCACATCCACATATGACCTAAACCAAAAGTCAAATTCGGCCCCACCGATTCTTTCTATCCGGCGCCACCGAGTTTCAAATGTCATAGCACTGCCACAAACCCTAGGCAAATTGGTCTCACCGAGATGGGATTGTAATATCTCTGTTTCCCCACGTAACATTTCGGTCTTACCGAGATGAGCGATCGGTCCCACCAAGATTGCAATGTAAACTCTTTGTTTCCCTTTTGTAACATTTCGGTCTCACCGAGATCAGCGAATCGGTCCCACCGAGTTTACCTGACCAACTCTCTGGTTAGCTTATTACCAAAATCGGTCCCACCGAGTTTGTGTAATCGGTCACACCGAGATTACGTTATGCCCTAACCCTAACCATATCGGTCCTACCGAGTTGCATCTCAGTCCCACCGAAAATCCTAACGGTCACTAGGTTTGCTGAATCGGTCCGACCGAGTTTAACCATTCGGTCCCACCGAGTTTGGCAAATTGTGTGTAACGGTTAGATTCTGTGTGGAGGCTATATATACCCCTCCACCCACTCTTCATTTGTGGAGAGAGCCATCAGAACATACCTACACTTCCAACACACATTTTCTGAGAAAGAACCACCTACACTTGTGTTGACGTCAAGATATTCCATTCCAACCATATGAATCTTGATCTCTAGCCTTCCCCAAGTTGCTTTCCACTCAAATCCTTTTTCCACCAAATCCAAATCATGTGAGAGAGAGTTGAGTGTTGGGGAGACTATCATTTGAAGCACAAGAGCAAGGAGTTCATCATCAACACACCATTTGTTACTTCTTGGAGAGTGGTGTCTCCTAGATTGGCTAGGTGTCACTTGGGAGCCTCCGACAAGATTGTGGAGTTGAACCAAGGAGTTTGTAAGGGCAAGGAGATCGCCTCCTTCATGAAGATCTATCGCTAGTGAGGCAAGTCCTTCGTGGGCGACGACCGTGATGGAATAGACAAGGTTGCTTCTTCGTGGACCCTTCGTGGGTGGAGCCCTCCGTGGACTCGCACAAGTGTTACCCTCCATGTGTTGAAGTCTCCATCAACGTGGATGTACGATAGCACCACCTATCGGAACCACGACAAAAAGATCCGTGTCTCCAATTGCGTTTGAATCCTCCAAACCCTTCCCTTTACATTCTTGCAAGTTGCATGCTTTACTTTCCGCTGCTCATATACTCTTTTGCATGCTTGCTTGAATTGTGTGGAGATTGCTTGACTTGTGCTAAGATAGCTAAAATCTGCCAAGAACTAAAGTTGAGAAAAGGCTAGATTTTTATTTGGTCAAGTAGTCTAATCACCCCCCCCCTCTAGACATACTTTCAATCCTACAACAAACAACGTAAAAAAATACCTACACACAAGCAAAGCAATGCTTGCACCCAATGAAGGCAAGGGGGTTATCAATCCCCTTATTCTCGCCAATTGCAAAGATTAAATCTGATAGTGATAGGTAATCAAACAAAACAAAATAAAGCAAATAAAAACAACAAGCAATTGTAGGATTTTTAGTAATAAGGGAAAATGGACTCGGGGGCGATAGGTTCACTAGAGGCATCTCTCTCATAAGCATAGCGTCGGTGGGTAGACAAATTACTGTTGGGCAATTTGACAGAATTGCTCATGGTTATGATTATGATTCTTCATGGCATGATTCATATATAGGCATTACGTCCGTGACAAGTAGACCGTTAATCCAACTGCATCTACTACTATTAATCCACCCTAAGACCGCTATACAACATGCATCTCAAAGTATTAAGTTCATACAAATAGAGTAACACATTAAGCAACACGATATAATGCAGACAAAGTAAGACCAAGCAATATGTTCGAACCCCGTCATTTTATACTTAGTAGAAACAATAGAATACGTGCCCTAGCTCCTCATGTCACAAAGTAAGGCTAACCGCAAGATTGAACCCACTACTATGCACCACTCCCTCTGAATATCTACTCATCCAATTGGACAAAGAAGACTCATAGATCGGCTTTGGTAGGAGAAGGATTGGAGTGGAAAGCAACTTGAAGAGGCTAGAAATGAAGGTTCAAATGGTTGGATTGGAATGCCTTGATCTCAACACGTCAGTAGGTGATTCTCTCTCAAAAAATGAATGGTGGAAGTGTAGTTTGGTCCTGATGGCTCTCCTAGAGAGTGAGTGGGGCAGAGGGGTATAAATAGCCTTCACCCAAAATCCAACCATTACAACCTTTTGACTCAACTAGGTAACATGGAACCAAAAATTCGGCGAGACTAACCTATGTAAAAGATTTAAACGTTGGGCTTTTTGGTGGGACCAAACAAAGAACCCCGAACAGACCAATATGTGACAACCTAAGCGAGACTGCATTTCAGTAATTCTTATCGGTTCAACTCGATAATTCTGAAGTGAATCAATTGGGTTACAAAAACTTGGTCAGTGCAAATCGGTAGGACCAATCGTCATCTCGGTGAGACCGAAACTCTAGGGTTTGGGTATGGCAAAGTATAGGATCAACTTGGTGGGTCCGAATGTGGTGATTTTGATGGGACCGAGTTGGGTTTTAAGGGTTTGGACAGATATGATGTTGAGAAGGTGGTTGAGGGTTTTTGGAGCGATGTTTTCAAGCACTTGAGAAATTGAGTCATGATCAAAACCTCATCCCCTTTTAATAGTATTGGTTTTCCTATGGACTCAACGTGATCTTGGATCACTTAAAAAAATTAGAATCTTGAAGCTTTGCCAATCCATGTCCTTAGCATTTTGAGGGGTCCACATTCTCATGTCCTTGCCATGCCAATCATTGGAAGTTTCTGAAATCTATCTTGAAAAGCATTAGTTCAATGACATATATGTTGTTATGAATTACCAAAACCACCCGGGGATTAGGAGCACTTTCAATCTCCTCCTTTTTGGTAATTGTTGAAAACATAGATCAAAGCTTTAACAAATGATATAATCAATGAAAAATATCGCCGCTTTGAGAAGTATGTGATAAGAAAGAGCTCCCCCTAAATTTGTGCATTTTAAAAAAATTGCATTTGAATGCAAATGCACAATCGATTAGGTTCATGGTCACTCTTCCATGTCACATACATCTTTGTGGAGCGCTCAAAATTATATGAATGAAACGTAACAAGCACTCATCACCAAGCATACACGTGAATGATCATACAAAAAGCATATAGATAGATAGATAAACATGCACACCATCGAAGTATGGTATGATCAAGCACAAACGTAGCACAGTCTCATACAAGCATCAAACAATGTATCACGAAGTAGCAAAAACTCAATGACAATCAAACAAGCAAAGAAAATCTCTCTCTCTCTCTCTCCCTCTCAGCCCTAATGATCTATACTAATTGTCCCCCTTTGGCAACAAGTACCAAAAAGTTTGAATGAGTGAAGAGCTAAATGTCGTTCTTGGCTCGATCTCCGACAGCTCCTGATGGAGAAGTCCTCTAACTTGCAGCTCTGGTGTGCGTAGACGTTGTTGGAGTAGAGAGAAGTGTGTCTGCAAAGATCTCAGATGATGTCTGTTGAACTAGTGGAGTGGAAACAGCTGGAGGGACTGTGGGAGCAACTGAAGGTGCAGCAGCTAGAGCTGAGATTGTGGCTCTGGTGTCGGTGACTGGCACGGTTGCTGACCTAGGTATCGTGTGAAACTGAGTAGTAGTAGCAGCAGCAGTAGTAGTAGCAGCAGCAGCAGTAGCAGTAGCAGTAGCAGTAGCAGTAGCAGCAGCAGCAGCAGCAGCAGCAGTAGTAGTAGTAGTAGTAGTAGGAAGACCTATGCCCTGGTGCTCATCGTCACTACTAGAATGCAGCTTTGCATCATCCATCTCCTCTCTTCTCATTGATGTTTGCTTGAACACCGGATGAGCAATTTGCTTTCTCTCTCTTTTCCTCCCGGCCACTTTGGCTATAGATTTGCCTTGACCTTGCTTTGAGCTAGCTACAATCTCAAAAAAATGGTCTCTCCTTTTGAGCATTGTCATACTCCTTGGCAACTACAACATTCTTCTTCTTTAAGGTGGCCTCCTCTGGCTGGAAGTCTTCATCTTCCTCATCTGAGTTCTTCTTCTTCCTAGCCCTAGTTGTAGTCTTAGGAAGACTGTGAGAACTGGGAGTGTATGTGTCCTCAAAGCTTCCTTCTGGACTAGTGTCTGCATCCAAGTCAACACTGGCCTCTGCAGACATGTTCTGACTGTCCTCTCAATCTGACATGCTGAACACTGACCCTGTGAAGTAGAATGAGTAGAGTGAAATGGATGAGTATCACAAAACACAACAGGTTTTTTAAATAAAATAAGTTCAAACTTCAGTTTAGGTTTTCACAGAAAACATTTCGGAATTACCGAGTTGATAATTTGGAAGTACCAAGGCAACGACAAAACTAGGTTTCATTGTTCGATGAATTTCGTCCGGTTAGTTCAAACCCGGCTTCAAATGTATTCAGACAGCGTTCGATGGCCGCCTTCCTTATCTGTGTCCGCAGACAGATGCTGGAGTAAATTTGTGGGTCAGCGTTGGAGATGCCCTTATCTACTCCCTCTATTTCTAAATATAAAGACATTTTGGCAATTTAACCTGAACTACCAAAATGTCTTATAATTTAGAAATGATGAAGGGAGTATTTGCAAGATATACTCATTCATAACTATAGGGCATTTCACTTTGTTGCGGCAGTGGGGCTGCGAAGATAGATAGATATTGGGGAACCAAACACGTTGCAGGTAGCAGGTGCAGGCACTCACCACGCCCATTGATGCTTCCAGATTGAGCCACGGGCTGCGGCAGACAAGGGGGGATTTTCCTATCATTGCAGCTGCGGCAAAAGCCTCTTCTTCAGGCCCTGCTCTCCTTGGCCACTTCTCCCTCAATGCGCACACATCTCTGCCACTAAATCCATCATGCATGCATGTGCATGATCTCCAATTAATTCGAATTAAGGTGCAAGATCCATGCGTATGCAAGTACTACTGCGTTTATCATCTGCGTGGTGAATGTACGTACATGCATTGATCCGATCAAGCAGTACAGTACATGTTCAATACTGCTGTATGTACGACGAAATGGTTGGTCCGTGAACATGAAGCAGGCACTTTGCTAGGCAGGGGGTGCATCATACATGCACGTGAGCGCCACTACCGCTGCTGGGCTAACGTGCAGAATCCAAGAGAGCTCGGATGGCGTGCCCCGGAAACGGCGAGGCACAAAGAGTTGGCATAGGCAGGCGCAGGAAACGGCGGCCGCAGCGGCAAGAAAAGAATAGAAACCCCAAAGTGGCGGCCGGTGTCGCCGTGGTAGCCAGCGCCGTGCGTGCCGACCCAGACCAGGAATACGTACGTACGTGGAGAAGGAGCAACGGCAAGGAGACAAGGGGTACCAGCTAGCTACACTACTCCTGCATACGTGCGTGCATGCATGCGCATGCTTGCACCGCGCACGAACGAATCATCATCTTTCTTGCTGTCATTTCTTTCCCCTCCTCGCCTTTGCATAGCCTCGTCGGTGTCGCCTGCCTTCCGGTGCCATCCGCGTCCTGCAGCCCCTCGTCCATGGGGACAAACAAATAGCCATCATTGTGCGGCAGCTGGTGGCTGGTGGACGTGTCTCGTGGATGTAGCTTAGGCATACTATTGCGCAATGTTTGCTCATCGAGAGCATGGACCGATTAACAAGACAAGCTAACTATGGTACTGGGGATCCGCCCATGCGTTTCATAGCCTCATAGCTATGGTGCTCTTTCTCATCACAAACTTTCGATGTTTCTTTTCCGTGTTCCCGGGAAATCATTGATCATATTTTTTTAGAAAAACTTCTCATCTTCCACTTCAATAATGACAGTACAACGAACACTAAAAATAATAAAAATTATATCCATATATGTAGATCACCTAGTGACGATTGAAAGCACTGAGCGAGTCGAAGGTGCGCCGCCGTCATCGCCCCTCCCTCGTTGAAGCCCGGCAAAACTTGTTGTAGTAGACAGGCAGAAAGTCGTCGTGCGAAGGCCCCATAGGACCAGTGCACCAGAACAGCAACTGTCACCGATGAAGAGTAGCGTACATCGGAAGGATCCACACACGAACGTAGACGAATGGCGACCAAATCCGAGCAAATCCATCAAAAACAGATCTGCTGAAGACACACCTGCACACGTCCATCGACGATGCTAGACGCATCACTGAACAGAGCTAGGCGGGGACAACTTTATTCCATCTTCAGACCGTCGCCATCTTGCGTTCCTGAGCGGGACATAAACCCTAACAAAACTCGAAGGAATATCTAAAAACGGAGCCCTCCAATTGGCAAGGGCCAAAATCCACCGCGCCCCCATGGCCCCAAGGCCACTGGAGACAAGGCGGGCCAGTGGCAACGTCGGCGGGAGGTAAAGGAACCCTACCTGATCATATTGGACGTCTACCCTTCATCAGCTCCAAGGATGATAAGGATGGTTAGAGTAAATCACCATGCATACAGATTTTGCACTAAGAACATCTCCAAACCGGACCCTCAAACCGCGTGCATCCGTCCAGACCGTGCGGTCCGAACGTGTTTTGTCATCCAACACGGGTATGTATCTGTCCGCGGGCTGGTCCAGACATCCTTTTTCTAGCAAACTAGATGCAAACTCGGGGAGCGGCGCTTTGCAGGACTCCAGACACTAGCCACGTAGGACTTCGACACCCCCGCCCAACCGAAATCCCCTTCCCTGTCCCTTTTTCTTTCACTCCACCCCTCACCCCTCTTCTTTGCATTCACACCCTCGTCATCCGTCGTTGCCGTTGTACCTCTCCGGTCGTCGCCCAGGCATCCTTGGACGCCCTCACCCATGTGATTGCCCTCCTTGGACTACGCCATTGTCCACCTAGGAGTCCCTCTCTGCATCTCTGCCAACACCGTCCATGGTGGACACCGCGCCCGGCAGGTATTCTGTCCAATGGCATTGAGCTTTTTTGAACTTCTTGTTGTTTTCTCAAGAAGCACGATGGCGGGGTTTTCGGTGTTCGAGGATGAGTTGTTGTGCCATGTGTGGTTAGCCGTTTCTAAGGACTTTGTAGGCATGAACAAGGGCCAGCCTTTTGGCAAAGCTTGCATACTTTGTTTCATGAGTGAAAGAACTTTGCGCCCTACGACATGCATGGCATCCATGCACCCAATGTGAAGTCGCTAAGGCGTCGGTGGTACACTGTCTGCAACTATGTCGTGAAGTTTTGCGGTGCGATTCACCAAGTGGAGACAAGGTGACCATTGGGCTTGTCAACCATGGAGATCGTAATTGTTGCTTCTTGTCACTCTTGAGGTTCGTTAATTCATTCATTCACTCAATGTTGATGTACACGTTGTATAGCATGCATGCGCTGCCACGACGTACTACATGACTGAGTGCAGGACATTCGTGCACATATAGTTGGATGAAGCTCAAGGGGCAGTGTGTGTGGGATGAGATGTGTCGGTTCTGGCTCTAGTGTCGTTGCATTTGGAATAGATGATTTTGAAAGCTTTGTTGTATATCTGGTTATCTCGTTGAATTTGAACTATTGTTATACTATATGTATTAAATTGTGCTATTTTCTATAATTACTTTGAGTGTTGCGGGCTTGGTTTTAGTTAAACGGATAAAATACCATCTGTCTTATGTAAATTATGTCTGAACTATGTTGAATTATGTCGTGTTCGATAAAATTCATCTGGTTTGTTAAAATGCAGTTTGAAATGTATGCGAGCATGGTTGGATAGCCGGCTCCCGTATCACTGTCCATAGACTGCTCTCCTTGGAAACAGTGTCCGATTTAGGGGTCAGCATTGGAGATGCCCTAAGGCATTTTTGTGTTATATAATAAGTCAGAAAGGCCACACCTTCATTTCATAGCAAAAGTGGCATATTCGAAAAATGTTTAGGGTCCTTTGATTCAAAAGAATTCTATAGAATTTTTGGAGGATTGAAATCCTTAGAATTTTTTCCTACCTTGGTCCTTTGATTTATAGGATTGGATTGCATTGAAATTTTTCCTATGAAATCTCTTATACTAAAATTTATAGAAAATCTAATGTCCACTACAATCTCTTTTTACAATTCCTTAGTTTTTTCTTTGGCATCAAACACTCCTTGCTAATCATATGGCATTTAAGTGGATATGCTACTCTAATCATATATTTATCCTACTCTTATTTTTTCAGAACCCTGCGAATCAAACAGGCTCTTAGTCAAGCCTTTAAACTTTGTCCAACAATATATTTGTTGATGTGTGAGAGACACATGTTTAGATTTTCCTAAAAATACTTTACAATATAACAATCATTTTATTTTACATTGAAGTAGATATTATTGGTCAAAATTGCATTAGACTATGTCGGGGAATACCCAAACCCAATAACTTTTGACGCATACCCTCATTGTAAACTTCTATAAGATCGTTTAGATCACTAAAGTAAGTTTATAGAGGGAGTATAACCAATGAATCTGGCTACACACAAGAAGGGGATGATGAGACGATGCACCAACGTAGCTGCCACCTCTTCCAAGTTTAGGTTTTCTTTACCTCCCGCCGGCACCATCGCCGATCCACCTCGTCTCCGGTGGACTTAGGGCCATGGAGGAACAGTGGATCTCGGCCCTTACCGATTGGGGGGGGGGGCTCCGTTTTTAGATGTTGCTTTGTGATTTATTAGGGTTTGTGGCCTATTCAAGAAGGCGAGATGGCGGCGGCTCTCTGAAGATGGAATAAGGTTCTCCCCGCCTAGCTCTATTTCCGATGGTGCGTCTAGCATCGTCGGTGGGTGTGTAGAGATGTGTATCTGGCGGATCTATCTTTGGTAGATCTGCTCGATTCTGTTTGTCGTTCGTCTACGTTTGTGTCTTCAGTTTGGATCCTTCCAATATATGCAACTCTTCATCGGCGGCGGTTACTATTCTGGTGCGCTGGTCCTATGGGGCCTTAACACGATGACTTTCCGACTGTCTACTACAATAAGTTTTGCCCGGCTCAAACGAGGGAGGGGCGATGACAGCAGTGTGCCTTTAGTTCGCTTCAGTTTTTGTAGTCGTCGCTAGATGGTCTATAATCTGAATGTAATTTTTATTATTTCTGACGATCAGTGTACCACCATATGATCGGAGATGAATAGATCAAAAAAATCCATAAAAAAAAGAAACGACGCACCAACATGCAGATTGTAACAGTGCCTCCAACTGCAGCATGTGATTGGCACCAAGATTTATACATTTGCCACACAATGGATTAGGTCCACATGTGTATGATACAAACAATTTGATCCAAATTTGGCCACACGCATAAAAACAAGATTTCCAGATAAGAGCATCTACACTTGGGTGTCTCAAACTCACCTCATACGTCGGAGCGTGCCGCCGATCATTCACCTGTCACGATTTTCTGGCCTAGATGGCCCCTTCAAACGGGGCTCAAACGCCCGGGTTGACCGGCACCCCTCATATCCGGCCTAAATATGGGGCGGATCGGGGATGGCTGGGCGCGTTCGGAACGCCCGCCACGTAGGACTGCTGAAGGGGTCCCACGCGGACTCGCCCGGAAACCCGACGGTCCGACGAACGCCTCCTCCGTCGTCGCGGTGTGAACATCGTGTGGCGCCGCTTCGGCTCGCCGCTCGAGAGCAAATCCGCCTATTTAACTCGGCCGAAGTCCCGCAACCCTAGTCCACCCACCTTCCTCCTCTCCGTGCCTCCAGTCCGAGCCCATCCACCTCCTTCCTCTCCCGCTCCGGCGCTCTGCCCATGTTCCGGCGCTCCGTCATGGTCCGAAGGAAGATAACATACTACACAAGACAAGCCGTGTGCGCTGCCCGCATTGTTGTCGGGCTGCCTTCCGACTTGCCAGAGCCGAAGGAAAAGGATGAGCAGTCGGGGGAAGAGGAGGAGGAGGAGCTAGCTGCGATGAAGGGGGAGGATGCGGAGGAGCAGCAGCTGTCGGGCTTCCACATGGACCAGGCGGAGGCGGAGTTTGCCATCGCCTAGTGCGACAAGATGGCGGAGCAACAGGCCATCCTGGATGAGGCCTATGGGCGTTCCTCCGGCAGGAGCAGGCAGCGTCCGGCGCGCTGTTCGTCGAACTCGGCATGGAGATAGAGGCGAAGGAGGCCGGAGCGGAGCAGCCGGAGGCACCGACGGAGGCAGAGCTACAGCTGCCGCCAATACTGCCGGAGCCGGTGACGGAGATCGCCCACATCTCCGACGATGAGTAGCTAGGTGATCAACGTAGTAAGTAGGTCTATTTCGTTTGGATGTCTTTGTATGGATTTAAGAATCTAGTATGAGATATCCGGATAGAATTAATGAAATTTGAGGCGTACCCGGTCACTGCCCGCGGATGCTCCCTGACGCGTCCGTGGGCATTTGAGGGGTCATATTTGACATATCGGTTGTAGATGCTCTAAGAGCAACTCCAACATGCTGGCTCATTTCGTCCGCGCGTGTCCATTTTGGTCGTCGTGGATAGAATAGTCAGCCCAACGCGTCAATCCAAACGGAAGCGCGTCCGCTTTTCATCCTCCTACCGACCCATTCCCAACCCAATTTTTAGGCTCATTGCATCGGCGCGGGCACGAGGCGGATGCGCGCGGCATGCACCTACTCCTCCCCTGGCCCGCCAGTCAATGGCAAAGCGACCATCATTTCCCTCCAATATCCCAAAACCTCCCGCCCGCTCGCCATGGACGACGCCCTCTATGCCGCCGCTGGCCTCGCCTCCCTCACCTCATCCGGCCTCACCTCCGCCACCCCCCTCCCCACACTTCAAAGGCAAGCCCCACGTCCCCGCAAGACCGCTACGCCGCCAAAGAAGAAGAAGCAGCTGACACTCGAGGAGCGGGTCATGCAGTCGGCCAAGAGAAACAGTCAGAGGCACGCGGTGGACGCAAGGGAGAAAGCAGCGGCCGTGGCTGCCCTCACCGCTGTTGTACAGCAGGAGGAAACCAACGCCTGAGTGGTGGCGGAAATGAGGGAGGCCTTGATCTACCTAGGGTTAAACCTTAACTAGCACGGGCTCGTCACCGTCGCCGAGGCCACGGCTAGCATGAGCTCGTCCGTGTTTCCTCAGATGGTGCTCCCAGAGTCGTCGCGCGCGTCAGCCACGCTCCCGATTCCCGGCTTCCACGTCTATCCGCAAGCCTCTCGACTTGTCAGGGAATGCTCGCCGGAGGTGAGTGTGGTGGCGCCTTTCACGCCTGCGCCCATGCCCATCAACATCAATGCCACGCTGGTGGTCGGTGCATCATCAACCGGAGGGGCGAGGAAACGCCCGTTGGAGATGCCAGCCGACGTGCTCCCCAGCTCCCACAACCTGTTCGACAGAATGCCGACGGCCGGCGACGAGGAAACGGCCAACCGTTTCATCATGGAGAACATCATCTTCGAAGGTGGTGCGGCGGCCGCTGGCTCCGATGGTAGTTCCGCCGTGGCTGCCTACGATCCCAATTTGACCCAAAGCCAAGACGAGCGAGCGCCATTCACAATGGCGACCTATGATCAAGCTGACATGCATGACACCTTGATGGAAGATTAGGTCGGCCCGGACGGCTTCCCGCTCGACCACGAGTTCCCGAAGGACTACAACCTCGAGGAAGAGGATGAAATGGACATCGACGGGGAGCCTTTGTTAGAGGACGAGCTCGCCAACCAAGCCGCTGGGGCGAAGCCGAAGCGCAAGAGCAAGCGGACAAAGGCATACACGTTGTCCAAGAACAAACTCCTTTTTGAATGTTGGAGGGACATTGGCAAGACCCAAGGTCGGCGCCGAACAAAAGGCATCAACCTTTTGGATTCGTGTCCATCGTGAGTTTCATGAACGCGAGAAGTTTCCGTCCTACCAAATGCATAGCATGCATGGGTGGGTGTCCATTTCGAAGCAATGGAGGGTGATACAATAAGAGTGCAACAAGTTTTGTGCCACCCTTGAGAGCATCAAGGCACGCCCCATGAGCGCCATCAGCATGCAAGATATGGTATACATGCACCCCTCTTCATTTCCATTCCCGTTATGCTTGCATGTCCATTTGCATATCCATTTGCCCATATGCTTGCATGCTATTCATTTGTACGCATTCTAAGCTTTGGAGGCATTCAAGGCCCAACATGAGGGCAAGTCCTTCAACCTCTCCCATTGTTGGATGGTCATCAATGGGGAGGAGAAGTTCAAGGCGCAATGTCACCCTCATGGCGCATGGGGGGAAGAAAGCCGTGGAGGAGGTTGGGCCGTTGGGGAGGAAGAAAAGCCACGGCCGCGGGGGAAGACTAACTCCAAGAAGGAGGACAAGCGGGATGCGGCGTCGATCACCTTGCTTGCAATCGTGGAGGGCATGATGAGCAAAAAGGACTCAAGGGAGAAGAAGCGCCGGCAAGACAAGGGAGAGCAAATGAACGCCTTCATGGAGATCCAAAGGAGGAGGCTTGAGATGGACGACGAGAAGCAAGCCAAGATGCTTGAGATGGAGGCCGCCAATGCCAAGACCAAAGCGAAAGAAGTGACGCTCGCTAGCATGATGACGGGGTGGAGATCATGAAGGTGGACCTCAAAACCGTGTTGCCGAGGAACAGGCCATGGTTCGAGAAGATGAAGGCCGACATGCTCAAGTTTGATGACGAGTGAACTATGACGGCAAGCGTTGTCCCTTTTTTGTATTTCGGCAAGTGTGATGGCATGACCACAGTCGAGATGGCGTGGTCGACTTCCCGCCCCCTTTCTATGTGTTGGCATGTGTGCGGCCGCTGACAAGTGCGCTAGTATGAACTGTGTGGTGGGTTTTTTGAAGGTTGACATTGTATGCCGGCCGCTGGCATGGTGTCGGCGTGAACTTTGGACGACAGCATGGCCACTGGCATGATCTATGACCGCGGGCCTTTCAAATTTGTGCTCGGACATAAAATGAGTCGTGGACGTTGGACGTACAACCAATCCAAAAAAAAATAGGACGGACGCCGAGTAGGCGACCGATCCAAACAGATAAAAAAACAGACAAAATAGCTGTCGATTTGACTCGGCACGTTTGAGTTGCTCTAACCCATAGGAAAATCGTGCCACTTCGGAGACAAACGCGCGAGCGCGCACCGGCGGACATGAGAAGAACTCGGGGTTTTTTTAGGGGTAGAAGAAGAACTCGTTGTTGGTACGTGTAGCAGGAGGCCATCTCTTGTCTCAACTAGTTTTCATCTAAAAAAAAGTCTCAACTATAGTTTTTACGGCTCAAGACAGTGGCAGTGGTCCATTACAACAACTTGTGAAAAATCAAAATGCCCTTGGAGATCAAGATTTTCATTTTGGTTGCTGCTGAAGAACAGCATACCAACGAAGGATGGGTGGGCAGGAAATAAGCAAAGTCATTTCTGCTCCGAGGATGGAACTGTAGATTACCTTTTATTTATATGTTCTGTAGCTAGATTTATCTGGTAGGTGGTGTTGTCTGCTCTGAATCTCCGTAGATCTCCTATACTGACACAAGGGATCTTTTTCATTTCGAGTGAAGCCACGCAACCCGCTACTTTGTGAGGCAGCGGTTGTAGTGTGGACAATATGGAAGACACGCAATGTTGCTTGCTTCCGACAAAAATTCTCTAATGATCCTGCTAATGCGGTTTTTACGATGTGTAATTACACCAATTTTTGGGCGATGCTGCGGAAGAAACCCGGGTGAAAAGATCTTGAAGGAGTCAACCTGATCAAGATGGTGATTCGAGATGCTTTTACTCACAAACATGGATGGGCGCCGACTAGAAGGAGGATTGCAGGATGTTGATGAATATATTTTCCTTAGTTTCACCTTGCTTTTACATCTATTCCACGAACAAGGAGGATTGCGCCGACTACAAGGAGGATTGCAAGCCCGTTGCTTCAAACAAAAACTCGTTCATATACGGCTAAGAGGATCATATATTGATCAACATACCGACAAGGCCCGTATGTAGGCACAAGGTGGCAGGATACTTGATCAGACCCGTTGAAGTTTCAACACAGTACAGGGTTGGCAAGACTGAGTGCTCTCCGAGGCAATCGGTATCCCCACCCCAGATCGATAATATGATAGGACGGGTGAAATCTAACGCCCCATCAGGATTCCTCCTATGATGATGCCTTTCGTGTGTCCTCGACAGCTTCATGCCAGGTACTTAGATAGATGAATGAACATGGGCAGATCTTCTCTGATCTCGGCGACTGCACGGTTGCACACATGTCAAATACACCATGGCAACCCTACTCCCATTTTGATCCCCAAAAGGGATGGCAAGGCGTCGGCCTACAGAGCCTAGAGAACCAAAGCGGTAGCGTGTTCGTTTGGTCGGAACCTCTATATCTCTCTAGCAATCGGTCCTAGACCCTTACCCACACGTGGTAAGAGGGTTTAACCAGTTGCAGACAACTTTGAGCATAACTGAAGGATGTGTTCATCGATTGATTACCCAATTGAAAATCCATCGATAGTAAGTAAGATCATCATACTTGCACGACCCAAACAATAGCGTGCGGTGCGGTGCCAATTCTACGCATCAGCTTTTGAGGGTGCAGTATCAGCCAGCCGCTTGTAGGTTTTTTTTAAGGGAAACAACAGGACTCTGCTGCGTATTTTTATTAAATTTCAAATAAAAGGTACAAAAGTAGTTCATGAAAGAGAAAAAAGGAAGTATACATCAAAGAAAAAATAGTGGAAGCCACCTGACCCAGACAGCAAGCAAGCACCACCACCACCCCTGGGGCTGCTGTAAGCCTGTAACCATTGTTCAGACTTCAGACTCCCTTTTCTCTATATTGTTAAATAACTCATTCTTTAGTAATTTGGTTGAACAGGCAGGTATACTTGCCTAGTACACTAGTGTCAAAAACACTTTTATTATGGGACCGAGGGTGTAGGTTCTGTGCTACAGCTAGGCCACATACCGCAAAATGGTCTGCATTTGGAACAAGGTTCATGCATCTTTGACGTGAACAGCAGGAGCTCTGCTTTGGCATTAAAGAAGAATAGAAGTTTTACACAATTCGGACAAATCCAGGCCAAGAGCCCGGCCTTTGGTCAGAGAGTATTGACAGGAGAAAGACAAAGAAAAAGAATATGAAAAGACGCCATGTGTTTTTATGTGTCCCCAGTGCCTTTTTATGTGTCTGCGAACTGTAAGACCTTTATGATGATACTTTCTGGATTTTTAATAAAAGGGCCGCATGCATCATCATGATGCAGAGGCCGGGGGCTTACCTCCATTTCCAAAAAAAAAATGAAAAGATGTCATGTGTTTTTATGTGTCCCCAGTGCCTGCCGCTTTGGTGGCCTTGTAGAAAATCTTGACGTCTTCTCTTATCAGTCCAGCAAGTGCAGTCGGCGTCAGCTCCTTCTGCTCAAAGACCCTACGGTTTCTTTCTTTCCACAGGTTCCACACTATGTAAGCAGCGAGTGTGATTTCATCTCTGTTCTTGTCCTTGGTTCCATCGCATGTGCATAGCCGAGACCACCACTCTCCAATGGAGGTTGTCGAGGAGGCCAACATGCCCATCATGTCGTCAGGTTGCTAGAACTGGAGCCAAACCTCTTTCGCAAAGCAGCAGGCCAGGGTGATGTGTTCGGCCGTCCAATTTCTGTTTTGCAGCAACAACCATAAGTAGAATTTAACTTTTCCTTTCATCTTGCCCCTCCACACTTGGGCCAGCCCAGGCTTGTTTATCCTTGCCACAAAGTGGGTGTCATAAGCAGAGACGGCAGAGTATTTTCGATTAGCAATCAGGTTCCAGAGGATCTTGTCTTTGCTGTCCGTGAGCTGAATCGATTGAAGTTCCTCCCAAAGCCGGACGAACTAATTGAGCTGCCCTTCCGTTGTCATTCTCTGTAACCCAAGCATCCATCTTCCATTGTGGAGCGCCTCTCTAACCGACATCTTCTTGAATCTGGCCAGTTGGTATAGTTCAGGATACATAAGACATGAGGCCTCCCCGTTTAGCCATCGGTCCCTCCAGAACGCCGCAATGTTGCCGTCTCCCAGCTAAATCGACGCGCAGCTCGTAAACAACTGCTTATCCATCTCATCGCAAGGCGTCGGCGATCCCTTCCATGGCCTATCCTCATCTTCCCATCGAAACCATTCCCACCTTAGACGGAGAGCACAGCTGAAGCAGTCAATGTTTTTGACCCCTAGCCCACCACATCTTATTGGGGAGCAAACTTGCTTCCAGTTGCGACCTCCCAAAGAAAGTTTCTTCTCAACTTATCCACCTTCTTAATAAACCACTTATCCGGGGCAAAGGCTGTCAAGAAGTAAGCTGCCGTTGCCGTGACCACCGAGTTGATGTACACTAATCTTCCTCTCCTATTAAGCATTCTGCCTTTCCTCAACGAAATTTTTCCGGCCATTTTATCAATCAGCGGTTGAATCTCAACTCTCTTTGGTTTTCGAATCCCAAGGGGCAATCCCAAGTATTGGCAGGGAAGAGAGCCTTGCACAATCCCAGCATCGACCAACAACTGTTGAAAATCCCTGTCATGGAAAGCAATGAAGAAAACATCGGATCTGTATCAGCTGGAGACTAGCAACAACAGCTATGGTAGTTGCTGCGCACTCAGATTAGCTTTCACAAGAGGCTCCTGGTTACAAGGACAGAGACAAGGACTACATTCCGTGGTATTATGGGCAATAACCAAACTTTAACAGCACACACACACACACCCTACAAATACTCTGCCCTCCTGGTAGTTGGTCGGATACTGGAGTCACCCTACGTGACATGCTGGCCAAGAAAACCCTACTATGTAAATACATGAGAGCCCGGGTTATCAGAGTACCTAAAACGCAACAAGATACAGGGGCATCTACATCTTGGAATTCTCTCGCTGTATAAGGACACTGGCTGCATCGTTCAGCGATTCAAGCCTCGCGGCGACATGTAAGCCATGTTAAGGTTTCAGTTACTAGCTAGCGGGCTAGAAGCTTGTACGATGGCATATCCTCAACCCGCTGAATATCTTCAATCAACAGCTCCCTTTCTAGCTGCCGTCGTGTGGATTTCATGACTGTCTGCAATTTTAGTAGTGTAATCAGGTCAGGAAGGACTCTTAAGTTCGAATACATGAAGCTGTTCAAAAAGTGTTAAGGTTAAGGGCCTGTCTGGAACAGTGGCATTTCTTGGTGAAGTGTCGGTATTTGTTCCAAACAGGCCCTGATAGGGGAGAAATATTCCTGGTTGCAAGAATTTGGGTAGAACGGCATCATACATTGAAGTCCATGTAAGTAGCATGCATGTCAAGCCATTGCTGATCCATCAGCTTGAAGGTTATGCAGTACAGGATATCAAAGGCTCGATCATTTTCTGAATTACAAAAATAAATAAATGAGAAATCAGCATCAGGAGTATTAGTAGTATGTGGTGTCTACTTTTAAGAAGTACTATAACTAAAAAGTATGATATGCTGGCTTTGGGCCATAAAGGAGAATTCAGAGAACACTCCTTATCAATTTAATAATGAAAAATTATCGGTAAGTGGTAAGAACTGTTAATGCACTTGTAGTCATCACAAGCATATATTGTTCAGCTGCCGTGGAAAAAACCTAATCGTAAGCAGCTCTTGTAGATTCTCAACTGCTCTCCATAAAAGGAAAGAGGAAAGAAAGACTGTACCTGAAAGTAGCTTTAGGAAAACAGCTCCCAACAATGACCTTGGTTTGACTGCAGAGGAAACAAAGATCACGTGTCAGTTCAACATGAAAATGGATACTCCACATTTCACTGCAGGAACTAGTATTATCTGGTAAACAATGATAAGCACAAAACTTTTGGCAACAAAACCTGCTTGTAGATCAAGCATCTGAATGAGCATGAATGTTATATTTACACCAGCTACCGCAAATGGATACTCCCAAATTGCACGGTCACCATTCTGCTTACGAAGAAGTTCCTGAAAAGATTTCTGTACAGGGCATGCATTGCTTAGTGTGATGACCATAAAAAGAAAAAAAATAAGGGTACGAGATTACTGTTTCAGTGTCATATTGAGCAACATTAAAGGTAAAACTGGACTATTTCTGCATTTTATTCTGTAAGGTGTACCTTGGATTCGCTTTATTTAGTCTACTGGATACACTTTACATTTTCTTCTTTACTTTTCTACATTAAGGCAATTATCAGAGGAATACTACATGCCCTACATCCAGTAAGAGCAAACAGTGCCACATTTCATATTTAGCACTGCAGCATTGCAAAGCCATCTATATTATGCCTATTGTGTTCAAACATAAGTGTTAACTGCTAAAGAGTGAAGACTTTGTCAGAACTTCATCCTGTAAACAGTGACTAAATGAATCATAGGATACACATATCCTTGGAATTGACAACTACACTCACCGGATAGTTCCTGGCGAAGAACAATAAATTCTCCAAGGAGATGAAGCCTCCACCTCTGTAATGCAAACACGGCAAAAAATCATACATCTCAAGTTCTGTAGTTTAGCGACAGAATACTGATATGGAGCGTAGTAACTGGAATGAAAGATAAATACAATACCTAAAATCCGTGGATGGATCTTTCCCTTGCCAGCCCATCTCTTTCCATTGTTCCGATATTAGGCCCCTAAGCTCAGTTCCAGGAAAGGAGGCGCACCAAAGGGCCTTCAGTTCTTCCTGATAGAGCGAAAAATGAGGTCACGGCTTAATAAATAGTTCCAATTTATGAAGGGTCATTTTGTATTGAAGCTTGCAAGATATAGTGCGCCCCCACTTCATAAAGAAACAATATGGACTACCAGAACTACCTAACTTAGTAACTAACTCCACTTTCAAGAGTCATCTTGTACCAAGAGATTAGTTGAGGAAATTTGGCAAAAGTGGCACTCGCCCACTTCTGAACAGAACAATATGGAATATAAGTACTCAACTACGATCCATGTATGAACAGTTCGGTGGCAATATCAAGAAAACGCAGGTACCTGATGCTCTATGTTTGAACTATCATACTGAATTTCTATCCGGTTCTGTAACCTCAGTAGGCACTCTTCCTGGAACAGGCAAGGCAAAAGGCAAAGATATTACTTCCATGGAAAACTTTAATATCCTGTGGTTAACACGAGAAACGCACAAAATTAGTCGAGAAAAACTGAAGTGTGTTCAAAGTAGCATGAAAGCCAGTTAGTTGCACTGCAGTATGTAAGCATAAAAGTGCATAAAGCAATGCGAGATCCGGGTGTGGGTTAGCAAACACGAGATGAGCTTCGGGGACGCTAAGCCAAAAAATTACAAGCTCGCGATCGTTCTCCAAATTCTGGCGCAACATTGACACCAGAGAGGCAAACCTGGGGATCAAATGACTGAAGGGGGAGCTAAGCTATGTTCACCTGAACGGGAGTCAAATCGAAGGAAAGGCGGGCGTCGCTGTCCCTACTCTGCACACAGACGCAGGAGAGCCCCCTCCCTATCCATGCCGTCGAGCCGGTCACGACCTCCGCTGCAGCAGCGCACGCGAACACTCGAAGCGTAAGGTAAGCATCCATTGGCGAAGAGGAGACAGAGAAGTCGGAGAAGGGCCAACCTGAGGACGAGTGATGGAACGCGACGGCGCCGGCCGCGCGGTCGGAGCCGGCGAGCCGCCGGACGGCGACGAAGGAGCCGGCGTTGGTGTCCATGCCCGCCTCGCCCCTTGGCGCCGGCGTCTCTGCCACCTCTACCTCCCGCTACTCGGCGCGATCCGCGCGACGGCGGGGGTCCATGCGCCGGCCGGAGCTCGAGTCTCGGCGGCGGGATCGCGCGAGCGGATCCCAAGTAGGCGGGAGAGGAAAAGGAGGGAAGGGGGCCGGATTGGCGAGGCTTCGCGGCGGTCTCTTCCGTCCGTTGGTTAGTTGGTTGGCTCGGCTGTGCTGCCTGCCTCTTTCTCTTTCTGGTTGGGGGCGCTCCGCTGCTGCTGCGCTGGTGAACTGCTGGTGGTGGCAGCGATGCTGCAAATAAATGAATAATCCATCCCAGCGTGCCATGCTTCTCTTTGATTCGCTCCTTTTCTTTCTATGATCTGATTCGGGGTATTTGTGTTTGAATAGTACTGAGTATTTTTTTAAGGGCGTATAAACAGGATGCTTTTGTAGATGCAAATCTTTATGTTATTCGTCCGTTTGGGTCGGCCGCCTGCCCGGCGTCCGCCCTGTTTTTGATATAGGTCGGCAGCGCGTCCAACGCGTCGACCCATATGTCGGCGTGGCCGGCTGGCCGCTCAATTTTGCATTGATTTGCATTCAACATATTGTCAAATAAAAATGTTTTACAAGCAAAATAGTTTGACCGCCCAAATAAATAGTATAGTTTTATAAGCCAAATACAAATAAAAATGTTTCACATAGTTTTGCAAACGAATAAAAGAAGATACATCTATTGGTTGTCAACATGAACCCATATATGCTCAACCAAATCATTTTGCAGTTGCACGTGAGTTTCCCAATCACGCATGTCTTCATGAAATTGAGTGAAGTGCTAAAATGTTGCCGCTACTCCATGTTCAGACACAACATTTTCACCCTGAATTGAAAGCCTTGATCGTACAGACGTTTCGGGCGCTCGTCTTCTACGATCATATTGTGCATGATCACACAAGCAGTCATCACCTCCCACAGTTTCTGCGTGCTCCAAATATTAGCAGGATACTGAACGATGCCCCATCGAGATTGCAAAACACTAAAGGCACGCTCGACATCCTTCCTAGCACTTCTTGCTCTTGGGCAAATCTTTTATTTTTTTCTCCAACAGGGTTGGGTATTGTCTTGACAATAGTGGTCCATTGAGGATAGATACTGTCACCCAGATAGTACCCTTTGTCGTAGTTGTGGCCGTTGACAGTAAAGTTCACCGGTGGGTTGTTGCCTTCGGCAAGCCTAGCAAACACCGGCGAGCGCTGAAGCACGATGATATCATTGTGTGATCCAGCCATGCCAAAGAAAGAGTGCCAGATCCAGAGATCTTGAGACGCCACGGCCTCTAGTATGACAGTGCAAGCCCTGACATGTCCCTTATACTGCCCTTGCCAAGCAGAAGGGCAGTTCTTCCACTCCCAGTGCATGCAGTCTATGCTGCCAAGCATCCCCGGGAAGCCCCTGCTAGCATTCATCGCCAACAAACGGGCTATATCTTCAGTTGTCGGCTCTCTCAAGTACTCAGGGCCAAACACAGCAATAACAGTCTTATAGAACTTATACAGGGACTCTAGGCATGTAGACTCACTCATACAGACGTACTCGTCAATGAGATCACCGGGCACTCCGTATGCAAGCATTCGGATGGCGGCAATGCATTTCTGATAAGAGGAGAAACCAATCTTGCCGACGGCATCCTCTTTGCACTCGAAGTAGTCATCATAGCCGACCATTCCCTCTCTAATACGCTTGAAAACATGCCTACTCATACGGAAACGGCGGCGGAATTTGTGATGTTTGAATAATGGTTTGTTGTATCAAAGTAGTCCTTCCAGAGAAGGAAATGCCCGCTCTCTCGGTTGCGATTCAACGCCGGAAGGTGGCCCGGAATGGAGCCACGGAACAACGGCCGCTGGCTGTTGAGGTGGTGATGGACCAACACGGCAGCCAATATCTCCTCCTCATCGTCGGACGACGAAGTCGGAGTCGCAAAGGAAATTGTAAAAAAGGAACTCGTCAGCGGAGTCCATTTCGTACCTTGGCAAACTGTCAAACAGCTTGCGGGCGTTGAAGAAGGAGACGGCCGGCGAGGGCAGTCGTGGCGCCCATAGACCAGCTAGCTGCCCTGCCGGCGTCCGACGAGTGTGACGGCATCCGACGAGCATGCCGGTCGGATGTGGCAGGGGCGGCGAGGCGGCTTCTTGGTCGCGGGCAGTTGTGCGGTGGGGGGAAGCGACGGTGGGAAGCAGTTTGCTCCCCGGCGACAAAACAGCGACAGAGGGCGACGGGAGGGAGCGGCGGCGTTGCTGGGCGGATGTGGAGGCGGCGACAGCTGGAAGAGTCGCTGGCAAAAATGGGTGGCGGCGTCGGCGACAGAGGAGGCGGGCGAGGGTTGCTTGTTGGCCGAGGGGTGAGAGGGGAGGCCAGTGTGCCACAGACCAACGGGCCCGGGGACAGGAGCAGGCGAGCGCGCGCGTCCGTCGCGTGTCCGGCCGATGCAAATCCGGCTCAAAATGGGCCGGGAATGGGTCACCCACGGACGAAAAACAGACGTGTGTCCGTTTCGGTCAGCGCGTTGGACCGCCTTTTGTGTCCGCACCGACCCAAACAGACGGCCGCAGACAAAATGGGTCGCCCCATTGGAGTTACTCTTAAGGGGTATTTTAGTTGTTTAGGGCTGGAGGGATATGAGTGATGCTGCTCAGCTCGAAAGTATATGGGCGATATAAGGGGTGCGACTAGTTGAGATTTTGTGACTGATCATCGACCGGGCCGTCCTCCCGGATGTATAGGGAGCGTTTGAGGAGTTCGACTATAGATACTCTTAGATCACACCAAGGGTTTTCTACTTTATTTTTTAAATGGAACACCTTGAATTACAATTACGAGGGACCGATCAAATCGACAGTCACAGCACGAATTACATCGTCTGGAAAGTTTGATTGTCAGACATGCAGGCTTTTGAGAGCTCCACTCGACCCAATAGCAGCCAACACATGCGCTGGGAGATTACATAAATGAGGATAGCACATAGCTCCATGGAATAATACACCCAGAGGTCCATGATCCTGGGAAGGAGAGGATGTAGCCTGTTGCAGGGTCAAGCAATCCATCTCAAAAAACAGACGCCCCATACCTTGTGTTTCAGCTGGCCGAATAGCTTGAGAGCTTTTGTTTCTGCGTGTAGAGCAGCACTTTGTTGATGATCTCCCCAGCAGCAGTGAGGATAGCCACACCGTCCGGCAGTGGCAATGGCTCCCCAACCCCCCCTCTCCCGCCTTTGTCTTGTAGGTTGCGTCGACGTTTATCTTCATAAAATTGCGCAATGGGGGGAGGGGCAGCCACCACTTGTGATTGGGCTTGGTCTGTTTTCTTGTCTTACTGCCCAAGAACTCCTGCCATTCAGCAATTTCATGGCCAACATTAATCTCGGTTGCTTGTGATTTGATCAACACGGTGTTCACCACCGATGCTTCACCGGTGTGGAGAGGGATCGAATTTGGTCTTGAGTTACTCAAAGAAGGTCTGATATGGCGAGTGGGTAATGGAAGGAGAATCTAGATTACAAGAGATCAATGGATCCCTAGAAAAGAAGGCCTCAAAACAGCGAATTTTATTCAAAGAACTCGACTACGATGGGTCAGTCAACTGGTGTCCCATGACTCAAATGAGTGGAACACGGATCTCATTAGGCAATATTTCACCCCTTTGATGCAGATGAAATTTGCAAAATCCGTTTACTTTTGGAACAGGTGGAGGATTGTGTGGCATGGCACTACGAGAAAAACGGTATATTCACTGTTAATAGTGCTTACAAGCTTGTGGGTTCTCTGAAAAGAAAAGGAACACTGTTGCCGACTAGCTCAACCAGTGATCCGGGGGATAGGAAAATCTGGGATGTGATTTGGAAGGCAAACATACCGAAAAGGATTAAAGTCTTCGCTTGGAGAGTGGCTACCAAGTCCCTTGCTACAAAACACAATACCTTCATTAGAACCATAGTAAAGGAGGATGTATGTGATATATGTGGAAGGGAGAGGGAGGATGAATTTCATGCAGTCATTTCGTGTACTCGCAGCAAAGCGTTGAGAGATGTCATGAGAGCAAACAAGAAAATTCCAAAAGAATCGGCATTCAGAATGATGGGTGAAGATTGGTTGCAGATGCTACTCACTTCACACCCAATGCATATCAAGAAAAATATCCTCATGATTCTGTGGAAAGCCTGGCAGTTAAGGAATAACGTGATTCATGGGGATGGGAAAGATACTGTAACCGGAGCTGTGCATGAGTTAATTAGATTGGGTGAGGAACTGGCACTTGCAGCACACGCAACAGTCACATCTGCTAGTCAGTGCACTAGTCAGGCGCAGGAAGACCTGATTCAGGCTCCAGTGAGGCCTGCATCCATGCACTGGCTAACACCTCCTTTCGGATCAGTTAAACTGAACTGTGATGCAACCTTTATGCAGGAGACACGCGATACATGGGGAGGGGCCATCGCGCGGGACCATAGGGGACACCCTCTCTTCTCTGCTGGACGACAACTGCGTCAGTGTAGTTCCCCTAAGGAAGCAGAAGCGTCAGTTGTCTCGATGGGACTAGCGGATTTGGCTAGACTTTTTAACGGCCATGTTGTTGTGGAGGTGGACAACTCCATAGGTGGACGTGAGGTGCTATCCAAGGATATATGCAAATCACCCTGGTTTGCGGTAATGAAGGACATTGGAAACCAGTTGAAGGCATTTCTTACAGTGGAGGTGAATATTGTTGGAAGGGCACTGAACAAAGTGGCCCATGAAATCGCAGCGATGGCGAGAGGTTCAGGTGATCATTACCTGATAGCGGATGTGCACGCAAATGTGAGGAAAACCATGCTGTCGGATTGTACTAACACCAACGCATAAAGTGTATGTTGTTGGTTCTAAAAAAGGCAGATAGCCCGCAACTTCTTGTCCTTCGGGAGCTTGAAAATGGCCGCAAGCATTTCCTTAGGTGTTTGGCATGTAAAGAAGTTTTTGGCGGATCAGCTCCAGACCACCTCCTCTTCAGACCTTTTTAACCTCCTTGCACCGCATGAACAAATGTGCACCGCCTTGAGGTAGGCATTCGCAAATCACGCACTTAGTATCCAATTCCACTTGGGTGTGTTCCACATTTCATAACATAGGGTGACTATTACGTGCAAGATGCCACATGAAATGGTGAACTCTCCCCGGGCACGGAATCATCCATAAGCTTTCTAGAACCTTTTGATTTCCTTTGAACCCGACAAGCTCCCCCCCACCCACACACATGTTGCACCCATTTTCTTGACTGTATATCCGCGTACACCCTGTACGCAGACCGTATTGAGAACATTCTTTTTGGGTCAAAATACCAAGCCACAAAATCATCATATTGATCACAAATCGAAATGCTCATGATTGTTGATGCATCCATTTGACAAAAAGATTAGCGAACAAGTTGGGCATCCCATGTGTTTGTTACAGGGTCCAAGAGCTCAGACACCTTTGTCAGAATGTTGGCTCCTTGCAAGGTCCTAGGTTGCCTTGTATCATTTGAAGGCAACCAGTGATCCGACTAGATGTTAATGTGCCCACCCGAACCGACCCTCGAGATAATACCTGCCACCTCCACTCCTTGAAGTAGGCTCATCCACCCATAGCTCATACCAGGGTGGCTAGTTGCCTTCAGAACATCACCCTCGAGGAAGTATTTGACATGTTACACTCGCGCACAAATCGAATCCAGCACTGACGGGAAAGCATTGCCATGTTGAACGAGTGTAGGTCAGTAACTGGGACAAGTCAGCAGTGCTTTTCAGCCGAAGGAGGACATGATGCGCCAAATCAGCAAAGCTTCACACACCCTCCATCAACGCCAACCAACATATCCGAAAGGATGACATGATGGATTTTTTATATATATTTCCACTCCGATAGTGACGTCATCGTCTCGCCACCGCTGGCAATAGATGTAGCCTGATACGTCTCCAATGTATCTATAATTTTTTATTGCTCCATGCTATTATATTATCTGTTTTGGATGTTAATGGGCTTTATTTTACACTTTTATATCATTTTTGGGACTAACCTATTAACCGGAGGCCCAGCCCAAATTGCTGTTTTTTTGCCTATTTCAGTGTTTCACAGAAAAGGAATATCAAACGAAGTCCAAACGGAATGAAACCTTCGGGAACGTGATTTTCTCAACAAACATGATCCAGGAGACTTGGAGTGGGCATCAAGAAACAATCGAGGAGGCCATGAGGCAGGGGGCGCGCCCTCCACCCTCGTGGGCCCCTTGTTGCTCCACCGGTCTACTTCTTCCTCCTATATAAGTCCACGTACCCCGCAAACATCCAGGAGCACCACGAAAACCTAATTCCACTGCCACAACCTTCTGTACCCGAGAGATCCCATCTTGGGGCCTTTTCCGGAGCTCCGCCGGAGGGGGCATAGATCACGGAGGGCCTCTACATCAACTACATGTCCTCTCCAGTGATGTGTGAATAGTTTACTTCAGACCTTCGGGTCCATAGCTAGTAGCTAGATGGCTTCTTCTCTCTCTTTGGATCTCAATACAAAGTTCTCCTTGATTCTCTTGGAGATCTATTCGATGTAATCTTCTTTTGTGGTGTGTTTGTCGGGATCCGATGAATGTGGGTTTATGATCCAAATTATCTATGAACAATATTTGATTCTTCTTGAATTCTTTTATGTATGATTGGTTTATCTTTGCAAGTCTCTTTGAATTATTAGTTTGGTTTGGCCTACTAGATTGATCTTTCTTGCAATGGGAGAAGTGCTTAGCTTTGGGTTCAATCTTGCGGTGCTCGATCCCAGTGACAGTAGGGGAAATGACACGTATTGTATTGTTTCCATCGAGGATAAAAAGATGGGGTTTATATCATATTGCATGAGTTTATCCCTCTACATTATGTCATCTTGCTTAAGGTGTTACTTTGTTCTTATGAACTTAATACTCTAGATGCATGCTGGATAGCAGTCGATGTGTGGAGTAATGGTAGTAGATGCAGAATCGTTTCGGTCTACTTGTCGCGGACGTGATGCCTATATACATGATCATGCCTAGATATTCTCATAATTATTCACTTTTCTATCAATTGCTCGACAGTAATTTTTTTACCCACCGTAATACTTATGCTATCTTGAGAGAAGCCACTAGTGAAACCTATGCCCCCCGGGTCTATTTTCCATCATACAAGTTTCCAATCTATTTTATTTTGAAATCTTTACTTTCAATCTATATCATAAAAATATCAAAAATATTTATCTTATTATTATTATCTCTATCAGATCTCACTCTTGCAAGTGGCCCTGAAGGGATTGACAACCCGTTTATCGCGTTGGTTGCGAGGTTTTTATTTGTTTGTGTAGGTACGAGATGACTCGCGCGTGGTCTCCTACTGGATTGATACCTTGGTTCTCAAAAACTGAGGGAAATACTTACGCTGCTTTACTGCATCACCATTTCCTCTTCAAGGGAAAACCAACGCAGTGCTCAAGAGGTAGCATAGCCTAAACTCTAGTCATGGCTAGGACGACACAAACTCTACAACCAATTCCCAAACTAGGGTTGCCCTGACTTTGCCGGCGCTTGAAGGCACCTGGAGGCAAGGGGGGCCACTCGCAGCGGTTTCACATACGAAAACCCTAGTTGCATGTATCTTTTTATTTTTTTTGTTTTATCAAGGATTCAATAAGCTATGACATGTAAAATAGGGTCTAGGATATTGTACATGTACACGTATTTGTATACGTATGTAATTCTATTCTGATCATCTATATATTGATATGTGAGGCTCGATGTTAGCCACCCATGCAAAAACCCTAAACCTACCTCTTCAACTTGGTATCAGATAGCCACCGGGCCACCGCGCGAACCCTACGCCGCCGCCCGATCCATCCGTCGCCGCCGCCGCACGGCGCCCTTCCGCGCCGCTGCCACCGCGAGTTTCCTCCTCTGCCGCCGCGCGCCGCCCTCCTCCGTGCCGCCGCGATGTCGTCCGCCGCCCTTTCGCTCTCCAACAGCGTTTGCACCATCACCTCACCCGCGGCTGCCACCGTTCCCGCAGCCCTCGCCGTTCTGGCGATCTCTGTCTGCCTTGGCCGCCACAACGTCATGCTGTGGGAAGGCATCGTCGGCACCGTCTTAGCCGGCGCCAACCTCCATGGCTACCTGAACGGCACCACGGCGGCACCCGACAAGACCATCGCCGTCGGGACTGGTGATGCCGCGACGACCGCCGCTAACCCGACGTACCACCATTGGTGGACTCAGGGTCAGAAGGTCAAGGGCCTCCTTCTCACCTCTATGGATGAGGACATCGCCTGCCAGCTCATCAGCTGCGAGACGACGTAGGCGGTATGGACGGCCATCGGTGCCATGTACGGCATGCAGAGTCGCGCTAATGTCCATCACATCCGGTGTCAACTTCAGACGCTGAGGAAGGAGCAGACGTCCGTGGATGAGTACATGCACAAGATGAAGGCCCTCGCTGACACCATGGCTGCTGCCGGCTCTCCAATTCGTGATGATGAGCTCATTGATCACATCCTCACAGGACTCGGCTCCGCCTACAACCCCATCGCTGCCTCCCTGGGTGTGAGTAACGCACCTATGCCCTACACCAGCTTCTACTCGCTCGTCTTGTCGTTCGAAGCATTGCAGGCTCAGCAGAGTGTGTCGGAGGGGTGGACTCCCTCGGCCAATGTCGTGACTCGCTCCGGCCCCTACGGCCAGGGCGGACGCGCTCCCTACTCGGAGCCCTACCCCTCCCAGGGTGGGGGTCGCCCGACTGATGGCAACGGCCAACCCGGGCATGGCCGCCAAGGCGGAAACGGTGGCCGCGACCGCAACCCCTCCTACGCCGACAATGGTCGGCAAGGTGGCGGGGGTAACGGCGGCAACAATGGTGGCGATGGCCTTCGCAACAATAGCTGGCGCCCCCGGGGTCAAATTTGTAAAAATAACTGGGGGCATGAGGCTGATGATTGTCGCAAGCGCTATGACCAGGACAACACTACTCGCTCTGCCAACTCGGCCTCCACCAACACCGTCGAATATCCTTGGGTACTGGACACCGGGGCTACGGATCACCTGACAAGCGATCTTGAATGTATCCAGGTTCACGAGTGCTATGATGGTGATACGTCTCCAACGTATCTATAATTTTTGATTGCTCCATGCTATATTATCTACTATTTTGGACTATATTGGGCTTTATTTTCCACTTTTATATTATTTTTGGGACTAACCTATTAACTAGAGGCCTTGCCCAGAATTGTTGTTTTTTGCCCGTTTTAGGGTTTCGAAGAAAAGGAATATCAAACGGAGTCCAAACGGAATGAAACCTTCGGGAACGTGATTTTCTCATTGAATACAACTCAGGAGACTTGGACCCTACGTCAAGACAATTAACAGGAGGTCACGAGATAGGGGGCACGCCTGCCCCCCCAGGCGCGCCCCCCACCCTCGTGGGCCCCCTATTGCTCCACCGACGTACTTCTTCCTCCTTTATATATCCACGTACCCCCAAACGATCAGATACGAAGTCAAAAACCTAATTCCACCGGCGCAACTTTCTGTATCCACGAGATCCCATCTTGGGGCCTGTTCCGGAGCTCCGCCGGAGGGGGCATCGATCACGGAGGGCTTCTACATCATCATCCAAGCATCTCCGATGAAGTGTGAGTAGTTCACCTCAGACCTACGGGTCCATAGTTAGTAGCTAGATGGCTTCTTCTCTCTTTTTGGATCTCAATACAATGTTCTCCCCCTCTCTTGTGGAGATCTATTCGATGTAATCTTCTTTTTGCGGTGTGTTTGTTGAGACCGATGAATTGTGGGTTTATGATCAAGTCTATCTATGAATAATATTTGAATCTTCTCTGAATTCTTTTATGTATGATTGGTTATCTTTGCAAGTCTCTTCGAATTATCAGTTTGGTTTGGCCTACTAGATTGGTTGTTCTTGCCATGGGAGAAGTGCTTAGCTTTGGGTTTGATCTTGCGGTGTCCTTTCCCAGTGAGAGAAGGGGCAGCAAGGCACGTATTGTATCGTTGCCATCGAGGATAACAAGATGGTTTTTTTTATCATATTGCATGAAACTATCCCTCTACATCATGTCATCTTGCTTAAGGCATTACTCTGTTTTTAACTTAATACTCTAGATGCATGCTGGATAGCGGTCGATGAGTGGAGTAATAGTAGTAGATGCAGAATCGTTTCGGTCTACTTGTCTCGGACGTGATGCCTATATACATGATCATACCTAGATATTCTCATAACTATGCTCAATTCTGTCAATTGCTCAACAGTAATTTGTTCACCCACCGTAGAATACTTATGCTCTTGAGAGAAGCCACTAGTGAAACCTATGGCCCCCGGGTCTCTTTCTCATCATATTAATCTCCATCACTTTATTATTGCTTTGCCTTTACTTTGCCTTTTACTTTTTACTTTGCATCTCTATACCAAAAATACCAAAAATATTATTTATCATCTCTATCAGATCTCACTTTCGTAAGTGACCGTGAAGGGATTGACAACCCCTAAGCGCGTTGGTTGCGTTGAGCTATTGTTTTTGTGTAGGTACAAGGGACTTGAGCGTAGCCTCATACTGGATTGATACCTTGGTTCTCAAAAACTGAGGGAAATACTTACGCTACTTTACTGCATCATCCTCTCCTCTTCGGAGAAATCCAACGCGGTGCTCAAGAGGTAGCAAGAAGAATTACTAGCGTCGTTGCTGGGGAGTCTGTGCAAAAGTCAACATACCAAGTACCCATCACAATCCCTATCTCCTGCATTACATTATTTGCCATTTGCCTCTCGTTTTCCTCTCCCCCACTTCACCCTTACCGTTTTATTCGTCCTGTCTCTCTCTCTCTATCCTCCCTCTCTATTTGCCTCTTTTGCTCGTTTGTTTGCTCGTGTGTTGGATTGCTTGTTTGTCGCGATGGCTCTACCTAGATTTGATGGTCTTCACCTTAAAAGGTTAGAGGAGATCGAAAACAACGTCAGGAAGTTTATGGTTTTGCAATTTGAGCATAATAATTTCTTTAGAAATGAGCTTAAAGAACAAAAAAGTTTCATGAATTATATGAATAAAGAGCTCGATGATATGTCTAAAGAATTTGAAGGTATAAGATCCCAAATTGCTCGTCTTGAAAAATTAACTGCTGAAATTTTGGATATGCAAGCTACCTTAGTCAATAAGATGGCCGCTAAACCGGATTGCTATGAAAATAATGATGAAGATCTAAAAGTTATTGATGTGTCCCCTATTAAATTTTTGCTTTGCAATATGAATCTTGATAATGATGGGACTGAATATAATCCACCTTTACCTAGAAGGCGTTCTAAGAATTCTGAATCTTTTGATCTTGATGCTAAATTTGACAAAAGTGGGATTAAAGAAATTAAAATCCTAGATGTTGCTAAACCCACTATTATGGACTTCAAGGAATTTAACTACGAAAATTGCTCTTTGATTAATTGTGTTTCCTTGTTGCAATCCGTGCTAAATTCTCCTCATGCTTATAGTCAAAATAAAGTGTTTACTAAACATATCGTTGATGCCTTGATGCAATCTTATGAAGAAAAACTTGAATTGGAAGTTTCTATCCCTAGAAAACTTTATGATGAGTGGGAACCGACTATTAAAATTAAAATTAAAGATCATGAGTTTTATGCTTTTGTGATTTGGGTGCTAGTGTTTCCATGATTCCAAAGACTTTGTGTGATTTGTTAGGTTTCCGTGATTTTGATGATTGCTCTCTAAACTTGCATCTTGCGGATTCCACTATTAAGAAACCTATGGGAAGAATTAATAATGTTCTTATTGTTGTAAATAGGAATTATGTGCCCGTAGATTTTATCGTTCTTGATATAGATTGCAATCCTTCATGTCTTATTATTCTTGGTAGACCTTTCCTTCGAACGATTGGTGCAATTATTGATATGAAGGAAGGGAATGTTAGATTTCAATTTCCGTTAAAAAGGGGCATGGAACACTTCCCTAGAAAGAAAATAAAATTGCCATATGAATCTATTATGAGAGCCACTTTTGGATTGCCTACCAAAGATGGCAATACCTATATCTATTCTTGCTTGTTATGCCTAGTTAGGGGCGTTAAACGATAGCGCTTGTTGGGAGGCAACCCAATTTTATTTTTATTCCTTGCTTTTTGCTCCTGTTTAGTAATAAATAATTTATTTAGCCTCTGTTTTGGTTGTGTTTTTTATGTTTAATTAGTGTTTGTGCCAAGTAGAACCGTTGGGAAGACTTGGGGAAAGTCTTGTTGAACTTGCTGTAAAAAACAGAAACTTTAGCGCTCATGAGAACTGCTGTCATTTTTATTTGAAGAGTGCTATTTAGTTAATTATTTTTTCAGATGATTAATAGATAAATTCCTCACGTCCAGAAATTTATTTTAGAATTTTTGGGGTTCCATATCTTGCGCTAGCTACAGATTACTACAGACTGTTCTGTTTTTGACAGATTCTATTTTTCGTGTGTTGTTTGCTTATTTTGATGAATCTATGGCTAGTAAAATAGTTTATAATCCATAGAGAAGTTGGAATACAGTAGGTTTAACATCAATATAAATAAAGAATGAGTTCATTACAGTACCTTGAAGTGGTCTTTTGTTTTCTTTCGCTAACGGAGCTCGCGAGATTTTCTACTTTAAGTTTGTGTTGTGAAGTTTTCAAGTTTTGGGTAAAGATTTGATGGATCATGGAACAAGGAGCGGCAAGAGCCTAAGCTTGGGGATGCCCATGGCACCCCCAAGATAATCTAAGGACACCTAAAAGCCAAAGTTTGGGAATGCCCCGGAAGGCATCCCCTCTTTCATCTACTTCTATCGGTAACTTTACTTGGAGCTATATTTTTATTCACCACATGATATGTGTTTTACTTGGAGCGTCTTTTATGATTTGAGTCTTTGCTTGTTAATCTACCACAATCATCCTTGCTGTACACACCTTTTGAGAGAGCCATATATAATATGGAATTTGATAAAATACTCTATGTGCTTCACTTATATCTTCTGAGCTTTATAGTTTTACTCTATGTGCTTCACTTATATCTTTTGAGCTTTATAGCTTTGCTCTAGTGCTTCACTTATATCTTTTAGAGCATGATGGTGGATTTTTTTTATAGAAACTATTTGATCTCTCATGCTTCACTTATATTATTTTTAGAGTCTTTAATAGCATGGAATTTTGCTTAATAATAATATGCTTGGTATTCAAGATTTGTAGAACTTTCTTTTGAGTGCGTTGAATACTAAGAAAATATTGGTGCTTGATAACTGTTTTGAGATATAAAGATGGTGATATTAGAGTCATGCTAGTTGAGTAGTTGTGAAATTGAGAAATACTTGTGTTAAAGTTTGTGATTCCCGTAGCATGCACGTATGGTGAACCGTTATGTGATGAAGTTGGAGCATGATTTATTTATTGATTGTCTTCCTTATGAGTGGCGGTCGGGGACGAGCGATGGTCTTTTCCTACCAATCTATCCCCCTAGGAGCATGTGTGTAATACTTTGCTTTGATAACTTCTAGATTTTTGCAATAAGTACATGAGTTCTTTATGACTAATGTTGAGTCCATGGATTATACGCACTTTCCTTCCTTCCACCATTGCTAGCCTCTCTAATACCATGCACCTTTCGCTGGTATCATACACCCACCATATACCTTCCTCAAAACAGCCACCATACCTACCTATCATGGCATTTTCATAGCCATTCCGAAATATATTGCCATGCAACTTTCCACCGTTCTTATGACACGCTCCATCATTGTCATATTGCTAGCATGATCATGTAGTTGACATCGTATTTGTGGCAAAGCCACCGTTCATAATTCTTTCATACATGTCACTCTTGATTCATTGCATATCCCGGTACACCGCCGGAGGCATTCATATAGAGTCATACATTGTTATAAGAATTGAGTTGTAATTGTTGAGCTGTAAGAAAAATAAAAAGTGTGATGATCATCATTTTTAGAGCATTGTCCCAAGTGAGGAAAAGGATGATGGAGACTATGATTCCCCCACAAGTCGGGATGAGACTCCGGACGAAAAAAAGAGGCCACAAAAAAAAGAGAAGGCCCAAAAAAATAAGAGAAAAAAAGAGAAGGGACAATGTTACTATCCTTTTACCACACTTGTGCTTCAAAATAGCACCATGATCTTCATAGTAGAGATTCTCTCATGTTATCACTTTCATATACTAGTGGGAATTTTTCATTATAGAACTTGACTTGTATATTCCAATCATGGGCTTCCTCAAAATGCCCTAGGTCTTCGTGAGCAAGCGAGTTGGATGCACACCCACTTAGTTTCTTTTGTTGAGCTTTCATATACTTATAGCTCTAGTGCATCCGTTGCATGGCAATCCCTACTCACTCACATTGATGTCTATTGATGGGCATCTCCATAGCCGTTGATATGCCTAGTTGATGTGAGACTATCTTTACCTCTTTTTGTCTTCTCCACAACCACCATTCTATTCCACATATAGTGCTACATCCATGGCTCACGCTCATGTATTGCGTGAAGATCGAAAAAGTTTTGAAAATGTCAAAAGTATGAAACAATTGCTTGGCTTGTCATCGGGGTTGTGCATGATTTAAATACTTTGTGTGGTGAAGATAGAGCATAGCCAGACTATATGATTTTGTAGGGATAGCTTTCTTTGGCCATGTTATTTTGAGAAGACATAATTGCTTTGTTAGTATGCTTGAAATATTATTATTTTTATGTCAACATGAACTTTTGTCTTGAATCTTTTGGATCTGAATATTCATACCACAATTAAGAAGATTTACATTGAAATTATGCCAAGTAGCACTCCGCATCAAAAATTCTGTTTTTATCATTTACCTACTCGAGGACGAGCAGGAATTAAGCTTGGGGATGCTTGATACGTCTCCAACGTATCTATAATTTTTGATTGCTCCATGCTATATTATCTACTGTTTTGGGCTATATTGGGCTTTATTTTCCACTTTTATATTATTTTTGGGACTAACCTATTAACCGGAGGCCTTGCCCAGAATTGTTGTTTTTTGCTTGTTTTATGGTTTCGAAGAAGAGGAATATCAAACGGAGTCCAAACGGAATGAAACCTTCGGGAACGTGATTTTCTCACCGAATACAACTCAGGAGACTTGGACCCTACGTCAAGACAATTAACAGGAGGTCACGAGGTAGGGGGCACACCTGCCCCCCCCAGGCGCGCCCCCACCCTCGTGGGCCCCCTATTGCTCCACCGACGTACTTCTTCCTCCTATATATATCCACGTACCCCCAAACGATCAGATATGGAGCCAAAAACCTAATTCCACCGGCGCAACTTTCTGTATCCACGAGATCTCATCTTGGGGCCTGTTCCGGAGCTCCGCCGGAGGGGGCATCGATCATGGAGGGCTTCTACATCATCATCCAAGCCTCTCCGATGAAGTGTGAGTAGTTCACCTCAGACCTACGGGTCCATAGTTAGTAGCTAGATGGCTTCTTCTCTCTTTTTGGATCTCAATACAATGTTCTCCCCCTCTCTTGTGGAGATCTATTCGATGTAATCTTCTTTTTGTGGTGTGTTTGTTGAGAGCGATGAATTGTGGGTTTATGATCAAATCTATCTATGAATAATATTTGAATCTTCTCTGAATTCTTTTATGTATGATTGGTTATCTTTGCAAGTCTCTTCGAATTATCAGCTTGGTTTGGCCTACTAGATTGGTTGTTCTTGCCATGGGAGAAGTGCTTAGCTTTGGGTTCGATCTTGCGGTGTCCTTTCCCAGTGAGAGAAGGGGCAGTAAGGCACGTATTGTATCGTTGCCATCGAGGATAACAAGATGGTTTTTTTTATCATATTGCATGAAACTATCCCTCTACATCATGTCATCTTGCTTAAGGCATTACTCTATTTTTAACTTAATACTCTAGATGCATGCTGGATAGCGGTCGATGAGTGGAGTAATAGTAGTAGATGCAGAATTGTTTCGGTCTACTTGTCTTGGACGTGATGCCTATATACATGATCATACCTAGATATTCTCATAACTATGCTCAATTCTGTCAATTGCTCAACAGTAATTTGTTCACCCACCGTAGAATACTTATGCTTTTGAGAGAAGCCACTAGTGAAACCTATGGCCTCCGGGTCTCTTTCTCATCATATTAATCTCCATCACTTTATTATTGCTTTGCCTTTACTTTGCCTTTTACTTTTTACTTTGCGTCTCTATACCAAAAATACCAAAAATATTATTTATCATCTCTATCAGATCTCACTTTCGTAAGTGACCGTGAAGGGATTGACAACCCCTAAGCGCGTTGGTTGCGTTGAGCTATTGTTTTTGTGTAGGTACAAGGGACTTGAGCGTAGCCTTCTACTGGATTGATACATTGGTTCTCAAAAACTGAGGGAAATACTTACGCTACTTTACTGCATCATCCTCTCCTCTTCGGGGAAATCCAACGCAGTGCTCAAGAGGTAGCAGATGGCAAGGACTAGGTTCAAGTGGCCAATGGTGCAGGTTTGTCTATTTCACACATTGGTCATTCCCGTTTACCCGGTTCATCTCTTAAACTGCGCAACATCCTGCATGTTCCACACATCAGAGAGCATCTTCTTTTTGTCTATCGCCTTGTTTGTGATAATAACGTGTTTGTTGAGTTTCACAGTCGTCTTCTCTTTGTTAAGGACAAAGCAACCAGGCGCATCATTCTTCAAGGTAGGGGTCGGCACTACTAGAAAAAGGGCTGCTAGTGGCGCACCTATTTTCGCTACTAATGGCGCACTACTGGTGCGCCACTAGCATCACGCCATTAGAATTTTTTTCTAGATGATTTTCGAGTAGATGATTTTTCAAGTAGATGATTTTTCATATATAAAACTTTTTAATATATAAAACTTTTCGAGTAGATGATTTTTCATATATAAAACTTTTTAATCCGAGTTCGTATGCAAAAGTTATGCCCATTTTACAAATTTCCAGAGAGATTTTGCAAATAAAGTCGAAATTTATATTTGTAAATTTTCCCAACAACTAGACCACATATCACATGGCAAACTTATTTTCTTTTATTTTTTTGACATTTTTATCATCTTTTTTTATTTTATTTTTAAACTGAAAAGGCGGTCCACCGGGGGTGCATTCGGTGGAAGCCGGGCAAACTAGTAATGGCGTACCGTGGGGTGGTGTGCCATTAGTAGTTAAACTAGTAATGGCGCACCACACCACGGTGCGCCATTACCAGTTTTGCAAAAAAAAATGAATTTTTTTTTGAATTTTTTTTAAAAAAACTTAGTAATGGCGCACCAGTGGACAGTGCGCCATTACTAGTTAAACTAGTAATGGCGCACTGTCCACTGGTGCGTCATTACTAACAAATTTTTTTATTATTTTTTTACTTTTTTTTCAAAACTTCTAATGGCGCACCGTGGGTGTGGTGCGCCATTAGTAACAAATTTTGTTTTTTTTTCAAAACTTCTAATGGGGCACCGCACACCTGGTGCGCCATTAGTAATATATTACTAATGGCGTACATGTATGTGGTGCGCCATTGCGCCATTAGTGTCCATTTCATCTATAGCCGTTTTCCTAGTAGTGCGGGGAGGGGTCTATCTGATTCCCTTTGCTCGTGCATCGTCCTCGTCATCTCGCCATGCTTCATCCAGTGTCCCAGTTTCATCTTTGCAATGGCATCAACGTCTTGGTCACCCTACCAATAATGTGGTCACCTTCATTGTTCGGAGCCATGACCTTTAACGTTTTACATCAAATACTTCACTATTAGTGCGTGATGCATGTCAGCGTGCTAAGAGTCATCAACTACCGTATTCTACGTCTTATCATGTCACTACTATACCTCTTGAATTGATTCATTCAGATGTTTGGGTCCCGCTATTGCGTCTTCGGGGGGTACAAGTATTATGTTAGCTTTGTTGATGACTACACGCTCTTCACTTGGATTTATTTGCTTAAATATAAGTCTGATGTTGAGCAAGTCTTCTATAACTTTCAGGCTCATGTCGAATGCTTTTTGGATTGCAAAATCAAGATCGTTCAGTCCGACTGGGGTGGTGAATACCACAAGCTCCATCGCTATTTTCAACGCACGGCATCTCCCATCGTGTGTCATGTCCACATACATCTCAGCAGAACGGTATTTCCGAGCGCAAACACCGTCATTTGGTCGAGACCGGCCTCGCCTTACTGGTGCATTCGTCTCTCCCACTCTGGTTTTGGGATGAGGCCTTTCTTACGGCATGCTATCTCATCAACTGTATGCCCACTCCGGTTCTCAACAAGGACACACCCCTGTTCCGCCTGTTTCATGTTCAGCCCAATTATTCTTCTCTTAGGATTTTTGGGTGTGCTTGCTGGCCTAATCTCCGCAAGTATAATGCTCACAAGCTGGAGTTTCGTTCCAAGATGTGTGTTTTCCTTGGCTATAGCCCTCTGCATAAGGGCTATAAGTGTCTTGATCGCACCTCGAGTAGGATATATATCTCTCGTGATGTTGTTTTCGACGAGTCAGTTTTACCTTACTCTAGCCCAGGTGTCTCGGTTGACATTGCTTCTATTGAGCATGCCCTCACTTTTCCATCTAATGAACCGGTTTCGGATGTCCATGTGCGGAAATACGACATGTCATATTTGTCACCTGACTTGTTTTCTGCAGATACTACTCTAATTTCTTCCCAGGAACCCGTCGCAGTACCTGCATCCGCCGGCATGATCGACGTGCATGCCACGCCTCCCCAAGCAGCCTCGTCGGCATCGCCCGCTGGCGTGTCCGCGGCCCAGTCTGCCTCGACCCTCAGCGCCATCGCGGGCCCGATTGAGTTGCCCGCTGCATTTCCCGCCTCGCCTGGGTCGGCCCGGCCCGCCTCGCCCGTCATCGTCGGGTCGCCAGCTGCGTCCCCTGGGTTGCTGTCTCTGCCTGGCTCTCCGTCGTCGCCTGGTCCGGCCCAGCCCGACGCGTCTCCCTGGCCCGTGTCGCCTACTACTGAAGATCGTTCAGCCGCGACGCCACTGGTCAGGTCTCCGTCCTCGCCGCCACCATCTACCAATGATGCCACTCCCGGGCACATTATGGTCACCCGTCACCGCGATCATACGCGTAAGCGCAAGACATACACGGATGGCACGGTGCGGTACGACACTCGTCTGCGTGCATTCTTCGCCGCACCCACTTCTCATCGTGATGCTCTTGGTGAACTGGCTTGGCGGGCCGCCATGTCTGAGGAATTTGCTGCCCTTTGTCATACGCACACATGGGTGTTGGTGCCTCGGCCTCCTGGTGTTAATGTTGTCGGCTGCAAGTGGATCTTTAAGACCAAGCATCGACCGAATGGTTCTGTTGACAAGCACAAAGCTTGCCTTGTTGCTCGTGGTTTTACTCAACAACAAGGGACCGACTATGGAGATACTTTCAGCCCCGTGGTGAAGCCTGCCACGGTTCGTCTGGTCCTCTCTCTTGCTGTCTCTCGCGGGTGGAGTCTTCGACAGATTGATGTGAGTAATGCTTTTCTCCATGATTTTTTGGCTGAAGATGTCTACATGCAGCAGCCCCCCTGGTTTTGAGGATGCTCGTTATCCCTCACATGTCTGCAAACTCCAGAGGTCTATCTACGGGTTCAAACAGTCACCGCGTGCCTGGTATGCTTGGCTGTGTCAGCGTCTCTCACAGCTTGGTTTTGTTCCCTCCAAGGCAGATGGGTCCTTGTTTATCTTTTCACATGGTGCTATCCAGATATACATGCTAGTGTATGTTGATGATATTGTGATTGCTGGTTCTACACCTACTGTGGTGGATCGCCTTGTGCAGTCCTTGTCTACGAGTTTTCCCATCAAAGACTTGGGCCGACTGGAGTACTTTCTTGGACTGGAAGCGTCCTTTCATTCATGGGCATGACATTGACGCGGAAGAAGTATGCACTTGATCTCCTTCATCGCGTCAATATGGAGAACTGCAAGTCCACTTCCACTCCTCCTGCCACATCCGAGAGCCTCTCGCATCATAGTGGTGCATTGCTGAGTACCGATGATTCTTTTAGGTATCGCAGTGTAGTTGGAGCACTTCAGTATCTGACACTCACTCGTCCAGACATCTCCTTTGCCGTGAACAAAGTGTGCTAGTTCCTGTCTCAGCCTACGGAGGTTCATTGGGAAGCAGTTAAGCGTATTCTGAGGTATGTCAAAGGTACGCTAGACACGGGATTATGGATTCGTAAGTCCAGATTTACTGGAGTCAGTATATTCACCGATGCAGACTGGGCAGGTTGTGTTGATGACAGGCGTTCCACTGGTGGCTTTGCTGTATTTGTTGGACCCAATCTTATATCTTGGAGTTCCAAGAAGCAGCCTATAGTCTCGAGGTCTAGCACCGAGGCAGAGTATAAGGCATTAGCCAATGGCGCAGCCGAAGCCATTTGGATAGACACAGTTCTCACAGAACTTGGAGTCACACGGCAGCGCACACCCATATTATGGTGTGATAACTTAGGGGCAACTTACCTGACGGCGAATCCAGTGTTTCATGTTCGGACCAAATACATTGAGATTGATTTCCATTTTGTGAGAGAACGAGTAGCTGTTGGTAAACTGGAAGTCAGGTTCATCTCAACTGATGATCAGCTAGCGGATGTATTTACTAAACCCGCTACTTGACAGATGCTAAACCGCTTTAAAACCAATCTGAATTTTGTATGTAGTTCAGATTAAGGGGCATGTAAAATAGGGTCTAGCATATTGTACATGTACACATATTTGTATATGTATGTAATTGTATTTTGATCATGTATATATTGAGACGTGAGGCTGGATATTAGTCACCCACGCAAAACCCTAAACCTACCTCTTCAACTTGACATACAAATCATATGTTTTTCCTGATCCTCTATTTGCAAAACTATGACGTATAAAATGGTTCTGGTTTAATTTTGATATTTTGTGTTATTCTATCCAGATATGTACGGCATCATAAAAAATGATTTTTACTAGTACAGATATTTATTTATGTAATCAGCACCCTGTAGGTATAGGTGGTCTGCTTCAACCACCCAAGGAACTTCCAGAAAAGCTGCACGACTCGAGTTGTTATTTCTTGATTTTCATGCGTGTGCATTTCTTTGGCGGAGTCAGCCCCATCACCATTGCATCAGACTTCCAGACAGCAGTTTGGTTTGATGACGGATGACTTCAAATTCAATATTGGAGCAGTGGATCTGCACCGAACAAACGAGCGCGCATCATATGCTGTGCGTTGCTGTCCACTGACCTAATCCCATCTGCTCCTCTTCAAAAGGCATGGAATCGGCCAGGCTAATCATGCGTGATGCTCCCCTGCCTGCTACTTTCGTCCCCAAATAATAAATAAATTCAGCGACACCTTTCATCTCCTACTATAAAAAATGACACCTTTCATCCCCGCTACGTGTTCCCTTGATGTCGCCTCTGCTCAGAAGATGTGCTGTATAACATAGCAGTAGCAGTGGCTGTCAATTAGAACAGCTAGCGCAACCAAATATTTCACCGCCAGTCCGCAGCTGACAAAGTAATTGCCTAGATCTTGCCGAAGACAGACGGAAATATGAGCAGCGCTTGCCGTATACGCCTACGAGCGAGCGCCGTGCGGAGACAACGCGTGCGGGCGCGGCACGAGCGAATCGCCCCTGGAGTACTCGGCCCATTGGTTTTACGGCACGAACAAAAAGGACGTCGACGAAATCTGCTAGTAGTAGCTGGTTACCCAGGCTGGAAAGATACTGGCTGTGATCAGCCGCAACGCCGTGCTATAATGGCAGCTCCTCTCCTCGGGACGGCAGCGGCACGCATGTGCGACGGTGAGACGTCCCGCTCCGCTGTTAGGCCGGCGCCACGCCACCCCACCCCAGCCGGTGGCGGTGGGCACGCGCGCGCCGGCCGGACGGGCGGACGCGTGGGGCGCACAGACGACGCGGACGACTCGCACGGCCTCGCTTCGCTGGGCTCGCCCTGCGCCCGCTCCCCGTGGCCGCCGAGGGAGAACGACCGATCACGGCCGGGCGGGGGGCTAGGGAGACCGCTGGCGTCGCGACGCGCGCTGCCGAGCCCGGGGCGACGGCGACGGCCACTGGCTCCGCCGGCAGGCAACCAACCTGTCGGGGCGGTGCTGGCGCGGGACGTGTACGTGCGCTGCGCGCTCGCGTGCGTGCGTACGTTGTATCCGCTCGAACGTGGGGGATGGGATGGGATGTGCGGCCCGGCCTTCCGGTGCATCGGTCGCGTCGATGGATGGGTGGATGGTTGCGGCACGTAAGCAGGGGGGGCCGACGATGGGTGTAGTTCCAGAATGGAATTTTGTGCTTGGAAGGGAATACTGGAATCCACGGAACTGTGGCGCTTGTGTGATGACAACGAAAGTGTCGATGAAATCTGCGTTTCTTTTTTCTGAATACACAAAGCGTGATTTTACTTGCTCTGCCAACAGCTCAATGAGATCGTCTGTCGGGAGAAAAAAGGGAGTTGATAGCTAGGCAAAGTGTTCTTGTCCATGAAAACAGAGAGGAAATGTCACTGTATTATGCTGGGACTTATAAAATGATCGGCATAGGTAACTGGCAGTGGCAGGCATACGAAGTTGTAGGCACGACGTTTCTTCGAGTATTTAATTAGGTGACGGTGCTTACTGATCCTATATCGGATTAGCTGGTGAAAAGATCATCACGTCAAAAGAGTGAACTGAAATGATTAGATCAGGCGAGGCCATCATTTGAGGATTAAGTAGGAGGACTTTTACTCGAAAAGAATAAATATTAGAGAAACATTATGAGGATGACTTCTAGCAAGCTCATCTTTTCGTGGCGCTTCTTTTCATGAAGTACGCCACCCACTCTCCTGTCTGTGTAATCATGGTTTAAGGTTGTAAAGCCACCACTGAATACTTTTTTGAAATGACAGGCTTCCTCCCATGCATGCTCAAGCTTCATACTTATACTTAACACCTAGTTAATGAACTAAAGGTATCTATTGTACTTATAAATTAGCAGCAAGTCCGTCTATTGAAGGCAATCGATCGGATCGCATCCCCTTTCTTTTCAGCCAGGATTCATCTTCTAAGAGCGTCTAAGCTGGACTTGACAACTCCGATCCTTCAAACGTCCGCGGACATGTACGGGCATGGACAGTGACCGGTCACATCTCAAAAAATGCATTTCACATCCGAATACCTCAAATTAGAAATCTCAAATCCATATTATTACATGCAACGTAGCGATCTTCAAGCAGAGCTTGTCTGGTTGCTGTGGCCATGTCCGACGACTGGCTGCTCTCCTCAGAGTGTTGGTTGGTCGCCCGCAAGATAGAGTACTAGGGTATGTGACACGAGCCGGCTCACGGGACTCAAGGCGGCCGCAATCTCCCATGCCCTACTCTTCCTCGTCGGAGCCCGGAATTCATTGGGTGCCTGTGGGCGTCAGATCGATGACGGATCCATTTGGGGACGAGCCACCGACTTCCACTACGATGCGGTTTGCGGCGCCTGGACTGATGCGCCATACGAGACGTCGGAGAATGCGACTCCGTCTCGTCGACGTCCACCGCCGCGAGGGTTGCCGCCACCTCCCTCGCCCAGTGCCTTGCACGACAGGCACGCCGTGCCATGGCCTCGCCCGACGAGGCCCATGGTGTGTCCCGATGCTCGACGCGCCAACGGATGGGTTGCGCGTTCGGACGCCAGACGGACCGCACGGCCTCCGGCGAGGCAGTTACGGCTGGCCTAGCGCTGGATCCATGCACCATTTGGGCGAATACGATGGATTCCCGGCGGATGGAGTCTGAGCGTAGCCGTGCACGGGCCTCCTCTCAGGCGCGGCGGAGCTCAAGCCGGACAACCATCTTCTCCTCGGGGCCGCGTGTGATGAGCTCGGGGTCGACGGATCTAGAGGTGAAGGACTCGAATTCGCTGCCCGCCATGCCGGAGACAGCCGGAAGGAGCCGGAGACGAGTTTGGGTGGGTGGGGAGTGAAGGGGAGGGGAGTGAAGTAGCTAGGGTTTGGTCCCGCGAGCGGATGGGGAGAAAGTTATGTGATGTCAGATGAGCCAGCGTGGGCCGGGTCCGACATGACGGGAGTGTCTGGACGTGCCCGGGCACCCCATATCCGCTTCATATTTGGGTTGGATATGAGGAGTGCCGATCAGGCTGAAAGTTTGAGGACCATTTGAGAGGGACATCTAGGTCAATAAAACGTGATAGGATAGTGACCGGGCGGCAAGCTCGGATGTATAAGGCGGGTTTGAGACCCTGACTGTAGATGCTCTAAAGATCCATTTGAAAAATGAATTAAGAAACTCCAATATAAAAAATACCTTTGAAACTGAGAAGACTGGAGCGAGTATGTCCCAATGAATCCGAAATGAACGACCATTTAGGATTTCCTCTACAAACCGGTCAGATCTCTATGTGTTTGTTTCCTATATATTTTGAGTGTGACTAGATCAAGTCTCAGTCAAGTGACGTAATATATAAAGTAAAAAATCTAAAAAACAAAAGGGCATAAATCTCGTTGTAACATCTCACGAATATAGTGTCGATTGAGATATAACTAAGTCTCAATTAACTAAGATTTAGCAACACTGATATATTCTACTCTTCCCCGTACTTAGAGCATCTACAGCCGTGATGGGGAAATCCGACCTCTCAAGCGTCCGCGGACGCGTCCGAGCGCTTCTGCGGGCATTGTTCGGGCACGTCTTTTATTTTGTCTTCCACACTCGCGTCCGGGAAAGTATCTAATGCTCCCAGGCCTAGGGTGCTCCCGGTGCTCCGATGCGAAATCCATTTTTTAAAATGTTCAAAAAATTCTGAAAAAAATGCAGCACATCGACGGAACATCGATGTCTCTTGTCATAAAATTTCAAATCAAAATTCAAAACATTGCTCGAGATACAAAAATGACAAATTTGACATCAATGTGATAATGGGTCAAAACTAAAGCCCAACTTATGTTATGTACAAAAAATTGTCATTTTTGTATCTCAAGAAATGTTTCGAATTTTGATTTGAAATTTTGTGACAAGAGACATTGATGTTCCGTCGATGTGCTACATTTTTTTCAGAATTTTTTGAACATTCTAAAAATGTTTTTCGGACATTTGGAGCACCGGGAGCACCCTAAACCTGGGAGCACTAGATACTTTCCCACTCGCGTCCCTCATATCCAAAATCTCAAAACCATGCAATTTATGCAACGCTATGCAAAACACATGATCAAAGCGGTAGTTTATCGGATAGCTGGACAAAAGGAACATAATTCATCGGAGTTCAATGGCGGACAGTGCAAATCCATACTACAAACTACTTATGAAACCTAGATAAAATATAAAGAGAACAAGGAAGGGCGGAGGAAATCACCATTTCCTCGCCGTCCCCTTCCCCTTCCGGTCGTCGACGTGCGGAGGCACATCGTAGTCGGAGCTGGAGGTGGAGCCGTCTGTCAGATCCGAGTCAGAGCTGCACCTCATGCCCGACAACCTGCGGAGCAGGCGGTTCTGCTCCTTCGCATTGCGGGCAAGGTTGGAAAAAGCGGTAGGCGTAAGTGAGGGGGTTGGCCTTCGCCTAGTGCCTAAGCGCCCTAGGCGTGGCCTAGGCGGTAATATAATTTTTATTCGTAGTGTCTTTGTGATTATTATATGGGTGTTGATATTAGTTTAGGGCATATAAATAGGTTGATTACCATCTACTGCCATTGGAATATAACCCGTTTTGCATATTAGTGCGGTATGTGGCATGATTTCTTACTTGGGTAGATAATTCCTTGCTTGCCCTGCCTAGACCTCCATTTATGCCCTAGGCGAGGCGTTTGGCCACTGCCTAGCGCCTAGGCGTGCCTAAGCGCCTCCTAGGCACTGCCTTTTCCAACAGAGATTGCGGGTCGCCTTCGCCTTCGCCGCCACCTCCTTTGTTGTCTCGCACTCCGATAACTCGATGGAGACTCGAGCGCCTTCGCATTCTCACGGCGGAGGCGCTGCGCATCCAGCTCCGCCGTCGTGAGAGAGTGGCGGAGGACACACGCGAGGAGCGCTACCTTAGAATGGACCGACATGCTCGCCCGCGGACGGCGCGCGGACATCGACTCGAACGCCGCTGCCCTCTCCCTCGCCCGCTGCCGCTAGCGCTGGGCTGCTCGTGCCTCCGAGTGCGCGTCGGCCTCGGCGCGGGCATGAGGACCCAGCGATGGCCGGGCACCACCTTCGGAGCAGAGGGTGGTGGTGGTGGGCGGCGTACCTGGAGAAGCGGAGCTGAGTGGTTAGAGTTGCGCGCCAGGCGGAAAAGGCTGGCGACGTCGTCGACGCTGCGTCGACAAGTGCCGGGCGCTGACGAAGTGGATCAGCCGCTGCCGGATCCGTCTTGGTCGATGATCGAATGCCTCAATGCGATGCGGAGGGCGACCTCCTCCACATTGATGGGCTCCGCTGCGCGCAGCAGGCTAGGCCAATCGTCGTCTGAGCCGGAGTCCCCACCGAAGGTGATGCTGCTTCGGTCGCCGACCATTGGATGGGTTTAGAGGGGATCGGAAGTGGAGTGGGCGGAAAGTGAAGTGAGGTGGAGTTTGAATTGACTACGGTCTAGGGTTTTTCGGACTGGGATATTTGTGGGCAGGCATAGGCCAGACTGGGCCAAGCCCATGTGGCGGGCGCGCCCGGACCGCGGCATATTGGCTTCATATTTGGGCTGGTTATTATGTAGAAGAAGGCCATTCGGCCGTGTGTTTTGCATCGAACGGCTCAAACAAATCGACTGGGAAAACAATCAGTCGGCTGACCCCATACCTATTCGTATTTCCAGAATAATTGCCATTTACTAGCTCGTGGCTAGATCTCGGAATTACCTGAAAGTCATGTTAGGAGTACTACATCCCAGAAAGCACATCATTCAGTAGCAGTGCAAGTTACAGAGAGGAAGTGGCAGCAGGAACACCCAACTGCTAGGAGGCAAACCGTCGACAAGAGCAACAGTGCTGAACATGGGCATTGTTGAACGTTGATGTGTGCAGTGCAGACTTTGGGCCATTGATGTTGACCACCTGGATCTCGAGAGTGTACTTACTCGGACTGTACTGCAAAGCGTGCGTGCGTTCCCCCCACAGATTCTCAGCAGCGCACACTTAATTAATTAACTGCGGATGGTGATAAGTCGACCTAGATAATACAGTAGCTTGGCGCCGAGTCATCCGGAGCATGGGAACACGGCGACGCACATGCATGCGGCGGATGCCTCGGTGCGATCGATCGCTGCCGTGCAGGCAGACCGATCTCCGCTCTCCAATGTTAGAAGGGAGGGAGGGATTGGTGGAATAGTTGTTGTATTGCTTAAGCCTCGTGGGTATATATATAGGAGTACAATGATCTATTTGAAGTACAAGGCAAGCCAGAATATTTCCTAGTCTAACCTATATTTCCTATACAATCACGTTACTCAACATCCCCCGCAGTCACAACGGTAGCGATGCAGACGGTGAGACTGGAGAAGAATCCGAAGGCAAGCCGACGGACACCCCCCACAGTCGTAACGGTCGATGCATCGCGGAGTTGTGGCTGGAGTGGAAACCAACGAGGTTGCTCAAGCAGGCGGTAGCCCTTTGTGCCGTTTGTCGATGTAGCCGAGAGCGTGGGTGATGGAGCCGTGGTCGAGGTAGCCGTGCGAAGAATGCCGTGGTCGATGTCGAGTCGGGGTAGCCGGTGTCGAGGAAGTCACCGTGGAGCCGCGGGCGCAAGGGGGCGCCGAGTTAGCATGGGCGCAGTGGTGTCGAAGTAGTGGTGCGCCAGGAAGTAGATGGTGTTGACGACGCATCGCGGCGGGTGTGCCAAGCCCGGGGACACATCGTGGACGAAGGCACGCACCGGTGTTGCCAGTACCGGGCATGCGTAGACGGACGAAGACGAAGTTGACGAAGCGCCGCGCCAGGCTTGCCAGGCCCGGGGACACGTCGTGGACGAAGGCACGCGGCGGTGTTGCCAGCACCGGGCATGCGTAGACGAGGGACCTGCACGAGCTGTACACCATGTCGGAGAAGTCGGAGAGGCCAGCAGAGAAGGACTCGACGACGGTTGCGGCGCCAATCGGCGCGGGGCCAATGTCGCCTGCGGTTGTCGGAGTAGATGAAGCGGTCGGGGTAGATGACGGCGACGCTGGCGACGAACTGGTGCTGGACGAAGACGAAGGGGTGGACGGGCGGCGGCGGCGGCTACAAAGGTAGCGGCGGCGGCGGCCAAAGAAGAGCGGCAGCGACGGCCTGAAGGCGGCGGCGGCGGCTAGGTTAGGAGTGCGGCGGCGGTGCTCGACGTAGGCGAAGAACCCTGACAGCATGACGAAGACCGGCGTGGACGGTGGCGTTCCCGCGCCAAGGGAGACGGCGCGGCGCATACCACGGGAGGTCGACGCGCGGTGACGGCGGTGGACCGCGGGCCGCGGCGCTACGGCCCGAAGGGGCGACGCGGCGGCGGCGGGCAGGTCGGGGTGACGACGGAAGACCTCGGGACGGTCGCAGGGACCGCGGGCCGCGGTGCTATAGCCCGAAGGGGCGGCACAGCGGCGGAGCGCGGGGTGGTGCAACCGCGTGGACGGCCTCGAGACGGCGGCGTGGACCGCGTGCCACGCTCGCTACGGCCCGACGGGGCGACGCAGCGGCGGCGCGAGGGTCGGTGCAGCCACGGGGACGGCCTGGAGTGGACGACCTCGGGGCGGCGGTAGACCGCGGGCCGCGGCACTACGGCCTGAAGGGGCGACGCAACGGTGACGCGGGTCGGTGCAGCCGGGAGGAGAACCACGGGGCGGCGGCGCTGCGGCCCGACGGGGCGACGCAGCGGCAGCCCGTTGCTCGATCGACGGAGGGGCGCGCTGAACTCGGAGACGATCTTCACGGGACCTGCGAAGGCGCGCGTAACCGACGGGCCAGGTCGGTCGCGCGGCGTAGATGAGGCTGATAGCGGCGGCGAGCGGGTGATCAAGCCGATCGCGTGCGAGGTCGGGGACCCCGCTCGGTGAAGGCGTGGTGGCGCCGGAGTCCGAGATGAAGCCGGCGGCGGCGGGCGGCAGGGCGGCTATGATTGGCCGCCGCATGGCGCGAGGCCGCCGGGTCGGGGTGATGCAGGAGTCCCGGTCGGAGCAGGCGGTGACGGCCGGCGTAGATCGACGGGCGGGCCGTCGCGCGAACGGCGGCGGTGAATAGCCGCCGCATGATGCGAGGCCGCCGGGTCGGAGCGACCGGCGGGTAGACGCGTGGACGACGCGTGAGGCCGCCAGGTCGGTGAAGACGCCGGTGTAATCGATGCCGAAGTCGGAGTAGAGGCGCACGGGGTCGACGGCGGCGGTGGGCGACGCAAACCGGATCACAAAGACCGGAAAACCAAAAAGTAGACGCCGATCAAAGCGACCGGCGAGAGAGAAAATCCGGATCAAAGGATCGAGAAAAAGACTCTCTAGGGCAGCCGGTCAACACGACCGGCGGACGAACCCTAGGTACGGGCGGCGCAGCCCCGGCGGCGGTCATGGAGGCCGACCGCCCCAGGGGCGGCGCGCAAGTGCGGAAGCGGCGGCGGCTAGGGTTTAGGATCGACTTGCGATAGATACCATGTTAGAAAGGAGTGAGGGATTGGTGGAATAGTTGTTGTATTGCTTGAGCCTCGTGGACATATATATAGGAGTATAATGATCTACTTGGAGTACAAGGCAAGCCAGAATATTTTCTAGTCTAACCTATGTTTCCTATACAATCTCGTTACTCAACATCCAAGACATGGGGGATGCCTTTCCATGCCACCGGCCGACACACCGGTGACCGGTGCGTGCGGCGCGCGTGACGAGCACATTAAACAAAGGCATGGTCGCACGGATAGCGCATCGCGATCGTCGCAGGCACAGAGTAATGCGGCGGTGCGTGGACATGGTATCGGCACGTTCGCTTTCGTCCTGGAGACGGCGGCATGGCGCGCGCGCTGGATACGGCGCACCGAGACGGGGGTCTCCGATGGAGGTTCGGGATCGGCGAGCTCTGCTCCTCCCGCGCCCTGGGGATCATGCCGCGAGCTCCGGTGCTGTACGGGTCTGAAGGCACGCATTCAAGCGATCCCACTAGGAACTGTCCCGACGATGAGACGACGAGGCCCGTTAGCGACGGACACATGCACGCGTGGAAACAGAGCCCGCCTAATTTGCCGTGCCTGGCGTGGCGGTAGAGCACTGGAACGCGGGCAGCGGCGGTGGCAGGACGCACGGTGAAAGTGGTTTGCTTTTTTTTTTTTGTTGAGGTGCCGTCCCCGCGAAGAGGCCGTTTAGGCCGTCTCTGTTTTTCTTTTTTTAGAAGAGAAGGCCGTTTCTGCTCTTTCTCTCTTCTTTTTTGAGAAAAAGGCCGTTTCTACTGGGGTGCCTCACGGGGCCTATGGGCTTCCCTGGGTATCGTTCGTTCGCCCCGGGGCATGCGCCATGGGCTGCAAGCCTACTGCTAGAGATTGCGGGCTGCTATACGTGTAGCATGGACTAAAAAAAATGCTATTACGTGGAGCATACCATCTCCGCTTGGGTTTATTTGTCCCTTTGTATCTTGTAGTATATACTAAATTTTGATTATAAATTTGACAAACAAAATATAAATTGCGTGTCAAAAATCTTATATTATTGGATTCATATTTAAAAAGGTTTTCAATGATTCTAAAAAAAGATTATCTGTTGTCCTTTTTTTTGTTTCTAGGACAACAATTATGTACTCCATCTGTAAACTAATACAAGATCTTTTGGATCACCCTAAATAAACACATGCATGTTTCAAGATGTGCAACTTGGTCGATATACAAATAATTATTTCTCACATGACTTAGAAATAGAAATTTGAAAGAAGAAAAGGCAAGAAATCTTCTCAAAAGCAAACTCTTGCTCGAGAAGTGCAATCGAGACCTTTTTGCAAGTCCTTATTTAGAGGAGCCGACTGCAAACTAATACTGTCATGAGCATAATAATAAGCAAGTGTCTCTTTGTTTAATAGGAAATTAGAGGAATGCATTTTTAGGTCTTTCTATTTTCCTATAAACTAATTTGCATGTAATTCAAAGGAATTTTTTTGAGTGAGTACAACCTCATGGAAGCATTTATATGTTTCTATAACAACTATAGTGAACACCTAATGATGGGCAGTACTCTGCAAAGTCTGCTTATTTGGCGTAGTTTCATGACCTCCCGCTCTCAAGTTTGGCTGCTGCGGTTTGGAAGGCGTGGGCTCCCCCCAAATGCAAATTTTTCGCGTGGCTCGTTATCCACAACAGAGTTTGGACGGCTGATAGGCTTCAGAGGAGAGGATGGCCAAATTGTGACAAATGCCCACTCTGCAGTCAGGTGCAAGAATCTGCAGCACACCTGATCTTCAAGTGTCGTTTCTCTGTTCGGATTTGGAATGCGGTCTTCTCATGGCTCGGGCTTGCTATCCCCACGGCTCCGTGGCTCCTGTTCGATTCGGTGAAATCTTGGTGGGATGCGGTTCTCTCTGATAATACACTCCCGATGAAGGCCCTATCTTCCCTGTTACTTCTTGTGGGATGGGAGATATGGAATGAAAGGAATGCTCGTGTCTTCAGGAGCAAAGCGGCGCCGGTGGCGATTGTCATGTGACGCATCAAAGATGAAGTTTCGATTTGGGCCACTGCAGGCGCTAAGCATTTGCGTAATGTAATACTGCGAGAGTAATTGTTTTGCTTTTCCGCCGCTTGGCGATGTCTGTTCTGAAACCTCTTCTTATTAAATGGAAATGGCAAGTCTTTTGCCTTGTTTAAAAAAAAAAAGAACACCTAATTCTTCAAAGTAATTTGTGCATTGTTCTTGTGGCGTGATCAAACAACTTTAGTTGCATATTTTTGTGTTTCCCATCTCATGATATTAAAGTCTAAGTTTTTCCTATTCCCATGTTTTATAATCCACTAAATAAATGAGGCTCTAAACATAAGAATGCTCCATGCGTCAGCTAGTTCATTAGATTATCAAACATGTTTTCTTAAAGTTACTCCCCCAAGTCAGATATGTGGCATATTCATATTTTGGTTTTCTAAGTTTGTATTTTGACCGTAATTTTTGTATATTATATTCTGTAATTGTTATGAGATGGAAAATATGTTTTTGAACACGTGTTTCTATCAATTTTTGTATAAAACAAATTACATACTATTGATCAAAGTCTAGGAACAAAATATGCCCTACATTTTGAAAGAGGGTCACTAGGATAGATAACACATGCTTCCTTTTCAGCCTTTACATTTCTAATAGGTGAATGCATACATTTGTCTTCCTGATATATGCCAAACTAATTATACAGAAAAAAATACACAGTAGAGGAATATAAATACAAATGGAAGACGAAGCAAACACGGGCTAAACATTGCAAGCCCGTTGTGATAAGGCATGTATACCTACAATGCAAAGAACAAAGAATGATAGTTGAGACTAGAGTAATATAACTTTTAATCTTTCTCCCCAAGCATCTGGAAACTGGGCTGAATACTGTTACTCTAGGCTTCAATCTTGGCATCTAAGTAGTCGCTGGAGGGGAAGAGAAGATGAGGCTCATCAACAGCCCAACCAGGAGACCTATGATCCCAGCAAAAGCAGCAAATGTCAAAGAGAAACCAGCATCGCCTTTGCGGCTTCTACGCCTCCTCAGCATGTCCTGAAATGTTAATTTTTTTATATTTAGGGATAAATCCAATATAAGCGAGGACATATATGTAGGCAATCAGCATTTCATGCAGAAGTTAACCTAGGTTTAGTACTTCGATATCAACCGCCAATCTACATTTTAGAGTCAAAAGTAATAAAAATATGGAAATAAACTTAGCATGATTGGCAGGTGGCACCTCACATTTCTGTTCATTTTCTGTTATATCAACGTCTAAAGTGACCATATTAACTGCTGGCAGAAAAAGAACGAAACAGTAGGCACCATGGCATATCCATAGTATCAAGTCTGATTTAACTGGCCCACTACCCTTTGGCAATCTAGTTTCACTCCAAAATTGAGCTAACGCCATAGTGACTTGGTTTCCCATTTCCAAGGTCCAGCTCTTAGTCTGTGTCCTCGATAAATAAATGATCTAGTAGGACAAAGGACAAAATAATATAGTGCTTTGACTTTGTTTCTGCTAAAACATCCACAAAGTAACTTATGGCAAGGGAAAAATGGTAATCAAGCCAATTTTTTATATTTATAAAAATGAAATGTGATTAATGACACATTGCAAAACAAAAAACTTGTTACTCATCAAGGACCAACATATTCTTTTGCATTTGCTCAAAGGTCATACTTTTTTATAAAATAATATTTATCATTATCTGCCTTTTACATATTTAGTTATGGATTCAAACAACGAGAAACAAGCAAAAGCATCAAAATCCAAATGTTAATATGCTTAAGCAAACTAGGAGCTGAACTGAACTAAAACAGTGAGTAGAAACGACATGAAGTGTGAAAAGGTCAATGTACAGCACCAGTTCACGTTGCATTTGTTGATTTTGCTGAAGATTGTTATCCCTTTCGTCCTTCAGACGCTGTATTGTCTGGATCTGGATAAAAGGAAAGGAACAATTTACTGAGTAAAAAGGACAAAAGGTTCGCATAATATGTTTTTTTATTAGTAACAGCTTGATCATAAAAGTTAATTGCTGCACAGTGAGCATATCTCATCCAGGACACACTTTAGAATCATGATTTTTGGGAAAAAAAAGTTTGAGTTGGAATATGTCAATCAGGATAAAGGAAGATACTCTGGTCCAGATGAACAAAAGTGGGTAAAAAATTCCGAATTCTGGTCCCATTGCACAATTAACTATGTACATAGGGCAACATGCCCGTGGGCTTCTGGGCATCCCTTCCTACCTCAATTATGACACCGGCCTGGAAGCATAGGTACCTTTTCTCACGCTCGATCAACTTTACGCCGATTTCAACAATGATTTGATGGTGCTTGAACATTGTCCTATTTCCAATATTTGCTCTTTTCACAATTTTATATAAGAAAAGGTAGCGTGTATTTTCTTCTGCATTTAAGAATCTAAGAGAGAGATAGTATTTGCAAGACTACAGCAACTACCTCAGTGTAAAAACGTACTGCAAAGTATTAAAAAGATCCTAAGATGAATGTAATGTATATTTTTTGGAAGTGCGCAGCGCAATATTACAGAGTTTGGTAGAGGCTTCAAGTCTGTCAAGTCTAAATGGTAGAATAATTCTTTCTCAGAACTCATCAGGGGAAATGTCTTTGCTAGCAGTTTTTTGGTCAGGTTTCTAAATAAACATGCGAAATTTCTGTTTGGATAGAGCGGGTTACCTCTTCAATGCTCGCATTCTTCAGCATCTGCAAGGTAAAGCATAAACATGTGAAATACAGTTAGCCTTTGTACTAAATTTTTATTAGCAGATCCAACATATGTTTCCTACGTAGATGATAGAGCTAGCCAATCTCACCGAGAGATCGTCGCCGCCCTGCTTGAAGCTCCTATTTGCTGAAGATGTAACACCAGAGTCGTCCGAGCTTCCACTGGGCAATGTGTAGACAACCTTGAGCTTCATTTCCTCAATCACCTTATCAGTCTCCTTGTTGAACTGAGGAATACATACAAAGGTGGAATATAGTTGGTGGAATCCCAATCATTTTATTCTGATGACATTGCGATGCTAGATCATAGAAACCAGTGATTGTGAGTTTTATTTATGCTCACAGTGTCAGGGGGGATTTCATCCATGTCGGTGCTGGCAGCCACCCTGGTGCTCTGAATCAAGAATTTATCCTTGGATTGCATATCTGGAGGGTACTCTTTCTGTGACTGTAGGGTAACTATAACCCAAAACAAGAAGGCAGATGCGCGCACATCAGAACCAAATGAAGAATCCTGGAGTATGTATGCATGTATGCATTCTTACTTGTTATCGTGCAAGAATCCCACGGCTGGACGACGCTGGCGTTCGGCCGGACGAAGTACTTCCTCGGAGACGTCGTCTTGACCTGAAAAACGAACGAATTCTGATCAAACCTGAACCTCGATCTTCTCCAAGAGCTTCACCGGAACGCACGGCGGAAAACCAGAGTCCGTCCCGCGCCGTGGAATGGAAATGGCACGAACCTTGAAGGCGACATGGTGCTCGCTGTTGTTCACCACCTTGAGATTGCAGTAGCACGGCTTGTCCAGCTCGACTAGGCACAAGAATTCAGTTCAACCAACGGAGAGAAAACCACGGAGGTTTTTTATTTCGCAGAATGCGGAGAAAAATCTCAGGAACAACTTACAGAGGAAGGTGAGGTCGTCCGGGTAGACCGAGATCAGCGCCCCTCCCACCATTGCGGCGCCTGAACCTGACGCGAGAAACGGGGAAGAAACCACCACACTCGTGAATCGTTTGCATTGGAAGAGACATAGGAGGAGGTGGTTTCTGCTGGTTCAGAGGAGGATCGTCCCAACCTTTCTCTCCAGGAAGGCAGGAGCCGGGCCGGAGCGGAAATCGACGACGAGCAGCGATTCGGGGGAGAAATGGGGAGGGAGGGAGGACGGAGGGGAGGAAGAAAGAGGGAAATGAATGGGTTCGCTTTGCCTTTCTTGGCCTCCCGGCGACATTGACGGGGCAGCACTCACTTCTTGGGCCCGTGGCTGGCAGTTTGCGTTTTCCTCTCCCCCCTTTTTTCCCGCGAGTGAACAGCACTCCTCCTTTATCTAATCATTTTTTTATTGGTGGTTGGTGATTTTATGCTACTACTTTTTCCGTGTGCTCTTGTCAAGGCCACTTGGCATGTGATTTTTTATCATGTTTCGGGAGCAACTTTTACCCGGATGCACTGGAGATGAATCGCTTGCTCTCTCAAGCAAATCTATATACTGTAGTAGTACATTTCTCTTACATGTTTGATGTAATAAATCACCAGAAAAATTCGAGCGTAAGAGAGACAGTGAGATCATGTTGCCACTTGCCTTTGCCCACTGAGAAAACGTAAAAGGCCATAGTGATTATATACTCCTACATTGCACATTACTAATTAAGAAGTACAAAAAGGGGATCGGAAGGATATTCTTGTCCGATTATAATAATTTGCCCTTTCGTTCGGTACTCTTCCCAACGAATAATCGCAGTATTTGTTGCTCTTATTGTACTCACGGTAGGCGCCCTACCCAACAAAAATTGCTAGTAGTAGCTGACGAGGTTTTCAATCATTTTCGCCGTTAGCGATAAGACACGAGAAAATCAGCAACGTAGGACCCAGTTATTGCTTGCTTTAATGAAACAAGAGCTAATCTTTGCCTTAGCTTAAGAGCTAAACTTTCCCTAACTTAAAACTTGGTCCTGGATGCTGCTACCAAGTAGGCTCAACCCTCCAGATTCCAGTATGAAAATCATAGATGGTCCAGCAAAAAATAAATATAAAAACTACACCTAGCATAGCAATAGCATGAAACCTCCATGCCATACATATATCTAGCTGAGTGAAACTTTATTGTGTTTCTGGAGTGAGCAAGCAATGTGAGTTTCCAGGGCAGCAATGCCACGGGCACATAGACACCCAATGTCGTCTAACCCCTAGGTGCAAGTTTCCTAAGCTGGAGAGAAAATTGATACGACATGACTCACCATCAAACCAACCAGCGGTACTGCAGAAAACTTCAACCCTTCTTCATTATATAGGAGTACATAAGAGCCCAGACCTACTATTTCGTAACCACTGTTCTTCTTTCATAACAGCAGCGTTACGTACTGTTAACCAACAGTTGGGACTCTGGTGCCTTTCAAAAAAAAAAACAGTTGGGACTCTGGTGGGTAGCTGGGAGCAAGGAAAGGGCGCAATAAACATCATCATATTCATACCGGAGCGCTGGTAGGAATTTTATACACTCACAAGTACACTCCTCCACCGCAAGACGAAATATATGTCAATCGAAAAAAGATGTAAGATTATGCAACTCGAGGTTCAGAGATCATTACAGTGGATGCACAGATCTGAACATGATTGTGAAAACTCGTTTGTCAAGGAGAAATCGACATGCTAGTGTGAGAAGCTGCGAGTCTAATCTCACTTGAAGGTTGAGAAACGGGGAAGCTTGTACTTCAGGTAGTACAACTTTGCCCTCCTCACCTTCTTGTGTCTGATTACTTTGATCTCCTTGATCCTTGGTGAGTATCTGCAATGGAATGTATAGGCTCAGTAAGTATCATTCTGTTGCAGGGATCCAGTCTGGACAGTGTTTGGTCTTCAAGCATTTCTATTTCCGGGTGCACGAAAAGCAAAACATGATATTTAGCACAAATAAAGGGCCACTGCTCATATGATTTCAATTTTTACACATGAGACGATGGGCCAGCTGTTTTCTCGTTACTACGGAAGATGTGTGCAAATAAACACATTCAACAGCAGCAATATGCAAAGTGTTGCAAATAGACTCTTCTATTTTATTTTCAGAAATGAGAGCATTTGTAAGTTGGATAACCCCATCTGAGTAGTGAGTAGAATAAGAGTAACGGAAAAGTACTTGCTTAATCCAAAGTTTCACATTCATGATAGTGCAACAATGTCAATGCCAAACAGAATTCCGCAATGAGCTGTTTAAGTACGAAAGGACTATATCGGCGATTAATTGAATTCAACTCCTACTTGATAGCTATCCAATCCTTCATAGAAAATTCCAAGTTGCATCAATTAACTGGTTTCGTAAATTTGCCTCTTCTGTATGGACGTAAGTAATGCATTTTGAGCAATAATGCTTCACACCTTTCAAACATGAGAGAAGTGCATATTACACCCCTCAACTCTAGCCCTAGTCTAATATACAACCCCCAACTCCAAAACCGTCTAATCTGCAACCTCCAACTCTTAAAACCGGCCAAAATTCAACCCTCCCCTCCCCTTGACCGGTTTTGACCCATTGATTGATGAACAGTAAGTTCGGAAAAAAATGAAAATTCAGAAAAATAAAATTTTAGAAAGCATTTTTTGCCTCCGGATGAACAGTATTCAAAAAAAAATTGGGAACAGAATTTTTAAAAAATAAATTCGACTTTTCACCGGTGAACAGTATTAAAAATTCAGTTTTTTTTACATGTACCCGGAGGTAATAAATTGGAAACAAAATTCACCGGGATTTTTTTTTTGAATTACTGTAAACAGCATGAACAGTATTCAAAAAAGTAAAAAAAATCAGGAAAATCATTTTTTCACTGCATGAACAGTGACCGAGGGAAAATTTTCGTTCCAAAAGTTCAAACTTTTTTTGAATTACTGTTCGCACGGTGGAAAAGTCGAAATTATTTTTAAAATTTTGTTCCCAACTATTTCTTGAATTTACAATTTTTTTATTTTTATTTTTCTGAATTTTCCATTTTTTTCAAATTTACTGTTCATCAGTCAATGGGTCAGACCCGGTCAAAACCGGTCAAGGGGAGAGGAGGGTTGAATTTTGGCCGGTTTTAAGAGTTGGAGGTTGCAGATTAGACGGTTTTGGAGTTGGAGGTTGTATATTAGACTAGGGCTAGAGTTGAGGGGTGTAATATGCACTTCTCTCTTCAAACATTCAAAGGGAAATTCCAAATTAACCTACGCACTAGTATCTTAGACCAAACAGATCGTGAGAAAAGTATCTTGGGTGCTCAATTCATTGTAAAATTGATACAAATAGCCATTCAACCATTTTAAGGTGGACATTAGAAAACCTAAAGTACCTGAGACCAAGTATGTGAAGGCCAACGAACTCAAAAGTTTCATATACACATGTTGATATAACTAAGGTTAGTATGCCGGTAGAAAGACATGTGCATAGTCCAAATTTCTTGTTGAAGGGAACAAAAGATACACATAAATGTTTTGCAATATAGATTCAATACAAACTCACTGTCACCATTTGATACATGGGAGGGTATCCACATTAAATGAAAAACTCGGTAATTTAAGTAAACTCAACTTACATGGGGAATGTAATTTCAACTCCAACACCGGCAATAATCCTCCTGACGCGGATCGTGGTGTGAACACCAGATTTGTGCTTTGCAATGATTATACCCTTAAAGAGAGACAATCTCCTCTTGTTGGGACGTTGCTGCAACAACATTTGCTTAGGACATCAATAACCCCCAAATAAGAAAATAAAACCACATTCAAGAGTAGCAAACAATCTCACCATTCTAAGCTCGATGATGTCACCGGGCTTCAAATCCGGAAGCACTTTCACCTTCTCAGCCTCCTCGATGAACTGCTTGTTCAGAATCTATGGTACCAAATAATTCAGGGAATAGTATATCACACGTCAAGCGCTCCAAAAAACCAAAATGGTCTTGGATGTAACAAGTAAAAGCATACAGAAATCCAAAGAACGACCAGACTCCATTCACGCATGCTAATGCAATCATGAAACTTATTTTAGCAAGAGACATCTTCTCCTATCTGAACCTCAGCAAGAAAAAACAGTTATCATTTGCGTTGCTAAATTCACAATATATGTTAGTACAACCTAATGCGATGGTGCTCGAGAGACTATGCTCCTAGCAACTCAACAGACAACTCAAAACTATTCATATCGAGATTACAATTTTGCATATTAAGCTAAGAAATGATACCCCTCGATGGCATGCTGTTTCGTTACCTGCATTTCTCCACCGCCAACAATTCAGCCTAACTTGACCGGCGGCTTGCATTTCTACAAACCGAAGAGGCAATGTATGGGGAAGTGATGCTTACCCCGATGATCTCGCCGAACTTAATCGGCTTGGGCCTCGGCGCCAGCTCCTCCTCTTCCTCCGCCAATGCGACAGCCCCCTCCGCCTCCCCCTCCTCGGAGTCAGCAGAGGCAGCGACAGGCTCGCCCTCAGGAGCAGGCTCCGTCGCGGGCTCCGGCTCTGCGGCACCGGCGTCTGCATGGGCGACTAAATGGGTGTTCCGGCGATGGGAGGTGGATAAGGAGAGGCGGCGGAAGGAGGAGGAAAGCGCGAGGAGCTGTGGCGGTGGAGGCGAGCGGTGATTCAATAGTGCGTGGGGAAGAAGTGTGCCGGTTGCGGCGGCGGCGGTGGCGGCGGCGGCCATCGAAAGGTCAGGCGGGCAAAGATGTCAATGCCGTCGCATGGGCCGGAGGAAGAAGCGAGAGAGGTGCCGGACGGGGGCGGGGGAGGATTGGGGGATGAACGTTATCCTTTTTGTTGGAAGGGCAGTGCCGCTGAATGTAGGCCCACGTTCTATCCAGAGGTCGTAAACGATCTGAACCATCCATTGTACTAAAGCTGATGACAATTGGCGTAAAAAAAACCTAAAATCTAAAAAGTGCATACGCACTATTTAGAGACAACGAGCGGCTGGCTCCTGGCCGCTCGATCCCGCCCCCCAGTCGCTACACGAGTCGGCCAGGTGCTACCTGGTCGGGCGCTCTCAACCGTGGAACGGCTGGCAATTTATCGCTATCTACTCTTCCACACCCTTCGTCCCCATCCCGTCGCGCCGCCGCCTCCGCCCCTCTCCCGCAGGCCGCCGCTTCCGCCCCTCTCCCGCCGGCCGCCGCCTCCACCCCTCTCACGCCGGCCGCCGCAAGTTGGGAACGGGCGCCCACGCCACTCAGCTGGATCCAGACGCCGCCGCTCGCATACATATCAAATCCGGTGGCCTGTGTACCCACCCGTGTCCGATCTGTTGAGGCTGGATCGAGGACGAAGCCAGCTCTGGATGGAGTACGCGCTCGATCAGCTCTTCCAGTACGATGAGGTGTCCCCGGCGCTCCCCTGCATCTGCTCCGCCCGGCCGCTCCCTTCTCCATTTTTTTTTCTCTGGCGACCAAATCGGCGATGGGCGGAGGAGGCGAAGGCAAGCGTCGCCAGTTCGAGTGCAAGCAGATTAGCCACTCCGTCCACTCCAAGCACCTAAGGTCAACCCCATCCTCCGAGCTGTCCTGCTTACTAGTACTTGGGTACTACGTATTTCTGTATCTGCTGTGCATAATAGACTGGATGCACATAGCATTAGATTTCTTCAGACATGGGCTACACGGCACTGGTGAACTTTAGATGCTAGTTATTTCTAGTAGTGTTCTTTTTCTACTTACGTATTTTGTCGACTCATTCTACTTGCAAATGAGATTGAGCCCTCGTGATAGAATGGATATCCATGTGCTGCATGATTGCTTGGGTTAGTAGGTCGCTGGGGAGACCCCAGCCGTGGAGCCAGAGCAGCAGCACCACCGCCTCCTCGGGTCTCTTTTTGCACACACACATATGCTTAGTTGGCCTACAGTGTAGTCTAATTGCACACACTTTGATGTTTAGTTGGCAGGATTAGTGCACACACACATATACTTAGTTGGCCTTCAATGTAGCCTAGTTGCACACACTTTGATGTTTAGTTGGCAGGATTAGTGCACACACACATATGCTTAGTTGGCCTTCAATGTAGCCTAGTTGCACACACTTTGATGTTTAGTTGGCAGGACTAGTGCACACACACATATGCTTAGTTGGCCTGCAATGTAGTCTATTTGCACACACTTTGATGTTTAGTTGGCGGGACTAGTTGCACACGCACATATGCTTAGTTGGCCTGCAATGTAGTCTTGTTGCACACACTTTGATGTTTAGTTGGCGGGACTAGTTGCACACACACATATGCTTAGTTGGCCTGCAATGTAGTCTTGTTGCACACACTTTGATGTTTAGTTGGCGGGACTAGTTGCACACGCACATATGCTTAGTTGGCCTGCAATGTAGTCTCGTTGCACACACTTTGATGTTTAGTTGGCGGGACTAGTTACACACATATACTTAGTTGGCGTGGTAATGTAGTCTAGTTACACACACATTAATGTTTACAGGTGAGACCCTCAAGATGCACATCTCACTAGCTGGGTTGGATGGAAAGGGGTGCTAGCAATGAAAACTACACATCCACGGATATGAGGAAAGTTACACACGCACATCAACCGTTAGGTAGTTGGCCGGGAGGACAGTTTTCGAAGTTGCACATCCACTGCTTGGCAGTTGGCCGAGGTAGCAAACAGTAAAAATTGCACTTCCAACTAGAGGAGAAAAGTTGCACATCGACTACTAAGTGGTTGTCTGGGGACAGCAGACATAGTTGCACATCTCACTTGATAGTGGGTAGTTTGAGGTGAGGTGTCATCATTGAAAACTGCACATCCATGGATAAAGAAAAAGTTGCACATCGACTATTAGGTAGTTGCACATCAACAACTAGCCAGTTGCACAAAACGGGGACAAAATTGCACAAAAAAAAGTTTATCAAAACATATCCATGTGGGATCTAGTTTCGAAGAGCACATCGCAAGGATTTCAGCAGTGAAAGCGGATCTTAATTTCGACTTTTCGTTCAAAAGTTATGGCTTTTCTAAAAAATTTAAATCTGAATTAAATGCGTTCACACATGTTCGTGTGTGTGCTTTTGCAATTCTGGTTAAACATGTCGTGTAGTCTTTGTCTTTTTCTGGCTAGGAGGACAAAATAATTCCTAATTTGTTTGATTAAGACAAAAACATACTAAAAATGGAGAGGCCGCCACGGATTCCTATCGAGCGCCCAGCCGCTCGGTAGACACGTCCTAAAAACAATTCTCACCGTGCCACCCGCTGTGTTCGGGTGCGGGTTAGAGCGTCTACACCTGGACTTGCAAATTCGACCTCTTAAACGCTCGTGAACGCGCTTATACGCGTCAGCAGATAATGACTGACCATGTCTTAAATATTTGATTCTACAACTGGATATTTTAAATTAGAAACCTCAAATCCATATTATTACAAGCAACATAAAACATATCTTTAAACGGAGCTCGTCTGGTTCCGCCGTGCCCATGTCCGGCGGCCGACTGCGTTCCCTAGAGTGTTGGTCTGATCGCCGACAAAGGTAGAGTAGGGTGTGGGACACAAGTCGGCTCACGAGACTCAAGGCGCCGCCATCTCCCATGCCCTACTCTTGCTCATCGGAGCCCGAAACCCGAACAATGTCGGTGGACGTCAGATCGATGATGGATCCTTCTTGGGACGAGCCGGCGACATCCACCGCGACGCGGTCGCCCGGACTTCTGCACCATACAGGGTGCCGGAGAATGCGACTCCGCCACTGTCGCCTCCCGCACCCGCTGCCTCGCACGACGGGTACGCCGCACCATGTTTGCGTCGGACGACGCCCATGGTGCGTCACTGGCCTCGGTGCTCCAATGAAGGGGTTGCGCGTTCACCGTCGTGTTCGGACGCTATATGGACTGCATCATCTTCGGTGAGGCAGCAACGACACACCTAACGCCAGATCCATACTCCATTTGGGCGGACACACTGGATTCCCGACGAAAGGAGTCCGAGTGCTACATTGCACGGGCCTCCTCCAGGGAGCGATGGAGCGCAAGCTGGACGACCATCTCCTCCTTAGGGTTGTGTGGGATGACCTCGGGGTCGATGGATCTGGAGGTGAAGGACTTAGATCCGCTACCCGTCATGTCAAAGAAGTCCGGAACTCACCGGACGGGAGCTTGGGTGGCGGGGGGAGGAAGGAGTGGAGTGAAGTGACTAGGGTTTGGCCTGGTGAGCGGATGGGAAGGAATATATGTGGAGTCGGGTGGGCCAATGGGCCAGGTCCAACATGGCGGACGTGCCCAGGCGCCCTCATATTCACCCCATATTTGGGCTGGATACGAGGGGTGTCGGTTCACCCGGACGTTTGAGGCTCGTTTGAGACGCCCATCTGGATCGATTTTTTGTGAACGGTCAGTAGATAACCCGCCTCAAACGCCCAAGCGGACGGCCCGGTCATTGACCGGTCATGAAAAATCGACCCAGATGGGCGCCTCAAACGGGCCTTAAACGTCCAGGCTGACCGACACCCCTCATATCCAGTACGAATATAGGGCGGATATGGAGCGCCCGAGCGCATGTGCCACGTAGGACCCGATAGCTAGATCCCACCTCAAAATGCACCAAATCCACCTCCTTGACATATCAGATCCATTTGCTCTCTCCTATCTTCTTCCTCCTTCGCGACATCCGTCTCGCTGCTCCGCCGCCATGCACGCTCCGCTGTCGTTCCTAGCCTCCGCGCCGCCAGCACCGACACAACAGTCTTCTCTCATGTCCTCACCGCCAGGGACATCGTCACCGGCCCGGACGCTAATACGTCTTCAATGTATCTATAATTTTTATTGTTCCATGCTATTATATTATACATCTTGGATGTTTATATGCATTATTATGCTATTTTAAATCATTTTTGGGACTAACCTATTAACCTAGTGCCCAGTGTCAGTTGCTGTTTTTTCCTTATTTTTGACTTCTACAGAAAATCAATATTAAACGGAACAAAACTTTTTGACGATTTTTCTTGGACCAGAAGACACCCAGGAAGCTTTGAGGAGGCTAGAAGAGCCACAGTTGGGCCATAAGCTCACCAGGCGTGCCCTATGAGCTTGTGGGCCTAGCGTGGCACCTCTAACCCTAATCTTAGCTCCACAAATACCCAAATATTCCCCGTATACTAGAGGGCACACCACAAATACTTTTCTGACGCCGCAAGCTTATGTTCTAGTGAGATCCCATCTTGGGGCCTTTTTCGGCACTCTGCCGGAGGGGGATTCGATCACGGAGGGCTTCTACATCAATCTTGCTGCCCTTCCGATGATGTGTGAGTAGTTTACCATAGACCTACGGGTCCATATCTAGTAGCTAGATGGCTTCTCTCTCTCTCTCTCTCTCTCTCTCTCTCTCTCTCTCTTTGATCTTCAATACAATGTTCTCCTCGATGTTCTTGGAGTTCTATCAGATCTATTCTTCTTTTGCAGTGCGTTTGTTGAGATCCGATGAATTGTGGATTTATGATCAGATTATCTATGAATATTATTTGATTCTTCTCTGAACTCTTTTATGCATGATTAAGATAGCTTTGTATTTCTCTCCGATCTATTGATTTGGTTTGGCCAACTAGAATGATTTATCTTGCAATGAGAGAGGTGCTTTGTGATGGGTTCAATCTTGCGGTGTCCTCACCCAGTGACAGTAGGGGTAGCTGAAGGAAATATGCCCTAGAGGCAATAATAAAGTTGTTATTTTATATTTCCTTATATCATGATAAATGTTTATTATTCATGCTAGAATTGTATTATCCAGAAACTTGATACATGTGTGGATACATAGACAAAACACCGTGTCCCTAGTGATCCTCTACTAGATTAGCTCGCTAATCAAAGATGGTTAAGTTTCCTAACCATAGACATGTGTGTCATTTGATGAACGAGATCACATCATTAGGAGAATGATGTGATGGACAAGACCCATCCGTTAGCTTAGCATATTGATTGTTAAGTTTTATTGCTATTGCTTTATTCATGTCATATACACATTCCTTTGCCTATGAGATTATGCAACTCCCGGATACCGGAGGAATACCTTATGTGCTATCAAACTTCACAACGTAACTGGGTGATTATAAAGATGCTCTATAGGTATCTCTAAAGGTTTTTTGTTGGGTTGGCATAGATCGAGATTAGGATTTGTCACTCCGGATATTAGAGAGGTATCATTGGGCTCTCTCGGTAATGCACATCATAAGAAGCCTTGCAAGTAATGTGACTAATGAGTTAGTTACAGGATGGTGTATTACGGAACGAGTAAAGAGACTTGCCGGTAATGATATTGAACTAGGTATGAAGATACCGACGATCGAATCTCAAGCAAGTAACATACCGATGACAAAGGGAATAACATATGTTGTTATTATGGTACGGTCGATAAAGATCTTTGTAGAATATGTGGGAACCGATATGAGCATCCAGGTTCCACTATTGGTTATCGACCGGAGAGGTGTCTCGGTCATGTCTACATAGTTCTCGAACCCGTAGGGTATGCATGTTTAACGTTCGATGACGATTTTGTATTATATGAGTTATGTGATTTGGTGACCGAATGTCGTTCGGAGTCCTGGATGAGATCACAGACATGACGAGGAGTCTCGAAATGGTCGAGAGGTAAAGATTCATATATAGGACGATGATATTCGGACACCGGAAGTGTTTCGGGGTATACCGGGTACATATTGGAGTACCGGGGGGGTTTACCAGAAGCCCCGGGGGATTAATGGGCCTTATGGGCCATAGGAGGGGAGCACACCAGCCCACAAGGGGTGGTGCGCCCCCCTAAGGAAGGACGCTGAATAGGAGAAGGAGGAGGGGGTTCGCCCCCCTTTCCTTCATCCCCACTCTCTTCCCTTTTCCCCCTCTGGTAAAAGGAAAGGGGGGGGATTGGACTTGGGGCGCCCCAAGGCAGTCCCCTCCCCCCACCTATATATACGTGGGGAGGGGGCGCCTAGAACACACATCAACAATTGTTAGCCGTGTGCGGCGTCCCCCTCCACAGTTTACGCCTCCGGTCATATCTTCGTAGTGCTTAGGCGAAGCCCTGCGTGGATCACTTCACCATCACCGTCACCACGCCGCCATGCTGACAGAACTCTCCCTCGACACTTTGCTGGATCAAGACTTCGAGAGAAATCATCGAGCTGAACGTGTGCAGAACTCGGAGGTGTCGTACGTTCGGTGCTTGAACGCTCAGAATGAGAAGAAGTTCGACTACATCAATCGCGTTATCAAACGCTTCCGCTTTCGGTCTACGAGGGTACGTGGACACACTCTCCCCCTCTTGTTGCTATGCATCTCCTAGATAAATCTTGCATGAGCGTAGGATTTTTTTTGAAATTGCGTGCTATGTTTTCCAACAGTGGCATCCGAGCCAGGTCTATGCGTAGATGTTATGCACGAGTAGAACACAAAGAGTTGTGAGTGGTGATCTTCATACTGCTTACCACCAATGTCTTATTTTGATTCGGCGGCATTGTTGGATGAAGCGGCCTGGACCAACCTTACATGACCACGTTCATGAGACCGATTCCACCGACAGACATGCAACTAGTTTTGCATAAAGGTGGTTGACGGGTGTTTGTTTCTCCTACTTTAGTTGAATTGGATTTGACTGCGGCCGGTCCTTGTTGAAGGTTAAAACAGCAAACTTGATAAATCACCATTCTGGTTTTGATGCGTAGGTAAGAACGGTTCTTGCTAGAAGCCCATAGCAGCCACGTAAAACTTGCAATAACAAAGTAGAGGATGTCTAACTTTTTTTGCAGGGCATGTTGTGATGTGATATGGTCAAGACATGATGTGATATACATTATTGTATGAGATGATCATGTTTTGTAAAAGTCACTAGTAACCGGCAGGAGCCTTATGGTTGTCTCTTTATTGTATGAAATGCAAACGCCATGTAATTGCTTTACTTTATCACTATGCGTTAGCGATAGTTGTAGAAGCAATAGTTGGCGAGACGACCACAACACTATAATGGAGATCAAGGTGTCAAGCCGGTGACGATGGAGATCATGACGGTGCTTTGGAGATGGAGATCAAAGACACAAGATGATGATGGCCATATCATGTCACATATTTTGATTGAATGTGATGTTTATCTTTTATGCATCTTATTTTGCTTAGAACAGCGGTAGCATTATAATATGACCCCTCACTAAAATTTCAAGGTATAAGTGTTCTCCCTGAGTTTGCACCGTTGCGACAATTCGTCGTGCTGAGACACCACGTGATGATCGGGTGTGATAAGCTCTACGTTCGCATACAATGGGTGCAAGACAGTTTTGCACATGCAGAATACTCGGGTTAAACTTGACGAGCCTATCATGTACAGACATGGCCTCGGAACACTGGAGACCGAAAGGTCGAATGTGAATCATATAGTAGATATGATCAACATAAAGATGTTCACCATTAATGACTACTCCATCTCACGTGATGATCGGACATGGTTTAGTTGATTTGGATCACGTAATCATTTAGATGACTCGAGGGATGTCTATCTAAGTGGGAGTTCTTAAGTAATATGATTAATTGAACTTAATTTATCGTGAACTTAGTCCTGATAGTTTTTGCATATATCTATGTTGTAGATCAATGGCCCGTGCTATCGTTCCCTTGAATTTTAATGTGTTCCTAGAGAAAGCTAAGTTGAAAGATGATGGTAGCAGCTACACGGACTGGGTCCGTAACTTGAGGATTATCCTCATTGCTGCACACAAAAATTATGTCCTTGATGCACCGCTAGGTGTGCCACCCCCTCCAGCAACTGTGGACGTTGTGAATGCCTGTCAGTCACGTGTTGATGACTACTTGATAGTTCAGTGTGCCATGCTTTACGACTTAGAATCGGGACTTCAAAGACGTTTTGAACGTCATGGACCATATGAGATGTTCCAGGAGTTGAAGTTAATATTTCAAGCAAATGCCCGAGTTGAGAGATATGAAGTCTCCAACAAGTTCTATAGCTGTAAGATGGAGGAGAACAGTTCTATCAGTGAACACATAGTCAAAATGTGTGGGTATCATAATCACTTGACTCAGCTAGGAGTTAATCTTCCAGATGATAGTGTTATTGAAAGAGTTCTTCAATCACTACCACCAAGCTACAAAGGCTTCGTGATGAACTATAATATGCAAGGGATGGATACGACAATTCCCGATCTCTTCGCTATGCTCAAAGCTACGGAGGTAGAAATCAAGAAGGAGCATCAAGTGTTGATGGTTAACAAGACCACTATTTTCAAGAAAAAGGGCAAGGGAAAGCAGGGGAACTTCAAGAAGAATGGCAAGCAAGTTGTCACTTCCGGGAAGAAGCCCAAGTCTGGACCCAAGCCTGAAACTGAGTGCTTCTACTACAAAGGGACTGGTCACTCGAAGCGGAACTGCCCCAAGTATTTGGCGGATAAGAAGGATAGCAAAGTGAACAAAGGTATATTTGATATACATGTTATTGATGTGTACCTTACTAATGCTCGTAGTAGCGCCTGGGTATTTGATATTGGTTCGGTTGCTCATATTTGTAACTCGAAACATGGGCTACTAATTAAACGAAGATTGGCTAAGGACGAGGTGACGACGCGCGTCGGGAATGGTTCCAAGGTCGATGTGATCGCCGTCGGCACGCTACCTCTACATCTACCTTCGGGATTAGTTTTAGACCTGAATAATTGTTATTTGGTGCTAGCATTGAGCATGAACATTATATCTGGATCTTGTTTGATGCGAGACGGTTATTCATTTAAATAAGATAATAATGGTTGTTCTATTTATATGAGTAAATATCTTTTATGGTCATGCACCCTTGAAAAGTGGTCTATTTTTGTTGAATCTCGATTGTGGTGATACACATATTCATAATATTGATGCCAAAAGATGCAAAGTTGATAATGATAGTGCAACATATTTGTGGCATTGCCGTTTAGGTCATATTGGTGTAAAACGCATGAAGAAACTCCATGCGGACGGACTTTTGAAATCACTTGATTATGAATCATTTGATGCTTGCGAACCATGCCTCATGGGCAAGATGACTATAACTCCATTCTCGGAACAATGGAGCGAGCCACTGACTTATTGGAAATAATACATACCGATGTATGCGGTCCGATGAGTGTTGAGGCTCGCGGCGGGTATCATTATTTTCTGACCTTCACAGATGATTTGAGCAGATATGGGTATATCTACTTAATGAAACACAAGTCTGAAACATTTGAAAAGTTTAAAGAATTTCAGAGTGAAGTGGACAATCATCGTAACAAGAAAATAAAGTTTCTATGATCCGATCGCGGAGGCAAATATTTGAGTTATGAGTTTGTCCTTCATTTAAAACAATGTGGAATAGTTTCACAACTCACGCCACCTGGAACACCACAACGTAATGGTGTGTCTGAACGTCGTAACCATACTTTATTAGATATGGTGCGATCTATGATGTCTCTTACCGATTTACCGCTATCATTTTGGGGTTATGCATTAGAGACAGATGCATTCACTTTAAATAGGGCACCATCTAAATCCATTGAGATGAAACCATATGAATTGTGGTTTGGCAAGAAACCTAAGCTGTCGTTTCTTAAAGTTTGGGGTTGCGATGCTTATGTGAAAAAGCTTCAGCCTGATAAGCTCGAACCCAAATCGGAGAAATGCGTCTTCATAGGATACCCAAAAAGAAACTGTTGGGTACACCTTCTATCACAGATCCGGAGGCAAGATATTTTTGCTAAGAATGGATCCTTTCTAGAGAAGGAGTTTCTCTCGAAAGAAGTGAGTGGGAGGAAAGTAGAACTTGATGAGGTAATTGTACCTTCTCTCAAATTGGAAAGTAGCTCATCACAGAAAACTGTTCCAGTGATGCCTACACCAACTAGAGAGGAAGCTAATGATAATGATCATGAAACTTCAGATCAAGTTACTACCGAACCTCGTAGGTCAACCAGAGTGCGTTCCGCACCAGAGTGGTACGATAATCCTGTTCTGGAAGTCATGTTACTAGACCATGATGAACCTACGAACTATGAAGAAGCGATGATGAGCCCAGATTCCGATAAATGGCTTGAGGCCATGAAATATGAGATATGATCCATGTATGAGAACAAAGTGTGGACTTTGGTTGACTTGCTCGATGATCAGTGAGCCATAGAGAATAAATGGATCTCCAAGAATAAGACTGACACTGATGGTAATATTACTGTCTACAAAGCTTGACTTGTTGCAAAAGGGTTTCGACAAGTTCAAGGAGTTAACTGCGATGAGACCTTCTCACCGGTAGCGATGCTTAAGTCTGTCCGAATCATGTTAGCAATTCCTGCATTTTATGATTATGAAATTTGGAAAATGGACGTCAAAACTGCATTCCTTAATGGATTTCTTAAAGAAGAGTTGTATATGATGCAACTAGAAGGTTTTGTCGATCCTAAAGGTGCTAACAAAGTGTGCAAGCTCCAGCGATCCATTTATGGACTGGTGCAAGCATCTCGGAGTTGGAATATACACTTTGATGAGGTGATCAAAGCATATGGTTTTATACAGACTTTTGGAGAAGCCTGTATTTACAAAAAAGTGAGTAGGAGCTCTGTAGCATTTCTAATATTATATGTGGATGACATATTGTTGATTGGAAATGGTATAGAATTTCTGGATAGCATAAAAGGATACTTGAATAAGAGTTTTTCAATGAAAGACCTTGATGAAGCTGCTTATATATTGGGCATCAAGATCTATAGAGATAGATCAAGATGCTTAATTGGACTTTCACAAAGCACATACCTTGATAAAGTTTTGAAGAAGTTCAAAATGGATCAATCAAAGAAAGGGTTCTTGCCTGTGTTACAAGGTGTGAAATTGAGTCAGACTCAATGCCCGACCACTGCAGAAGATAGAGAAAAATGAAAGTCATTCCCTATTCTTCAGCCATAGGTTCTATCATGTATGCTATGATGTGTACCAGACCTGATGTGTGCCTTGCTATAAGTTTAGCAGGAAGGTACCAAAGTAATCCAGGAGTGGATCACTGGACAATGGTCAAGAACATCCTGAAGTACCTGAAAAATACTAAGGATATGTAAGATCCGGGAGAGGAAGACGAGGGATATTGGCCAAGTCAAATGCATCAAGGACGGAGCAGGCCAACTCTTGGTGAAGGACGAAGAGATTAAGCATAGATGGCGGGAGTACTTCGACAAGCTGTTCAATGGGGAGAATGAGAGTTCTACCATTGAACTGAATGACTCCTTTGATGAGACCAGCATGCGTTTTGTGCGGCGCATCCAGGAGTCTGAGGTGAAGGAGGCTTTAAAAAGGATGAAAGGAGGCAAGGCGATGGGCCCTGATTGTATCCCCATTAAGGTGTGGAAAGGTCTCAGGGACATAGCGATAGTATGGCTAACCAAGCTTTTCAACCTCATTTTTCGGGCAAACAAGATGCCAGAAGAATGGAGACGGAGTATATTAGTACCAATCTTCAAGAACAAGGGAGATGTTCAGAGTTGTACTAATTACCGTGGAATTAAGCTGATGAGCCATACAATGAAGCTATGGGAGAGAGTCGTTGAGCACCGCTTAAGAAGAATGACAAGCGTGACCAAAAATCAGTTTGGTTTCATGCCTGGGAGGTCGACCATGGAAGCCATTTTCTTGGTACGACAACTTATGGAGAGATATAGGGAGCATAAGAAGGACTTGCATATGGTGTTCATTGACTTGGAGAAGGCCTATGATAAGATACCGCGGAATGTCATGTGGTGGGCCTTGGAGAAACACAAAGTCCCAGCAAAGTACATTACCCTCATCAAGGACATGTACAATAATGTTGTGACAAGTGTTCGAACAAGTGATGTCGACACCGATGACTTCCCGATTAAGATAGGACTGCATCAGGGGTCAGCTTTGAGCCCTTATCTTTTTGCATTGGTGATGGATGAGGTCACAAGGGGTATACAAGGAGATATCCCATGGTGTATGCTCTTTGCGGATGATGTGGTGCTAGTTGACGATAGTCGGACGGGGGTAAATAGGAAGTTAGAGTTATGGAGACAAACCTTGGAATCGAAAGGGTTTAGGCTTAGTAGAACTAAAACTGAGTACATGATGTGCGGTTTCAGTACTACTAGCTGTGAGGAGGAGGAGGTTAGCCTTGATGGCCAGGTGGTACCTCGGAAGGACACCTTTCGGTATTTGGGGTCAATATTGCAGGAGGATGGGGGTATTGATGAAGATGTGAACCATCGAATCAAAGCCGGATGGATGAAGTGGCGCCAAGCTTCTGGCATTCTCTGTGATAAGAGAGTGCCACAAAAGCTAAAAGGCAAGTTCTACAGGACGGCGGTTCGACCCGCAATGTTGTATGGCGCGGAGTGTTGGCCGACTAAAAGGCGACATGTTCAACAGTTAGGTGTGGCGGAGATGCATATGTTGAGATAGATGTGTGGCCACACGAGGAAGGATCGAGTCCGGAATGATGATATACGAGATAGAGTTGGGGTAGCACCAATTGAGGAGAAGCTTGTCCAACATCGTTTGAGATGGTTTGGGCATATTCAGCGCAGGCCTCCAGAAGCTCCAGTGCATAGAGGACGGCTAAAGCGTGCGGAGAATGTCAAGAGAGGGCGGGGTCGACCGATTTTGACATGGAAGGAGTCCGTTAAGAGAGACCTGAAGGATTGGAGTATCGACAAAGAGCTAGCTATGGACAGGGGTGAGTGGAAGCTTGCTATCCATGTGCCAGAGCCATGAGTTGGTTGCGAGATCTTATGGGTTTCACCTCTAGCCTACCCCAACTTGCTTGGGACTAAAGGCTTTGTTGTTGTTGTTGTTGTTGTTGTTGTTGTTGGAGGTGACAAAGAGCTCGTCGTAAATGGTTACGTTGATGCTAGCTTTGAAACTGATCCGGATGACTCTAAGTCACGAACCGGATACGTATTTGTATTGAATGGTGGAGCTGTCAGTTGGTGTAGTTCCAAGCAAAGCGTCGTGGCAGGATCTATGTGTGAAGTGGAGTACATAGCTGCTTCGGAAGTAGCGAATGAAGGAGTTTGGATGAAGGAGTTCATATCCGATCTATTGTAATACCTAGTGCATCGGGTCCAATGAAAATCTTTTGTGACAATAATGGAGCAGTTGCCTTGGCGAAGGAGTCCAGATTTCATAAAAGAACCAAACACATCAAGAGACACTTCAACTCCATCCGTGTCAAGGAGGGAGACATAGAGATTTGCAAAATACATATGGATCTGAATGTGGCAGAACCATTGACTAAGCCTCTTCCACGAGCAAAACATGATCAACACCAAGACTCCATGGGTGTTAGAATCATTACAGTGTAATCTAGATTATTGACTCTAGTGTAAGTGGGAGACTGAAGGAAATAGGCCCTAGAGGCAATAATAAAGTTGTTATTTTATATTTCCTTATATCATGATAAATGTTTATTATTCATGCTAGAATTTTATTAACCGGAAACTTGATAGATGTGTGGATACATAGACAAAACACAGTGTCCCTAGTGAGCCTCTACTAGACTAGCTCGTTAATGAAAGATGGTTAAGTTTCCTAACCATAGACATGTGTTGTCATTTGATGAATGAGATCACATCATTAGGAGAATGATGTGATGAACAAGACCCATCCGTTAGCTTAGCATATTGATCATTAAGTTTTATTGCTATTGCTTTCTTCATGTCATATACATATTCCTTTGACTATGAGATTATGCAACTCCCGGATACCGGAGGAATACCTTATGTGCTATCAAACGTCACGACATAACTGGGTGATTATAAAGATGCTCTATAGGTTGATGTTTGCTTGAACTACATCGGTATTTCCAAAAGGGAAGGGATGATGCAGCACAATAACGGTAGGTATTTCCCTCAGTGGTGAGATCAAGGTTACCGAACTAGTACGAGAATCACGCAACACTACGTGAATGGCACCTGCACACAAATAACAAATACTCGCAACCTGATGTATTAAAGGGGTTGTCAATCCCTTTCGGGTAACGACGCCAGAAATTGGCAAAAGGACGAGATAACAATATGATAGATTGGATAAACAGATCTCGCGGGAATGCAAGATAAAATAAATAAGAATAAATTGCAGCAAGGTATTTTTGTATTTTTGGTTTAATAGATCTGAAAATAAAAGCAAATAAAATAGATCGCAAAGGCAAATATAATAAAGAAGGGACCCGAGGGCCGTAGGTTTCACTAGTGGCTTCTCTCATGAAAAATTGCAAACGGTGGGTAAACGAATTACTACTGGGCAATTGATAGAACTTCAAATAATCATGACAATATCCAACCAATGATCATTATATAGGCATCACATCCAAGATTAGTAGACCGACTCATGTCTGTATCTGCTACTATTACTCCACACATCGACCACTATCCAGCATGCATCTAGTGTATTAAGTTCATGGAGAAATAGAGTAATGCAATAAGAATGATGACATGATGTAGACAATATCTATTTATGTAGAAATAGGCCCCATCTTGTTATCCTTAATGGCAACGATACATACGTGTCAGTTCCCCTTCTGTCACTAGGATCAAGCACCGTAAGATCGAACCCATCACAAAGCACCTCTTCCATTGCAAGATAAATAGATCAAGTTGGCCAAACAAAACCCAAATATTGGAGAACAAATACGAGGCTATAAGCAATCATGCATACAAGAGATCAAAGAAGACTCAAATAACTTTCATGGATAAAAAGATAGATCTGATCATAAACTCAAAGTTCATCAGATCCCAACAAACACACCGCAAAAAGAGTTACATCATATGGATCTCCAAGAGACCATTGTATTGAGAATCAAAAGAGAGAGAGGAAGCCATCTAGCTACTAACTACAGACCCGAAGGTCTACAAAAGACTACTAATGCATCATCGGAGAGGCACCAATGGACATGATGAACCCCTCCGTGATGGTGTCTAGATTGGATCTGATGGTTCTGGAACTTGCGGCGCCTGGAATTGATTTTCGTCGACTCCCCTAGGGTTTCTGGAATATTGGGGTATTTATAGAGCAATGAGGCGGTTCGGGAGGCCACCAAGGTGGGCACAACCTACCAGGGCGCGCCTGGGCCTCCAGGCGTGCCCTGGTGTCTTGTGCTCACCTCGGGCTCCCTCTTCGGTACTTCTTTGGCCCATTAGATGTCTTCTGGTCCAAAAAAATCCACAAAAAGTTTCACTGCGTTTGGACTCCATTTGGTATTGATTTCCTGCGATGTAAAAAACATGCAGCAAATAACAACTGGCACTGGGCACTATGTCAATAGGTTAGTACCAAAAAAGATATAAGATGGCTATAAAATGATTGTAAAATATCCAAGAATGATAATATAACAGCATGGAACAATAAAAAAATATAGATACATTGGAGACGTGTCATAGGTATCTCCGAAGGTGTTTGTTGGGTTGGCATAGATCGAGATTAGGATTTGTCACTCCGAATATCGGAGAGGTATCTCTGGGCCCTCTCAGTAATGCACATCATATGAAGCCTTCAAAACAATGTGACTAATGAGTTAGTTACGGGATGATGTATTATGGAATGAGTAAAGAGACTTGCCGGTAACAAGATCGAACTAGGTATGAAGATACCAACGATCGAATCTCGGGCAAGTAACATACCGATGACAAAGGGAATAACGTATGTTTTCATTATGGTACGACCGATAAAGATCTTCATAGAATATGTGGGAACCAATATGAGCATACAGGTTCCGCTATTGGTTATTGACCGAAGAGGTGTCTCGGTCATGTCTACATAGTTGTCGAACCCGTAGGGTCTGCACACTTAACGTTCGATGATAATTTTGTATTATATGAGTTATGTGATTTGGTGACCGAATGTTGTTTAGAGTCCTGGATGAGATCACAAACATGATGAGGAGTCTTGAAATGGTTGAGAGGTAAATATTCATATATAGGACGATGATATTCAGACACCGGAAGTGTTTCGGGGTGTACCGGGTACATATCGGAGTACCAGAAACCCCCGGGGGATTAATGGGCATTATGGGCCATAGGAGGGGAGCACACCCGCCCACAAGGGGTGGTGCACCCCCCTAAGGAAGGAGGCTGAATAGGAGAAGGATGAGGGGGTTCGGCCCCCTTTCCTTCCTCCCCCCTCTCTTCCCTTTTCCCCCTCCGGTAAAAGGAAGGGCGGGGGCGAATTGCACTAGAGCCCCAAGTAGGATTCCTCCTACCTGGGGCGCCCCAAGGAAGCCCCAATCCCCCTCCCCCTCACACCTATATATATGTGGGGAGGGGCCGCCTAGAACACACACCAACAATTGTTAGCCGTGTGCGGCGCCCCCCTCCACAGTTTATGCCTCCGGTCATATCTTCGTAGTGCTTAGGCGAAGCCCTACGCGGATCACTTCACCATGACCATCACAATGCCGTCGTGCTGACAGAACTCTCCCTCGACACTTTGCTGGATCAAGAGTTTGAGGGATGTCATCGAGCTGAACGTGTGCAGAACTCGGAGGTGTCGTACGTTCGATGCTTGATCGGTCGGAACAAGAAGTTCAACTACATCAACCGTGTTATCAAACGCTTCCGCTTTCGGTTTACGAGGGTGCGTGGACACACTCTCCCCCTCTCGTTGCTATGCATATCCTAGATAGATCTTGTGTGAGCGTACAAATTTTTTTGAAATTGCATGCTACGTTTCCCAATAGTAGCGAGGCACGTATTTGGATTGTTTCCATTAAGGATAAAAAGATGGGTTTTATACCATATTGCTTGGATCCATCCCTCTACATCATGTCATCTTGCTTAAGGCGTTACTCCGTTCTTGTTAACTTAATACACTAGATGGATGTTGGATAGCGGTTGATGTGTGGAGTAATAGTAGTAGATGCAAGCAGGAGCGGTCTACTTGTCACAGATGTGATGCCTATATTCATGATCATTGCCTTGGATATCGTCATAACTTTGCACTTTTCTATCAATTGCTCAACGGTAATTTGTTTACCTACCTGATACGTCTCCAACGTATCTATAATTTTTTATTGTTCCATGCTATTATATTAGCTATTTTGGATGTTTTATATGCATGAATATGCTATTTTATATTATGTTTGGGACTAACTTATTAACCCAGAGCCCAATGCCAGTTTCTGTTTTTTCCTTGTTTTTGAGTTTCTCAGAAAAGAAATATCAAACGGAGTCCAAACAGAATAAAAATTTGCGATGATTTTTCTTAGACTAGAAGACACCCAAAGGACTTGGAGTCCAAGCCATAGAGCTAGGAGGCGGCGACAAGGGTGGAGGGCGCGCCCTAGGGCGGGGCTGCCTTGTGGCCCCTTCGGGTATCTCCTGACCTACCTCTTCGTCCTATAAATTCACATATATTCCAAAACCCTCAGGGGGAGCCATGAAAATACTTTTCCGTCGCCGCAACCTTCGGTACTGATGTCTACTACGCAACCTTCTTCTTATAGACTTGTGTTGGGCCTCCAAGCGCAGAGTTTTGTAGGACAGTAGCAAATTTCCCTCAAGTGGATGACCTAAGGTTTATCAATCCATGGGAGGCGTAGGATGAAGATGGTCTCTCTCAAACAACCCTACAACCAAATAACAAAGAGTCTCTTGTGTCCCCAACACACCCAATACAATGATAAATTGTATAGGTGCACTAGTTCGGCGAAGAGATGGTGATACAAGTGCAATATGGATGGTAGATGTATGTTTTTGTAATCCGAAAATATAAAAACAACAAGGTAGCAAGTAACAAAAGTGAGAAAAACGGCATTGCAATGCTTGGAAACAAGGCCTAGGCTTCATACTTTCACTAGTGCAAGTTCTCTCAGCAATGATAACATAATTAGATCATATAACAATCTCTCAACGTGCAACAAAGAGTCACTCCAAAGTCACTAATAGCGTAGAATAAATGAAGAGATTATTGTAGGGTACGAAACCACCTCAAAGTTATTCTTTTTGACCGATCTATTGGGCTATTCCTATAAGAGTGTCACAAACAGCCCTAGAGTTTATACTAAAATAACACACCTTAAGACACACATCAACCAAAACCCTATTGTCACCTAGATACTCCAATGTCACCACAAGTATCCGCGGGTTTGATTATACGATATGCATCACACAATCTCAGATTCATCTATTCAAACCAACACAAAGAACTTCAAAGAGTGCCCCAAAGTTTCTACCGGAGAGTCAAGACGAAAACGTGTGTCAACCCCTATGCATAAGTTCACAAGGTCACAGAACCCACAAGTTGATCACCAAAACATATATCAAGTAGATCACGTGAATATCCCATTGTCACCACAAATAAGCACATGTGTGACGCCCGGATAATTAAGCTACAGTAATTCCCTGCTAATGATGCCACGTCACCATGTATACTATTGTCGATCTCGCGATGGTTCAAAATCGATACAAATTTAAATTTAAAATAGAGGCAAACAATAAAAGTTTTCAAAAGTCAAAAACTAAAATGTTGTAAAGGTATTAACTAAATCATGGGTAATAATGGTGGAGAAACCTAAATTTAATAAAAAATTTAAGTGTTCAAATAATTAAAATAGAGGTTTAAACATTAAAATAAATGCCTTTTGAATTTTATAAAATATTAAACTATTTTAATTTGGGTTGAGAATTAATGTGGTAGTAGTATATTTAAAAGTATTAATTTAGGTGCTAGTGATAATTATTTTACATAAGATTGATATACAAATTTCCCAGGTTGTCAATTTTCAGAATTTTTAGATTTATAGAAGTATACGAAATTTCCAGATTGCTGCAGACTGTTCTATTTTTGACAGATTCTGTTTTCTATGTGTTGTTTGCTTATTTTGATGAATCTATGGGTAGTATCGGGGGGTATGAATCATGGAGAAGTTAGAATACAGTATATATAACACCAATATAAATTTAGAATAAGTTCACAATAGTACCTAAGTTGTGATTTGCTTTATTATACTAACGGAGCTTACGAGTTTTCTATTGTGAAGTTTTCAAGTTTTTGGTAAAGTTTTGATGTACTACGGAATAAGGAGTGGCAAGAGCCTAAGATTGGGGATGCCCAAGGCACCCAAAGGTAATATTCAAGGACAACCAAGCATCTAAGCTTGGGGATGCCCCGGATGGCATCCCCTCTTTTGTCTTCAATACATCGGTAAAGTTACTTGAGGCTATATTTTTATTCACCACATGATATGTGTTTTGCATGGAGCATCTTGTATTATATGAGTCTTTAATTTATTTGCTTTCTAGTTTGCCACAATCATCCTTGCTGTACACACCTTTTGAGAGGGACGCACATTAATCATGAATTTATTACAATACTCTATGTGCTTCACTTATATCTTTTGAGCTAGGCAGTTGCTATAGTGCTTCACTTAATTATATATTTTTAGAGCACAACGATGGTTTTATTTTGAAGAAATTGAAAAACTCTCATGCTTCACTTATATTATTTTGAGAGTCTTAAAATAGTATGGCAATTTGCTTAGGTTATGAATTTTGTCCTAATATGATGGGTATTCAAGAGGGATATAATAATAACTTTCATGAAGATCATTGAATATACGAGAAGTTTGATTCCTTGCATTTGTTTTGACATATAAAGATGGTGATCTTAGAGTCATGCTAGTGAGTAATTGTGGATTAGTAAGAATATTTGTGTTAATATTGGTGATTCCTGAAGCATGCACGTATGGTCTCCCGTTATGCAATGAAGTTAGAGCATGATTTATTTGTGATTGTCTTCCTTATGAGTGGCAATCGGGGATCAGCGATGGTCTTTTCCTACCAATATATCCCCCTAGGAGTATGCGTATTAGTACTTTGTTTTGATGGCTAATAAACATTTGCAATATGTATGTGAGTTCTTTATGACTAATGTTGAGTCCATGGATTATACATGCTCTCACCCTTCCATCTTTTTCTAGCCACTCTAGTACCGCGCAACTTTCGCCAGTGCATTAAACCCACCTTATACATTTCCTCAAAACAGACACCATACCTACCTATTATGGCATTTCCTTAGCCATTCCGAGATATATTGCCATGCAACCTCCACCATTCCGTTTTATTATGACACACACCATCATTGTCATATTGCTTTTCATGATCATACATGAGGCATTCATATAGAGTCATATTTTTGTTCTAGTATCGAGTTGTAATTCTTGAGTTGTAAGTAAATAGAAGTGTAATGATCATCATTATTAGAGCATTGTCCCATGTGATGAAAGGATGACAAAGACTATGATTCCCCCACAAGCCGGGATGAGACTCTGGACTTGAAATAAATAAAAAGAGGCCAAAGAGTCCAAAAAAAGAGGCCAAAGAGCCCAAAAAAAGAGGAAAAAAAGAAATGAGAGAAAAAGAGAGAATAGACAATGTTACTATCCTTTTCCACACTTGTGCTTCAAAGTAGCACCATGTTCTTCATGATAGAGAGGCTCCTATTTTATCACTTCCATATATTACTACTGGAAATTTTTCATTATAGAACTTGGCTTGTATATTCCAATGATGGGCTTCCTCAAATTGCCCTAGGTCTTCGTGAGCAAGTGAGTTGGATGCACACCCACTTAGTTTTCTTTTGGGCTTTCATACACTTATAGCTCTAGTGCATCCGTTGCATGGCAATCCCTACTCACTCGCATCAATATCAATTGATGGGCATCTCCATAGCCTATTAATTTGCCTAGTTGATGTGAGACTTTCTCCTTTTTTGTCTTCTCCACACAACCTCCACCATATTCTATTCCACCTATAATGCTATATCCATGACTCACGCTCATGTATTACATGAGAGTTGAAAGATCTTAAGAACGTTAAAAGTATGAACCAATTGATTGTCTTGTCATCGGGGTTGTGCATGATAAATACTTTGTGTGATGAAGATAGAGCATGAAAAGATTATATGATTTTGTAGGGATAACTTTCTTTAGCCATGATATTTTGCGAAGACATGATTGCTTTATTAGTATGCTTGAAGTATTATTATTTTTATGTCAACATTAAACTTTTGTTTTGAATTTTATGGATTTGAATATTCATGCCACACAAAGAAAAGATTACATGATAAACATGTTAGGTAGCATTCCACATCAAAAAATTTGTTTTTATCATTTACCTACTCGAGGACGAGTAGGAATTAAGCATGGGGATGCTTGATACGTCTCCAAGGTATCTATAAATTTTTATTGTTCCATGCTATTATATTATCCATCCTGGATGTGTTATATGCATTATTATGCTATTTTATATCATTTTTTGGGACTAACCTATTAGCCTAGTGCCGAGTGCCATTTGTTGTTTTCCCTTGTTTTTGACTTCTACAAAAAATCAATACCAAACGGAACGAAACTTTTTGATGATTTTTCTTGGACCAGAAGACACCCAGGAAGCTTCGGGAGGAGACCAGAAGAGCCACGGTTGGGCCACAAGCTCACCAGGTGCACCCTAGGGGCGCCCTATGAGCTTGTGGGCCCAGCGTGGCACCTCTAACCCTAATCTCAGCTCCATAAATACCCAAATATTCCTCATATACCAGAGGGCACAACAAAAATACTTTTCCACTGTTGTAAGCTTCTGTTCTCGTGAGACCCATCTTGGGGCCTTTTTCAGCACTCTGCCGGAGAGGGATCCGATCATGGAGGGCTTCTACATCAACCTTGTTGCCCTTTCGATGATGTGTGACTAGTTTACCACAGACCTACGGGTCCATAGCCAGTAGCTAGATGGCTTCTTCTCTCTCTTTGATCTTCAATACAATGTTCTCCTGGATGTTCTTGGAGTTTTATCCGATCTAATCTTCTTTTGCGGTGCGTTTGTTGAGATCCGATGAATTGTGGATTTATGATCAGATTATCTATGAACATTATTTGAGTCTTCTCTGAACTCTTTTATGCATGATTAAGATAGCTTTGTATTTATCTCCGATCTATTGATTTGGTTTGGCCAACGATTGATTTATCTTGCAATGGGAGAGGTGCTTTGTGATGGGTTCAATCTTGTGATGTCCTCACCTAGTGACAGTAGAGGTAGCGAGGTACGTATTTGTATTGTTATCATTAAGGATAAAAAGATGGGGTTTATACCATATTGCTTGGATCTATCCCTCTACATCATGCCATCTTGCTTAAGGCGTTACTCCGTTCTTGTTAACTTAGGGGCTGTTTGGATTGTGACTATGTTTGCCATATATTGCCACATTATTTTTGCCACACTTGCCTAACTTGAGTTTCTCAAATTGTTAGCCACACTTTGGCTTGCCTAAGGGAATCTTGCCACACTTTTTCTGTCTATGACATGTGGGGTTTACTTCTCATATAAGAATTCTTGCCTTAGGTGTGGCTGGAACTAAACACCCACCTAACTTGGTCAAACTTGCCTAAGGTGAGGTGTGGCAAACTATGGCTAGAAACCAAATAGTCCCTTAATACACTAGATACATGTTGGATAGCGGTCGATGTGTGGACTAATAGTAGCAGATGCAGGCAGGAGTCGGTCTACTTATCATGGACGTGATGCCTTGATACGTCCATTTTGCATCATGTTTTCCTACTGTTATTTATATTGTTTTTATCCATAATAATGCTTTTTGGAGTAATTATAATGCCTTTTCTCTCATAATATGTAAGGTACACACAAAGAGGGAGAATTCTGGCAGCTGGAAATCTGGACCTGAAAAAGCTACGCCAGGCTACCTATTCTGCACAACTCCAAATGAGCTGAAACTTTACGGGGATTTTTTATGGAATATATAAGAAATATTGGAGCCAATAAGTATCAAAGGGGGGCCACCAGGTGGGCACAACCCACCTTGGCGCGCCAGGGAGTATAGGTGCGGCCTGGTGGGTTGTGCCCTCCTTGGCCCACCTCCGGTGCTCCTCTTCTAGTATATAAGTCATTTTGACCTAGAAAAATAAATAAGGAGAGGACTTTCGGGACAAAGAGCCACCGTCTCGAGGCGGAACTTGGGAAGGAGCAGTTTTGCCCTCTGGCAGAGTGATTCCGCCAGGGGAACTTCCCTCCCGGAGGGGGAAATCATCGTCATCCACTACTACAGGTTGCTGCTAACACGACACTACGATCAAAGACCCTTCGATGAAACTGTGTGTGATGCAATAATCGCAAATGGTGGTGTAAAAAAAGTCAAACAAGATGCATGTTTGCTATGATGGATGCATCAAACACGGTTCATAATTTAGTTGCGTGTGGGATGAGGGGCATACGGTTCAGTTTAATAAACTATTTGCGATGAGGCGGAACAAAAGAAACGGACAACCAGATGAAGGTGTGTGCGATACACATCATACGGTTCACTCGGATGAACTATTTGTGATTAGGCAACACAAAAGAAACGGTTAGCCAGATCAAGGTGTGTGCGATATACGACATACAGTTCACTCAGATGAACTGTTTGCGTTGAGCCAAGAGAACAGAAATGGTTCAACTTAACAAGATGTGTGTGATACGCGGCAAACAGGTCTGTAATCGGAAACGTGGGAAGGCCGATAACAACACAGACGATTCCTGTTAACAAGCCATGTGTGTTGTGAGCAAACGATTGCTGGTATACAATTGTGAGTGATTGATGAAAAGATCACTGACGGGTTCCATTGTTTAGTCCGTGTGCGATGTGATTTTCTTTGTCCGCACAACATCTACGCTCTGTCTACAGAGCATCAACATATATACTTAAAAAGACAACATTGCATAACCAAATTAAGCATACAATTACACAAGTGACTACACACATAACATTTCCACACACCAAAGTAAGCAATTACATGCATACTAAACTAGGAAAAACAAGGATCTAACCATCTACTCATTGTTGCGATGATGATACGTCTCCGTCGTATCTACTTTTCCAAACACTTTTGCCCTTGTTTTGGATTCTAACTTGCATGATTTGAATGGAACTAACCCGGACTGACGCTGTTTTCAGCAGAATTGCTATGGTGTTATTTATGTGCAGAAACAAAAGTTCTCGGAATGACCTGAAACTTCACGGAACATCTATTCAGAAATAATAAAAAATCCTTGCAAAAGATGAAGACCAGGGGCCCACCACCTGTCCACGAGGGTGGGGGCGTGCCTGCCCCCCTAGGGCGCGCCCCCTACCTCGTGGGCCCCCTGGAGCTCCTCCGACCTCAACTCCAACTCTATATATTTGCTTTCGGGGAGAAAAAAAATCAGAGAGAAGAATTCATCGTGTTTTATGATACATAGCCGCCGCCAAGCCCTAAAACCTCTCGGGAGGGCTGATCTGGAGTCCGTTCGGGGCTCCGAAGAGGGGAATCCGTCGCCATCGTCATCATCAACCATCCTCCATCACCAATTTCATGATACTCACTGCTGTGCGTGAGTAATTCCATCGTAGGCTTACTGGACGGTGATGGGTTGGATGAGATCTATAATGTAATCGAGTTAGTTTTGTTAGGGTTTGATCCCTAGTATCCACTATGTTCTGAGATTGATGTTGCTATGACTTTGCTATGCTTAATGCTTGTCACTAGGGCCTGAGTGCCATGATTTCAGATCTAAACCTATTATATTTTCATCAATATATGAGAGTTCTTGATCCTATCTTGCAAGTCTATAGTCACCTATTATGTGTTATGATCCGTTAACCCCGAAGTGACAATAATCGGGATACTTACCGGTGATGACCATAGTTTGAGGAGTTCATGTTTTCACTATGTGATAATGCTTTGTTTCGGTACTCTATTAAAAGGAGGCCTTAATATCCCTTAGTTTCCATTAGGACCCCACTGCCATGGGAGGGTAGGACAAAAGATGTCATGCAAGTTCTTTTCCACAAGCACGTATGACTATATTCGGAATACATGCCTACATTATATTGATGAATTGGAGCTAGTTCTGTGTCACCCTATGTTATGATTGTTATATGATGAACCGCATCCGGCATGATTCTCCATCACCGATCCATTGCCTAGGAGCTTTCCATATATTGTTCTTCGCTTATTTACTTTTCCGTTGCTATTGCTATCATCACTACAAAATACCAAAAATATTACTTTTGCTACCGTTACCTTTACTACCGTTACCACTACTATCATATTACTTTGCTACTAAATACTTTGCTGCAGATATTAAGTTTCCAGGTGTGGTTGAATTGACAACTCAGTTGCTAATACTTGAGAATATTCTTTGGTTCCCCTTGTGTTGAATCAATAAATTTGGGTTGAATACTCTACCCTCGAAAACTGTTGCGATCCCCTATACTTGTGGGTTATCAAGACTATTTTCTGGCGCCGTTGCCAGGGAGCATAGCTCTATCCTTTGAGTCACCTAGGATTTATATCTGCTTATGATTATGAAGAACTTGAGATATCCAAAAACCAAGATTTATCCCTCAACCACGAGGGGAGGTAAGGAACTGCCATCTAGCTCCACACTTGATTCACCTTCTATTTTGAGTAAGCTTGCGACACCTAAACCTGCTTCTGCTATTCGTTCTGATATGTCGCATGTTATTGATGATGCCACTTCTGCTATGCATGATACTTATGATGAAACAACTTCTATGCTTGATACTACTGTGCCACTTGGTGAATTTCTTGATGAACAACTATCTAGGGTTAGAGAGAATGAAAATATTGAATCTGATAATATTGATGAAAGTGACGATGAAGACTTGTCCGTTATTCCTAAGGGTTATGTTTTTGATAAAGAAGCTTCTTTAGCTATTTTAGCTTGCAAAGATAGTTATGAACTTAAGAGGTTATTAGCTAAATGGAATAAGCAATCTCTAAATGCTAGGATGAAACATGACCCTGCTTTTGCTACTTCACCTATCTTTGTTACTGATAAGGATTATGAATTCTCCGTTGACCCTGATATAATTACTTTGGTTGAATGTGATCTTTTTCATGGCTATGAATCTGAAACTGTTGTGGCACGTCTTACTAAATTAAATGATATAGCCACCCTGTTCACTAATGAGAGAACTCATTACTTTTATATCCTTAAAATATGCCCGTTCTCATTAAAGGGTGATGCTAAGATATGGTTTAATTCTCTTGATCCTGGTTGTGTGCATAGTCCCTAGGATATGATTTATTACTTCTCTGCTAAATATTTCCCTGGAAAGTTGCTTTAAGGGATATATATAATTTTGTGCAAATTAAAGAAGAGAGTCTCCCACAAGCTTGGGGGAGGCTTCTCCAATTACTTAATGCTTTGCCTGATCATCCTCTTAAGAAAAATGAAATACTTGATATCTTTTATAATGGACTAACCGATGCCTCCAGAGATTACCTGGATAGTTGTGCTGGTTCTGTTTCCAGGGAAAGAACGCCGGATGAAGCTGAAATTCTATTAAATAATATGTTGACAAATGAAAATAATTGAACACTTCCTGCGCCAGCTCCTGAGCCTATTCCTAAACCAACTCCGAAGAAGAGGGGTATTCTATTTCTCAGTCCTGAAGATATGAAAGAGGCAAAGAAATCTATGAAAGAAAAAGGTATTAAAGCTGAAGATGTTAATAATTTACCTCCTATTGAAGAAATACATGGTCTTAATTTACCGCCTGTTGAAGAAACATATGATCTTAATCCATTACCTATTGAAGAACTACATGGTCTTGATAACCCGACACAGGTAGTAAAGGTAAATTCTCTCTATAGATATGATAAAGCTGAAATCCCATTTACTAAGTTTGCTAGACCATGCTTAGATGAGTTTGATAAATTCATGGTTAAGCAAGAAGACTTCAATGCTTATTTTGGTAGACAATTGAAATACAATTCAGATATGCTTGAACACTTGGGTAATTATGTCTAATATCAAAGGTGAACTTAAACTTATTAGTAAACATGCTTCTATGGTTACCACTCAAGTAGAACAAGTACTTAAAGCTCAAAATGATTTGCTCAATGAATTGAATAGTAAGAATAATGATAACACTGTTAGAGTTATGACTAGAGGTGGTAGAATGACTCAGGAACCTCTGTATCCTGAAGGCCATCCTAAGAGAATTGAGCAAGATTCTCAGAGAAATAATGTGGATGCACCTAGTCCTTCTAATAGGAAGAAAAAGAAAAATGATAGGACTTTGCATGCTTCTAGTGAACCTATTACTGAAACACCTGAGGATCCAAATGATATTTCTATCTCTGATGCTGAAACACAATCTGGTAATGAACCTAAAACTAGTGATAATGTTAATGATAATGTTCATGACGATGCTCAACCTAGTAATGATAATGATATAGAAATTGAACCTGTTGTTGATCTTGATAACCCACAATCAAAGAATCAATGTTATGATAAGAAAGACTTTGTTGAAAGGAAACATGGTAAGGAAAGAGAGCCTTGGGTTCAGAAACCCATGCCTTTTCCTCCCAAACCATCCAAGAAAAAGGATGATGGGGATTTTGAGCGCTTTGCTGAAATGATTAGACCTATCTTTTTGCGTATGCGATTAACTGATATGCTCAAAATGAATCCTTATGCTAAGTATATGAAAGATATTGTTACAAATAAAAGAAAGATACCGGAAGCTGAAATTTCCACCATGCTTGCTAATTATACTTTTAAGGGTGGAATACTAAATAAACTTGGAGATCCCGGTGTACCAGCTATACCATGCTCCATTAAAAGAAACTATGTTAAAACTAGTGTTATGCCTCTCTCTTTATATCGTAGACTTGATTTGAATAAGTTGACACCTACTGAAATATCTTTGCACATGGCTGATAAATCAACTGTTATACTTGTCGGTATTTGTGAGGATGTGCCTGTTGTGGTTGCAAACGTTACTATTTTAACAGACTTTGTTATTCTTGATATTCCCGAGGACGATAATATGTCTATTATTCTTGGAAGACCCTTTTTGAATACTGTAGGGGCTGTTATTGATTGCACTAAAGGCAATGTCACTTTTCATGTTAATGGTAATGAGCATACGATACACTTTCCGAGGAAACAACCTCAAGTTCATAGTATCAACTCTATTGGAAAAATTCCATCGATTATATTTGGAGGTTTTGAATTTCCTCTTCCTACTGTCAAGAAGAAATATGATATTCTTATTATTGGGGATGTGCATATCCCCGTTGAGGTAACATAGTGTTATTCGAAATTTCTCCGGTTCCATGTTATTCGGAATGAGTTCGTTAACAAGACTTGATCAACCTTGTTAGTGGATTCCTTTTGATGATCATGAGATGGATGAAACTAGAAGGCACAACCTGCTGTACCCTCCTCTTACCTTCTGTTATTTATATTAAATAAAATAAAAATAGTATTTTTCTGTCTGTTATCTGATTTATCCGTGCAATAGAAAAATACCTCGAACATAAAAGTTCTCCAAATGCCCTGAAATTTAAATATGATTTTTTCTGGAATATTTGATAATATTTGGCACTGAGAACACAGCAGGAGGAGCTGGCACCTGGCCACGAGGGTCAGGGGCGCGCCCTACCCCCCTCGGCGTGCCCCCTGCCTCATGGGCCTACGGTGGCCCTCCTCCACTTATTCCTGCACCCACACACTCCTTCCTCCCACAAACATGAATATCCAGCTCAAACCCGAGTCCAAGCTCATTTTGCTACCATTTTCGATCTCCTTACTCAAAGCACCTCTCACAAAACGGCTTGAGGAGATTGTTCCTTGGTATATGACTCCTCCATTGGTCCAATTAATTTTTGTTCTAGTGCTTTATTCATTGCAAATTTGTGCTGCTTAGGTGACCCTGTTCTTGAGCTTGCATGTCAAATTTATATGGTCAAAAGTAGTTTTGATGCATGATATAGGCTCTAGGCACTTGTAGGAGTAGTGGCTATCAATTTTATTGAGTTTGGTTCACTTTTATTTTGAAGTTACTAAAAATTTCAGAAATTTCTCAGAGGAAGAAATATGTTTAGGAAAATGTACCAAGGGGGCCCTTCAAGGAAACAAGAGCCCAGGCTTGCAATGCGTGATGCTGATGATGAGCCACCAAGAAACGCTCTAGTGCGTCCTTGTGAATGGCCTTCAGAAAACTTTATGGATCGAGCAGGAATTAAGGAAGAATATAATGCATATCTGCGTAACGCTGATCTTGTGAGCTTCGAGGAAGAAAAATGCTGTCAGTACCACTATTTCACTAGTTCCTTTGTGAGGAGGTTTGAATTTCCTTCTTCACGTAATTCTCCAACTGTCTCGTTTGATCTTTATGAAAATTCTTACACTATGGACTTAGAGGATTTTACCACTGCTTGCAAACTTCCACAATGGGGTAGTATCAGGGAACCTCGCAAATTTGAATTTAGAGATTTTCTTGCTAGTATAACTGTGGGGGAATCTAGAGATATAACACAAGCTACCATAGGGAGCATTCACTTTCCTGCTATACATTATTTTGCTCTCTTCATAGGTAGATGCATTAATGGTAAAGATGAGGCATGTCACATGTGTGTCCCTGACCTCGGTATTCTTAGGAGTGCTGTGTTAGGAGATAAATCTTATAATTTGGGAGCCATTGTTGCGCGTAGGTTACATCTTAATAGATTTAATGGAGATTTCTTTGGTGGAATTTATGCAACCCGCTTAGCTGATTTTCTTGGTGTAACTATACGTAATGATGATATTGAATTACCTCCTGCTTACCTAGACTTTAATGCTATGGTTCACCACCAGTTTGTCGAGAGGGATGAATCACCTCTCCAGTATCGTTTAATCTTTGATAGACGTCGTGCTGTCCGTATTACTCTCCCTGCTCCTGCCTTCTTTGACTATCAGGCAAAAGGAAGATATGTTATTACCAGAGAGGAGGCAGATGAGTACGAGAGGAGGGCTGAGGCTGCTTGTCGCCACGCTGCAGCTCAGGAGGCGATAGCCGCTGCATCTCAGTACGACCCCAACTATTATTATGGATATCCGCCAGGCCAACCGCGGCCATAGACCAACTTAGGCCAAAAGCCTAAGCTTGGGGGAGTACGCATTTCTCACCGACATTATATTCATGTTCACACACTCATTGCTAGATGTCGGTGCTCATACTTTTTCATTGTATCATCCATGCTAGTTTATTTTCTTTTATGCTTTCTTCTTGTGTGTTTAATAAACCTTAAGAAAAACAAAAAAAATAGTTGTACCTTTTAATTAGTTTACTTTCCATGCTTGTAGTAGTAATTAAAAAAGAAAACCCAAAAAGATTTCATGTTCTTCTCTTGCTTGTTGGGAGCTTTCCCGTGTAAATAGTTTTATTTCTTTTCTTTTCTTTGGGGGTCGATAGGAGAAGACCATAATTAAATTGTTGAAGTAGCTCTTATATGCATTATTGTTGATCTGACAAAAGAGCCCATATTGCCTTGTCTTCTCCTGTTTATTGAATGGTTGCAAATTCCAGCTTAGTCCAATGCACGTGCACTATTATTATTATTCACACTATTCGGTCGTGCAAGTGAAAGGCAATTATGACGATATATGATGGACTGACATGAGAAAAGCTGGTATGAACTCGACCTCTCTTGTTTTTGTAAATATGATTAGTTCATCGTTCCTGATTCATCCTATTATGAATAAACATGTTTGCAATGACAACTAAAGATCAAAGTTTCTTGTGCCATGCTTGATTAGCTAGGAGCTTATAATGGTTTACCTTGCATGCCAACATGCTATTAAAATGGTTGTGATGTGGTATGATAGTGTGGTATCCTCCTCTGAATGATTAAAGTGACTTGACTTGACGCATGTTCACGCATGTAGTTGAAACAAAACCAACATAGTCTTCACGATGTTTATGTTCATGGTGGATTATATCCTACTCATGCTTGCATTCGGTGTTGATTAATTTTAATGCATATTCATGACTGTTGTTGCTCTCTAGATGGTCGTTTTCCAGTCTTTTGCTAGCCTTCACCTGTACTAAGCGGGAATACTGCTTGTGCATCCAACTCCATAAACCCCAAAGTTATTCCATATGAGTCCACCATACCTACCTATATACGGTATCTACCTGCCGTTCCAAGTAAATTTGTATGTGCCAAATTCTAAACCTTCAAATAAATATCCTGTTTTGTATGCTCGAATAGCTCATGTATCAACTAGGGCTATCCGTATCTTCCATGTTAGGCGGGTTATTCTCAAGAGGAGTGGACTGCGCTCCTCACTCACGAGAAAATGGCTGGTCACCGGGATGCCTAGTCCCATGCTTTATGCAAATCAAATCAAAATAATTGCAAAGAAAACTCCCCCTGGGACTCTTGTTAGTTGGAGGCACTCGTTGTTTCGAGCAAGCCATGGATTGATGCTTGCTGGTGGAGGGGGAGTATAAACTTGACCATTCTGTTTGGGAACCGCCTATAATGTGTGTAGCATGGAAGATATCGCCATCTCTTGGTTGTTATATTGACAATGAAAGTATACCGCTCAAAATATTATTCACCTCTATTTCAAAACCGAGCTCTGGCACCTCTACAAATCCCTGCTTCCCTCTGCAAAGGGCCTATCTATTTACTTTCATGTTGAGTCATCATCTTCTTATTAAAAAGCACCAGTTGGAGAGCACCACTGTCATTTGCATTCATTACTGTTAGTTTACATTGAGTATGACTTGACTGGATCTCTTTTACAATGAATTACAATGTCTAGTCAGTCCTGGATCTTTAAAGGTGCTCTGCATTTATGTTTGAGAGAATTCCTTATTTAACACCATGTCTAAATTTTATGCCCTATTTAACATCGACAAACGATTTCTTCCCTATCTAACAAAGAGTTTAAATTTTATGCCTTTTATGACACTTCTGTCTATTTTGAGCCTCAATGACAACTGAAAAGACCCCTTTGCCCCTCATGTTTTATGTTTGTGCGCGCGTGTGTGCTGCTGATGTTGCGTGTGTGTGCGTGCGTGTGTGTGCTGCTGATGTTGCGTGTGTGTGCGTGTGTACATGCTGCTGTGTGTGTGCTGATGCGCGCGTGTGTGTGCTGTGTGCGTGTGTATGTGCTGCCGCTGCATGTGTGCGTGTTGCGTGCGTGTGTATGTGTTGCCGCTGTGTGTTTGCTACTGCCCTGTACTGATATTGCGTGTGTGTGCTACTGTCCCGCACACATACATATCACATGAAGGGCAAAAGGGTCTTTTCTGGTGTCATTTAGTCTTAAAATGGAAGAAAGTATTATAAAGGGCATAAATTTTAGACTCGTTGTTAGATAGGAAAGAAAAAGTTTTTTAGTGTTAAATAAGAAAACAAAATTTAAGATAGTGTTAAATAAGGAATTGTTTCTTTATGTTTTGCGGTCTCAGAAAGGGCTAGCGAGATACCATCTTGTTGTATCATATTATGATTGTTTTGAGAAAGTGTTGTCATCCGAGATTTATTATTATTGCTTGCTAGTTTATTATGCCATTGATATGAGTAAACATGAGACCTATGCGTTATTGTGAATGTGGTTAGTTCATAATCTTTGCTGAAAACTTGAATGCTGGCTTTACATATTTACAACAACAAGAGCAAACAGAGTTTGTAAAAGTTTTTCTTTATCACTTTAAGTTTGTCAACTGAATTGCTTGAGGACAAGCAAAGGTTTAAGCTTTGGGGAGTTGATACGTCTCCGTCGTATCTACTTTTCCAAACACTTTTGCCCTTGTTTTGGACTCTAACTTGTATGATTTGAATGGAACTAACCCGGGCTGACGCTGTTTTCAGCAGAATTGCTATGGTGTTATTTATGTGCAAAAACAAAAGTTCTCAGAATGACCTGAAACTTCACGGAACATCTATTCGGAAATAATAAAAAATCCTTGCAAAAGATGAAGACCAGGGGGCCCACCACCTGTCCACGAGGGTGGGGCACGCGCCTGCCCCCCTAGGGCGCGCCCCCTACCTCGTGAGCCCCCTGGAGCTCCTCCGACCTCAACTCCAACTCTATTTATTTGCTTTCGGGGAGAAAAAATTAGAGAGAAGAATTCATCACGTTTTACGATACGGAGCCGCCGCCAAGCCCTAAAACCTCTCGGGAGGGCTGATCTGGAGTCCGTTCGGGGCTCCGAAGAGGGGAATCCGTCACCATCGTCATCATACATCATCCTCCATCATCAATTTCATGATGCTCACCGCCGTGCGTGCGTAATTCCATCATAGGCTTGCTGGACGGTGATGGGTTGGATGAGATCTATCATGTAATCGAGTTAGTTTTGTTAGGGTTTGATCCCTAGTATCCACTATGTTCTGAGATTGATGTTGCTATGACTTTGCTATGCTTAATGCTTGTCACTAGGGCCCGAGTGCCATGATATCAGATCTGAACCTATTATGTTTTCATCAATATATGAGAGTTCTTGATCCTATCTTGCAAGTCTATAGTCACCTATTATGTGTTATGATCCGTTAACCCTGAAGTGACAATAATCGGGATACTTACCGGTGATGACCATAGTTTGAGGAGTTCATGTATTCACTATGTGCTAATGCTTTGTTTCGGTACTCTATTAAAAGGAGGCCTTAATATCCCTTAGTTTCCATTAGGACCCCGCTGCCACGGGAGGGTAGGACAAAAGATGTCATGCAAGTTCTTTTCCATAAGCACGTATGACTATATTCGGAATACATGCCTACATTATATTGATGAATTGGAGCTAGTTCTGTGTCACCCTATGTTATGATTGTTACATGATGAACCGCATCCGGCATAATTCTCTATCACCGATCCATTGCCTACGAGCTTTCCATATATTGTTCTTCGCTTATTTACTTTTCCGTTGCTATTGCTATCATCACTATAAAATACCAAAAATATTACTTTTGCTACCGTTACCTTTTACTACCATTACCACTACTATCATATTACTTTGCTACTAAATACTTTGCTGCAGATATTAAGTTTCCAGGTGTGGTTGAATTGACAACTCAGCTGCTAATACTTGAGAATATTCTTTGGCTCCCCTTGTGTCGAATCAATAAATTTGGGTTGAATACTCTACCCTCAAAAACTGTTGCGATCCCCTATACTTGTGGGTTATCAGATGACACTTGCCATTGCTCTGCTTCCGGCTGGATCCCTGGCCGTTTTGGGGAAGGAGGCACTCCCTCATGTCAACGATCCGCCTGTACATGTCGTAGCTCGTTTACGCCTCCTTGGCCGCATACATGACGTGAGCTTTGTCGAGTATCTCCATCCAGGCCGAGTGCCAGGAACACTTGTCCTTGTTGCAGGAATCCTTCATGTCTCTGTAGTAGGGGTCGATGATGGCCTCGGCGAGGTGAACCAGTGAGTCCTTCTCGTGCTCCTTGCTCCCTTAGATCTTGTATTGGCACTGGATGTCGACAAGATTTTGGCAGGCGATGCTCGAATTCTCGAGCGCCTTTACATCCTTGGTGATGTCCACCGTAGCGAACATGTAGTGGGGGCTATTGATAAACCTGGCAAAATGCTCGCAAGGCCTTGTGGCCAGGCAGTAGTGGTAGACGAGGACGTGGTGGCGCACGCACATCTGGACAACATCGACCTTGGGACGAGACCCGACACGAGCGTGGGTGTACTCGAGGTTGAATCCGACCACCTTGTACTTATCCTTGGCAAGCAACAACTCCATGATGTGGATGGAGTGCTCAATTGTGACGCCTGGATAATTAAGCTACAGTAACCTCACCCTAATGGTGCCATGTCATCACCTTTTTGCTAAGCCAAATGTCACTTGATCAAAATTCCAGTCAAACTCAAAATTAAAATAAAGTAAAAATATATTTCTTCAAACGGCAAAATAGAAATGTTCGTAGTGTTGAAAATATTCACTAAAAAATTATCTTAAAGTTTTCAACATAAAATTGGTTATCTGAAATGCCCTTAAACTAACAAAAGGTGAACCAGCAACTATTAGTTGAGCCAATTCTTTTAAACAAATGGTTTTACTTTTCAAAATAATTTGAGACTTGGTGTGCTAGTTGAAAACACTGCCTACTAATTATGTGCCAAGTTTTAACTCAAACAAAAATTGTCTGCTATTTTAATTAAATGCAAAACTGAGAAATTTTTTGACAGAATAAAAAAAGAGGAAAGGGGCCTATTCTACTCGCACCTTGGCCCACCTTGCCTCAATGGCCGGCCCAGCCCAACAGCTCATCTCGCACCTCCTTCTACAGGAGGCAGAGTGGGGAGCTCCCATAGGCCGCTCGCTGCGGCAAAGTGCCGGCGCTTCGCACAGGACCGGCTAGCGTTGGGCCGGCCCATTTACAGTGGCACCTGACGGCACCTTTCCAAGATGAAAAAATCGCAAAAAAGAAAATTGCGCTAGCGCTGTAACTCGAACACGCGACTTCGCACCAATTGGCCTGCCGTGCTAACTACCGCGACGAAGACCATCTCATGTTCACTTAGCAGCCGGACAATTAAAGACGTATACGAGAGAGACTAATGCTAAACATTAATTCGCAAAAAATCCAAAAAACTACAGCCCATTTTTCGAAATTATGAATACTTTCTTCAAAATAAAAACATTTTTCGAATTTTCGTACAAATTTTGTAAAACAAGAACATTTTGATGATGTGAACAAATTTGAAAAAGGGGAACATTTCTTGAATTTGTGAACAAAAAATAAAAATGTTTACTTTTATAAACTTCCAGAGCATTTTTTGAATTTGTGAACAAAATTAAAAACATGAACTATTATTGAATTTGCGAACAAATTAGGAAAGCTAGAACATTTTCTTCAATTTCCAAACATTTTTTGAATCTTGAGAACAAATTTTGAAACAGAGAACATTTTTGAAAAATCCTGAACAAACTTGGAGGCGCGAACAATTTTTTAAAGTAAGAACATTTTTTGAATTTTGAGAACATATTTTAAAACGGAGAACAATTTTGAAAAATTCCGAACAAATTTGGAAGCACGAACATTTTTTTAATATGTGAACACAAAATTGAAATCTGGTACATTTTCTGAATTTCGAAAGTTTTGTACTTTTTTGTGTAACAAGAACAATTTTGAATTTTGAGAACATTTTTTGGAAACACGAACAAAAATTATTTTTTTGATTTTTTTTAAAAAGAGAAGAAAAGAAAAAGAAATAAAAAAGAAAACCTTAAACATTTTGTAAAATTGTGAACAAGTTCTGAGAAAGAAAAATAAACTTGAAAAAGAAAATGAAACAAAAAACAAAAAAGTAAAAAAAACAGAAACGGAAAATGGGAAATGGAAAAACAATAGAAAGCCGAAAAAGAACAAAAAAAAACGATACAGAAAAAAACCGGTTCTGGGAACCTTCTAGAAGGTTCCAAAAACCGGTTGGACGCATTATGTATAGGTGGGCTGGTCCAGGTTTGTCGCTCGCTGCGCTGCCCTGTGCGGTAGCCCGACATTTTGCCGCAGCAAGCGGCGAATAGGGATTTCCGGCAGAGTGTGCGTGGCGGCCAACGGCCTGCCATGGCCGCGCCAGGACGACGTGCCGGACATCCATCGGGTCCCCGCGAGGATTAGGACCACCCCGAGCCTCCTGAACCCTAGCTGCCCCTAGACCCCCTCCCCATTTGCTCTGCATCGCCGTCCCCTCCCTCCCGTACGCATCTGGCGCAACGCCGTCGTCAACCGTGTAGCCAGGAGCCTCCCCGCGCCGCCTGGGGGCGTCCAGGGGAACCGCTGTCTTCGCCTTCATCCTCCTAGAGCACAAGGACAAGCCGGGCGCCCCCACATCTCGCCATCTTCTCCGAGCGCGGCCGCCGGACGCCATCGTTGCGCACGTCGCCATCGAGCCACCCCCGGCCGAACTGAGCTCTCCCGTGAGCTCGTGGTGAGCTCCACCGACGATTCCCCTCTCCTCCTCTACACTTTCTCCATCGTAGGGCCGCCAAAATCGTCGTGGCCAAAACTCACATCCGCGCGCCCGCGCCCTTCGGCGACGCTCGCCGCGAGCCACTGACTCGCCCGCCTGCACCCCGTGCTGTCCGCGCGCCCTGCCGCGCTCCCCGTGGCGACGCCGCATCCACCGGGCCCCGCCCTTGCTCCCGCTGTTCGCTGCAGACGCCGCCCACGACTGCTGATCCTTGCTGCCGCTGTGCTACCATCGCTTCTGCTCACCCGCGCTGCGGCCGGCGCCAGCGCTCGCTCGTCGGCGCTGCCGCCCGCGCGCCGCTATGTCTCTACTGCAGTTGCGCACTGCTACTTGTGTTGGAATAAACCACGATGACTTGTTCTGCTCTGTCGAGTTGATCGAAATCAACTAGAGCTGGTTCCGGCGAGACACGTATTGTACGTTGTGGCTACTGTTCATCAATTAACCTGCTAGCTAGCTTTGCTAAATCTACAATGACTAACCCTCTAGACAATCTCTAAACTGCGGTTAAACAGTTGTCAACATGAGTGAAAATAATATGAGTAGAAAGTATACATGACAAACTCCTTTTTATCCCACTGGACCAAATCTTTTTGATGCATGGATTAAATCCTATGAAAATCGCAAAGTGGTATGTTCTGTTAACAGAAAAACCAAAAACAGCTTTATTTTCATAGCTACTTTAGTGCTGTTGTTGATCAAGCAAATGAACTCTAATTTGGATGAAAGTGCTACTGTCTTGGAGATCACAGAGCATGCTCAAAATTAATATAAGGCACAAGATCATAGGATGTATAGATCAATAGTTGTAGCGTTTTGAAAACAGCTAAAAGATGCTTAAAACTGTCGAATTCACAGACTTAGCAAAGTTTCAGAGATTTCCAGGATTTTGTTTAAATCTTTGAAAAATCATAGAAAATAATCCGTAGCTCGGATGAAAATACTTTGTACATGAAAGTTGCTCAGAACGACGAGACGAATTCGAACACGCAGTCCGTTACTTGTCAGATGCTTCTAACTATCTGAACTTGAAACTTTCCCCCTCCGGTTATCTATCTGACACAGGTCCGGAACCAGGAAAACATTCCCGGTTGAATCCCCCCTTCACCTATATCATGCAGTACTACGTTAGGTCGACCCTAGTTCTGCTTTTCGTCATGTCATGCTTAGTGGTACCTTTGTTTGCTCTGTATTTACTGTTTCTTCCCCCTCTTCTCTCCGGTAGACCCCGAGACCGATGCCGCCCCTGTGATCGACTACGTCGACGACACTTCATTTTCAGCAGATCTTTCAGGCAAGCAAACCCCCCCTTGAGCATTCCGATATCACCCATTTCTTTCCCTATCATGCTTGCATTAGAACTGCTACTGCTTTCTGTATGATCCTACTCTGATGCATAGCTTGTTTTTGTTGCCTGCTTATTGTTACCTACCTCCTTATCCTAAACTGCTTAGTAAAGGTTGGTTAGTGATCCATCAGTGACCCCCACCTTGTCCTTGTTGCCCCGCTTTATGTTCGATGACTTGATCAACGTGATTGACGTCCAGGCCCCGACACCGCACATCAACCCCCCTAGTTGTATGACTCTACAGAGTTACTATCGAGTGCCGAGGGTGACACCTCATACATTACTCCCGATGAGATCTCTGTAGTGTAGCTATTCGGCCGTGGTCATCGAGGGTGATTTCCTCCTTAACCACTTCCGGTACGACTCTGGTGTGCAACCCCTCAAGTGTGAACCTCAAGGGTGGTTCCTCTTATGTTCACCTTGATGATTATATCGAGTGGAATCCACCGAGGGTGGTTCCTCAGGGTTTCCCTTGGTGTTAGATATGCAGTTACTATGGTTACTATGACTTTACACTGAACCATGTTACTAAAGACGGGTCGGCCCTGAGGGGTACCCGCGCGAGCTTAATTGCGAGATATGTGGAGTCCGGTTGACCTGGAAGGTGCTCGCGAGATACTTACGAGGCATGGTCGGGCATTCTTAGCCCTTACCGCAAGTACTCGAGACGGGGCGACGGGGTCATATATTTCGTGAGTCTCTACTCGCGACCGCACTACAAACACACTAACGATTTGGATATTTGATCCGAGGGGCCTCTGGCCTGATAGCACTAACCATCACGTGGGCATAGTATGGGCGTTCTGTGTCGTATACATCAACCGAAGCTTAATAGACGTCAGCGACTGAGCGGAGTGCGCCGGGTTGGACTGCGTAAGCACCTGCCTTTTTAAGGAGATAGCTAGGTCTGCTCACCGGCCGCGTTCGCAACATGCAGGAGTTCCCGGGGGGATGGCCCATGACCCCTGGGGGCATAGGTTTAGTCCGGCGAGATGACCTCTCTATTAAGCCTAGGTCAGGTTGCGGCGTATTGTTTTGCCGAGGCCGGGCATAACCCAGGAAAGTGTGTCCGGCCGGAGTTAATCGAGCGTGGTGGGTAAGTTGGTGCACCCCTGCAGGGAAGAAAACATCTATCGATAGCCTATCCTACGGTAACGGACACTTGGAGTTGTATCCCGATCGATACAACTAGAACTGGATACTTGAGGTGAATACTAGATAGTATGGCTCTGGGATTGCTTTCTCGGAGGGAGTCGAGAAAGGATCTCTGGCCGAGGTTGATAACACTACTACTACTTTACATTATGTTGATCTGTACTCTTCTAAATGCTGCAAGATGCTTGAAGATGCATGAAGATGCTAGTCTTCGATAGGCTAGGCTTTCCCCTTCTCTTCTAGCATTCTGTAGTTTAGTCCACAGATACAACCCATTTCCTTTGATACAGATGCATACTTAGTTTAGATCTGATGTAAGTCTTGCGAGTAATTTGGATGAGTACTCACGGTTGCTTTGCTACCTCTTTTCCCCCATACCCAATTGTTGCGACCAGTTGACGGATCCCAGGAGCCAGACGACACCAGTGATGACTATTACTACCCCGAGGGTGCCTACTACTACGTCATGGCCGCTGACGACCTGGAGTAGTTAGGAGGCTCCCAGGCAGGAGGCCTTGCCTTTTTGATCGTTGTTACTTTTGTGCTAGCCTTCTTAAGGCAGACTTGTTTAACTTATGTTTGTACTCAAATATTGTTGCTTCCGCTGACTCTTGTGTATTTGAGCTGATGTATTTGAGCCCTCGAGGCCCCTGGCTTGTAATATAAAGCTTGTATTATTTTAATTTGTGTCTAGAGTTGTGTCATGATATCTTCCCGTAAGTCCTTGATCTTGATCGTACACATTTGCGTGTTTGATTAGTGTACGATTGAATCGAGGGCGTCACAAGTGCTCCACCCAGACCGGGCCGTTGGTGTACACCACCGAGAGGTCCGTGCACCTTCTATGGGTGTCCACCACGACATGCATGGTGAATTGCTGCTCGTCGTCGGCAGCCGCTCGGAGCGCCATTGGAGCCGCGCAGGATAACCTCTAAGAATTTCTCGTGGTGGGTGTGCTTCTTGCAATGGCGGCAAATTTATCGTCGGTGAGCCTGTTCCCGCGCTACCGCGCAGTTTACCGCGCTGGCTTCCCGCCCGGCTTGTTTGGCCATGCCTTGGCTAGAAGGGGGACAAATCGTGGGCGTTTATTGGCAAAAAACTTTGTAAAAACGAAGTGTGTGGAATGACTTCGATCATAATTTTACCCGTGGGTGATGAGGTCAAAGTTACAAGAAGGGTGATGATGGACACTCGAGTGCGATAATTAATTCTGTGCTCTATAGGGCACATGGTTGAAGAAACCAACTGTGTGCAATAATGTCAAAGATCGCAGTCGAGTTAGCTATACAGATCATGTGCTATGAGATTGACAAGGTAAACAGATTCGAGAATGGTTAATAAAATCTAGGACCCACCGGTGGGCGTCGGTGCTATACAAACAGTTTTTAACCCCTTTCCACGACGGCATTTAGAACCGTCGCCAAGTGAGTGTGGGCGATAGGGGGGTCCTTCCCACACGACCGAGAAACCGTCGGGGATAGGGAGCCTTGATGCATACAATTGTCCCTATATAACCATTTCTGATATCTCGAATATCCCAAATGCTTCATCCTTGCTACTCGTTTGTGCTCGCATTGCCATCGCAGTCGAAGTTTTGCCGTTTTGCCTAAAACCAAGCAGATTCCAAGCACAGGAGTTTTCTAGGCAGATTCTAGGCACGGGAGTTTTACGATGCCTGGCACATCACAAACAGTTCATGATTATAAACCGTGTACGATAGGTAGACAATCACACACATTTAGTTTCCCCGCACTGTATGTGATAGTGTTTGACATCACGCACGCTTTGCAAATGGCAACTGTGTGCATGCTTGCACATGTTTCCTCTCTGTGAACCGTCTCGGATTATGGTGTATATCACAAACGTTTGTGTTTTACCAACTGTGTGTGCCGTAATGACCTGCACAACGTAATTTCGCCCTAATTTAATTGCTGCTATTTAAAGTTGTACCTAATTTAAACTTGAAAGTAGGCTATAGCTTTACTCATATCCATCAGGTTCAAACAACCAATGCATTATTCGATTCACAGGCACATATGTTTAAGAATTACATAAGCGCCAAATAAAGAATGATGTACCAGGGTTCTATACTTGTACTATTATAGATGGTAAAGAAAGATGCAACAAACGTTCCAGTTGTTGAACAAGGTGAAGCGGAATGGCCCTATTGTGCTCTCCTGGATGCAGAAGGCATGCAGGACTCTAGTCCAACCCCTTGTGATGGCCGGCCGCCAATCATGGAGTTTGAGAGGTAATCTTTAGATAACTGCTTCAGGATCCACTGCAAAAGAAAAATGATTTAGATATTGTCATCTAACACAACTCATTACGGGCAGTAAAAAGAAGGCTACAGGGTTCTTACTTACCATTCTGCGGTTCACTGTTGTCTTGCATAAAGTGTAAATAAATAGTTCGATTGGCATATTTTGACCCATTTTAATAATAATCTTTATCAATTTCCTCACTTGATGCTCGTTCATGAATATCTCATTGCCCCATACGCAGAAAGGGTCGAAGTGTCGATCTTTGGCATTGATATATGTACCTAAAAGCACCAAGTTAATATTAGAAGCTAAACAAAAATTGAAAAATGATGTAGTACAACACTCCATCCATCCCATTATATAAGATTTTATTACATGTATATCTAGACATCATCAGAACCTTAAGGTAACACTCTTCCTTATTGCTATGTAGCCTGGGATTGCATATTTAGTCATTCAGTACAATGCATGTCGCTAAACAACAATTGAAAAACGAAAAGGCATGTTAACTTCAATATCCTTAACAACAACCAAATATCGTAATTCATAGTGGTATTGTTGAAAATGCTATTGATGAAATTGAACTGCACGGCAAATAGTTGCACATATAGAGCATCACATTATGAAGAACTGAAATAAACAAGTCATAAGGACATCTCTAGGCGATCCTTAAAAAGTTAAAGGACTAACCCTTAGTGGATATATATATACTCCAGCCATTTTTGGCCTTTTCTAGTCGATCCCCTAAACTTAAGGTTGTAAACTTCAATTTGATCAAGTTCAAAGCAGGTTCAACCGAAAGTAGCATGCATTCAAACATAAACATAGATAGTTTTGCATAACCGAACATAAAACATAAATTTAAACTAAGCTAAACTACTTACAGTCGAAATAGAGGACGAGCCAATCCTTCCTTGTCATGTACGGTGTGCCGCGAGCCGGGTCCGGGCCGGTACCGTCGTCGGGGTCATTGGGGAAGGCACTCCTCCACTCATCGACGTCGATCTCCTCGTCCTCGGGGCCCACCTCGACGCCCTCTGCGCCACCACCGCCGCCTTCGACCTCGTCATCGGAGAAGAGCGCGATAACCTTGCAGCCCTCTGCGCCACCGTCCTCGCCGCCTTCGACCTCGTCATCGGAGGAGAGCGCGAAAACCTCACCGTCCTCCGCGCCGGCAAAGATCGCCTGCTCCGCCTCCACGAGCTCCGGGTGTTGCTGATAACCCACAAGTATAGGGGATCAATTGTAGCCTCTTTCGATAAGTAAGAGTGTCAAACCCAATGAGGAGCTAAAGGTAGAACAAATATTCCCTCAAGTTCTATTGACCACCAATACAACTCTACGCACACTTAAAGTTCGTTTTACCTAGAACAAGTATAAAACTAGAAGTACTTTGTAGGTGTAACGGGATAGGTTTGCAAGAATATAAAGAGCACACAAATAAAAACTAGGGGCTGTTTTAGGTAAAGAAGCAATAAAGTTAGTATAGCGAGTGTGGAAAAGTGGTGGTAGGAGTTGCGAAATTGTCCCTAAGCAATTGACTACGTTACTAGACCGATAGCAAGTTTTATGTGGGAGATGCCACTGCTAGCATGTCATCCCTGACTTGGAATTCTATGCACTTATGATTGGAACTATTAGCAAGCATCCGCAACTACTAACGTTCATTAAGGTAAAACCCAATTGAGGGAGTCCTGGATTAGGGGGTGTCCGGATAGCCGGACTATACCTTCGGCCGGACTCCTGGACTATGAAGATACAAGATTGAAGACTTCGTCCCGTGTCCGGAAGGGACTTTCCTTGGCGTGGAAGGCAATCTTGGCGATACGGATATGTAGATCTCCTACCATTGTAACCGACTCTGTGTAATCCTAGCCCTCTCCGGTGTCTATATAAACCGGAGGGTTTTAGTCCGTAGGACGAACAACAATCATACCATAGGCTAGCTTCTAGGGTTTAGCCTCTTTGATATCGTGGTAGATCTACTCTTGTACTACCCATATCATCAATATTAATAAAGCAGGACATAGGGTTTTACCTCCATCAAGAGGGCCCGAACCTGGGTAAAACATCGTGTCCCCTGCCTCCTGTTACCATCCGCCTAGACGCACATTTCAGGACCCCCTACCCGAGATCCGCCGGTTTTGACACCGACATTGGTGCTTTCATTGAGAGTTCCTCTGTGTCGTCATTTTTAGGCCCGATGGCTTCTCCGATCATTAACAGCGATGCGATCCAGGGTGAGACCTTTCTCCCCGGACAGATCTTCGTATTCGGCGGCTTTGCACTGCGGGCCAATTCGCTTGGCCATCTGGAGAAGATCGAAAGCGACGCCCCTGGCCGTCAGGTCAAATTTGGAAGTTTAAACTACACAGCGGACCTCCGCAGAGACTTGATCTTCGACGGATTCGAGCCGCAGCCGAGCGCGCCGCACTGTCACGATGGGCATGATCTAGCTCTGCCGCCGAACAGTGCCCTGGAGGCCACACCCGCATCAGCTCCGACCCTTAATTCGGAGCCAACTGCGCTAATCGAGGATGGGTGGTTGGACACCGCCTCGGGGGCTGAAATCTCTACGACGATCGAGCCAAACACCAGCCCTATTCTCTGCGAAGCCCGTGACTCCAGGGAGCCGGACTCCTCTCCAGACTCTGAGCCCTCTGCGCCCCTACTGATCGAACCCGATTGGGCGCCTATCATGGAGTTCACCGCCGCGAACATCTTTCAGCACTCGCCCTTCGGTGATATTCTGAATTCACTAAAGTCTCTCTCTTTAGGAGAGCCCTGGCCGGACTATGGTCAGCAAGTTTGGGATGCGGATGATGAAGAAATTCAAAGCCCACCCACCACCCAGTTCATAGCCACTGTCGATGATTTAACCGACATGCTCGACTTCGACTCCGAAGACATCGACGGTATGGATGTCGATGCAGGAGACGATCAAGAACCAGCGCCTATAGGGCACTGGAAAGCCACCTCGTCATATGATATATACATGGTGGACACCCCAAAAGAAGGCAATGGCGACGGAACAGCGGAGGATGAGCCCTCCAAGAAGCAGCCTAAGCGCCGGCGTCAGCGGCGCCGCTCTAAATCCCGCCAAAGCAAAAACGGTGATTCCGGCATGGGAGATAATAACACCCCGGACAGTGCCGAAGACAACCACCTCCAGCAAGATTCAGCACAGGAGGATGGAGAAGCCAGCCCTCATGAGAGAGCGGCAGACAGAGAGGTCGAGGACGATAATTATATGCCTCCCTCCGAAGACGAGGAAAGCCTCGACGACGACGAATTTGTCGTGCTGGAGGATCCCGTCGAACAAGAGCATTTCAAACGCAGGCTTATGGCCACGACGAGCAGCCTCAAGAAAAAACAGCAACAACTTAGAGCTGATCAAGATTTGCTAGCCGACAGATGGACTGAAGTCCTTGCGACCGAAGAGTATGAACTCGAACGCCCCTCCAAGAGCTACCCAAAGCGCAGGTTGCTACCCCAACTAGAGGAGGAAGCACCTAAACTTACATCACCAGCGCACGATGCGGCCGATCAGCCACTCCGTGGCCGCGACAGAGAAGCCTCTCAAGCCGCACCCCGACGTCGCTCAAAAAATACCAAGGCATGGGAAAATGCGCCAGATCTACGAGATATATTGGAGGACAAGGCAAGGCAAACAAGATCGATCTACGGATCGTGTGGGCGCCCCACGGCACGAGACGATAATCGTCACTCCGGATACAGTCAATCCGGCCGGACCGAACACAGTAGACAAAGCTCATTTGAGCTGCGTCGTGACATAGCCCAATACAGAGGCGCCGCACACCCACTATGCTTCACAGATGAAGTAATGGATCATCAAATCCCTGAGGGTTTCAAACCCGTGAGCATCGAATCATATGATGGCACAACAGATCCCGCGGTATGGATCGAGGACTATCTCCTTCATATCCACATGGCCCGCGGTGATGACCTAAACGCCATCAAATACCTCCCACTCAAACTTAAAGGACTAGCTCGGCATTGGCTTAACAGCTTGCCAGCAGAATCAATTGGTTGCTGGGAGGACCTGGAAGCCGCATTTCTCGACAATTTCCAGGGCACTTATGTGCAACCACCAGACGCCGATGACCTTAGCCACATAATTCAACAGCCAGAGGAATCGGCCAGACAATTCTGGACACGGTTCGTAACCAAGAAAAATCAAATCGTCGACTGTCCGGACGCAGAGACCCTAGCAGCCTTCAAGCATAACATCCGTGACGAGTGGCTTGCACGGCACCTAGGACAGGAAAAGCCGAAATCTATGGCAGCCCTCACGACACTTATGACCCGCTTTTGCACGGGAGAAGACAGTTGGCTAGCTCGCAACAATAACATGACCAAGAGCCCTGGTAATTCGGATACCAAGGACAGCAGTGGCAGGTCGCGTCGCAACAAGCAAAAGCGCCGCATTAACAACGACAATGCTGAGGATATGGCAGTTAATGCCGGATTCAGAGGCTCTAAACCCAGTCAGCGGAAAAAGCCATTCAAAAGAAATACTCCGGGCCCGTCTAGTTTGGACCGAATACTTGACCGCTCATGCCAGATACATAGCACCCCTGAAAAACCAGCCAATCACACCAATAGGGATTGTTGGGTGTTCAAGCAGGCGGGCAAGTTAAATGCCGAAAGCAGAGACAAGGGACTGCATAGCGATGACGAGGAGGAGCCCCGGCCGCCAAACAACAATGGATAGAAAGGTTTTCCCCCACAAGTGCGGACGGTGAACATGATATACGCAACCCACGCCCCCAAGAGGGAGCGGAAGCGTGCGCTAAGGGACGTATACGCGATGGAGCCAGTTGCCCCAAAGTTTAACCCATGGTCTTCCTGCCCGATCACTTTTGATCGAAGGGACCACCCCACTAGCACCCGTCATGGCGGATTCGCCGCATTGGTTCTAGACCCAATTATTGACGGATTTCACCTCACTAGAGTCCTTATGGACGGCGGCAGCAGCCTGAACCTGCTTTACCAGGATACAGTGCGGAAAATGGGCATCGATCCCTCGAGGATTAAACCCACTAAAACGACCTTTAAAGGCGTCATACCAGGTGTAGAGGCCAACTGTACAGGCTCAGTTACACTTGAAGTGGTCTTCGGATCTCTGGATAATTTACGAAGCGAGGAGTTAATCTTCGACATAGTCCCGTTCCGCAGTGGCTATCACGCACTGCTCGGGCGAACCGCATTTGCCAAGTTCAATGCGGTGCCGCACTATGCATACCTCAAGCTCAAGATGCCAGGCCCTCGAGGAGTCATCACGGTCAATGGAAACACCGAATGCTCTCTCCGAACGGAGGAGCATACGGCGGCTATCGCAGCGGAAGTACAAAGCAGCCTCTCAAGGCAATTCTCCAGTCCGGCAATTAAACGTCTGGACACCGTCAAGCGCGCCCAGAGTAACCTACAACAAGACCGCTGGGCACGTTCCGAGCAAGCGTAGCAATGCGGCCCCAACCCCAGCCCTCGCGAACTTGCGAAACCAGTGTTGCGCGTACATAACTACGCTCTGGAAATACCATGGGCAAAAGGGGAGGGGCACCATCACGGCACGCCCGAAACGCGGCTTAAACCGCACTAGGGGCTGCCGATTTCTTAATTTCCTCTTATTTTCAGGACTCCATTCTTCGGAAGGCTTGTCCAGCAGTACAATTGCCGCACAAACGATACAACCCGGGAAGCAGAAAACTATGCCGCACTATGGAACTCTAAGGTGGTCTCTATAACGAGCAGTATACCTGTTTCACATAACATCCCGCAGCTTGCCCCTAGAAAGGACATGTTAAATAGTCCCATCTTTTGCTTATTGCAGTATTTGTATCGTTCTGCTTTGATCGCAGCTTTTTTAAATAAACAATGCATAGCTTCCGTCTATTATTGCATTACCCCTTTTTTACGAATATATGTTCATTAATGACATGTTGCACCCGTACACTTTGGTACGGCCAATACGCCAGGGGCTTAAGTACCCCACAATACAGTGTGAGAAGTACGAACACCTTCACAAGTGCGGCACCCCGAACTTATAACATTATATGCATCGGCTCCGAATCATGCTTGGGTCAATAGTTGGGTTTGCCCGGCTCCTATGTTTTGGTACCTTACGTTCCGTTATATCGGCTAAGGTAGCACTAGGAGAACTGCTGCGATTGTGCCCTAGTTGAGCTGGGCTAAGCACCTCAGTAGAGAAAGCTAAAACTGACCATCATGATGAGGCGAGAGCTGGTCGCTGTTCGAGAGGTTTTCGAGTCCCTAAAGACTTATGCCGCTTAGAGCGAGGAGTCGGCTTTGTCCGGCCTAGGCGTGGATGGCGCCCCGAACTCGGTCTTCCGAACACTAGGGGCTTCGCCGAAATTTAAAATTATAGAATTCTATGGCTAAGTGAGAGTGTTCAAGCATTATAGTCTGATTGCCTTGTTTGTTGTGTTGAGCGCCTCCCTCGAAGGACCCAAGAATGGGAAAAAGAGCGCTCATGTTTATCCCAAACACCCCAGCACTCGTGCCGTGGGGGCAGAAGCCGACGACTCGCCATCTCTCAAATTTGATAAACGGCCGCACAGAAGGTAATGTTTTAAATTCAAAAAGCATTGCTTAGCGCACATGAACAAGTTTTCAGTGCACAGGACAAAATGAGCGAGTTTACTGAAAAATTACATCCATGGAACATTCATCCACCATAAGGCGGGCACCCTTCAAAACGCCCTCATAATACATCTCGGGCTTGCGATGCTCCTTGCCCGACGGTGGCCCATCCTTCACAAGCTTCTCAGCATCCAGCTTGCCCCAGTGCACCTTCGCACGGGCAAGCGCCCTACGGGCACCCTCGATGCATACAGAGCGCTTGATGACTTCGAGCCTTGGACAGGCCTCCACCAGCCGCCTCACCAGCCCGAAGTAGCTCCCAGGCATGGCCTCTCCAGGCCACAGCCGGACTTTGAGGCCCTTCATGGCCTGTTCGGCCACCTTATGGAGCTCGACCAGCTATTTCAGCTGGTCGCTTAAGGGCACCGGGTGTTCGGCCTCAGCATACTGAGACTAGAACACCTTCTCTGTCGAGCTCCCCTCCTCGGCTCGGTAGAAGGCGGCGGCATCCGACACGCTACGGGGCAAGTCTACGAATGCTCCTAGAGAGCTCCAGATTCGGGTAAGTAACAAGTAATTCACTTTTACGTGCCTGCTTTACGTAAAGAATGCCTTACCCGCCGCTATCTTTTTTATTGCCTCGACCTCCTGGAGGGCCTTCTGGGCTTCGGCCTTGGTAGACTTGGCATCTTCAATGGCCGCCGCAAACTCAGACTCTCGTGTCTTCGAGTCAAGCTCCAAACTCTCATGTTTTTTCATGAGAGCCTGGAGCTCTTGCCGCACCTCGCCAACCTGCGTCTCATGCTTCTCCCGTTCGGTGCGCTCCGTGGCCGCCCTCTTCTCGGCCTCAGACAGCGCTTGCTTAAGGGTCGCCACTTCAGTTGTGGCCCCTACAATAGCCGCGTTAATCCTGTCACTTTTTGCAATTGCACCTTTCACATATTTCAATAAGGTATTTCTTACCTTCCATCTCCTCGAGTTGCCTCTTGGCATGGCCGAGCTCGTTCTCGGACCGCTCGAGGTTCTGCTTCAGTGTGCCCACCTCCGCAGTCAGTGCGGCGGATGCTAGCAACGAAGCCTGCATACGCATATTGACTTACTTTTGTTAGACTCCTGCGAACGTTATTAGATCCTCTATTCGGCTTTTCTTTCCGAACGCCGAACAGAGCATTAGGGGCTACTGTCTATGCGGTAATATTTTTACATATTCTTTACTTACCTCGAAGCCTGTTAGAAGGCTGGCATAGGCTTCAGTCAGTCCGCTCTTGGCGGACTGAACCTTCTAGATCACCGCACTCATAATAGTGCGGTGCTCCTCGTCGATGGAGGCGCCGTTAAGAACCTCCAATAAATTGTCCGGTGCCTCCGGTTGGACGGAGGTCACCAGCTCGGTAGGCTTGCTCCTCTTGGAAGGAGGCTGCCTACCGGAGTCCGGAACCATTGAAGGTTCCAGCGTGGTGTCCGGCGCAAAGCCAGACTTGGAACACTTGGGGGTTCTATCCCCTTCGCGCCTGGAGTCTGGGAGGTCGCCTTGCGGCGCCTCCAGGACCACCTCCTCCTAGCTCGGAACCTGTTGGGACGCCGCCTCGGCATCGTCCGTAGGATGGAGGGAGGTAGTCGTCGGAAGCGAATTCACATCCGACAAATCCAGGGAACCGCTCGACGACACGTCAAGCCGGTCTTTGGGTGGACTGCATAAACATGTTCGACATAAGGAAAAGCTATGCAATGAGGGAATACTATGAATCACTCTGGTATCCAGATACTTATGATCTCGCCAGGGGCTTGGCCCTGTGCGACCACTCCTCTTCGCCGTCGTCGGCGTTGGTGGAGTAGTCCGGAGGAGGGGTCTTGCCCTTCTTGGACCCTTCGGCCTCCCAAGTTGGGGCGGCCTTCCTTTTCTTCCCTTCCCCCGTTGGAGGAGGAGAGGTCTCTTCTTCCTCCTCCTCGTCTTCATGGGAGGAGTGCGCCTTGGAGTCGTCGGATGATGAATCCGACATCTCCTGGCGCCGGGCACTCTTTCGAGTCCCCGTGGCCTTCTTCTTGGCCTTCTTCTTTGGCACCACATAGGGTGCCGGAACCAGCAGCTTCGCCAAATGAGCGTCAGCTGGGCCTTCGGGCAAAGGAGCCGGACAGTTGATCTGTCCGGATGTCTCCTGCCAATCCTGTCAAAGGTAAGAGAGCTTAGATCCCGCATGGAGTCAAACTATGAAAAACTAAATACCCTGTAAAAGGTAAAAACAGCTTACCGCGCGAGCGTGACGCTGCGTGCTGAATCCGCGATCCTCGGTAGCGGATGCGGGGGCCTCGACGCCCTTGAAAAGCACCTTCCAGGCATCTTCGTACATCGTGTCGAAGAGTCTGCTCAGAGTTCGGTGCCGCGCCGGGTCGAACTCCCACAGGTTGAAGGCTCGTTGTTGACACGGGAGGATCCGGCGGATGAGCATAACCTAGACTACGTTGACAAGTTTGAGCTTCTTGTCCACCAGGGTTTGGACGCAGGTTTGGAGTCCGGTCAGCTCTCCTTTTTTACCCCACGACAGGCCCGTCTCTTTCCAGGAGGCGAGCCGCGTAGGGGGTCCAGATCGGAACTCGGGGGCTGCGACCCATTCAGGGTCGCGCGGCTCGGTGATGTAAAACCACCCCGATTGCCACCCCTTTAGTGACTCCACGAAGGAGCCCTCGAGCCATAGGACGTTGGGCATCTTGCCCACCATGGCGCCTCCGCACTCCGCCTGGGTGCCGCACACCACCTTCGGCTTGACATTGAAAGTCTTGAGCCATAGGCCGAAATGGGGGCGGATGCGGAAGAAAGCCTCACACACGACGATGAACGTCGAGATGTTGAGGACAAAGTTCGGGGCCAGATCATGGAAATCCAGGCCATAGTAGAACATGAGCCCCCGGACAAATGGGTGGAGAGAGAAGCCTAGTCCGCGGAGGAAATGAGGGAGGAACACCACCCTCTCATGGGGCCTAGGGGTGGGGATGAGCTGCCCCTCCTCGGGAAGCCGATGCGCAATGTCGTTAGACAAGTATCCGACCTTCCCCAGTCTTTTGATGTGTCCCTCCATGACGGAGGAGACCATCCACTTGCCTCCCGCTCCGGACATGGCTGGAGAAGGTTGAGGTGGGGCGTGCGGACTTGGGCGCTGGAGCTCGAGTGCACGGAAATGGATAGGCAAAGCAGGAAGAAGGCGTGGATGAAAAGGTGGATCCTTATCCCCTTATATGGGTGGACGCGACTATGCGTCCCCACCAGCCTGGTAAAACTCGCTTATCTCCCAAGCGCCGTAATCAATGGCGCGGTTGGGTTACCCACACCCGTATTGATGAGAATCCCGGAATAAGGGGACACGATCTCTGCTTTGACAATACGTGCCAAGGAAACCGCCTCGCTAAACGTGCTGAGGTAGAACAGTAAAACGATTCGAATAAAGACTTGGCCGTGGTGTGATGTCACGCTACAGAATACGTCAGCAGATTAGATTTGTTTAAATATTATTCTCTCTATGGAAATATGTGGAAACTTATTTTGCAGAGCCGGACACTACCTTTGTGTTCAAAATCTTCTACGAAGTACTTGGAGGAGGAACCCGCCTTGCAATGCCAAAGACAATCTACGCGCCGGACTCGTCGTCATTGAAGCCTAGTTCAGGGGCTACTGAGGGAGTCCTGGATTAGGGGGTGTTCGGATAGCCGGACTATACCTTCGGCCGGACTCCTGGACTATGAAGATACAAGATTGAAGACTTCGTCCCGTGTCCGAAGGTACTTTCCTTGGCGTGGAAGGCAAGCTTGGCAATACGGATATGTAGATCTCCTACCATTGTAACCGACTCTGTGTAACCCTAGCCCTCTCCGGTGTCTATATAAACCGGAGGGTTTTAGTCCGTAGGACGAACAACAATCATACCATAGTCTAGCTTCTAGGGTTTAGCCTCTCTGATCTCGAGGTAGATCTACTCTTGTACTACCCATATCATTAATGTTAATCAAGCATGACGTAGGGTTTTACCTCCATCAAGAGGGCCCGAACCTGGGTAAAACATCGTGTCCCATGCCTCCTGTTACCATCCGCCTAGACGCATAGTTCGGGACCCCCTACCCGAGATCCGCCGGTTTTGACACCGACACTAACCATAGCATTAAGATATATTGGTCCCCCTTCAATCCCGTATGCATCAATTTCTATGCTAGGTTGAAGCTTCTTTCACTCTTGCCCTCCAATACATAGTCCTATCAACATACAACTAACCCTATGGTGTGATCCACACGCGCGTTCATATGATGGGCACCAAAGGACAGCAACATAACCACAAGCAAATTAAACCAATCATAGCAATTCACCAATTACTGATAGGACAATGAAAATCTACTCAGACATAGGATGGCAACACATCATTGGATAATAATATGAAGCATAAAGCACCATGTTCAAGTAGAGGGTACAGCGGGTTGCGGGAGAGTGGACTGCTGTAGATAGATGGGGGAAGGTGATGAAGATGTTGGAGAAGATGACAGAGGTGTTGGTGTAGATCGCCGTCACACGATGATGGCCCCGGTGGTGTTCCGGCGCCACCGGGAGAGGGGGGAGAGAGCCCCCCTTCTTCTTCTTATTCCTTGACCTTCTCCCTAGATGGGAGAAGGGTTTCCCCTCTGGTCCATGGCCTCCATGGAGGCGGAGGGGCGAGAGCCCCTCCGAGATTGGATTTGTCTCTCTGTCTCTCTCTGTTTCTGCGCTCCTGATTCTGCCCTTTCACCGTTTCTTAAATTCCCGAAGATTCGTAACTCCGATTGTGCTGAAATTTGGACACGATTTTTATCCAGATATTATCTTTCTTGCCGCGAAAGAAGGGCATCAACTGCCTTACGGGGTGGCCATGAGGGCCTGGGGCACGCCCCCTGCCTCGTGGCCCCTCGGGCATCGTCTCGCGTTGATTCTTCTTCCCAAAAATCACATATATTCCAAAAAAATCTCCGTCAGTTTTTATCCCGTTTGGACTCCGTTTGATATGGATTTTCTGCGAAACAAAAAACATGCAACAAACAGGAACTGACACTGGGCACTGGATCAATATGTTAGTCCCAAAAATAGTATAAAAAGTTGCCAAAAGTATATGAAAGTTGTAGAATATTGGCATGGAACAATCAAAAATTATAGATACAACGGAGACGTATCAGCGTCCCCAAGCTTAATTCCCGCTCGTCCTCGAGTAGGTAAATGAACAAAAAGATAATTTTTGATGTGGAATGCTACCTAGCATAATCTTGATCATGTAATCTAATCATGGCATGAATATTAAGACACAAATGATTGAAAGCAATAGTCTATCATTTGGCATTAAGACAATAATACTTCAAGCATACTAATAAAGCAATCATGTCTTTTCAAAATAACATGGCCAAAGAAAGTTATCCCTACAAAATCATATGGTCTGGCTATGTTCCATCTTCATCACACAAAATATTCAAATCATGCACAACCCCGATGACAAGCCAAGCAATTGTTTCATACTTTTGACGTTCTCAAACCTTTTCAACTTTCACGCAATACATGAGCATGAGCCATGGACATAGCACTATAGGTGGAATAGAATATGATGGTAGAGGTTGTGTGGAGAAGACAAAAAGGAGAAAGTCTCACATCGACGCGGCTAATCAACCGGCTATGGAGATGCCCATCAATTGATGTCAATGCGAGGAGTAGGGATTGCCATGCAACATATGCACTAGACTATAAGTGTATGAAAGCTCAAACTGAAACTAAGTGGGTGTGCATCCAACTTGCTTGCTCATGAAGACCTAGGGCACTTGAGTAAGCCCATCGTTGGAATATACAAGCCAAGTTCTATAATAAAAATTCCCACTAGTATATGAAAGTGATAACTCAAGAGACTCTCTATATGAAGAACATGGTGCTACTCTCAAGCACAAGTGTGGTAAAAGGATAGTAACATTGTCCATTCTCTCTTTTCTCTCATTTTTTATTTTTTATTTTTTTGGTGGGCTTCTTTGGCCTCTCTTTTTTATTTGAGCTTCCTTGGCCTCTCTTTTTTATTTGAGCTTCTTTGGCCTCTTTTTTTTTAAAGTCCGGAGTCTCATCCCAACTTGCCGGGGAATCATAGTCTCCATCATCCTTTCCTCACTAGGGCAATGCTCTAATAATGATGATCATCACACTTTTATTTACTTACAACTCAATATCACAACTCGATGTCTAGAACAAAGTATGACTCTATATGAATGCCTCCGGCGGTGTACCGGGATGTGCAATGATCTAGCATAGCAATGACATCAAAAAACGGACAAGCCATGAAAACATCATGCTAGCTATCTTACGATCATGCAAAGCAATATGACAATGAATGCTCAAGTCATGTATATGATGATGATGGAAGTTGCATGGCAATATATCTCAGAATGGCTATGGAAATGCCATAATAGGTATGTATGGTGGCTGTTTTGAGGAAGATATAAGGAGGCTTATGTGTGATAGAGCTTATCATATCACGGGTTTTGGATGCACCGGTGAAGTTTGCACCAACTCTTGAGGTGAGAAAGGGCAACACACGGTACCAAAGAGGCTAGCAATGATGGAAGGGTGAGAGTGCGTATAATCCGTGGACTCAACATTAGTCATAAAGAACTCACATACTTATTGCAAAAATCTATTAGTCATCAAAACAGAGTACTAGGCGCATGATCCTAGGGGGATAGATTGGTAGGAAAAGACCATCACTCGTCCCCGACCGCCACTCATAAGGAAGACAATCAATAAATACCTCATGCTCCAACTTCGTTACATAACGGTTCACCATATGTGCATGCTACGGGAATCACAAACTTCAACACAAGTATTTCTACAATCCACAACTACCCACTAGCATGACTCTAGTATCACCATATTTATATCGCAAAACTATTGCAAGGAATCAAACATATCATATTCAGTGATCTACAAGTTTTATGTAGGATTTTATGACTAACCATGTGAATAACCAATTCCTGTCATCTCTCTAAATAGATACAAGTGAAGCAAGAGAGTTTAATTCTTTCTACAAAATATATGCCCACGCTCTAACAAATATAAGTGAAGCAAAAGATCATTCTACAAATGGCGGTTTTCTATGTGAAGAGAAACAAGCAACCCAAACTTCAAAAGATATAAGTGAAGCACATGAAGCATTCTATAAAGCCATACTCAAAAGATATAAGTGAAGTGCAATGAGCATTCTATAAATCAACCATGGACTATCTCATACCAGCATGGTGCATAAAATAAAAATGAAAACTAAATGCAAAAGACGCTCCAAGATTTGCACATGTTGCATGAACGAAACGAATCCGAAAACATACCGATACTTGTTGAAGAAAGATGGGATGCCTTCCGGGGCATCCCCAAGCTTCGACGCTTGAGTCTCCTTGAATATTTACTTGGGGTGCCTTGGGAATCCCCAAGCTTGAGCTCTTTCCTCTCCTCCTTCTACTCACATCGAGACCTCCTCGATCTTCGAACACTTCATCCACACAAAACTCAACAGAAAACTCGGTAAGATCCTGTTGGGTGGCGATGTTGATTCCACCAACACCTATGGGGACAGGGCCCCTTTCGGTTCGGTGGGGGGCGGAGAGCGCATAAAGAGCGGATCGAGGCAGTGCACGCGGGCGATTTTACCCAGCTTCGGGCCGCACGGATGCATAAAACCCTACTGCTGCTTGTTTGTGTATATTGGATTCTTGCTCAGGAGCGATGGACGCTGCCAAACCGAGCGTGAGAGCGTTCCTGGTGTTGAATGAGCCGAACTGGCCGAACCTCCGAACCTCCGAACTCTCCGAACCCCTTTCTACGTTGCGCTTGGGCCTCCTTTTATACTCTCAAGGGGTCACCGACAGGGGGCAACGTAGACAAGAAGGGTAAAAATGGAAAGGGATGCGGTAGGTGCAGCTACCACTACTGTGGATACAGTGCACCCTACCTAACTCTGACGGCAGGGGACAAGGGCATTAAATGCCTGTCTGAGTCTCCTAAACAGTGCAAAAAGTGACCGTTTGGAGCGCCACCGTTTGCCACGATGGGCTTCTCTTCATCTCTGCTTGCCACCACGTACCCCTAGCTGCACGGCCTCCTGCCACGTGTGCTTGGGAGAGCCCTAGAGCGACACGTTAGCAGGTGTGCTGGAGCGCAGGCACGAAGTGGGGGTTTCCCGCGGCAAGCTCCTTGCCGCGGCTGTCGTCTTGTCGCGTCCGGAAGCTTGTCACTCGCCGGATCTCGCCGGGACGCAGGGCGCGTTGCGGCAAGCTTTCTTGGTATGCCTTGAATGGCCTTCCCGGCAAGCTCCTCTTGCCGGGGTCTCGTCTCTTCCCGGCAAGCTCCTCTTGCCGGGGCCTTGGTTGGCCTTCCCGGCAAGCTCCTCTTGCCGGGGTCTCGTCTCTTCCCGGCAAGCTCCTCTTGCCGGGGCCTTGGTTGGCCTTCCCGGCAAGCTCCTCTTGCCGGGGCCTTGATTTGAGTACTTTGTTCTTGAATGGTCTTCAAGGGAACCACGGAGGGTCCTGGCGGTCACCCGGCAAGCCTTGCCGCGGGGCGCTGCAACTGCCCGTGCACGAGTTCGGGGTAATAGGGTACCCCTACCCTAGTACACCGACAGGAGCCCCCGGGCCTGGGCCATACACGGTGCCGAGCGCTGTTGGGCCAGGCCCAAAACAGTGCACGGGCACGCGCGGCCTAGGTCATGCCGAATCTAACTCCGCTCCCACCGCGCACGCCCAGAACGGCACGCGTCAAACGCGGCGTCGTGGGAGAGATCGTGGGAGGTTGTTTTTTCGGAAGGCCGAAACGTCCGCCCCGTCCCCCTTTATAAGCAGGGGAAACAGGGGCATTTCCTCCATCTTCGTCATCCGCTGTTGCAATCTCAGAAACCTCCGCCGCCCTCTTCCGCTTCCAAAGTCGAAAGAGAGCAGCGCTCTGCTCCCGTCGCCGTCGCCACCACCAGCGCCGTCGATCTCCCCCACCGCCTCCGCCATGCCTCCGAAGCCCGGGAAGGGGAAGGCCATGAAGGCCGCGGCCGCAAAAGCTGTGAAGTCGACCGAAGCGCAGCGGCTTGAGGCGCTGCGGAAGGAGCGGGCCACTTTCCCCCCCGAGCTCTCCGCGGAGGAGCTGAGGGAGTGGTACTATCTCTTCTGGTCGACGGAGACGCGGGCGCATCTGCGCACAAAGGTACTCTCCGCCGTCGCCTCGCAAGCAGCTCCAGCTGACGGGTATCCTTTCTTCGCCGTGTTCTTCTACTGCGGGCTCTGCCCGCCATTCTCTGATTTCTTCTGTGATATCATGAACACCTACGGACTCCACCTCCTTGATTTCACCCCCAACGCTGTTCTGACCATGGCAGTTTTCGCCCATCTATGCGAAAACTTTGTCGGAGTCCACCCCAACGTAGCTCTCTTCCGCCATTTCTTTATGCCTCGTGTCGAGAGAGGGGAACCTCTTGCCGGTGGGATCGCTTGGATCTCGCGGGCCGGCAAGAAGGAGACCTATCTGGAGGGGGAGCTCCGCAGCAAGTGGGACGAGTGGAGAGCAGATTGGTGTTGGGTTGTAGAAGAGAGCCTGCAGCTGTTCACCGCCCTGCGCCAAGCCCCAGCAGTGCGTGGCAATGACTGGAGCGCCCTGTCCACGGACGACGACAAGCTGACGATCGCCACCATTCGGATCTTGCGTCTCAGGCTTGCCGGGCTGACTGTAGGAGCTGTCGGCGCAGATTTCCTTCGCCGGCGCATCACCCCTCTACAGGCGAGGGGGAGACCTGCCTGGGAATTTGGAGGCCCGGCAGATATAATGAGGTTGCGTCCAGGCCTCAACTTCAATTTCACTGTCATAGAGTTGGACGGGATGCTTAAGGAGATATTCGAGCATGACCCACAGCATCCCGAGTGGTTCAGGTTGCCGGCAGGCGTCGTTCCTCTGTGCAACAACTCCTCGCGCGACCGCATCTGCGCAATGATGCCGTTGTGTGACTCGCACGGGATCGCTCCAACTTGGCAAGAGCCCGCCGGCGACGTCGTGCAGTAGTTCTTTGACAGCCTAGTGGAGGTGGCGGTCAATGCTGACGAGAAGAAGCTCCTCACCCGCGACACCACTGAGCAAGAGATGGAGCGCATCGCCACCAAGGAGGAAGAGGCGGCGGCAGCCGCGGCCGCGGGTGAATTCGGGTTCACCGTGGAGGAAGCGGACGCGGCGTTGGCGATGAGCATTGCCGAACGGGAGCAGCCCGAAGAGGAAGAAGAGCTTGCTGCGCCCGACGCCGAGTCGAACGAGCCCGCCGAGGGTACGAGCGGCCCGCCACCTCTGGGGAGCTTGCCGGGAGCAGGACCCGAAATGCAGCCCCTAGTGCAGCCAAGAAGGCGCCTCAGTAGGATCGGGGATGCAGCAGGGCGGCAAGCTGGTCAACAGCCGCAGCGCCGCACGACGCGCTCCACCGCGGCAAGTACGGTCGCCACGGGGGCGCCTCCCGCAGCAGTGGCAACTGGGGCGGGGTCGTCTCGGGCTGGCGCCGTAGTCCCCGCCAAGCGGCCAAGGGATCCCACCCCTCCACCTCGTCGCGCCGGAGGTGGGCCAAACTTCGACCTCTCCGCGCTCAGCTCCGATGAGGAAGAGGAAGAAGAGTAAGATTCCCTTGCTTGTTCTTGTAGTTCTTCAACTTGCTGATTCTTGTCTTGCATCGGATCTGATTCACCCTGGGCTCTCCTTTTCAGGAATCTGGCCCAGAGGGCGGCGAAGAGGGCCAAGGCTCAGGTGGTGGTCATCGAGGACGAGCCTACTGCGACGACAGGAGGCGCGCCCGAGACTACCTTGCCGGACCCGGCCATCATTTCGCAGAGCAGCCCCCAGCGCAGCCCCCAGCGTAAGCATATGGTTTACTTTCTGCTTCTGGGTGCGCGTGGTTGCTCTTTTCCTTTGTTGACATCTGATCGCTGGTTTGTTTGTGCAGGAGCAGAACAGCTTGATCAGGAGGGCGTGGTGATCTCCTCCGACTCGTCGTCTGCTTCGACTACGCCGCCAAGGGCGGACTCCCCGGCAAGGGAGCGTCCTCCAGTAAGGGAGGAGCCTCCGACAAGGGAGGAGTCTCCGGCAAGGGACAGCGCTAACGATCCGCCGGTGGTGGAGGTCACGACGGCAGATCCTAGCACAGGTAGCCCTTCTTGCCCGAAACTTTCCTTATAGTCTTCTGCTGATTTCTCTTCTCGAACGCTTGTTTGATTTCTCCTTCTTCTTTGGTCGTCAGACCCACCCTCCACGGATCCGATGGAGACCGAGGCGGGCGGCGAGGAAGACGCGCGCAGCAATACTGATGATGTCGCGGCCACCGAAGAAGGAGCCGACGCTAACGTGCCTGCCGGCGAAGAGGCCACCAAGGCTGCCGCCGAGGAAGCTGGCGGGGGATCTGGCGATCGTACTGATGGCCCTGAGGCCGCAGGAGCGTCAGGCGCTGCACCGACCGCTGATCCCTCCGCCGCTGCCGCAGCGCCAGGTTCCGAGGAGCCCCAGCCCGGCGCCTATCTGAAGGCTGGCGAGGGCATCTTCATCAAGCTCCCCTGGGCGTCGAGCTCCAGGGCGCCGGTGGAAGGAGAAGCTCTGGATGGGGAGGTGCTTGCCTCCGCCGGGTTGTCGATCGTCGATGCGCTGGGAAGCAGTAGTGAAGAGACCGAGGAAGAGCGGCTGCTGCGGAGGCTGCTGGCGCTCTACCGCGCCCGTCAAGTCAAGTTGGAGTCCCGGGAAGCGCTTGCCGCGAGGGCGAGCGTGGACATAGAGAAGCGTGCGGAGGAGCTCCGGAGTCTTCGTCAAGAAACTCTCCGGGCCTTGGCGGAGGAGCGGGAGCAGCTTGCCGAGGAACGGAAGGCCTTCCTCCTCGAGAAGGCCGAAGCTGAAGAGCAGCAGCGGCTCACCGGCGAGAAGCTGTACGCGCGAGAAGGCGAGCTGACTCAGCGGAAAGTGAACCTCGACAGCCATGAAGAGGAGCTTGCCGCGCGCGAGCGGGCACTTGGCGGGACGCTCCAAGAGGCAAAGGATACGGCTGCGGCTGCCGAGGCCGCCAAGAAAGAATTGGAGGCAAAGGTGGCGCAGCTAGAAACTGATCTGAAGGTTGGTGGCGAAGAGCTTGCCGCCCTCAAGCTAGAGCGCGAGAAGGACGCCCTTGCCCACGGTGAGCTACAGGGCCGACTCGCCGAGAGGGGCAAGGAATTGAGCGCCGCCAAGGATTCCAACGCCGATCTGACGCTGAAGCTGGCCACCTTGACGGAGACGTTGGACAGCGCCAGGAAACGGGAGGCAGACTTGAAGAAGGACATCGAGGCCAACGAGGCGCTGCTAGCGAGGGCCGCCGAAACCCAGAATCTTCTCAGAGATACTGTGGAGCTCTGGACGGAGGGCCTCGTGGACATTGCTGCAGTTATCGAAGAGGAGCTGGTGCAATTGGGGGGTGGAAGGCTTCGGGTACTCCTCCGACGAGAACCTCCAACCCAACGCCAAGCTCACTCTATTCTTCAAAGGCGTGGCGGCGGCGCTCCAGCAACTCCGGGAACGGATCCCAAAGCAGTTGGCCGACGAGTCACGCTCGATTTGTGCTGGAGTTTTGGAGAAGGTGCTGGTGAAGGTGGCCTTCCGCAATCCGGGTCTCAACCTCACCAACGTCCTCAGGAAGCTGCTGGCGGACGCTGATCTTGACGCACTTAAGGCCCTCGTCGCACCCATTGTCGACAGGGTGAACAAGGTCAAAAGGGTTGACGGCGGTCGCGTAGATTAGGCCGTCCGTTTTCTTCTTTTCTTGTCGCTGGTAGTCATGTCATGGGAACACTTTATTAGAGGCGCGACAAGTTATTCTTGTAATATAACTCTATCTTAGGTAAAAAAATTGCTGTGTTATTTCCTTTACTCGACTCTTGGCTTTGTATGGTCCTGCCCTACGCTTTCTAGGGAAACTTGCCGGTGCAGGCACCCTTGCCGCGAGCGCTGAGTGCGGAACTTTAGCAGCCTGCTGGCGGGGTCGCTACCGACAAGCAACCTTGTCGCAACTAGTTGCAGCTCACTTAAGTTGTTGAGCGGACTCGAAACAAAGTAAGGGCGCTAGCGGCTCACTTAAGTTGCTGAGCGGACTCGAAGCAAAGTAAGGGCGCTAGCAGCTCACTTAAGTTGTCGAGCGGACTCGAAACAAAGTAAGGGCACAGCTAGCTGTGAATTGGTTCCTCCGCGCACAGGTTTTCCATACAAAGCACGGTCGTTCAAGGAAAATAACTCAAAAACTTAAAAAACTGATTGCTCAAGCTTTAGCAACTTAGCTTTTCTGTCGTCTGTTTCCCGGCAAGGAGAAACTTTTTTTTGAACGGCCTGGTCCACACCATTATATTCTCCTTCCCCCCGGTAAACCTTGTGGGCGAGGGAACCTTCCTTCTTTTGAGAAAGAGACAGAGAAATAAAGCAATGATATGGAGCCTTGGGCTCGTTATCGCTTACCGGGGTCTGGTGCTACACAAAGTGTCAGATAATATATGCGAAAAAGGATTATAGCATAAGGAAACTGACAAGATGTGCGGGGCACATGAACTTTACTAATGCACGGGGTCTGCGCCCGGCTCTGTACAAAGGATTACATGCAACAGCGGCAAGACTTGTACAAAAAGGTGGTTGCCGGACAGGGTCCGACAACCGCGCCTTACGGGTAAAACTTATAAAGATGCTCGATGTTCCAGGAGTTGCTCACCGGAATGCCATCTTCGGTCTCAAGGCGGATAGCGCCGGGCCTAGTGACTCGTTTCACCCGATAAGGGCCTTCCCACTTCAGCGTCAACTTGTTGGAATTCTTGGCCGAGTGAACGCGCCGAAGAACAAGGTCGCCTTCCTCGAGACTCCTGGCGTTGACTCTGCGGCTATGGTAGCGGCGCAGAGCTTGTTGGTTGCGAGCGGCTCGCACAGCAGCCTGGAGACGGTCTTACTCAAGGAGCAGCGCGTCATCTTGCCGCAGCTGCTCTTGCTCGAGCTCATCATAAGCGAGCACTCGAGGTGACCCGTATACGAGTTCCGTGGGGAGAACTGCCTCCGCTCCATAGACTAGAGCGAAGGGTGTCTGGCCAGTGGCTCGATTTGGCGTCGTCCTGATCGACCAAAGAACCACCGGCAGCTCCTCGATCCAGTTTCTTCCGCACTTGTGCAGTCTGTCGAAAGTTCTGGTCTTGAGGCCTCGCAGCACTTCAGCGTTTGCCCTCTCCGCTTGACCGTTGCTTCTCGGATGAGCAACAGAAGCGAAGCAGACCTTGGCGCCAAGATCTTAGACGTACTGCATGAAGGTGCGGCTCGTAAATTGCGTGCCGTTGTCGGTGATGATCCTGTTCGGGATCCCGAAACGGCAAACAATCAACCTGAAGAACTTGACTGCTGACTGTGCTGTCACCCTCCTCACTGGTTCCACTTCCGACCACTTTGTGAACTTGTCGATTGCAACGTACAAGAACTCAAAGCCCCCGACAGCTCGGGGGAAGGGGCCGAGGATGTCGAGCCCCCAGACCGAAAATGGCCAGGATAAAGGGATCGTCTGGAGAGCTTGAGCTGGCTGGTGTATCTGTTTGGAATGGAACTGGCACGCTTCACACTTGGTTACTTGTGCAGTTGCATCCTGGAGGGTTGTCGGCTAGAAGAAGCCTTGTCGGAATGCTTTGCCGACAAGTGCTCTTGCGCCAATGTGGTGACCACATATGCCTCCATGTATCTCTGCCAACAGCTGTTGTCCATCTTCCCGGCGAATATTCTGTACAGTGTGCTGTCGACAAACTTGTACATACTTGACTGCCGGGCTACTTTTTCAGCTTCTTCTTGCTCTTCGGGAAGCTCTCCTGTCTGAAGGAAACAGACAATCTGCTGTGCCCATGCTGGAGCTTGCGGCTCGACAACAAGGACTAAAGGCATATCTGTTGCTGCGGGAACATCCGCTTCTATGGCAAGAACCTGCGGTTCTGCCGGAGCGTGATATTCCCCGGCAAGCTTGCCGGAGCAGGACTTGTCGGGAGCGTTTGCTTCGACAGAACAAACCATAAGGTTTGCCGGAGCAGACTGCCCCTCAGCATCCTTGGTGTTGATTTTGGGGACTTTCTTGGCGGCGGCTTCGAGGAGCTCTGCCGGAAAGTAGTCACCAGAAACCAACTTCCTCTTCTTATTCTGTCCAGTTGATGGTGCCACCGATGGTTGAGTCAGCTTGAGCACAAAGATCCCTGGTTCCACAGGCAACTTTAGTGCAGCGCATTTTGACAGGCCATCAGCAATGTCATTCTGAGCTCTTGGGATATGCTCCATTTGTAGGCCGTCAAAGCGCTCTTCTAGCTTCCTCACTTCCTCAACATATGCTTCCATCAACGGGCTCTGGTAGTTCTTGTTCACTTGGCGGACGACAAGCTGCGAGTCACCCCTGATAATAAGCTTCTTGATCCCAAGGTCGGCTGCTATTCTGAGACCGGCAAGCAACCCTTCATACTCTGCAGTATTGTTGGTTGCTTGCTCTTTGGGAAAGTGCATCTGGACTGCGTACTTGAGGTGCTCTCCGATGGGTGCGATAAGCAGCACGCCAGCACCGGCGCCTTGCAGCGAGAAGGCACCATCAAAGTACATCAGCCACTCTTTGCTTGTCTCCTTGACGGGGATGCTCGTCTCTGGAATTTCTTCATCTGGAGTTGGCGTCCACTCTGCTATGAACTCTGCCAATGCCCTGCTTTGGATTGTTGCAGTGCTCTCAAACTTGAGGCCAAAGCTTGACAGTTCCAATGCCCACTCGACAATCCTGCCTGTCGCTTCCGGATTCTGCAGTATCCTCTTCAGCGGAAAGCGAGTGACGACCGTGATCTCGTGTGCCTGGAAGTAATGGCGCAGCTTTCTCGAGGCCATGAGAAGGCCGAAAAGCAATTTTTGCACACCAGAGTACCTCGACCTAGCCCCCTGGAGAAGGGAGCTAACAAAGTAAACTGGGCGCTGCACCATCTTCTTCTGCACGTCCTTGCACATCTGCGCAGATCCATCTTTGTCGGGACCAGAGCTTGCCGGACCAGAGCTTGCCGGACCAGAGCTTGTCGGAGAAGCCCCCTGCTTGTCGCTGGATTCACTTGCTGCAGTTGCTGGCTCATCGTCCGCCTCCCTCTCTGCTACTAACGCAGCACTAACCACTTGATTGGTTGCCGCTAGGTACAGCAGCAACTTCTCTTGTGGCTTAGGTGCGACAAGTATTGGAGTGGAGGACAGGTACCTCTTCAAGTCCTGCAGCGCAGCCTCCGCTTCCGGAGTCCATTTCATTGGACCTGCCTTTTTCAATATTTTGAAAAATGGCAGGGCACGCTCAGCAGACTTAGAGATAAACCTGCTGAGAGCAGCCACGCAACCGGCAAGCCTTCGCACCTCCTTGACGCGCTTCGGTGCTTCAATCTGCTCGATGGCCTTAATCTTGCCGGGGTTGGCTTCAATTCCCCGCTGAGACACAAAGAACCCGAGAAGCTTGCCGGAAGGGACTCCAAATACGCACTTCTCGGGGTTGAGCTTGAGGTTGATCTTGCGCAGATTTGCAAAAGTTTCTTCTAAATCTTGGATCAGGGTAGCCTTGTCCTTGCTCTTGACCACTATATCATCCATGTAGGCTTCCACATTTCTGTGTATCTGTGGCTCAAAAGCGACGTGGACTACTCTTGCAAATGTTGAACCAGCATTCTTCAACCCAAAGGGCATTCGTACAAAATAGTATGTGCCACAAGGGGTGATAAATGCAGTTTTCTCCTCATCCTCTTCTGCCATGAAGATTTGATGGTACCCTGAGTACGCATCAAGAAATGAAAGCAAATCACATCCAGCTGTGGAGTCAACAATCTGGTCAATGTGCGGCAAGGGAAATGGATCTTTGGGACAAGCTTTATTGACATCAGTGAAGTCTATACAAAGCCTCCATTTCCCGTTCGATTTGTGCACGACTACAGGATTGGCCAACCACGTGGGATGGAGCACTCCTCTGACAAGGCCTGCTGCTTCCAATTTCCTGATCTCTTCTGCAATGAACTCTTGGCGCTCCACCGCTTGCTTCCTGACTCTCTGCTTGACGGGCCGCGCATGAGGACGGACGGCAAGGTGGTGCTCGATTACTTTCCTGGGAACACTGGGGATATCAGACGGTTGCCATGCAAACACGTCGACATTCGCCCGCAGGAAAGCAACGAGCACGCTTTCCTATTTGGGGTCAAGTGTGGCACTGATGGTGAAGGTACCACCAGTGCCGTCCTCCTTGGCGGACACCTTCTTGGTCTCGGGTGGAGCTGCCATCATCTTCTTGCACTTGCCGGTGGAGCTCGATGGTGCGTCCTCGACGGTAACGCAGCACTCTGAAGAGGTGCGCTTGCCGGAGTGGGCATCAGAGCTCTTGCCGGACTTGGCCTTCTTCTTCCCCCCGGGAGCTTCAGCGGCAAATGTGTGGTGATCAGTTGCGGCTGCTGCTTCCCGGTAGATCTTGTCGGCGCAGATAAGGGCATCCTTCTTGTCGCCGAGGACAGAGATGACACTTATCGGGCCTGGCATTTTGAGCACGTTGTATGCATAGTGAGAGGCTGCCATAAACTTGGCGAGTGCAGGACGGCCAAGGATCCCATTGCAGGGCAATGGAAAATCGGCAACGTCAAATGTGACCCTCTCAGTTCTGAAATTCAGCTCGCTGCCAAATGTGACCGGCAACGTGATCTTCCCTTTCGGCTTGCTCCTTCCCGGGTTGATTCCTTGGAATGTGCCGGTCTCTTCGAGCTCGCTGTCAGGGATCTGGAGTTTGTGAAGGACCGCGGAGGAGATGAGATTCAAGCCGGCCCCGCCGTCAACTAGCATCTTTGTGACCTTGAGGTTGCGGATAGTTGGTGAGACCAACATCGACATGCACCCGACCGCAGTTACGCGATCAGGGTGATCCCCAATGTTGAAGATGATAGGCGTGCTGGACCATTTCAGGGGCTTGCGTGACTCTATGGATGGCTCTGCTGCATTTACTTCCTGCATCCACTGTTTGAGCTGGCGGTGCGAAGTATGCAGAGAGGCGCCACCGTCAACGCACAGGACCTCTGTGGCTTTCTGAAATTCCTGCTCATCGGCCTCATCATCATCCACGTCTTCGTCATCGTCGTCATCTTCATCCTTGTCGCGGCCGCGGGGAGGTCTGTCTCCTAGCCGCTGTTTGGCCTTGCCGCGGCGTCCTCCCCGGCCGGGGCGTTTCTTGCCGGATCCACCGGTTCCTTCCTGGGCCTTCTCTTTGTCGCGTCGCTCGTATTCAGCTTTCTGCTGCTCAGCAAGCTGTTCGACCTTCTTGCAGTTCTGGAGATCGTGATCCTTGGTGCGGTGAATCTTGCAATACTTCCTGCCGGAGCTGTCTTGCTTGTCGGCGGCCGCCACGGGATGGGCCTCCTTGTCGGAGCCACCAGCCTTAGCTTCCTTGGCGCCACCTCCGTTGCCGGTTTGCTCGACAGCTAGCACTTCCTTACCCTTATTCCTTCTGTTGTTCCGCCGCCGGCCTTTCCTTGCCGGGGCGGCATCCTCACTGTCAGATTCTCCTGCTCCTGTACTCTCTCCGGGGAGCCTCCTCCCCTCTTCAGCGCGTGCACACTTGTCAGCCAGGGCATAAAGCTCACCGACGTCTCTGATTTTACACATCGCCATCTCCTCCCTCATCCTTCGGTTTCACACGTTCTGATGGAACGCGCTAATGATCGCGGCGGGGTGGACGTCTGGGATGTTGTGCTGTACGCGGCTGAATCTCTGAATGTACTTGCGCAGTGGCTCTCCTTCCTTCTGGGCGAGCAGATGAAGATCGTTCTCTTGGCCATGTGGCTTGTGGCCGCCTGTAAAGGCGCCGACAAACTGATGACACAGATCAGCCCAGGAAGATATGGATTTGTCCGGCAAGTGCATGAGCCAGGATCTGACATTGGGCTTGAGCACCAGCGGGAAGTAGTTGGCAAGGATCTTGTCATCTCGTCCCCCGGCAGCTTGCACTGCAATGGTGTAGATGCTGAGGAACTCCGACGGATGCGTCTTGCCGTCGTACTTCTCCGGCACGTCTGGCTTGAAATTCTTTGTGCTGGGCCACTGGACTTGCCGCAGCTCACGGGTGAACGCAGGACAACCTACCGCGTACGGCAGATCGCCTGGTTCCCCTGGCACATGCATGTCAACAGAGAGCCCAGCGCGCTTGTCGGATTGACGTCGCGCTTCTCTTCGGCGCTCGATGCGGGTCCGAGCGTCTTCTTTTTGTCGTTCATGGAGAACTTGGCGCTGGTCGCGACGAGCTCGTGGGTCCGACGACACGGTGGAGCCGCTGTTGGGGTGGACCGGTCGAGTCGGCGATTTTGGCCTTCGTAGTGGAGAGTGCATGGAAGTCGCACCTCCCTCAGTCTTGTTGCCATCGGCTCGCGTCCGGCTGTCCTGCCGCGGCAGCGAGGTGCTTGGTCGCCGCGTAGTGTCGCCGTTGGCGAAGCCGATGAGGCTCTGGATAGTGGCCCTCCATTCATCGGTCTTGTCCGCCGTCGGAGGATAGTCCAGGAGTAGCTGGGCCCGCGCCAAGGCTTCTGCTGGGGTGGTGGGCGGCAGAGGTGAACGGTGCGAGGAGAGGGGCGTGCTCGGACTCCTAACCAAGTTAGAAGGAGCAGCGTCCCGTCCCGGCGACCGTACCTCGCTGGGGCCAGCATGCTGGCGTGCATGCTGGTCTTGAACGCCACGCGAGCCACCAGCTTGATCTTGGGTCAGCGGACGTATGGCGCTGCGAACGCTCTGACGTTGCTGGTCCCGCGCCTCTTGAGAGGGACGCGGTGCGCGCATGGACGCCGAGGTCTGTGCCGCCTTGTCCTTGGACTTGGCAGCGCTGTGGGCACCCTCGTCGACGCCCATTCCTTCGCCGGCGTCCACTCCACCACCCGTTTGCTCCGGAGGCGGTGGAAGCGACGCGGACGGAACAGCTGCCTCCGAATTCTTCTTCTTCGGTGGCATGTCGATGAAGACGATGAAGATTTAGCTTGCGTGCATGCCGGATCGGGTTCGCACGATCTCGACGCCCCCTACCTGGCGCGCCAGAGATGTCGGGTGGCGATGCTGATTCCACCAACACCTATGGGGACAGGGCCCCTTTCAGTTCGGTGGGGGGCGGAGAGCGCACAAAGAGCGGATCGAGGCAGTGCACGCGGGCGATTTTACCCAGCTTCGGGCCGCACGGATGCATAAAACCCTACTGCTGCTTGTTTGTGTATATTGGATTCTTGCTCAGGAGCGATGGACGCTGCCAGACTGAGCGTGAGAGCGTTCCTGGTGTTGAATGAGCCGAACTGGCCGAACCTTCGAACCTCCGAACTCTCCGAACCCCTTTCTACGTTGCGCTTGGGCCTCCTTTTATACTCTCAAGGGGTCATCGACAGGGGGCAACATAGACAAGAAGGGTAAAAAAGGAAAAGGATGCGGTAGGTGTAGCTACCACTACTGTGGATACAGTGCACCCTACCTAACTCTGACGGCAGGGGACAAGGGCATTAAATGCCTGTCTGAGTCTCCTAAACAGTGCAAAAAGTGACCGTTTGGAGCGCCACCGTTTGCCACGATGGGCTTCTCTTCATCTCTGCTTGCCACCACGTACCCCTAGCTGCACGGCCTCCTGCCACGTGTGCTTGGGAGAGCCCTAGAGCGACACATTAGCAGGTGTGCTGGAGCGCAGGCACGAAGTGGGGGTTTCCCGCGGCAAGCTCCTTGCCGCGGCTGTCGTCTTGTCGCGTCCGGAAGCTTGTCGCTCGCCGGATCTCGCCGGGACACAGGGCGCGTTGCGGCAAGCTTTCTTGGTATGCCTTGAATGGCCTTCCCGACAAGCTCCTCTTGCCGGGGTCTCGTCTCTTCCCGGCAAGCTCCTCTTGCCGGGGCCTTGGTTGGCCTTCCCGGCAAGCTCCTCTTGCCGGGGCCTTGATTTGAGTACTTTGTTCTTGAATGGTCTTCAAGGGAACCACGGAGGGTCCTGGCGGTCACCCGGCAAGCCTTGCCGCGGGGCGCTGCAACTGCCCGTGCACGAGTTCGGGGTAATAGGGTACCCCTACCCTAGTACACCGACAGATCCGTTAGTATAATAAAGCAAATCACTACTCTAAGTACTGTTGCAAACAAATTCATATTTTGTTTTTGCATTGTATCTACTGTAATATAAATTTTCCATGGATTAATCCACTAATAGAAATTGATAGTTTCATCAAAACAAGCAAACTATGCATCAAAAACAGAATCTGTCTTAAACAGGACAGTCTGTAGTAATCTGAACATTCACCATACTTTTGTTACTCCAAAAATTCTGAAACAATTAGGAAAAATAAAAAAAATTGTATAGAAAGACAGTGAAAAAGGTTTCAGAAGCGTTTGACGTTCCAGTAAAAAAATGTAAAATCACGCACTACAGCCAAAGTTTCTGTTTTGCACCGCACAAACCAACAAGCGATGTAAACATCCTAAAGGCAAATCTTGGCACATTATTTTTGTTTTTAAACTTTATAAAAGAACACAACAGAAATAAATGACTCTCTAAAACTTCTGAGTTGTCTCCTGATATGTCTCCAACGTATCTATAATTTTTGATTGTTCCATGCTATTATATTATCAACCTTGGATGTTTTATATGCATTTATATGCTATTTTCTATGATTTTTGGGACTAACCTATTAACCTAGAGCCTAGTGCCAGTTTATGTTATCTCCTTGATTTTGAGTTTCACGGAAAAGGAAAACCAAATGGAGTCCAATTGACCTGAAATTTCACGGAACTTATTTTTGGACCAGAAGAAGGACATGGAGTAAAAGAGTTGGGCTAGAAGAGTCCCGGGATGCCCACGAGGGTGGGGGGGGGCGCCCACCCCCCTGGGCGTGCCTCCCTACCTCGTCGATAGCCTGGAGACCCTCGTGACTTGTTCTAGATGCCAAAACCTCTTATATATACTGAAACCTCCAGAACATAACCTAGATCGGGAGTTCCGCCGCCAGAAGCCTCCGTAGCCACCGAAAACCAATGTAGACCCGTTCCGGCACCCTGCCGGAGGGGGGAATCCCTCTCCGGTGGCCATCTTCATCATCCCGGCGCTCTCCATGATGAGGAGGGAGTAGTTCACCCTTGGGGCTAAGGGTATGTACCAGTAGCTATGTGTTTGATCTCTCTCTCTCTCTCTCTCTCGTGTTCTTGAGTCGGCACGATCTTGATGTATCGTGAGCTTTGATATTATATTTGGATCTTATGATGTTTCTCCCCCTCTACTCTCTTGTGATGAATTGAGTTTTCCCTTTGAAGTTATCTTATCGGATTGAGTCTTTAAGGATTTGAGAACACTTGATGTATGTCTTGCAAGTGCTTATCTGTGGTGACAATGGGATATCACGTGATCCACTTGATGTATGTTTTGGTGATCAACTTGCGAGTTCCGTGACTGATACATCTCCATCGTATCTACTTTTGCAAACACTTTTGCCCTTGTTTTGGACTCTAACTTGCATGATTTGGATGGAACTAACCTGGACTGACGTTGTTTTCACCAGAATTGCCATGGTGTTATTTATGTGCAGAAACAAAAGTTCTCGGAATGACCTGAAACTCCACGGAGCGTCTTTTTGGAAATAATGAAAAATACTGGCAAAAGATCAAGGCCAGGGGGCCCACACCCTAGCCATGAGGGTGGGGGGCGCGCCTGCCCCCTAGGCGCGCCCCCTACCTCGTGGGCCCCCTGGAGCTCCTCCGACCTCAACTCCAACTCTATATATTCTCTTTCGGGGAGAAAAAAATCGAGGAGAGGATTCATCGCGTTTTACGATATGGAGCCGCCGCCAAGCCCTAAAACCTCTCGGGAGGGCTGATCTGGAGTCCGTTCGGGGCTTCGAAGAGAGGAATCCGTCGTCGTCGTCATCATCAACCATCCTCCATCACCAATTTCATGATGCTCACCGCCGTGCGTGAGTAATTCCATCGTAGGCTTGCTGGACGGTGATGGGTTGGATGAGATCTATCATGTAATCGAGTTAGTTTTGTTAGGGTTTGATCCCTAGTATCCACTATGTTCTAAGATTGATGTTGCTATGACTTTGCTATGCTCAATGCTTGTCACTAGGGCCCGAGTGCCATGATTTCAGATCTGAACCTATTATGTTTTCATCAATATATGAGTGTTCTCGATCCTATCTTGCAAGTCTATAGTCACCTACTATGTGTTATGATCCGGCAACCCCGAAGTGACAATAATCGGGACCACTCCCGGTGATGACCGTAGTTTGAGGAGTTCATGTATTCACTATGTGTTAATGCTTTGGTCCGGTACTCTATTAAAAGGAGGCCTTAATATCCCTTAGTTTCCATTAGGACCCTGCTGCCATGGGAGGGTAGGACAAAAGATGTCATGCAAGTTCTTTTCCATAAGCACGTATGACTATATTCGGAATACATGCCTACATTACATTGATGAATTGGAGCTAGTTCTGTGTCACCCTAGGTTATGACTATTACATGATGAACCGCATCCGGCATAATTCTCTATCACCGATCCATTGCCTATGAGCTTTCCATATATTTTTCTTCGCTTATTTACTTTTCCGTTGCTATTGTTACAATCACCACAAAATACCAAAAACATTACTTTTGCTACCGTTACTTTTGCTAATGTTACCACTACTATCATATTACTTTGCTACTAAACACTTTGCTGCAGATACTAAGTTTCCAAGTGTGGTTGAATTGACAACTCAGCTGCTAATACTTGAGAATATTCTTTGGCTCCCCTTATGTCGAATCAATAAATTTGGGTTGAATACTCTACCCTCGAAAACTATTGCTATCCCCTATACTTGTGGGTTATCAAGACTATTTTCTGGTGCCGTTGCCGGGGAGCATAGCTCTATTCTTTGAGTCACTTGGGATTTATATCTGCTTATCATGATGAAGAACTTGAGAGATCCAAAAACCAAGATTTATCCCTCAACTACGAGGGGAGGTAAGGAACTGCCATCTAGCTCTGCACTTGATTCACCTTCTGTTTTGAGTAAGCTTGTGACACGTAAACCTGCTTTTGCTATTCATTCTGATATGTCACATGTTATTGATGATGCCACTTCTGCTATGCATGATACTTATGATGAAACTACTTCTATGCTTGATATTACTATGCCACTTGGTGAATTTATTGATGAACAACTTGCTAGGGTTAGAGAGAATGAAATTATTCAAACTGATAATATTGATGAAAGTGATGATGACGACTCTCCCCATAATAAATATGAATTGCCTGTTGTTCCTGAGGGTTATGTTCTGGATGAAGAATCTGCTAGAGCTATTTTAGCTTGCAATGATAGACATGATCTAAAGAGGTTATTAGCTAAATGGAAGCAGCAATCCCTTAATGCTAGAATGAAACCTGACCCTGCTTTTGCTACTTGACCTATCTGTGTTACCGATAAGGATTATGAATTCTCTGTTGATCCTGATATAATTACTTTGGTTGAATCTGATCCTTTTTATGGCTATGAATCTGAAACTGTTGTGGCACATCATACTAAATTAAATGATATAGCCACCCTATTCACTAAAGACGAGAGAACTCGCTACTTTTATATCCTTAAAATATTTCCGTTCTCATTAAAGGGTGATGCTAAGATATGGTTTAATTCTCTTGATCCTGGTTGTGTGCGTAGTCCCCAGGATATGATTTATTACATCTCTGCTAAATATTTCCCTGCTCATAAGAAACAAGCTGCCTTAAGGGATATATATAATTTTGTGCAAATTGAAGAAGAGAGTCTCGCACAAGCTTGGGGGAGGCTTCTCCAATTACTTAATGCTTTGCCTGATCATCCTCTTAAGAAAAATGAAATACTTGATATCTTTTATAATGGACTAGCCGATGCTTCCAGAGATTACCTGGATAGTTGTGCTGGTTCTATTTTCAGGGAAAGAACACCGGATGAAGCTGAAATTCTATTGAATAATATGTTGACAAATGAAAATAATTTGAAACTTCCTGAGCCTATTCCTAAACCAACTCTGAAGAAAAGGGGTATTCTATTTCTCAGTCCTGAAGATATGCAAGAGGCAAAGAAATCCATGGAAGAAAAGGGTATTAAAGCTGAAGATGTTAAGAATTTACCTCCTATTGAAGAAATACATGGTCTTAATTTACCGTCTGTCGAAGAAATGCATAATTTTAATCCATCTCCTCTTGAAGAAATACATGGTCTTGATAACCTGACACAGGTAGTAAAGGTAAATTCTCTCTATATATATGATAAAGCTGAAATCCCATTTACTAAGTTTGCTAGCCCATGCTTAGATGAGTTTGATAAATTTATGGTTAAGCAAGAAGACTTCAATGCTTATTTTGGTAGAGAATAAAAATGTAGTGCTGATATGCTTGAACACTTGGGTGATTATATGTCTAATGTCAATGGTGAACTTAAAATTATTAGTAAACATGCTGCTATGGTTACTACTCAAGTAGAACAAGTACTTAAAGCTCAAAATGATTTGCTCAATGAATTGAATAGTAAGAATAATGATTTTGCTATTAGAGTGGCTACTAGAACTGGTAAAATGACTCAGGAACCTTTGTATCCTGAAGGCCACCCTAAGAGAATTGAGCAAGATTCTCAGAGAAATAATATAGATGCACCTAGCCCTTCTAAAAGGAAGAAAAAATGATATGACTTTGCATGCTTCTAGTGAGCCTATTACTGAAACACCTGAGAATCCAAATGATATTTCTATTTCTGATGCTGAAACTCAATCTGGTAATGAACCTGAAACTAGTGATAATGTTAATGATAATGTTCATGATAATGCTCAACCTAGCAATGATAATGATATAGAAATTGAGCCTGCTGTTGATCTTGATAACCCACAATCAAAGAATCAATGTTATGATAAGAGAGACTTTGTTGCTAAGAAACATGGTAAAGAAAGAGAACCATGGGTTCAGAAACCCATGCCTTTTCCTCCCAAACCATCCAAGAAAAAGGATGATGAGGATTTTGAGCGCTTTGCTAAAATGATTAGACCTATCTTTTTGCGTATGCGATTAACTGACATGCTTAAAATGAATCCTTATTCTAAGTATATGAAAGAAATTGTCAATAATAAAAGAAAGATACCGAAAGCTGAAATTTCCACCATGCTCGCTAATTATACTTTTAAAGGTGGAATACCTAAGAAGTTAGGAGATCCAGGAGTACCCACTATACCATGCTCCATTAAAAGAAACTACGTTAAAACTGCTTTATGTGATCTTGGAGCCGGTGTTAGTGTCATGCCTCTCTCTTTATATCATAGACTTGATTTGAATAAGTTGACACCTACTGAAATATCTTTGCAAATGACTGATAAATCAACTGCAATCCCTTTCGGTATTTGTGAGGATGTGCCTGTTGTGGTTGCAAACGTTACTATTCTAACGGACTTTGTTATCCTTGATATTCCCAAGGACGATAGTATGTCTATTATTCTTGGAAGACCCTTTTTGAATACTGCAGGGGCTGTTATTGATTGCAACAAAGGCAATGTCACTTTTCATGTTAATGGTAATGAGCATATGGTACACTTTCCGAGGAAACAACCTCAAGTTCATAGTATTAATTCTATTGGAAAAAATCCATCAATTATTTTTGGAGGTTTTGAATTTCCTCTTCCTACCGTCAAGAAGAAATATGATATTCTTATTGTTGGGGATGTGCATATCCCCGTTGAGGTAAGCTAGTGTTATTCAAAATTTCTCCGGTTCCATGTTACTCGTAATGAGTTTGTTAACAAGACTTGATCAACCTTGTTAGTGGATTCCTTTTGATGATCATGAGATGGATGAAGTTAGAAAACACAACTCTCTGTACCGTCCTTTTACTTTCTGTTATTTATATTAAATAAAATAAAAATAGTATTTTCTGTCTGTTATCTGAATTATCCATGCAATATAAAAATACCCCGAAAATAAAAGTTCTCCAAATGCCCTGAAATTTAAATATGATTTTTTCTAGAATATTTGAGAATATTTGGCACTGAGAACACAACACGGAGGGCATCCACCTAGCCACGAGGGTGGAGGGCACGCCCTACCCCCCTGGGCGCGCCCCTTGCCTCGTGGGCCCACGGTGGCCCTCCTCCACTTATTCCTACACCCACACACTTCTTCTTCCTCCCACAAACACCATTATCCAGTTCAAACCCGAGTCCAAGCCCATTTTGCTGCCATTTTCGATCTCCTTTCTCAAAGCACCTCTCACAAAACTGCTTGGGGGGGATTGTTCCTTGGTATGTGACTCCTCCATTGGTCCAATTAGTTTTTGTTCTAGTGCTTTATTCATTTCATAGTTTTGCTGCTTAGGTGACCCTGTTCTTGAGCTTGCATGTCAAATTTATGTGGTTCCAAGTAGTTTTGATGCATGATATAGGCTCTAGGCACTTGTAGGAGTAGTTGCTATCAATTTTGTTGAGTTTGGTTCACTTTTATTTTGAAGTTACTAAAAATTTCAGATTTTTTCAGAAAATAATGAAGAGATTTTTGCGGGGCTCATCGAGCCGAAGCTCGAAGGAAAAGCAAAATGAAGAAGCAAAGAAGCCCAAGTATAATCTGCCTCGCACCACGGAGGTTAGGCCGTGTGTGAATGGCCCTTCGATGATTTCTTGAGAGCCATAGGGATTTATGAGGATTTTTATGAATTGGCTAAGAATGCAGGCCTCACCGACTTCCTCCACGACCAACGCGAACAGTATCTCTTACTCACCAATAGTTTTGTGCAAAACTTCTACTATTATCCTAGGGAATCACCTCCTTCAGTAGAGTTTCATTTATATGATGTGGTTAAGAAGATGTCACTATATGAATTTTGTAGGGTTTGCAAAATACCTTTCGAGGGTAGCTTAGAGGAACCACATTGTAAAGATGTGGATGGGTTTATTGACACTATCACTGTAGGGGAAACTAGGAAGGTTTCCGATGCAAGAATCACTAGCATACATTTTCCTGTTTTACGCTACTTTGCAATATTTGCTAGTCGTTGCTTAATTGGTCGCGGAAACTGTGGAAACCTTAGTGTCCCTGATATTTTTATTTTGTTCCATGGTTTATTCCATGATGACTCTGTTAGTATGGGCGGTATTATTGCTAAACGGTTAAGTCTGAACCGTACAAAAGGACCCATCTTTGGTGGTATCTATGCTTCACGCCTTGCTGCACACTATAACATACCTATTAGGCACTATGAAAAAGAAGAAAAATTGCTGCCTACTGTTTATTTAGATTATAAGAGTATGGTAGCTCATGATTTTATTATAAAGAATAGGGAAGGGGAGCTGAAATACAAATTGTTCTTTGATAAACGTCATCCTGAGACTATCACCTTGCCTGCTCCTTCCTTGTTTGATTTATCTACAGGCCAGTACCTCGTCTCGCCGGAGGACATTCACGCTTACCGGAACCCTACATCAGCCACAGAGCTGGAGTCGGAACCACAAGTTGATCCTCCATGACAGTCTAATTACCAGTGGGATCTGGAGATGATTGCCAACCAGTGGCAATCAGAGTCTTCTTCTTCGCAGTACGACCCCAACTATTACTATGGATATCCGCCAGGCCAACCGTGGTCATAGACCAACTTAGGCCAAAAGCCTAAGCTTGGGGGAGTACGTATTTCTCACCGACATTACATTTATGTTCACACACTCATTGCTAGATGTCGGTGCTCATACTTTTTCATTGTAATATCCATGCTAGTTTATTTCCTTCTTATGCTTTCTTCTTGTGTGCTTAATAAACCTTAAGAAGAAGAAAATTAGTTGTAGCTTTTAGCTAGTTTTAATTTCCATGCTTGTAGTAGCACTACTAGGGAAAACCTTATACACAGAACATTAGCAGTAGCGCGGGATAAAAACGCACGCTGGTGCTAATTAGCAGCAACGCGGTATTTTGAAACCGCGCTACAGATACAATTATAGCAGTAGCGCGCCCGAGTACAAAAGCGCTACTACTAAAATTCCCACGGCTTAGCCGATAGGCTACAAATAGTAGTAGCGATCTACGTGGAACCGCACTACTGCTACTTGTTTTGTAGCAGCGCGTTTACGAACAAAGGCGCTACTGCTAATGAAAATAAAATTAAATGGAAAGCAAATAAAAATGTGAAGGAATAGCAGTAGCGCTTGTTAAGAAACGCGCTATAGCTACCGTAGCAGCAGCGCACTTCCTGGAACGCGCTACTGCAACTTTTAACTTAACCGCGCGGTTCGTTCTTCCCCCACGGCGACTTACCCCAAATCCCTACTCCTCCGCTGTCGCCGCCCTGCATCATCGTCGGCCGCCGCGCGCGACCCGTCGCTCTCCGCACACCTTTGACGCCGCCCCCGCCCCTGACCGCGACCTCGACGCCGCCCCGACCCCGACCTCGACAACCCCCCCCCCTACATCGCCACCCTCCGCCGTGCGCCCGCCGCCCCGACCCCGTCCCCAACCTCGACGCCGCGTGCCCCTCTCCCTAACTCCGCCGGCGCCAGAGGTGAGCACGCCCTCCTCCTCCTCCTCCCCTACCTCTGCCTAGCTAGGGTTCTTAGGGTTAAATTTCAGAGTTCATCTAATTAGTTAGGGTTCATCAAATTAGATGCTAATTATGGCGGTAGTTGTTAAGTAGAATTAGTTTTAGAGTTCATCGAATTAGTTAGGATTAAATTTTAGAGTTCATCAAATTAGTTGGGGTTAAATTCTAGTAAATGTTTAATAGAATTAGTAAGAAAATTAATATAACTAGTTGAACTAGTTTATTTTTAGTAAAAACTAGTTTATTTTTATTCATAGTAAGTGCTTAATTGAACTAGTTGAGTTAATACAACTATTTTATTTTTTGTATGAAAATTAATAGAACTAGTTTATTTTTTAGTTAAAGCAACTATTTTATTTTTAGTAAGTAAATTAATAAACTAGTTGAACTACTTTAGTTGTAGTCGAACTAGTTTAGTAAGTAAATTAATAAACTAGTTGAACTAGTTGAATTAATAGAACTAATGTATTTTTAGTAAGATAATTAATATAACTAGTTGAAATACTTTATTTTTAGAAAGAACTAGTTTTTTTATTTATAGTAAGTTTATATTTAGTAAGAACTAGTTGAATTGATAAAACTAGTTGAACATGTCATATTTGCTCAAATAGGATATGTGGTTGCCCAAGTGGCCATTCACGTTCAGTTTACACCTCCGAGTGGCCTATGTTTTGCCAGAGTGTTGATTAATTTCCGTTCCGGCAAATTTCAAGCGCTCGATATGTCCTTTTTTAGCAAAGGTCATGCCGGATTTTTCCATGAATTTTGGCATGGCTTGTGCTAGAATATGTAGGAAATATCGAGTGGCCTGGATTTTCTCGAAAAATAATGATCTAATTTAGGTTTTTTAGTACATATATTTAATTGTACAAGTTTAATCTTTGAATTATGAACATAGGAAATGTCGTACTCGGACGACGGCAGTCTCCCAGGGGAGTGCAGCTGGTGCCACGACGATCGAGGTATGTGCGACATGTTCATTGAGCTGGACGAAGATGGGTGCTTCAGCATTAAGCTCGAGGAGACCTTCGATGTTGAAACGGTACGCAACAACGACATGTGTTTTTTTCGTAATTAAGCATGACTTCAACTATTTCAACGCCTAATTTTCATCTTTTACAATTCGACTAGCTTATCCCATGCCATGCAAGACGCTATGTCTTGGAGAGGATGGGTTTTGAAGACCATGAAAATTTTCAAACAAAGAAAATACACCTAAGGACCCATCATGATATCGATTTTGAAGTAAATTTGTACAATTCTCAGAGCGTAACCCATTTTGGTTGCCAAAATTGGGAAGCACTTTGCAAAATGTATGGTTTTTATGAGTGCATGATTGTCACCATGGATCTTGGTGATCCTGGCATCAAGCAAGACAATATGGACATTTGGGTCCTTGTTGATACGCTTCCAATTCTACCCTAATGTGAGTTTCTCAAACATAGTTATTAACTAATTTATATTGTTTATTTCAAAATAGTTCATAGCTTATTTCCATTGATAACTTATTTTGAATCTTCAAAGAATGTGCAGAAGATGATAGACAAAACCCACTACACCGATGGCTCCGAATTAACTTATAAGGAGAAAAGTCATCTGATTGCTTATTGTACTTATCTTGAGAATTACAATACCTATTATCGAACTCCTCCAAATTATGGTGAATACGTGTCACTAGTGCACGTGTTGAACCACGGTAACTTCTATGGAGATACCCTGGTAAGATTTTTTACTATTACGACATCCGTGCATCTTTTGCATACTTCTAAAACTAGTACATCATTGCTAACTACAAAGTTATTACTATGTTTTTCAACAGAAAATCCCGATGGATTGTGTGCCTCATCTGATGTATCAGAATGATCACCTTGCAGTTCTGAACATACAACCATGTCAATCTAAGGAGCTCACATGTGCATATCATATTTCTAAAACTGGTGAACACATGCTAATCAAAGAATGGAAATTTATTTTGGACATTCGCAAGGAGGTTCTTGGAAGTAACATTAAGCGAAAGGCAAGAATTGGAGACAGGATAATCTCCATTCTCCATAATGGAGAGTCAGGGGCTATCTTGCTTTTTGCTATTTTACCGTAGAGAATATAGTAGGTCCTAAGAGAATGTAGTAGGTCCTATGAGGTACAATATGTCTATTATGTGATACAATGTGTTAGAGTTGATGCTGAGGAGTACTTGTGATTACGACTAGTGACCAATTTGCTATGTGATGTCTCATTGATGAAAATGATGATCTTGAGGAGGTGTTATATGACAATGATGTATTATGATGATAAGTTGTTAATGATATGATGATGATGATGATGATATTTACTATATCATTGGGTGAAAGAACCGTGGATTAGTTTCAAGTGGATGTCCATCCACTTGAAACTAGTCCACGGTTCTTTCACCCCGTGATGTAATAACTCATTATGATGTAAAAACAATTTCTAAATTCCTGTTGTATGAAAACTTATGTAAAGGTGTACGAATACAAAATGAAATAAAAAAGAAATAAAATACGAAATAATAGTAGCAGCATGGACAGGGAGAAGCGCTACTACTAATTACCAGTAGCGCTCCTCCGGGAAGTCGCTACTACCAAGTCGATTTAGCAGCAGCATGGGCGGAGGCACGCTACTGCTATACGTTAGCTGTAGCGCCTTATCAGTACCGCATCGCCCCGTGCTACTGATAGGCCTAAAACCCGCGCTGTTGCTAGGCTTTTCCCTAGTAGTGTAGTAATTAAAAAGAAAACCCAAAAAGATTTCCTGTTCTTCTTTTGCTTGTTGGGAGCTTTCCCGTGTAAATAGTTTTATTTCTTTTCTTTTCTTTGGGGTCGATAGGAGAAGACCATGATTAAATTGTTGAAGTGGCTCTTATATGCATTATTGTTGATTTGACAAAAGAGCCCATATTGCCTTGTCTTCTCCTGTTCATTGAATGCTTGCAGATTCCAGCTTAGTCCAATGCACGCGCACTATTATTATTATCCACATCATTCGGTCGTGCAAGTGAAAGGCAATTATGACGATATATGATGGACTGACCGAGATGGGAAAAGCTGGTATGAACTCAACCTCTCTTGTTTTTGTAAATATGATTAGTTCATCATTCTTGATTCAACCTATTATGAATAAACATGTTTGCAATGACAATTAGAGATTATAGTTGCTTATGGAATGCTTAATTAGCTAGGAGCTTATAATGGTTTACCTTGCGTGCCAACATGCTATTAAAATGGTTGTGATGTGGTATGATAGGGTGGTATCCTCTTTTGAATGATTTGAGTGGCTTGACTTGGCACATGTTCACGCATGTAGTTGAAACAAAATCAACATAGCCTCTATGATATTTATGTTCATGGTGCATTATATCCTACTCATGCTTGCATTCAGTGTTGATTAATTTTAATGCATGTTCATGACTGTTGTCGCTCTCTAGCTGGTCGCTTCCTAGTCTTTTGCTAGCCTTCACTTGTACTAAGCGGGAATACTGCTTGTGCATCCAATCCCATAAACCCCAAAGTTATTCCATATGAGTCCACCATACCTACCTATATACGGTATCTACCTGCCGTTCCAAGTAAATTTGTATGTGCCAAACTCTAAACCTTCAAATAAATATCCTGTTTTGTATGCTCAAATAGCTCATGTATCAACTAGGGCTGTCCGTATCTTCCATGTTAGGCGGGTTATTCTCAGGAGGAGTGGACTCCGCTCCTCACTCACGAGAAAATGGCTGGTCACTAGGATGCCCAGTCCCATGCTTTATGCAAACTAAATCAAAATAATTGCAAACAAAACTCCCCCTAGGACTCTTGTTAGTTGGAGGCACTCGTTGTTTCGAGCAAGCCATGGATTGATGCTTGTTGGTGGAGGGGGATTATAAACTTTACCATTCTGTTTGGGAACGGCCTATAATGTGTGTAGCATGGAAGATATCGGCATATCTTGTTGACAATGAAAGTATACCGCTCAAAATATTATTCATCTCTATTTCAAAACCGAGCTCTGGCACCTCTACAAATCCCTGCTTCCCTTTGCGAAGGGCCTATCTATTTACTTTCATGTTGAGTCATCATGCTCTTATTAAAAAGCACTAGTTGGAGAGCACCGCTGTCATTTGCATTCATTAATGTTAGTTTACATTGAGTATGACTTGACTGGATCTCTTTTACCATGAATTACAATGTCTAGTCAGTCCTTGATCTTTAAAGGTGCTCTACATTTATGTTTTGCGGTCTCAGAAAGGGCTAGCGACATACCATCTTGTTATATCATATTATGATTGTTTTGATAAAGTGTTGTCATCTGAGATTTATTATTATTGCTCGCTAGTTAATTATGCCATTGATATGAGTAAACATGAGACCTGAGAGTTATTGTGAATATGGTTAGTTCATAATGTTTGCTGAAAACTTGAATGCTGGCTTTACATATTTACAACAACAAGAACAAACAAAGTTTGTAAAAGTTTTTCTTTATCACTTTCAGTTTGTCAACTAAATTGCTTGAGGACAAGCAAAGGTTTAAGCTTGGGGGAGTTGATACGTCTCCGTCATATATACTTTTCAAACACTTTTGCCTTTGTTTTGGACTCTAACTTGCATGATTTGGATGGAACTAACCCGGACTGACGCTGTTCTCAGCAGAATTGCCATGGTGTTATTTATGTGCAGAAACAAAAGTTCTCAGAATGACATGAAACTCCATGGAGCGTCTTTTTGGAAATAATGAAAAATACTGGCAAAAGGTCAAGGCCAGGGGGCCCACACCCTAGCCACGAGGGTGGGGGCGTGCCCCCGACCTCGTGGGACCCTTGGAGCTCCTCCGACCTCAACTCCAACTCTATATATTCTCTTTCAGGGATAAAAAATCAAGGAGAAGGATTCATTGCGTTTTACGATTTGGAGCCGCCGCCAAGCCCTAAAACCTCTCGGGAGGGCTGATCTGGAGTCCGTTCGGGGCTCCGGAGAGGGGAATCCGTCGCCATCGTTGTCATCAACCATCCTCCATCACCAATTTCATGATGTTCACCGCCGTGCATGAGTAATTCCATCGTAGGCTTGCTGGACGGTGATGGGTTGGATGAGATCTATCATGTAATCGAGTTAGTTTTGTTAGGGTTGGTTCCCTAGTATTCACTATGTTCTGAGATTGATGTTGCTATGACTTTGCTATGCTTAATTCTTGTCACTAGGGCCTTAGTGCCATGATTTCAGATCTGAACCTATTATGTTTTCATCAATATATGAGTGTTCTTGATCCTATCTTGCAAGTCTATAGTCACCTACTATGTGTTATGATCCGGCAACCACGAAGTGACACGAAGTGACAATAATCGGGACGACTCCCGGTGATGACCGTAGTTTGAGGAGTTCATGTATTCACTATGTGTTAATGCTTTGGTCCGGTACTCTATTAAAAGGAGGCCTTAATATCCCTTAGTTTCCATTAGGACCCCGCTGCCACGGGAGGGTAGGACAAAAGATGGCATGCAAGTTCTTTTCCATAAGCACATATGACTATATTCGAAATACATGCCTACATTACATTGATGAATTGGAGCTAGTTCTGTGTCACCCTAGGTTATGACTGTTACATGATGAACCGCATCCGGCATAATTCTCTATCACTGATCCATTGCCTACGAGCTTTCCATATATTATTCTTCACTTATTTACTTTTCCGTTGCTATTGTTACAATCACCACAAAATACCAAAAACATTACTTTTGCTACCGTTACTTTTGCTATCGTTACCACTACTATCATATTACTTTGCTACTAAACACTTTGCTGTAGATACTAAGTTTCCAGGTGTGGTTGAATTGACAACCCAGCTGCTAATACTTGAGAATATTCTTTGGCTCCCCTTGTGTCGAATCAATAAATTTGGATTGAATACTCTACCCTCGAAAACTGTTGCAATCCCCTATACTTGTGGGTTATCAGTGACCTTGTGAACTTATGCATAGGGGTTGGCACACGTTTTCGTCTTGACTCTCCGGTAGAAACTTTAGGGCACTCTTTGAAGTTCTTTGTGTTGGTTGAATAGATGAATCTGAGATTGTGTGATGCATATCGTATAATCATACCCGCGGATACTTGAGGTGACATTGGAGTATCTAGGTGACATTAGGGTTTTGGTTGATTTGTGTCTTAAGGTTTTATTCTAGTACGAACTCTAGGATAGATTGAACGGAAAGAATAGCTTCGTGTTATTTTACTACGGACTCTTGAATAGATCAATCAGAAAGGATAACTTTGAGGTGGTTTCATACCCTACAATAATCTCTTCGTTTGTTCTCCGCTATTGGTGACTTTGGAGTGACTCTTTGTTGCATGTTGAGGGATAGTTATATGATCCAATTATGTTATTATTGTTGAGAGAACCTGCACTAGTGAAAGTATGAACCCTAGGCCTCGTTTCCTAGCATCGCATTACCATTTCCACTTACTTTCATCATTAGTTACCTTGCTATTTTTATATTTTCAGATTACAAAAACCTATATCTACCATCCATATTGCACTTGTATCACCATCTCTTCGCCGAACTAGTGCACCTATACAATTTACCATTGTATTGGGTGTGTTGGGGACACAAGAGACTCTTTGTTATTTGGTTGCAGGGTTGTTTGAGAGAGACCATCTTCATCCTACGCCTCCCACAGATTGATAAACCTTAGGTCATCCACTTGAGGGAAATTTCCTACTGTCCTACAAACCTCTACACTTGGAGGCCCAACAATTTCTACAAGAAGAAAGTTGTGTAGTAGACATCATCTCCCTGGCAGTGCTTTCTTTAAAGCCATTAAGCTAGGCATATAGTGCTCAAGTAATGGATCCACCCGGATCCCAAGGTATATCAAAGCCAATTTTAATTAACAATGATTTGTGATTTAGTAGTGAGCACAAAGCAACATAAATCAATCAATGACGAAGTCTAACTCTCTTCGTATGCATCGGCATGTCATAAAAGAACAATTCATGCACACATAGTAAAGGCCAATGCATAGTATAAACAATTTCTTGCAATTTTATCGTGTTGGAAACATGGAGAGGCGGGGATGTAGTTCCTCTCTCATAATAATTGCAAGTAAGAGAAGCAAGCACATGCATATTATATCTATCAAAATCATCATTTGTAGTAGTAAAACACAACCCATCAATATAATCCTTAATAAGGGCAAACTTCTCCGATATAGTGTAGTTGGGAGAATTCAAAAAGATAATCGGACTATCATGCATGGGTGCAATAGCAACAATTTCATGTTTAACATAAAGAACTATAGCAAGTTCATCTCCATAAGCATAATTCATATTGGCACCTTGGCCACAAGCATAGCAAGCATCATCAAAAAGGGATATTTCAAGAGAATCAACGGGATCATAACAATCATCATAGCAATCATCCTTTTATTATTCGCTCTTCCTCCTTTTATTCTTCGCCCTCCTCATCATCTTTTTCATCCAATGAGCCCACTGTTTCATCAATTTTTTCTTCCATAGACTCCTGCAAAATATTAGTCTCTTCTTGGACAATAGAGGAGTCCTCAATATATGGTTTAACATAGGAATTAGAAGCATAATTATCATAACTATATTTAAGTATGGCAAAATTTTCAGATTTGTAAAGAGTAGCATCATACTGTCCAATCAAAGAAGCAATTTCATAAGCACCCTTAAAAGCAACAAATTCTTCAATTTGTTGAACATCATAGTAATTATAAACACCCTTAGCATACGAAGATATGATTCCATTATCACTAAACTCACATTTGTAGGGAAGGTGTTTCTTAGGGTCTTCAGAACAACAAGTAAAATCATATATTTCACATAAATTCCCAGCATAACATTGCAAACGATGAATTTGATCCAGTAAAAGTTCCCTTTTTGAGATTAGCGGTGCCGCACATAAACAAGCATGCTCATCTAAAGATTTGCCCTCAACTAAGCTAGTTGGGGTTTCAGCACGAGCACATAGGGATCGAAGATGAGCCAAGTAAAAAGCTTCAGGAGTGTGATAGATTTTGAGTGGTTCTTCAACCATTGGTGTAGTAGGTACAACTATTTTTTTGATATTTTGCGTTTCCTACCCATAACTAAAGATAGAAAACAAGAGAACAAAATAAAAACTACTTAGTGATAAAGCAACAAGCACACACGAGAACATTCACCCCACGCTATAACTCCCCGGCAACGGCGCCAGAAAAAGATCTTGATAACCCACAAGTATAGGGGATCAATTGTTGCCTCTTTTGATAAGTAAGAGTGCCGAACCCAATGAGGAGCTAAAGGTAGAACAAATATTCCCTCAAGTTCTATCGACCACCGATACAACTCTATGCACGCTTAACGTTCGCTTTACCTAGAACAAGTATAAAACTAGAAGTACTTTGTAGGTGTAATGCGATAGGTTTGCAAGAATATAAAGAGCACTTAAATAAAAACTAGTGGCTGTTTTAGGTAAAGAAGCAATAAAGTTAGTATAACGAGTGTGGAAAAGTGGTGGTAGGAGTTGCAAAATTGTCCCTAAGCAATTGAGTACGTTACTAGACCGATAGCAAGTTTTATGTGGGAGAGGCCACTGCTAGCATGTCATCCCTGACTTGGAATTCTATGCACTTATGATTGGAACTATTAGCAAGCATCCGCAACTACTAACGTCCATTAAGGTAAAACCCAACCATATCATTAAGATATATTGGTCCCCCTTCAATCCCGTATGCTTCAATTTCTATGCTAGGTTGAAGCTTCTTTCACTCTTTGTAACGCCTTGTATGTAACTTGCCATATTTGTATTCCAATTCTTGCCATTTTCGGCTCTAAGTTATGATATTGCCTCATGGTTGGGTTTTGTCTTTGTTTTGCTTTTTGTCCATGTCATGCATCTCATATCATGTCATCATGTGCATCGCATTTGCATATGTGTTCGTCTCATGCATCCGAGCATTTCCCCCATTGTCCGTTTTGCGATCCGGCACTCATATGTCCTCCAGCATCCCTTTTTGCCTCTTTTCATGTGCAGGTGTTAAACTTTCCTGGATTGGACCGAGATTTGCCAAGTGGCCTTGGTATACTACCGCAAGACCGCCTGTCAAGTTTCGTGCCATTTGGAGTCCGTTTGATATTCCAACGGTCAACCAAGGAACCGTAAAGGCCTCGTGTGTGTTGCAGCCCAACACCCTTCCAAAGTGGCCCAAAAGCCATCCAAACCCCCTCCATCCTCTCGGCCGTTCGATCACGATCGCGTGGCCAAAAACCGCACCTCATTTGGACACTCCAAACTCCCTCTAGCTATAAATATGTGCACCCCTCCTTTTTTGGGTCCCAAACCCTAGAATTCTTCCCCCGCCGCCGCCGGACACGTCCGAGACGGCCGGACGTGTCCGCACCGCCGCCCGTACAACCCCACGCCGCCACATGTCACCGCCGCCGCCCCCGCGCCGCCGGCCCACTGCAACCCGCAGCAGGCCCCCGCGGCCCAACTCCTCCCCGCCGCCCGCGCTCGCCTGCCTCCGCGCCCGCGCCGCCCGCTCTCCGCTGCCAGCTCGCCGGCCGCCGCCTCCTCGCCCGCCGCTCGTCGCCGGCTTTGCCTCACCGCCCGTCTCCGGTTTTGCCTCGCCGCCCGTCGCCGGTTTTGCCTCGCCGCCCGTCGCCGGCTTTGCCTCGCCGCCTGGCGCCGCCCTCCGCCGCGTCCTCCGGCGCCGCACGCCAGATCCGGCCGGATCCGGCGAGATCCGGCCCGGACCCCGCCTTCTCCGGCCACCAAGACTTCTCCGGCGAAGATGCCGACCATCCTCAGTTCGCGCGTCAGATCCAGCTACAGTAAACCCTAGGGTTGACTCTCGTTTTTCCGTAAGTCCCTAATATTTTCTAGCCCTGTTCATCGCATCATAACTCATCATCCGTAGCTCCGTTTTGAGCATGCCATATATCAAAATGTTCGGTAGGATGTCCTCTTCATTTTGTTCCATTTCACCATGCTTGTTTGAGTCCATCTTGATGCCTACAATGTTGTTGCAAGAGTACTATAAAATGTTAGTTCCTGTTTCTTAACAGATTATGAGCTTTTGTCATTTTTGCCATGATTATTGTGTGCCTCCTATGAACTTGAGCCCTACATGTGTTTTGGGCTATACCATGCCATCTTTACAGGGGTGTATACCATGTATTTTTGTGATCAATGTGGTGACTAGTACATGCATGCAAAGTAGCTCTCGTGATGTTGCTAATTTCCCGGATGTTATTTTCCCTGATGTTATTTTTATGCCATGTATTCATGTTGCTACAGAGTGATCCATGCCTCTTTTGAGCATGTTCAGTAAGGATGATTTGGGCATATGGTTATGCTCTATCCATCCATGTCTTTGTTTGCAATTATGTAGTACCATAGCATGACTCAATCTTGTTCTACTTTTGCTATAAAATGTTCCTGGCAGATTGGTTACATGTTAATCAATTTTGCCAAGGTTGTTGTAGTTGATCCATGCATGCTATGAGTTTGTTCTTGCCATGTTTAGCTTCTTGAACATGCATTCTTGCTGGGTGTATGCTTAGTTTTTCATGCAATGCCTTGTGGTGAGTGCATCGAGCTCGCAAACATGCCTACGTAATGCTGTTTTTGCCATGTCCAGTTTTCTGCTAAGTCTGTATCTGTTAACGAAACTTGCTATGTTTACATGGGTGCCATCATATCTTCTGATCCTTTTTGGCTTATGGTCAGTAAGGGACTTTTGTTATATGCTTTGAGTAGATTCATTCCATGCCTTTGTTTGCTATGTTCTGTTCCTGTAGCATGTTATTATCTTGATCTAAACATTGCTTCCTGATGATAATTCCTGGCATGTTGTTATTTTCACTAAGTCTGTGAAGCTGATATCTTTTGCACTCTTGCCATGCTTGTTTGAGCCTGCTATTGTGTGATTTAGCCGTAGCTCAGTGTTCATCTTTTGTCAAGCATCTTGAGTGGACCACTGCCATGTGCTTTGTTGCTATGTTAGAGTACAGTAGCTTATTTCCTTGTTGCATTTTAGATGGCATCGTGTTGTTAATCGCAGAATAGTGCCATTATTCTTTTGCTTGCCATTTGCAAACCGTGCATCCGATTCCGGTGATCTTTATATCGATTTTGACCGAAATCAACTCATCTTTCCAGCGGAGCTCTTGGTTTGCCAAGTTGAGGCCTGGTTTAATCGTTTCCTTCCAGAGCACGCATATGCATTGCATATTACATCCCGCATATCATGCCATGTTTTGCATCATGTTGCTTGCGCATTGCACCATGGTTGATTGTGGTTTCTTTTGTGTGTGTTCTTGCCTTGGGTAGAGCCGGGAGACGAGTACGTGATCGAGGAACCCGTTGAGAACGCTTACGAGGATCAAGCTTACGTCAACTCGGAGAACTTTGCAGGCAAGATGACCATACCCTCGAAATCACTTCTATCTTTGCTTGCTAGTTGCTCGCTCTATTGCTATGCCTATGCCTTGATACCTACCACATGCTTTATCATGCCTCCCACATTGACATGTCAAGCCTCTAACCCACCTTGTCCTAGCAAACCGTTGTTTGGCCATGTTACCGCTTTGCTCAGCCCCTCTTATAGCGTTGCTAGTTGCAGGTGAAGATTGGAGTTTGTTCCTCGTTGGAACATGATTATTGTTGGGATATCATTATTATACCTTGTCTACTTTAATGCATCTATATACTTGGTAAAGGGTGGAAGGCTCGGCCTTATGCCTGGTGTTTTGTTCCACTCTTGCCGCCCTAGTTTCTATCATACCGGTGTTATGTTCCTTGATTTTGCGTTCCTTACGCGGTTGGGTTATCATGGGAACCCCTTGACAGTTCGCCTTGAATAAAACTCCTCCAGCAAGGCCCAACCTTGGTTTTCCCATTTTCCACCTAGCCTTTTTCCCTTGGGTTTCGCGGACTCAAGGGTCATCTTTATTTTAACCCCCCGGGCCAGTGCTTCTCTAAGTGTTGGTCCAACCTGAGCGATGTCCAGCGCCCCCTGGGCAACCAGGGTCTATGCCAACCCGACGTCTGGCTCATCTGGTGTGCCCTGAGAACGAGATATGTGCAGCTCCTATCGGGATTTGTCGGCACATCGGGTGGTTTTGCTGGTCTTGTTTTACCATTGTCGAAATGTCTTCTAACCGGGATCTTGAGTCTGATCGGGTCGTCCCGGGAGAAGGAATATCCTTCGTTGACCATGAGAGCTTGTGATGGGCTAAGTTGGGACACCCATGCAGGGTTTTGAACTTTCAAAAGTCGTGCCCGTGGTTATGGGCAGATGGGAATTTGTTAATATCCGGTTGTAGAAAACCTGGCACTTAACTTAAATTAAAATGAATCAACAGCGTGTAGCTGTGGTGGTCTCTTTTCAGCGGAGTCCGGGAAGAGAACACGGTCTCGTGTTATGCTTGAACGTAAGTAGTTTCAGGATCACTTCTTTATCTTTGTAGCTTCTTGACCGTGCTTTGCCTTCTCTTCTCGCTCTCTTTTTCGTAAGTTAGCCACCATATATGCTAGTGCTTGCTGCAGCTCCACCTCACTACCTTTGCCTACCCATAAGCTTAAATAGTCTTGATCGCGAGGGTGTGAGATTGTTGAGTCCCCGTGACTCACAGTTTACTTCCAAAAACCAGATGCAGGTGCCGATGATGCCATTCCAGGGGATGCGACTGAACTCAAGTGGGAGTTCGACGAGGATTCAGGATGTTACTACATTTCCTTTCCAGACGAACAGTAGTGGAGCCCAGTTGGGACGATCGAGGATCTTATGCATTTGGGGTTGTCTTTATTTTGGTTCTGTAGTCGGACCTTGATTGAATTCTGGATGATGTAATGATATATTTATGTATTGTGTGAAGTGGCGATTGTAAGCCAACTCTGTATCTCTTTTTTATTCAGTACATGGGATGTGTAAAGATTACCCCTCTTGCGACATGCCTACAATGCGGTTATGCCTCTAAGTCGTGCTCCGACACGTGGGAGATATAGCCGCATCGTGGGTGTTACACTCTTGCCCTCCAATACATAGTACTATCAACATACAACTAACCCTGTGGTGTGATCCACGCGCGCGCTCATATGATGGGCACCAAAGGACAGCAACATAACCACAAGCAAATTAAACCAATCATAGCAATTCACCAATTACCGATAGGACAACAAAAATCTACTCAGACATCATAGGATGGCAACACATCATTGGATAATAATATGAAGCATAAAGCACCATGAGGGTACAGCGGGTTGCGAGAGAGTGGACCGTTGTAGATAGATGGGGGAAGGTGATGAAGATGTTGGAGAAGATGACAGAGGTGTTGGTGTAGATCGTCGTCACATGATGATAGCCCCGGTGGCGTTCCGGCGCCACCGGGAGAGAGGGCGAGAGAGCCCCCTTCTTATTCTTCCTTGACCTTCTCCCTAGATGGGAGAAGGGTTTACCCTCTGGTCCATGGCCACCATGGCGGCGGAGGGGCGAGAGACCCTCCGAGATTGGATCTATCTCTCTCTATTTATGCGCTCCTAATTCTGCCCTTTCACCGTTTCTTAAATTCGGAGATCCATAACTCCAATTGGGCTGAAATTTGGACACGATTTTTATCCGGATATTAGCTTTCTTGCGGCGAAAGAAGGGCACCAACCGCCCAACGGGGTGGCCACGAGGGCCCAGGGTGCCCCCCTGCCTCGTGGCCCCCTCGGGCATCATCTCGCGTTGATTCTTCTTCCCAAAAATCACATATATTCCAAAAAAATCTCCATTAGTTTTTATCCCGTTTGGACTCCGTTTGATATGGATTTTCTGCAAAACAAAAAACATGCAACAAACAGGAATTGGCACTGGGCACTGGATCAATATGTTAGTCCCAAAAATAGTATAAAAAGTTGCCAAAAGTATATGAAAGTTGTAGAATATTGGCATGGAACAGTCAAAAATTATAGATACGATGGAGACGTATTAGCTGCCGACGAAGCTCTTGCATGTAGGCCTCGTTAGTGGCCTCGGCCTTGAGGCGCTCCCATGCCTCGCGGTCCTCCCGCGCCATAGCCGAGCTCACCACCCCTGGCTCCGGCGGAACGAGGTCGGCCGGATGTGTGCCGAAGGGGAAATTGAGCCTAGCCGCCGCGCCATGGTAGCAGACCTGCCAGCGGTCGTACTCCATGGCCGCGAGCTCGGCGGTTTGGAAGCTACCGAGCCACCGACGGGTGTGGGTCTCTCAATCTGTAAACTCGGTGACCCACGTCCCCCCCCACCATTGCCGGACCCCGAGGTAGGACTTCGCCGGCTGCCAGGTCCGAGGGAGGACGGGGAAGTCCTAGAGCTGACATAGGGGTGCGGCGGCGGGCGGATCGAGGGACCGGCGATGGCGGACAGGGCCTGCGGAGGACGACCGGGACACCTCGGCGGCCACGTCGCTGGCGTCGGGCGAAAAGGCCGCGATAAACCTCTTTTTGTCCATTGGCTCCTCGAGCTCCCCGGCACACAGGCAGAGGTTGAGGATGGAGGCGCCGGCGATGGCGGCGACCTACCAATGGTTTCGAGGGTTGTGTGTGTCTGTGTGAGCGGAGGTTTTGGAGTGTGTATGGAGGGGAGCGGGGGGCAAGGTTATGTTTGAGGAAATACTGCGGCAACTGAAAATTTTACTAGGCAGGAGTAACAAGGCGGGGCTACTGAAAATTTGGATCAAGGGCGAGCAGATATTTTTGAGATTGCGAGGGATGCAGAGGCGGGAGTAAAATGCCGGGGCTACTAAAAATTCGAATCAAGGGACTGAAGTATAGTGGGAGTAACAAACATCGCACACGGTCCGCACATACTAATCGTGTGCTATCAAACATTAAAACCTTCTAGGCAGTAGATATTTTCGAGATTACGAGGCAGTAATATTTTCGAGATTGCGAGGGATGCAGATGTGGGAGTTTTGGGGGAGCGAGCTAGTATGCTTGACACGCCGTGTGTGACTGTAGCCGACACACCTTCTCGCGTAAGCCATAGGCGTACTATACACCGACGGTGCTCCAAGATATTTTGTACTACATCTCACACGGTCGGTTATAATAAACTGTGTGGGATCTACTTAATTTGAATTACAAAATGGGGTCACAGCGGCAATGGACGCTATTTGAATTGCTAGACCTTTTATCTGAAGTGAACATGCAACTATATGTGTGTCGTAAAAGAACAGGGTTCGTTTGGACATTTTATACATTAAACTGGTTTTCTAGCCATTTTAGGTGCACAATTAAAAATTAAACTACATGCACATGCTCCGGTGCATACAAGTTGGTTGAAAAATCAAATCTATGTCCTTTAGTGCATGCTTAGGTCCCATGCAAGAAATGAGAATGAATTTTTCGGGGTTCGTTTGGCCTTTTTTATACATTAACTAGGTTTTTCTAGGCATTTTATGGGCATAATTCAAATTTGAACTACAAGCACATGCCGCAATGCACCAAATTTGGTTGAAAAATCACACATGTGTGTCCTTGGGTGAATTTCTAGGTCCCATGCAAGAGATGGGAATGAAATTCAAACACCAAGGCACTGTTGATTGCCGGTGAAATGTTGAGATGCCTGGTTTTTAAATTCTAGTAAATCCAAAACTCGTCTGAAATTCATCAAACTTGGCATGATATCATGGAGCGGCATCAACATGTCGTGGTAAAAAATTTGTCCCATTTGGGGTAGGTTCAGGTATAAGCTTCTCACAAACCAGAGCTTCTCACAACAAGCATGATGGTTTCGATAGGGAATGTCCCACCTTTGGGGACGAAACGATATCCATTGCCTCTTATTGATTTCAAATTTTTCTCGTGTCAACATAGAACAACAAGAGTGTTGTGTCAATTTTTGTGATTTTTCGGGGTTCGTTTGGACATTTTTATGCATTAACTGAGTTTTCAATGCATATATGTGCATAATTCAAATTTGAACTACATGCACATGCTCTAGTGCATATAAATTGGTTGAAAAATCAGATATGTGTCCTTGGGTACATGCTTAGGTCCCATGCAAGAAATGGGAGTGAATTTCAAACACCAGGGCACCGTTGATTGCCGGCAAAACATTAAGATGCCTAGTTTTCAAATTCTAGTAAATCCAAAACTCGTCTAAAATTCATGAAACTTGGCATGCTATCATGGAGCGGCATCACCAAGTTGTGGTAAAAAAATTGTCCCATTTGGGGCAGGTTTGGGTATATGCTTCTCGCAAACCAGAGCTTCTCACAACAAGCCTGATGGTTTCGGTAGGGAACGTACGTCCCACCTTTGGGGATGAAATGATATCCATTGCCTCTTATTGCTTTCAAAAAATTTCTCGTGTCAACATAGAACAACAGGAGTGTTGTGTTAATTTTTGGGATTTTTCAGGGTTCATTTGGACATTTTTATGTATTAACTGAGTTTTCAATGCATTTATGTGCATAATTCAAATTCGAACTACGTACATGCACATGCTCCAGTGCTTATAAATTGGTTGAAAAATCAGATCCGTGTCCTTGGGTGCATGCTTAGGTACCATGCAGGAAATGGGAATGAATTTTTTGGGGTTCGTTTGGCCTTTTTTATACATTAACTGGGTTTTCTAGGCATTTTATGTGCATAATTCAGATTTGAACTACAAGCACATTCTCCAATGCACCAAAGTTGGTTGAAAAATCACACATGTGTGACCTTGGGTGAATTTCTAGGTCCCATGAAAGAAATGGGAATGAATTTTTCGGGGTTCGTTTGGCCTTTTTTATACATTAACTGGGTTTTCTAGGCATTTTATGTGCATAATTCAAATCTGAACTACAAGCACATGCTCCAATGCACCAAAGTTGGTTGAAAATCACATGTGTGTCCTTGGGTGCATGCTTAGGTCCCATGCAAGAGACGGGAATGAATTTCAAACACCAGGGCACTGTTGATTGCCAGCAAGACGTTGAGATACCTGGTTTTTAAATTCTAGTAAATCCAAAACTCGTTTGAAATTCATGAAACTTGGCATGCTATCATGGAGTGGCATCAACATGCTGTGATGAAATTTTTGTCCCATTTGGGGCAGGTTTGGGTATAAGCTTCTCACAAACCAGAGCTTCTCACAACAAGCATGATGGTTTCGTTAGGGAACGTCCCACCTTTGGGGACGAAACGATATCCATTCTCTCTTATTGCTTTCAAATTTTTTTCTCGTGTCAACATAGAACAACAGGAGTGTTGTGTCAATTTTCGTGATTTTGGGGGTTTGTTTGGACATTTTTATGCATTAACTGAGTTTTCAATTCATTTATGTGCATAATTCAAATTTGAACTACATGCACATGCTCTAGTGCATATAAATTGGTTGAAAAATTTAATCTGTGTCCTTGGGTGCATGCTTAGGTCCCATGCAAGAAATGGGAATGAATTTCAAACACCAGGGCACCGTTGATTGCCAGCAAAACATTGATATGCCTGGTTTTTAAATTCTAGTAAATCCAAAACTCGTCTGAAATTCATGAAACTTGGCATGCTATCATGGAGCGGCATCAACATGTCGTGGTAAAAAATTTGTCCCATTTGGGGCAGGTTTGGGTATATGCTTCTCACAAACCAGAGCTTCTCACAACAAGTCTGATGGTTTCGGTAGGGAACATCCCACCTTTGGGGACGAAACGATATCCATTGCCTCTTATGCTTTCAAAAAATTTCTCGTGTCAACATAGAACAACAGGAGTGTTGTGTCAATTTTTGTGATTTTTTGGGGTTCGTGTGGACATTTTTATGCATCAGCTGAGTTTTCAATGCATTTATGTGCATAATTCAAATTCGAACTACATGCACATGCTCCAGTGCATATAAATTGGTTGAAAAATCAAATCTGTGTCCTTGGGTGCATGCTTAGGTCCCATGCAAGAAATGGGAATGAATTTCGAACACCAGGGCACCGTTGGTTGCCGGCAAAACATCAGGATGCCTGGTTTTTAAATTCTAGTAAATCCAAAACTCGTATGAAATTCATGAAACTTGGCATGCTATCATGGAATGGCACCCGACATGCTGTGGCATTTTTTGTGTCCATTTTGAGAGAAGGTGCACTCGAATAATGACAGCCAACAAAGGCATTTTGAAAAAATAGCTCCCACTTTAATATCTCAAACGTTTGTATAATTCAAACTGTGTGCATTCTGTTAACCATTCACGTGACTCCACGTGTCTTCGTTTTAACGGCTGTAGGAGGTGTCGTGCAGACAGTTGCTTGACCTTGACTGAACGGGAGGCGTGCGAGCGCAGTCCGGTGTGCAGGCTGACCGAGAGGCGTGCAAGCTGTCCTCCAATGCGCAGGCTCACCAGGAAGCGTGCGAGCTGTACGCTGCGCATGCTCATTGGGAAGCGAGCCCTTTGACTTCCATGGTCGCCCGCCTTCCTATCCATTAATGGTGCCCGAGCCGCTATTTAATACGGGCGGCCTTACTATTCGCCTCCCATTCCCCTCCCTCCCGCAGACCTCCACCAATGCCATGGCGCAGAATGATCATCTGCCACTAGTCTTCAAGTTTGGTGAAGTCGACTCCGAGCCGGAGGAGATAGAAAATAAGGAGGAATGGGGCCTCATGGACATGGCCCAGAACAAGCTGGCCGTGGCGGTTCCTTCCCCCGCTCCCGTCCCAGCTCCCATCCCTGCGCCCGCGCCAGCGACCATCCCCATAGCATTGACGGGCTGGTCGCCGAGCACTAGCGCAGAGGTGGAAGCCGCGGGCGTCAGCGAGGTCTTCACGGACCCGTGCGAGCTCATGTACATGCCAGCGCCAGCGCCCGTGCCCATGCCCGTGCACGCCCCTCCACCCATTGTGGCGTTGGCCCCCATGCGTTTGGCTGCACCCACCGCGCTCATGCCCCTACCCATGCATGCCCCTCCACCCACCACAGCGACGGTCCCTGTGTGTTTGGCTGCACCCGCCGCGCCCGTGCCCATGCTCGTGCGCACGCCCTCCTCAGCGGCATGGGACACTGTCGTCGACCGCTACCTCTCAGCGGCGCCAGTTGACATCCTCCCGCACCCCGCCCGTCGATCGCGCGACGACATGATGTTTGATTTACAAGTGAAGAACATTTTGTGCTGCCTTGAAGACTTCAACAACGGTGTCTCAGAGGACGACAACGATGGCGCGGTACCGCCGCCTTCGCCGCCGCCGGAAATAGTTTTTTTGGGGTTTAATACTATATCTCGAATTCTCAATCATATGAATATAAATTCGCAGTGTGACTGAGTGAAAGATATGGTTTGAACGAACTTGCGTTTTTCTCTCTTAATGTATAGACTTATCAAACGAATTTCTTTTGGAAAAAAGTCAATGGTTTTTAAATATAAAACACTCATCGCAAACGTTTTAGTTAGAACACCCGTATGCAAACCGACAGCTTCCCCAGGAAGCCAAGGGAAAATGTGTCGAGCAGGATTTTTGCATCCCTTCAACGCAAATGGTTGTTTTGCATGACCCATTTGCAACCACGTACAAATAAATGGGTAAGATTTGCATATCTGTCATTTTGGGTATGTTTCCATTTTTCAAACTGGAAAGATTGACAGTAACATTGCCATTTGTCAACCTTGTAACACTGCGATTTGTCAAAATATGCAGCTAAAAATCACTAGCACTATCTAATTTTTGCAACTAAAATCACGAGCATTGTTCATATGGACACCACTAGAAGGCGTGAGTTGATGGACGCATATGCAAATGTACCATTGATTACATACAAGAAGTCATCAACCCACAACGACAACGAGGATGCACGTTGGATTATAGATCATTTCCAATAAAACATTCTAGTAAAGTAAAGTTTTTCTCACACAAAAAATAACAAAGCGATGAAATGAACTTCAGCTCAACCACTCGTCGGTGTTGGAAACGCTTGCTTTGAACCAGAAGTGATTCTCTGGGAAGGGCCAGCTACTGTCAATCTCGAGACCAACGCAGGACTGATCATACAGGCTGAAGCGGCCTATGTCAAGACCCATATTGGGACGGTAGGGAAGCATAGCAATGTCCGAGGTATAGATACAGTTGCTTCTCATAAATGGTAGTAACGTTGTGTCAACAACAGCTGGGTCGCCTTCCACCATCATTGGATAGTTTTGTCCAAGGAAGAGTGAGTTTCCTCCAAGACTTTCAATACTAAACAAGGGAGAAGGTGTTGGCACTAGTACACTAGTATCCATCCCGAATACCCTGCAACGGATGTTGGAATAGGTCCGGAGAGTGCGACCATGCGAGACAACACCTGCTTCCTTAGTAACATCAACAGTGCCCTGTATACAGACAAGAAGAGGTGATCCATCGGAATAAGTTGCCAGGCGCCACTGAGTATATGGGTCCTGCTCATCCTCATGCTTGTGACCATCAGCATCGTCATCTCCCCCTTGGTTATAAAAAAAATTCAAGTATAGGTGGTGGAATGTTCACAGGACCTTGGAAACACAAGAAGGTTAATTAATTAGTAAAGGGAAACTAGCTAACCCGCATGCATGTGGATGAAACAAGTATAATTACGGTGGAAGACAAACGTACCGAAAGCATAAAGATTCCATGCAAAAACAGTGCCATGAGTGGTGGCAGCAAACACAAGACCCTCGTATTGAATTGCATCACAGTACTCATCCGTGTACATATATTGATTTTTGAGCAATATCCATCGAGGCGTGGAAGTAAGGACGGCAACAAGCTTGTCGAAGATAGCAACAACTTCATAGTTCGTGTAATCCCAAGAGCGGTTGGGAACTTGACAAATTGCTATCTTCCGTAGATGACTGTCACCATGATCGTATTTGAACTTACGTAGAATACCAGTGTACTCAACCTCTGGGCAGTCGTCTGAGATTTTTGGAAGTGGAACCCAGTGACGAGTGTACACATTCACAAGTTCCCACTCGCAGTTGTATCCAATATAAACAACCCAATCTCCATTTGCCCCTGCCCAAGCCTTACCCTCAAGCGATGGCATCTTAACATCATATGCATCATTATCAAGCGGCATCAACTTGCACAAGGCGAGGCTTCCCTCATCCCCGCAAGTCAGCAGGGTCATGTCGAAGAAGATAGGGGGGATCAAACCGCTCCTGGACCCTTGGGTTCCTTGTAATGATTTTATTAGTTGAGTCGAGAATCGTCTTGAACGAACCTGCCATGCTAGCCGAGGTGATGACGTCGCATTGATTAATGAGTTCCTCCACCATGTCATTCAGATCAGGGCAAGAATAACGGGCTCGTTTTCGGCCTGTTCCCTCATGAAGAACTTGATCGAACAATGGCAGAAGGAAGGGTGAAGGCAAATAGAGGGAGGAAGAGCGTGCGACAGCAGTTCCAAATTGAGAGGGAAAGGCGAAGAGGCGGTGGACGGTTGCCATGGTACACGAAGAGGCGCTTGGGCAGCAAACGGTTGCTACAGAGGTCACACACTGACGACAAGGGCCGAGTGAACCGCATGCGTATATCGCACATACCTTGATCTGACTGCCCGTTTCTTTTGTGTTGCCTAATCACAAACAGTTCATTCGAGTGAACCATATGTTGTGTATCGCACACACCTTCATCTGGCTGCCCGTTTCTTTTGTTCCTCCTCATCGCAAACAGTTAATTGAACTGAACCATATGCCCTTCATCGCACACGCAACTAAAATCTGAACCGTGTTTGATGCATGCGTCATTGTAAACGTTTTATACATTTTTGACGGTTTTCATACACCACCGTTTGCGATTATTGCATTGCACACATTTTCTCGAAGGGTCTCTGATCATAGTGTCATGTTAGCAGCATCCTACAGTAGTGATCATTGCATATTAAGGTCAAAATAGTACTACCAATATATGAGTCTCAGACGATGCCATTTCAATGATTGTACCACAAAAGCTCGAAATATTACAAGGTTCAAATTCCAGAGTTATATGGCTCAAATTCAAAGATTACAAGGTTCAAACTGATATTAGAAATGAAATTCAGCTCATCAGCTGCAAACGCCCGCGCTGATCCGCTGAACATGGATATCAGAGAGGTTCAAACTAACATTACCACTTCTAAGTATGGTTTCGAAACCTCATAATTTTTGCAAAGGGGTCAGCCACTGAGAAGTCATGTATGGGGTTGACACGATGACTTCCTATTACTCTGTCATCTGAAGTTCCAAAAGGAAATTCATCATTTTCGGAGCCTATTCCATTCTACTGCAGGCGCCGATGCTGATCAACAAACCATTCATTTTTGTGAAATAAATGTAGGGAAAACCTCTTTACCTTCAGCACCCTTGCTCTGACAACAAAGAACCTGGCGAATATAATCTCCGGTAAGGTCCCTCGGTAGGAGTTCAAAGTAATTTCTGAGAGATGCATATCTAGGCATTTGACGTGATTGTTAGTTTGTATCACATTATCCATCACTGGGCCTAATCTTATCTGCAAAAGAAGAAAACATGTTAGTGCCTACATACAGTTTTGAACACTACTAGAGGCCTATTTGGTTTGCAGGATTTGTAAAATGCACTAACATGCCATCTTCGACCTGACATGATTAACATGAGCATTTGATTACATTCTAGAAAAATGTAGCCTTCTTCACAAGAGGTTGGAGTGGATGAAAAGTTCCCTAAGAAAACTAGTATAGATGAATCCAAAGGAGAAATGCTTATGGATTGTAACCATATGGATCAAGCAACCAATATGGGGGGGACATGTATGTACTAAAATCCACCAAAAGAATCCTTCAGAAATAGTAGTACATTGTCATTGTAAACTTGGAAAAACGTGTCACAAATTAAACTCCCTTATGGTTAACATTTATCTAGAAAGGAACATCACCTCGATATATAGCTTCTTGCTACCTCTTGAGCACTGTGTTGGTTTTCCCTTGAAGAGGAAAGGGTGGTGCAGTAAAGCAGCGTAAGTATTTCCCTTGGTTTTTGAGAACCAAGGTATCAATCTAGTAGGAGACCACGCGCGAGTCACCTCGTACCTACACACACAAATAAGAACCTCGCAACCAACGCGATAACGGGGTTGTCAATCCCTTCACGGCCACTTGTAAGAGTGAGATCTGATAGAGATGATAATAATAAGATAAATATTTTTGGTATTTTTATGATATAGATTGAAAGTAAAGATTGCAAAGTAGAATAGATTGGAAACTTGTATGATGGAAAATAGACCCGGGGGCCATAGGTTTCACTAGTGGCTTCTCTCAAGATACCATAAGTATTACGGTGGGTGAACAAATTACTGTCGAGCAATTGATAGAAAAGCGAATAATTATGATCATGTATATAGGCATCACGTCCGCGACAAGTAGACCGACTCCTGCCTGCATCTACTACTATTACTCCACACATCGACCGCTATCCAGCATGCATCTAGAGTATTAAATTCATAAGAACAGAGTAACGCCTTAAGCAAGATGACATGATGTAGAGGGATAAACTCATGCAATATGATATAAACCCCATCTTTTTATCCTCGATGGCAACAATACAATACGTGTCATTTCCCTTTCTGTCACTGGGATCGAGCACCGCAAGATTGAACCCAAAGCTAAGCACTTCTCCCATTGCAAGAAAGATCAATCTAGTAGGCCAAACCAAACTAATAATTCGAAGAGACTTGCAAAGATAAACCAATCATACATAAAAGAATTCAGAGAAGATTCAAATATTGGTCATAGATAATCTTGATCATAAACCCACAATTCATCGGATCTCGACAAACACACTGCAAAAAGAAGAGTTACATCGAATAGATCTCCAAGAGAATCGAGGAGAACTTTGTATTGAGATCCAAAGAGAGAGAAGAAGCCATCTGGCTACTAGCTATGCACCCATAGGTCTGAGCTAAACTACTCACACATCATTGGAGGGGCCATGGAGTTGATGTAGAGGCCCTCCGTGATCAATGCCCCCTCCGGCGGAGCTCCGGAAAAGGCCCCAAGATGGGATCTCTTGGGTACAGAAGGTTGAGGCGGTGGAAATAGGGTTTCGTGGTGCTCCTGGATGTTTGCGGGGTATGTGAATATATATAGGAGGAAGAAGTAGGTCGGTGGAGCTACGAGGGGCCCATGAGGGGGGAGGGCGCGCCCAGGGGGGTAGGCGCGCCCCCTGCCTCGTGGCCACCTCGTTCGTTTCTTGACGTCCACTCTAAGTCCTCTGGATCATGTTTGTTCCAAAAATCACGTTCCCGAAGGTTTCATTCCGTTTGGACTCCGTTTGATATTCCTTTTCTATGAAACACTGAAATAGGAAAAAAAACAACAATTTGGGCTGGGCCTCCGGTTAATAGGTTAGTCCCAAAAATAATATAAAAGTGAAATAAAGCCCATTAACATCCAAAATAGATAATATAATAGCATGGAACAATAAAAAATTATAGATATCTTGGAGACATATCAGCATCCCCAAGCTTAATTCCTGCTCGTCCTCGAGTAGGTAAATGATAAAAACAGAATTTTTGATGTGGAATTCTTTCTAGAATATTCTTCAATGTATTTTTCTCTATTGTGGCATGAATGTTCAGATCCGAAAGATTCAAGATAAAAGTTTATTGTTGACATAAAAATAGTAATACTCCAAGTATGCTAATCAAGCAATTATGTCTTATCAAAATACCATAGCCAAAGAAAACTTATCCCTACAAAGTAATATAGTTTTGCCATGCCTCATTTTTGTCACGCAAAATGCTCTCATCATGCACAACCCCGATGACAAGCCAAGCAATTGTTTCATACTTAGCCTTTTCAAACTCTTTCAACTTTTACGCAATATATGAGCGCGAGCCATGGACATAGCACCACTGTTCAAGATATCTTCCGATATTCCGATAAATTGGCCGATTTATCGCTTACCCGTGTCTGACCGATAAGATAAATCGGCCGATAAATTAGCCGATATGCCGATAAATCGGCCGATATGCCGATAAACTGGCCGATTTACCCCTTATCATGGGTCGACCGATAAATCCCCGATAAGCGATATCACCAACATTGCATAGCACTATGGGTGGAATAGAATATGATGATTGAGGTTGTGTGAGAAGACAAAAAGGGAGAAAGTCTCACATTGACGTGGATAATCAATGGGCTATGGAGATGCCCACCGATTGATGTCAATGCAAGGAGTAGGGATTGCCATGCAACGGATGCACTAGAGCTATAAATATATGAAAGCTCATCAAAGAAACTAAGCGGGTGTGCATCCAACTCGCTTGCTCACGAAGACCTAGGGCATTTGAGGAAGCCCATCATTGGAATATACAAGCCAAGTTCTATAATGAAAAATGCCCACTAGTATATCAAAGTGACAAAATAAGAGACTTTCTATCATGAAGATCATGGTGCTACTTTGAATCACAAGTGTGGAAAAAGGATAGTAACATTGTCCCTTCTCTCTTTTTCTCTTATTTATTTATTATTATTTTTTATTTGGGCCTTCTTTTTTTCTTTTGGCCTCTTTCCTTTCTTTTCTTTTTTCGTCTAGAGTCTCATCCCGACTTGTGGGGGAATCATAGTCTCCATCATCCTTTCCTCACATGGGACAATGCTCTAATGATGATAATCACACTTTTATTTTCTTACAACTCAAGAATTACAACTCGATACTTAGAACAAAATATGACTCTATGTGGATGCCTCCGGCGGTGTACCAGGATTGCGATGAATCAAGAGTGACATGTATGAAAAAATTATGAACAGCGGCTTTGACACAAATACGATGTCAACTACATGATCATGCAAAGCAATATGACAATGATGATGCATGTCATAATAAATGGAATGGTGGAAAGTTGCATGGCAATATATCTCAGAATGGCTATGGAAATGCCACAATAGGTAGGTATGGTGGCTATTTTGAGGAAGATATAAGGAGGCTTATGTGTGGTAGAGCGTATCATATCACAGGGTTTGGATGCACCGACGAAGTTTGCACCAACTCTCAAGGTGAGAAAGGGCAATGCATGGTACCGAAGAGGCTAGCAATGGTGGAAGGGTGAGAGTGCGTATAATCCATGGACTCAACATTAGTCATAAAGAACTCACATACTTATTGCAAAAATCTACAAGTCATCAAAACCAAGCACTACGCGCATGCTCCTAGGGGGATAGATTGGTAGGAAAAGTCCATCGCTCGTCCCCGACCGCCACTCATAAGGAAAGCTATCAAAGAACACCCCATACTCCAAATTTGTCACATAACGTTCACCATACGTGCATGCTACGGGACTTGCCAACTTCAACACAAGTATTCATCAATTTCACAATTACTCAACTGGCACACTTCTAATATTACCACCTTTATATCTCAAAACCATCTATCAAGCATCCAACTTCTCTTAGCATTTTAAAATTTATAACCAAAGTGAATTACCATGCTGTTCTAAAGGACTCTCAAAATGATATAAGTGAAGCATGAGAGATCAATTATTTCTATAAATTAGAACCAGTGCCGTGCTCTAAAAGATATAAGCGAAACACTAGAGCAAAAAACTATATAGCTCAAAAGATATAAGTGAAGCACATAGAGTATTCTAATAAATTCCAATTCATGTGTGTCTCTCCCAAAAGGTGTGTACATCAAGGATGATTGTGGTAAACTATAAAGAAAAGACTCAAAATCATACAAGATGCTCCAAGCAAAACACATATCATGTGGCGAATAAAAATATAGCTCCAAGTAAAGTTACCGATAGACGAAGACGAAAGAGGGGATGCCTTCCGGGGCATCCCAAAGCTTAGGCTTTTTGGTGTCCTTGGCTTTTACCTTTGGGTGACTTGGGAATCCCCAAGCTTAGGCTCTTGCCACTCCTTGTTCCATAATCCATCAAATCCTTACCCAAAACTTGAAAACTTCACAACACAAAACTTAAAAGAAAATCTTCGTGAGCTCCGTTAGTAAAAGAAAACAAACCACCAGTTCAAGGTACTGTAATGAACTCATTCTTGATTTATATTGGTGTTAAACCTACTGTATTCCAACTTTTCTATGGTTCATAAACTCTATTACTAGCCATAGATTCATCAAAATAAGAAAACAACACACGAAAAACAGAATCTGTCAAAAACAGAACAGTCAGTAGTAATCTGTAGGTTTAGAATACTTATGGAACCCCAAAAATTCTAAAATAAATTTCTGGACGTGAGGAATTTATCTATTAATAATCTTCAAAAAGAATTAACTAAATATCACTCTCCAGTAAAAAATGGCAGTAATTCTTGCGAGCGCTAAAGTTTCTGTTTTTTACAGCAGGATCAAAAAGACTTTCCCCAAGTCTTCCCAACGGTTCTACTTGGCACAAACACTAATTAAACACAAAAAACACAAACAAAACAGAGGCTAGATAAATTATTTATTACTAAATAGGATCAAAAAGCAATGAATAAAAATAAAATTGGTTGCCTCCCAACAAGCGCTATCATTTAACGTCCCTAGCTAGGCATAAAAGCGAAGATAGATCTAGGTATTGTCATCTTTGGTATGCAATCCATAAGTGGCTCTCATAATAGATTCATAAGGTAATTTAATTTTATTTCTAGGAAAGTTTTCCATGCCCTTCCTTAACGGAAATTGGAATCTAATATTCCCTTCCTTCATATCAATAATTGCACCAATCGTTCTAAGGAAAGGTCTACCAAGAATAATAGGACATGAAGGATTGCAATCTATATCAAGAACAATGAAATCTATGGGAACATAGTTCCTATTTGCAACAATAAGAACATCATTAATTCTTGCCATAGGTTTCTTAATGGTGGAATCCGCAAGGTGCAAGTTTAGAGAACAATCATCAAATTCACGGAAACCTAGCAAATCACACAAAGTTTTTGCAATCGTGGAAACACTAGCACCCAAATCACACAAAGCATAGCATTCATGATCTTTAATTTTAATTTTAATTGTAGGTTCACATTCATCATAAAGTTTTCTAGGTATAGAAACTTCCAACTCAAGTTTTTCTTTGTAAGATTGCATCAAAGCATCAACGATATGTTTAGTAAAAGCTTTATTTTGACTATAAGCGTGAGGAGAATTTAGCACGGATTGCAACAAGGAAATACAATCTATCAAAGAGAAATTATCATAATTAAATTCATTGAAATCCAAGATAGTGGGTTCGTTGCTATTTAAAGTTTTGACCTCTTCAATCCCACTTTTACCAATTTTTGCATTAAGATCTAAAAACTCCGAATTTTTGGGACGCCTTCTAACTAAAGTTGACTCTTCTACAGTCCCATCATTATCAATATTAATATTTCAAAACAAAGATTTAATAGGGGACACATCAATTACTTTTAGATCTTCATCTTTATTATCATGAAAACTAGAAGAACACGCTTTCACAAAGCAATCTTTCTTAGCATGCATCCTAGCGGTTCATTCTTTGCACTCATCAATGGAAATTCTCATGGATTTGAGAGACTCATTGATATCATGCTTAGGTGGAATAGATCTAAGTTTCAAAGAATCAACATCAAGAGAAATTCTATCCACGTTCCTAGCCAACTCATCAATCTTAAGCAATTTTTCTTCAATCAAAGCATTGCAACTCTTTTGCGAAGTAATAAATTCTTTAATACTAGATTCAAAATCAGAGGGCATCTTATTATAATTACCATAAGAATTGTTGTAGGAATTACCATAATTACTAGAGGAATTACTAGGAAACGGCCTAGAATTAAAATTACCTCTATACGCATTATTACCAAAATTGTTCTTACCAACAAAATTCACATCCATAGATTCATTATTATACTCAATCAAAGTAGACAAAGGCATATCATTAGGATTAGTAGGGGCACTCTTATTAGCAAACAATTTCATAAGTTCATCCATCTTTCTACTCAAAACATTAATCTCTTCAATTGCATGCACCTTTTTACTAGTAGATATTTCAGTGTGCCATTGAGAATAATTAACCATAATATTATCTAGGAGTTTGGTAACTTCTCCTAAAGTGATTTCCATAAAAGTGCCTCCCGCGGTCGAATCTAAAAGATTTCTTGAAGCAAAATTCAATCGGGCGTAAAAATTTTGTATAATCATCCATAAATTCAAACCATGTGTAGGGCAATTATGTATCATTAATTTCATCCTCTCCCAAGATTGCGCAACATGTCATGATCAAGTTACTTAAAATTCATAATATAATTTCTAAGAGAGATGATCTTAGCGGGAGGAAAATACTTAGAGATAAAAGCATCTTTGCACTTATTCCATGAATCAATACTATTTTTAGGCAAAGACGAAAACCAAGCTTTAGCAGATCTCTAAGAGAAAACGGAAATAGCTTAAGTTTAACAATATCATTATCCACATCTTTCTACTTTTGCATGTCACACAAATCAACGAAGCTGTTTAGATGGGTAGCGGCATCTTCACTAGGAAGGCCGGAAAACGGATCTTTCATGACAAGATTCAGCAAAGGAGTATTAATTTCACAAGATTCAGCATCGGTAAGAGGAGCAACCGGAGTGCTAATAAAATCATTATTGTTGGTATTGGCAAAGTCACACAATTTAGTATTATCTTGAGCCATCGTGATAAGCAAGCAACCCAACACACAAGCAAAGAAGCAAAAGAGGCAAATTGAAAAGAGAAGGGGGGACGGAAAAGGAGGGCGAATAAAACGACAAGAGTGAAGTGGGAGAGAGGAAAACAAGAGGCAAATGGCAAATAATGTAATGCGAAGGATAAGAGTTGTGATGGGTACTTGGTATGTCTTGACTTGGCGTAGATCTCCCCGGCAACGGCGCCAGAAATCTTTCTTGCTATCTCTTGAGCACTGTGTTGGTTTTCCCTTGAAGAGGAAAGGGTGGTGCAGTAAAGCAGCGTAAGTATTTCCCTCAGTTTTTTAGAACCAAGGTATCAATCCAGTAGGAGACCACGCACGAGTCACCTCGTACCTACACACACAAATAAGAACCTCGCAACCAACGAGATAAAGGGGTTGCCAATCGCTTCACAGCCACTTGCAAGAGTGAAATCTGATAGAGATGATAATAATAAGATAAATATTTTTGGTATTTTTATGATATAGATTGAAAGTAAAGATTGCAAAATAAAATAGATTGGAAACTTGTATGATGGAAAATAGACCCCGGGGCCATAGGTTTCACTAGTGGCTTCTCGCAAGATAACATAAGTATTACGGTGGGTGAACAAATTACTGTCGAGCAATTGATAGAATAGCGAATAATTATGAGAATATTTAGGCATGATCATGTATATAGGCATCACGTCCCCGACAAGTAGACCGACTCTTGCCTACATCTACTACTATTACTCCACACATCGACCGCTATCCAGCATGCATCTAGAGTATTAAGTTCATAAGAATAGAGTAACGCCTTAAGCAAGATGACATGATGTAGAGGGATAAACTCATGCAATATGATATAAACCCCATCTTTTTATCCTCGATGGCAACAATACAATACGTGTCGTTTCCATTTCTGTCACTAGGATTGAGCACCGCAAGATTGAACCCAAAGCTAAGCACTTCTCCCATTGCATGAAAGATCAATCTAGTAGGCCAAACCAAACTGATAATTCGAAGAGACTTGCAAAGATAAACCAATCATACATAAAAGAATTCAGAGAAGATTCAAATATTGTTCATAGATAATCTTGATCATAAACCCACAATTCATCGGATCTCGACAAACACACCGCAAAAAGAAGAGTTACATCGAATAGATCTCCAAGAGAATCGAGGAGAACTTTGTATTGAGATCCAAAGAGAGAGAAGAAGCCATCTAGCTACTAGCTATGGACCCGTAGGTCTGAGGTAAACTACTCACACATCATCGGAGGGGCCATGGAGTTGATGTAGAGGCCCTCCGTGATCAATGGCCCCTCCAGTGGAGCTCCGGAAAAGGCCCCAAGATGGGATCTCTTGGGTACAGAAGGTTGCAGCAGTGGAAATAGGGTTTCGTGGTGCTCCTGGATGTTTGTGGGGTATGTGAACATATATAGGAGGAAGAAGTAGGTCAGTGGAGCTACGAGGGGCCCACGAGGGGGGAGGGCGTGCTCAGGGGGTAGGTGCGCCCCCTGCCTCATGGCCGCCTCGTTCGTTTCTTGACGTCCACTCCAAGTCCTCTGGATCACGTTTGTTCCAAAAATCACGTTCTCGAAGGTTTCGTTCCGTTTGGACTTTGTTTGATATTCCTTTTCTACGAAACACTGAAATAGGCAAAAACGGCAATTTGGGCTGGGCCTCCGGTTAATAGGTTAGTCCCAAAAATAATATAAAAGTGTAAAATAAGGCCCATTAACATCCAAAACAGATAATATAATAGCATGGAACAATCAAAAATTATAGATACGTTGGAGACGTAGCACTTCTCCAGGCACGAATAGCATCTCAGGAAACTGACAACTTGCTCCAGGTTGGGGCCGATAGATTCTAGTGCCAAGACCTTCACTGTGCGCAGTTTCGGGGTCAAGCTTGTCGGAATCATTGTCTGGATGACAGACGAACAAACATCTTCAAAATTAGAAATAATGTTAATTTGTAGAAGGAGAGGTAGAAGATGATTGTTGTACCTGAACGGGTGTGGATCCAATAACAAGTTCAGAGTATTTGTCAGATGAGTAGCCCACCACTGTCAATTTCGGCGCAGAAATGACATTGATTCTTGTTGGACCTTCTTGATCAACTACAAGTAATCTCTCAAGTGTAGGTGTGTCCTTAATGACAATACCGTGGTACACATCTTGTGATGTCTTCCTGCCGCACCAGCAACACACATAAATAGTCCGAAGAGTCATGGAGTTGATGTGGAAGCTACTCAACCCATTGATCACCTGAAGACGAAGGTACTTGAGTGCAGTACAACCATGGAGCAGGCGCTCCTTGTCACCATTTGGGAGGCAGATGACGACGAGCTCGAGGTGCTTCAGTCGTGGTAGAATAATAGCGGGTGCGTCATTAAGGGAGGGGGAATGGCAGTTCCTGAACTTGGCGACACACAATGTGGGCGCGAGGCGGAGCACGAACGTTGGCAGCGAGCGCATATGCCCACCATCAAAAGTGAGCTCCTCGAGCTGATCTAGGGCGGGGGATCGGAACCAGTCATCAAGCTTGGCTCGGTCCTTGCTGTTGGAAGGGAACTTGCCCATTCTATGGCCTCTGGTTGGGCCAAGGTGACTGCCGAGGATCTTGGAGAACGCATCCAAGCTTTTGCGATAACCATGGCAGAGCTCGTGGGTGTCGATCAGGTTGAGAGGGGTGGAGTTCCATAGGGGGCGCCACTACTGGGAAAGGACGGTTGTCCGCGCCCCATATTTGATTGGGAGGAGGGAGATGGTGACTGTCAACATATCATCAGGGAGGCTGCTGATGATGTCTAGGCCTACTGGAGTCACTTGCGGTTCTTGCTCGCCCTGCCTCCGCTTGTTGGTAGCCCCGTTCTCCACCTCTGGAGTCTCCTTGTCAGCGGCGATTTGTGATAGAAGTGGAGTACAGGGAATATTTAGTTAAAACAGGGCAATAGAAAAGTGTATTGGTAACTAGAAGTTATTAGGTAGTAATATAGTAAGAAAAGGGAATAATAATTGGTTGCTTAAATACTACACAATTCATTTGATATTGCTGGGTAAGTCAGCATGCAGATACTTGAAAAGAAAACTTACGACAAACAAGTCTGGACAGATGATATTGTCGGGGAAGTTAGCATATATCTCATGACCAGGCCCTTTTATGTGCAGTGCAATTATAGTGCTAGCTTTTAGTACATAAAACATAGAAATTTATTTCTAGAGGCTAGTGCCAAAATAGGAGTCACCACGTTCATCAAGTCTTATAGTAGTAACGATTGTAAATCCATGGTTTGTGTTCAGTATGACATCCCTGCAGTCTTGATTTATGTAATGGAAAAGATTGTGCACTACAGATTCTGTTGCATAGCCAGGGACGCGCTATAGAAAATGGTAGGATTGTTAAAGAAAATATGGTAACATGCACATATGGGCCCAAATTGAAAGAACTGTACAATAGTTGAAATCGAAGGACAAAAATCTATAATTAAACAGATAGGGTAAACATGATGTCACGGAAATACGAGAGGAATCGAAAGAACAATACATCATTAATTTGCCTAATATAGAAAGAAGAGGGGGGAAATTCCCCTTTGATGTATATGGTGCATGTGGCACCTTTTATCCAAATGTAGCAATATTTAGAATATGTTCAGGAAAGTAGTCCATGCCAACCGATTTAGGGTGAGATTGAACATACTGCGCGCATCCTCAAGTCATCTGGTACGGTGAGATGGAATGTCTAGCGGAGGCCGCAAAGTCCTAATGTGTCTGCGCACTGTACACTCTATGAATGGAAGAAAACCCTCAAATCAGCTCGAATAAAAATGAATTCACAGCGATTTCGGCCGGGTGATTAAAGGAGGCAGATGAACTGGGATAAGAGGTGATATAATATCTCATTAAATTAGTTACCTTGTTGTCCATGAGAAAGAACCCTCAGTACAACAGATTCCCCAACCGAGCGGAGCTGGGTCGACCGCGACCAGCATTGAGAAAGTCGATGGCGATAGGTGGTGGCAAGTGGAGGTGGCGAAATGTGGTGGGCTTTGCCGGCAGCCTAGCGGCGGTGCAGGCGTCGAGCTAAGTGGTTACTGCCATGATAGGCGGTGCCATGCATGGACGCGGAGGAGCATGTGCAGGTGTGAATGGGGACCGGAGGGAGTGACGGGAGGGGTGAGGGTTTTGTGACGTGGGGATGGTGGGGGTTTTCTTTTTTCATTTTTGAATTGGGTGGTGAGGGTTTTCTGTCCCACAAAGAATTTCGGAGGCGGCGGTTTGCTAGAGCCAACCGTGTGTGATTGACGCAACAGGCAAAATGAAAGTCATTGCACATGGTTCCAATTTTGGGAACCGTGTGTGATTGACGTACTACCTCCGTCCTGGTTTATTGGTCCCCTTTTTAATTTTTACCAAATTTTGACCAAATATTTAACTAAGAAATGTTTATACATGTCATCAAAAAATTATATCATTGAACACTATGCTCAAATACCCATCCAACGATATAATTTTTCCTGGCCTGCACTAACATTTTGTCAGTTAAACCTTTGGTCAAAATTTAACACAAATTACAAAGGGGACCAATAAACCAAGAAGGAGGTAGATTCCATCAACCGAACTGATTTCATCAATATCCCATGGTTAGACATAAGTAAACATACATTAAAAATACTCAGACATAGATAATAAGCGTACATGTACAAAAACACAGTTCAACCACAAGTACATAGTTCAACCATCATTAAGCATACTCAAGCGTACATAGTTCGATCCCACATCTCATCTCACATGTCGGCACGATCCTGAAGCTTCTCCAGGTACTCGGCGTATGCGTCGTGCGCCACCCTGCGAGAATACTTCTGCTTGAAGGAGCCAACGGCCCATCCTCTTGCATGCGCCGGAACACTTAGATACACGTCATGAAGCTTGTGGTTGTAAAATGGGTATCGATAGCCGTCGTTCCAGGTCCTAATACGCATGTTATGCTTTCCCACATAAAGCTCCCTCATGATTTGCCTCTTGTACCTCCTCTGGCCATCTTCATCCTCGTTGTCCACTTCGTCAGACAGCACCTACACAAATAGTAAAACAAATTTGGCATCAAATCAATGCATGTTTACATGTCGTGAAGTAGGATTAGGAATTTATGGCTATTTATTTATACATATCCAGAGATTATGGTTCGAGTTTTAAGCACAGTCTTCTATGTACAAACCAATCTTGAAGAAAATAATGGCACAAACATATGTAGGTCATTCAAAATCAATTGTCAAGCCCTCGCTAGGAACTATTAGCACGAACACTAACCCTAGTCGGATTACTAGTAGAAATCATTTGGACAGATGAAACAGCTAATCACTTATCACTTGTACCATTCAAACAATCAATACACTACACTGATCTAACAAAACTTACTCAGATTTCATGTTTGGGGGAACATAACCATAGGATTTCTATTCCAAAAAGGGGGAGGCAGGAGTAACGAGAGAAACCCTAGGATCTATTTGACACATAAATGGTTAAAGATGACTAACCAGTTGTCTATCATCGTCAGAGTCGTCGTTGGAGTGGTTGTCAGAATCGTCGCCGGGGTCATCGTCGGAGTCATCACCAGAGTCGGTGTGGAACTCCGCCTTTGGCTGTGGAAGCTCGATGACGTTAGGGTGCAGCGATAACTCACCTCCGGTGACCGCAACATCTATCTCCATCTCCACGCCATGCTCTGGTGCTTCAGCAGCCCCGGCGTTGCCACTCCCTCTGATGGGGCGCTTCGGTGGCATCCTCATACACTGATGGCTTTGAGGACTGAGAGAGGCGTCGAGGATGCAAGCAGAGAGAGAGAGAGAGAGGATTGTGTGTGCGGCGAGGATGTGGGGGAAGGGGGCGGCCGCTCGGGCGCATCATTAATATGGAGTAGTGGGAGAGAGGCGGGTGGCGGTCAAACCGCTGGCTCGCTTCCCGGTGAGCCTGTGCAATAGACTGCTGGCATGCCTACCGTCATTTCACACAGCTACTCGTGCGCCTTCCGATGACACTGCGTAACATGCATGCCTCCGTCAATTCACACACCTACACACACACATCTCCCGGTCTGCCTGCACGGTGGACCGCTCCCATGCGTCCCGTCAACTCACGCCTGCTCGCACGGCACATGGGTCGTGTGGCGGCATGTATATTGTTTTTTCTATTTGGATGATTAATATTGCCGCTTTATTGCTTAACTGAGGCATGGCACATATCCATTGTTGGTATAATGCTCACGGTTCGAATAAATAATCCATTTGGGATATTGGTTCCCACTTATTAATAATCTCCCATTTGTAATTAGATAAAGATTACATCAAAACTGGTCTCAAATTTGACAAAAATAAAGTATAATGCCACTTTGTATTGGTGTCCATATGACAACATGATAAGTTTCATGAACTTCAAATAAGTTTTGGATGTATTAGAATTAAAACATCAAGATTCTCAATGTTTGTAATTTCTTGCACGGGGAGTAAAACATGCACCCAGTGAGACACATGTGTTTTTGCAATCCATTTAGGTGCACTATCACGTGTGCATGTAGCTCAAATTTGATTTTTGCACATTATACCCGTAGAAAATCGATCAATTAATGTACTAAAATTTCTTAATGATCTCTATTTTTTTGAAATTAAAATGTCCCTCCTTTGGTAACATATGTTCACCGCAGGATAACTTAACATGCATTGTAGTTGTGGTGGATTCGCGGTGTGTGTGTCTGGGGGTGGTGGGTGGCTCAGAGTACACTACGAGTTGTGAGCCACCGTGTGGGTTGGCCATTTTGTTAGGCATGTGCCACATCAGAGTCATGAATTTGTTATTTAAAACATTACACAACCCTTTTGTACATACATGTTTTGGCCACATGCAGTCGATGGTTCTCCTACACGACACTCTATACTCGCGTGTGACGCTTTCTGTGGGCCTGCAAGGGTGTCGTCCATCACTTTGACGACCAGCCGACAGTGAGGTTAATTTGACCAGCAAGGTAGAATATTATTTGTTTGTGTTATGGTGGTATATAGTACGCGTCGAAGAGATGGGAGGGGACTAGCAAATATACTATACATACGTGTCCGTGAACAAGTACAGCTCACTCAGTGTTGGGACTTTTCGGTTTCCGAGGCACATGCCACATCAAAGTTGTGAAATTGGCTATTCAAACATCACACAACACCACTTTTGGCCCACATGCATGCAAGCGGTGGTTATCCTAGCTAGGACACTCACGTGTGACGCTTCCATCTGTGGGCCCACAAGGCCATCATCGATGCATGCATCACTTTGACCTACATCGGAAGAGGTTAATTAATTTCACCATCAAGGAGGATTCTTTTTTGGGTTGTATTACGGTAGGAGCATATAGTATGCGTCGAAGAGGGGGAAGGGGACCATCATATTTAGTACGCTTCATGAACCTTGCTCTGTGTGGGGGGTTTACGGTTTTTGAGGCATGTGGCACATCAAAGTTGTGCATTTTGGGTATTCAACATATGTTAGGCCCACATGCAAAGCGATGGTGGTTATCCTCTCACACCCACTTAAGCGTTATCAGCGAAATCGATGCTTTCCATCTGTGGGCCCGCTTGGTCCATCACTACTTTTTGCCTGACAATGAGAGAGGTTAATTTGACTTAGGAGGGATTATTATTTTTGCTTGTAAACGGTTAGGGGGGCTACTACTTTGCACTTTGCTAGGTGAACCTCGGTTGGGGGGCATGCATTCATAGCTTAGGATTCCCTTTGTACCGACACGAGGGGGGCTGCTAGCTACTTCGCACTTTGCTAGGTGAACCTCGGTTGGGGGCATGCATTCATAGCTTAGGATTCCCTTCGTGCCGACACGAGGGGGCCTGCTAGCTACTTCACACTTTACTAGGTGAACCTCGATTGGGGGGGCATGCATTCATAGCTTAGGATTCCCTTCATGTCGACACGAGGGGCGCAAGCAATACCATGCGGTTTGCTAGATAGGTGTCACATCGAAGTTGCATTTGGTATTTGAACATCAAACCACCCTTTTCATACATAAATTTGGTCCACATGCAAGCGTGTTCGTGTTCTGACCCTCTAACGCGTCATTTTTCGCCAAATTTATGAACATTAGACAAGTCGGATGATGCAACAGACACGGTTCACTCAAACTAATCGTGTGCCACGCCAATGCCCCTATCACACACACATCCACACAATACATTGGGCTCCATGAGGGCACGAGGCTTCCCTTCTCAAAAATATCTACCCGCCTGCAGCTTTTTTCTGTTTGATAACACACAGTTATTGTGTTTCGACCGTGTGTGATGTTTCTTGTTCCCAATCCCGCCTGCATCCCTCGAAAATATCTGCCCGCCTCGAGGGTTTTTCTGTTTCATAACACATGGTTGTTATCTTCGGACCGTGTGCAATGCACCAGCATCAAAATTTTCAATAGCCCCGGCATTTCATTCCCGCATTTGACTCCCGCGTAGTTGTAGCAACATGACCCGAATGGATCGAAGTCTCTATGCTTAAGTGTCATCCTTGGGTCGGTATGCTGACACACACAATACACGAGGATTTATAACAGAGGTAAATCACATGTATAAAGTAAGGTAAATATTATTACCTCAATCCATATAGCGGAAGTAACAACAAAGTTGTGGAGTTCCCAACAACACCAACAACAAAATTGAGTGTAGACATCATAACCCTAATGTATCACTTACTCGTCATAAGAATCCTACAACATGAGATGTTGCAGCCATGTAGGTCAGTACATTGAATGTACTGACAATTTCCCATCATAGAATAATAAGGAGAATACCTATCTCTACATGCATATATGGCCGGTGGAGGCTTTAAGTTTAATTTTGCATAAAGCTAATTTTTCCCTACAACAAAGGAATAAATTTTATTTAACTACCAAGTTTATGCCATTATTGAGAAGGTTTGCCCAACTCAATCCCAAAATTACCAAATCATTAATAACCCAACAATTTCATTAAATAGAGTAATGAGATCAACCAATAGTTCAAATACTAGATACTCAAGATGTCCATTACCGGGGACACAGCTAATCATGATTAGTTTATACACTCTACAAAGGTTTGCGCACTTCTCCCCACAAGACTCGACCACATCCATGATTGGAAGATCGAGACATAGTCTTTCTGAAGCATTAACTCTTTACTCTGGGTAGACAGTACCACCTACTTTCCCCTACATCTGCTAGCCTACCACTGAAAGAGGTCACACAACTTACTCAACTATGCCAGAGCCCATAATGGCTTGTGGCTGCACATGGAAGTTTCTAGCATGAATAATCTTATGATCCCTTTGAGCCTGGGTGGCATTCCATAGGGTGATCACACGGGTACTCCGGGTTCCCCTTGGGCAAGCACTGGGTTCTCTAGGTGCCCGGGCAAGCCACTGGGTTCTCCAGGGTGCCCCAACCATTCCACCCAGATGTGTATTAAAGTAGCCGCCTTAAGTTTCCCTTAATTATTATAACTCTTGCAACTTTCATGAATCTCACATACCAATCCACGTATACGAGCATGGCTAAACAATATATGACACAACGAATAATCCTGGGTTGTTTCAAGGATCATAGGTTCCTACCTCATGAACTACATAGCAATAACCAAATGTTCCCAATCCTACTCATGCAATATTTGAAGGGTGTATCTAATGCAAGTAAAACTAGGTATAAGAAAAGTATGATCAAAGTGTGAGCTTTCCTTGTACTGTTGATAAAGATTCTTTGCACTCATAATTCCTGAGAGTTCTACTCGTCACACTCCGTTCAATCTATCGTGAGTAAGCAATTATAACCACACATAAGCAATCACTCAAATATCCAAAAGAAAAGGCAAAGAAACATTGAAAAAACTCCAAATGAACCAAATCAAATTATTTTACAATATCATATCCTAATTTCATTGAAAATGTGTGGTGATGGCTCAAGATGATAGATTACGTCTAGGGATTCAATTGCAAAAGGAATCAGTTGAAAATGCGCTACAGTTTACAAGATATGATCAAATGAAGGTTCGAATAGTCTGAAAGGTTCAAAAGTTGAAACTAATGATGCTGTAGAAGAATTACTAGATTGGAAATAACGGATCAAAAGATACAAGTAATTCAACATAGCATTGAATCTGCTTAGAATTTTGTTGATAACTCTTTGTGGACTAGTATAATAATCTGACTATGATCAAAATTATATGCTGAAAAGATGTCTGAACGAAAAGATTTCTTTGATATGAATCCAACGCAATTGGATTCATCGCAAACGGAGTTACGCATAAAAATATATGATAAAAAGAAGTTTGAATATGAATCTGAACAAATATTTGAAATTTGAAAATTTAAAAAAGTTGATGGGATAGGTTCACTGGATAGGTGGAATCAAGACAAAACTATAGGCGTTGGTTTTATCTAATTTGGATGAACGAGTAAAAAGTTATGGCTATGTAAAAAATTAGGGTCAAACTGTTTTACGGAAGAAAAATAGTTATAACTAAAAGAATTCTAAGTCTAATGTATAAATACAAAGAGTAATTGATAATCTAATTATTCTACCGTACACTAGTATAAAAATAATAAGCTATGAAACTATAAAAAAACACGAAGGAATATATCTTTATAAAATAGAGAAAAGGCGACTTCGGAGAGAAGAGACAACTTCTAGAAGTTTCATCGGAGAGAAAAAATATATTTTTCTTTAGTGAATCTAGTCAAACCAAAATATTGATTTAATCCGAGTCGGATGATTTTTGGAGGCTCTATGTGTCTATATTTATAGATGACAGAGAGGCTTAGGGGTCAAAAGCTAGACAATGTGGGATTAAACATAGACGAAATATAGAAAAGAGAGAAAAGGCGCACCATGGGCCAAAAGGTTCGGCCGACCATGCGCACGCACCCCCGCTACGGTTTATTATTATTACTAGCAAACATGTTTGTGCGTTGCAACGGGAGAACACCAACCCTCACACGTCCTTGCCACTGAGCATGGCTAAAGACCTCGCCCTCATGCCCCTAATATAATAAACATAATTAATACTTCATCTTCAGGTTCACATCCTCTATTTTAATATAACACCAGACCCATGTTTCAGCTTGTCCTCTTTGTCGTCCTTGTATCAGTGGTCGCAGTACCAGTTCTCACTAACCAAGGTTGGCGAGATCCAATAGCTGGATCGTTGAGCCCCCTTCGTGTCCGGCGAGATCAAGAATGTTGAACAAAGATTTTTTTTATCATCCGGCTAATATACAGGGAAAACCAATGCATATAACATATGTCTGTGTTATTATCATGTAAATTGAGTAGTTTGCATCGGATAGATCATGAAATTTTAGTTCGACTCCTCATTCATTTTGACGCGTGTAACTGGGCCGAGCGAGGCTGGTCGTACGTGAAGACACGATGGAGACAAAGATTTCTTTCATATCCCTAGTTTAATAAAATGAACTAAAACAATGCATCCGTAGGCATATTTCAAAAATCCACCTAGTTTTTCATAGGTACAGATTTAGAAAAATGTTAGCTACAGTACCTCCCAGTTTTTCAAAAATAAGCATGTCTTGTAGAATGTTTGCCTTTTCAAATTGGAAGTTCAGAAAAAAAAATGTGTTCTAGAAAAATGTTCGCAATTAAAAAAACAGTACAGTACCTCCTAGTTTTCAGAAATTGTTCGTGTTCAATAATATTCAGGTCTTAAAAAGATAAAAAAGAAATATTTTTCTTTTTCTAAAAAATGTTCGAGTTTCAAATTTTATTCAAAGATTTGCAAAATATCCGCGTTCAAAAATATATTCACTTTTTCTAAATTAAATATTTTGTTGTCTGCCGCGACTATTATCTTAATTTAAGACGTTGCGCTGCCACTAAACACCAAGTCTTGCTTAGCCTGGTGGGTGGCATTCCTAGCGGTTTAGTGTGAGCGCCCGGGTTCGATTCCTCACAACTTAGTATATTTCCCTTGGACATCTTTACTGGCGTGAGTAGTTGGTACGCTAATGGGCTGGCCCATGATGGCCTGTGCGTCCTACGTTTTTTTACGGAAACAAATCAGGAGATCGAGATGAGAAATCGTGTTGACAGACCAAAACTTAATTTGGTTCGGCCAAAGTGGAAAAAGGAAAAAAACTGAGAAGAAAAAATGGCTGGCTGGACCTGGCCCATGTAGGAAAAAAAGATGGGACACCCGCTGCCACGATACTACGCATGTGGGCGACAAATAATTATGGTCTGCATGTCTAGTTTTTTTAAATAGAAACAGAAAGGAAAACGGAATAACCAAAATAAAATAAAATTTTATATATACATGTTATATATAAAAAATTTCAGAAAACGATTTTCTAAAACATGAACATATTTTCAGTGGCAAATAAGTTCCGCAAATATTTAAATAAAACAAACAGTGCTACTGTTGCAATAAAACCCAATAAAAATAATTTTTTAAATACCAAATTGATTTCAAATTTATTTTCTCCTAATTTTACATTGAAGGGAATCATTTTATCCTTATTTCCATTTATTTTATTTTTGGAGAAAATAATTTGAATAAAAATCAAATAACTCCAAATTGAAAAATGAGTTTCAAAATAACTTCAAAGGACTTTCAATTTGATTCTTTGAAACTTCCAACTCTCTTTCTTAGCATTTGAAGAAGTCATTTTATTTTCTCTCATGAAACTCATTGAGTTGCATAAAGTTTCCGAATTTGAAATAGTTCCAAATGGAATTCAAATCTTTTTAAACCCTTTTCATTTATTGAAATGGAAGAAGTCATATCATCTTCACTCCAGGGTTTTGTGATGAAATGAAGTTGAATTCATGGAGATCATAAATGCAAGGTGAAAGTTTTGGGAAGGTCATTTTACTCCCTCTGATTCAACTTTCAAAAGTTTCAAATTTCCACTCAATTTTACACCACAAATCACACAAGCAATCAATATTACCTAATTAATATAACATTCCAAAATTTAGAATCTTGGGATGTTATAGTAGTAAAAATTTCAGTACCGGCGTCACTTCCTCAAACACACCCCCCGCCCCCTACACACACACACACATACCAAAACCTCCTCGGGCGCGCGCACACACCCATCCTCGCTCGAAACCCTAGCAAGGTCCCCGCCGCTACCGCCGCCACAAGGCGTCCATTATCAACATCTGCCGGTTTGCCCGTGCAGCTTACCCACCGATCTCCATACCCAGGTCGCCCTGAGTTTCTTAGATGACGCCTGCCAAACGCCCCCTTTCCCACAGATCCCCGTCCCCGGCCCCATCCCCCACTCTAGAGCGCCGCTGCCTAAGCCCGGCTACGCTTCCCGTGGAGCTCGAGGAGCAACTAGCCCAAAATAGGTGTATCGCGGTTTGTTCGCCTGACGTCGCCGAGGAAGCTGACGACCATTACTGGCCGCAGGCACTCAAGCAGCGGGCTAGAGTATGCGGGTATGTCTCGGACGCCGGCTACGACATCAAGGTCATCGACAGCGACGGTTTGAGGCGGGCTATGTCACAGGTTAAGTGGCCCACCCCCAACCCATCAGGATGAACCGCCGTAGATCTCATGCATGGCCCCGTCGCTGATCTCCTCTAGCTCGCTGTCAATAATTTTCCATCCTACATCGCCATTGAGCCCCTTTTGTCATTTCTGAAGGACACGTTCTGCGGCGCTGGCTTGGTATCCACAGCTTCCAAGTCAGACCTCATCGACGGCGACCACGAGGAGGGCACCCTCTCCGGCTCTTCCAAGGGGAAACAGCCCGTCTGCGACATCAAGGAGGGCACCCTACAGCCGTGCTCTTCCAAGGGGAAGGAGCCCATATGCGACAACATGGAGCGCATCCAGGGTCCGTGCTCTTCCCATGGGAATGAGCCCATCTGTGACAAGTGAGGAAACCCATGATTTGTTTTGCCATGCCTCTTCACAGGGGGAAACCCATGATTTGTTTTGTCGGTTCCCTTTTGTAGTGTAGTGAGAATATGTCCAGTTTTAATTACTATAATTTGGTTGTTTGTAGTATGTCTTGTTTATTTCAGTTGTTCACAATGTGATGCTCTATATGTGCAATTATTTACTGTGTAGTATATTTCATCAATCCAGTTTTAAACATACCGATAGGAATGCATATATTTGCTTGCTGTTAAGCCTGTTATAGCTAGTATATGCCTCTTTTAAAGTTTTTTGATTGTTCGGTTGTTTGTAGTTAGCATATGTCCAATTTCAAATGCTATCTTTGGTTGTTCGTAGTATGCCTTGTTTATTCCAGTTATTCACAACGTGATGGTCTATATGTGCAAGTATCAACTGTGCAGTTCAATTTCATCAGTACCAGTTTCAACAATACCACTATGAATGACTACATTTGGTTGCTGCATCTAGTAGTTAACACACATTTTCATTTTTATTTAACAATAACCAGTGTACTGTTGGAGATCGTAGCAGAAAACAAAAAAAATTCCTACTTTTCACCAAGATCAATCTATGGAGTCAACTAGCAACGAGAGGAGAGTGCATATACATACCCTTGTAGATCGCGCGCGGAAGCGTTCAAGAGAATGGGGATGATGGAGTCGTACTCGCCGTGATCCAAATCACCGATGACCAAGTGCCGAACAGACGGCACCTCCGCGTTTAACACACGTACGGAGCGGATGACGTCTCCTCCTTCTTGATCCAGCAAGGGGGAAGGAGAGGTTGATGAAGATCCAGCAGCACGACGGCGTGGTGGTGGATGCAGCAGTGATCGCAGCAGGGCTTCGCCGAGCTTCTGCGAGAGGGAGAGGTGTAGCAGGGGAGAGGGAGGCGCCAAGACTTGAGGTGCGGCTGCTCTCCCTCCCCCCCTTTATATAGGCCCCCTAGGGGGTGCGCCGGCCCTAGGAGATGGGATCTCCTAGGGGGGCGGCGGCCAAGGGGGTGGAGTACCCCCCAAGGCAAGTGGAGGCGCCCCCTCCCCTAGGGTTCCCAACCCTAGGCGCATGGGGGGCCCAAGGGGGGGCGCACCAGCCCACTATGGGCTGGTTCCCCTCCCCACTTCAGCCCATGGGGCCCTCCGGGATGGGTGGCCCCACCCGGTGGACCCCCGGGACCCATCCGGTGGTCCCGGTACAATACCGGTGACCCCGAAACTTTCCCGATGGCCGAAACTACACTTCCTATATATAATTCTTCACCTCCGGACAATTCCGGAACTCCTCGTGACGTCCAGGATCTCATCCGGGACTCCGAACAACTTTCGGATTACTGCATACTCATATCTATACAACCCTAGCGTCACCGAACCTTAAGTGTGTAGACCCTACGGGTTCGGGAGACAAGCAGACATGACCGAGACGACTCTCTGGTCAATAACCAACAGCGGGATCTGGATACCCATGTTGGCTCCCACATGCTCCTCGATGATCTCATCGGATGAACCACGATGTCGAGGACCTAATCAATCCCGTACTCAATTCCCTTTGTCAATCGGTACGTTACTTGCCCGAGACTCGATCGTCGGTATCCCAATACCTTGTTCAGTCTCGTTACCGGCAAGTCACTTTACTCGTACCGTAATGCATGATCCCGTGATCAACCACTTGATCACATTGAGCTCATTATGATGATGCATTACCGAGTGGGCCCAGAGATACCTCTCCGTCATACGGAGTGACAAATCCCAGTCTCGATTCGTGCCAACCCAACAGACACTTTCGGAGATACCTGTAATGTACCTTTATAGTCACCCAGTTACGTTGTGACGTTTGGCACACCCAAGGCACTCCTACGGTATCCGGGAGTTGCACAATCTCATGGTCTAAGGAAATGATACTTGACATCCAGAAAAGCTACAGCAAACGAACTACACGATCTTTGTGCTATGCTTAGGTTTGGGTCTTGTCCATCACATCATTCTCCTAATGATGTGATCCCGTTATCAATGACATCCCCATGTCCATAGCCAGGAAACCATGACTATCTGTTGATCAACGAGCTAGTCAACTAGAGGCTCACTAGGGACACATTGTGGTCTATGTATTCACACATGTATTACGATTTCCGGATAATACAATTATAGCATGAATAATAGACAATTATCATGAACAAGGAAATATAATAATCATTTTATTATTGCCTCTAGGGCATATTTCCAACAGTCTCCCACTTGCACTAGAGTCAATCATCTAGTTACATTGTGATGAATCGAACACCCATGGAATTCTGGTGTTGATCATGTTTTGCTCTAGGGAGAGGTTTAGTCAACGGATCTGCTACATTCAGGTCCGTATGTACTTTACAAATCTCTATGTCTCCATTTTGAACACTTTCACGAATGGAGTTGAAGCGACGCTTGATATGCCTGGTCTTCCTGTGAAACCTGGGCTCCTTGGCAAGGGCAATAGCTCCAGTGTTGTCACAGAAGAGAGTCATCGGGCCCGACGCATTGGGTATGACTCCTAGGTCGGTAATGAACTCCTTCACCCAGACTGCTTCGTGTGCTGCCTCCGAGGCTGCCATGTACTCCGCTTCACATGTAGATCCCGCCACAACGCTTTGCTTGCAACTGCACCAGCTTACTGCCCCACCATTCAAAATATACACGTATCCGGTTTGTGACTTAGAGTCATCCAGATCTGTGTCGAAGCTAGCATCGACGTAACCCTTTACGACGAGCTCTTCGTCACCTCCATAAACGAGAAACATTTCCTTAGTCCTTTTCAGGTACTTCAGGATATTTTTGACCGCTGTCCAGTGTTCCATGCCGGGATTACTTTGGTACCTTCCTACCAAACTCACGGCAAGGTTTACATCAGGTCTGGTACACAGCATAGCATACATGATAGACCCTATGGCCGAGGCATAGGGGACGACACTCATCTTTTCTCTATCTTCTGCCGTGGTCGGGCATTGAGCCAAGCTCAATCTCGTACCTTGCAATACAGGCAAGAACCCCTTCTTTGACTGATCCATTTTGAACTTCTTCAATATCTTGTCAAGGTACGTACTCTGTGAAAGACCAATGAGGCGTCTCGATCTATCTCTATAGATCTTGATGCCTAATATATAAGCAGCTTCTCCAAGGTCCTTCATTGAAAAACACTTGTTCAAATAGGCCTTTATGCTTTCCAAGAATTCTATATCATTTCCCATCAACAGTATGTCATCCACATACAATATGAGAAATGCTACAGAGCTCCCACTCACTTTCTTGTAAATGCAGGCTTCTCCATAAGTCTGCATAAACCCAAACGCTTTGATCATCTCATCAAAGCGAATGTTCCAACTCCGAGATGCTTGCACCAGCCCATAAATCGAGCGTTGGAGCTTGCACACCTTGTCAGCATTCTTAGGATCGACAAAACCTTCCGGCTGCATCATATACAATTCTTCCTTAAGGAAACCATTAAGGAATGCCGTTTTGACGTCCATTTGCCATATCTCATAATCATAGAATGCGGCAATTGCTAACATGATTCGGACGGACTTCAGCTTCGCTACGGGTGAGAAAGTCTCATCGTAGTCAACCCCTTGAACTTGTCGATAACCCTTAGCGACAAGCCGAGCTTTATAGATGGTCACATTACCATCCGCGTCTGTCTTCTTCTTAAAGATCCATTTATTTTCTATGGCTCGCCGATCAACGGGCAAGTCAGTCAAAGTCCATACTTCGTTTTCATACATGGATCCTATCTCGGATTTCATGGCTTCCAGCCATTTGTCGGAATCCGGGCCCGCCATCGCTTCTTCATAGTTCGAAGGTTCACCGTTGTCTAACAACATGATTTCCAAGACAGGGTTGCCGTACCACTCTGGTGCGGAACGTGTCCTTGTGGACCTACGAAGTTCAGTAGCAACTTGATCTGAAGTTTCATGATCATCATCATCAACTTCCTCTCTAGTCGGTGCAGGCACCTCAGGAACATTTTCTTGAGCTGCGCCACTTACCGGTTCAAGAGGTAATACTTCATCAAGTTCTACCTTCCTCCCACTTATTTCTTTCGAGAGAAACTCTTTCTCTAGAAAGGACCCATTCTTGGCAACAAAGATCTTGCCTTCGGATCTGAGGTAGAAGGTATACCCAACAGTTTCTTTAGGGTATCCTATGAAGACGCATTTTTCCGACTTGGGTTCGAGCTTTTCAGGTTGAAGTTTCTTGACATAAGCATCGCATCCCCAAACTTTTAGAAACGACAGCTTAGGTTTCTTCCCAAACCATAATTCATACGGTGTCGTCTCAACGGATTTCGACGGAGCCCTATTTAAAGTGAATGCGGCAGTCTCTAAAGCATAGCCCCAAAATGATAGCGGTAAATCGGTAAGAGACATCATAGATCGCACCATATCTAATAGAGTGCGATTACGACGTTCGGACACACCATTACGCTGAGGTGTTCCAGGCGGCGTGAGTTGTGAAACTATTCCACATTTTCTTAAGTGTGTGCCAAATTCGTGACTCAAGTATTCTCCCCCACGATCTGATCGCAAGAACTTGATTTTCCTGTCACGTTGATTCTCAACCTCACTCTGAAATTCCTTGAACTTTTCAAAGGTCTCAGACTTGTGTTTCATTAAGTAGACATACCCATATCTACTCAAGTCATCAGTGAGGGTGAGAACATAACGATAGCCACCGCGAGCCTCAACACTCATTGGACCGCACACATCAGTATGTATGATTTCCAATAAGTTGGTTGCTCGCTCCATTGTTCCTGAGAATGGAGTCTTGGTCATTTTACCCATGAGGCATGGTTCGCACGTGTCAAATGATTCGTAATCAAGAGACTCTAAAAGTCCATCTGCATGGAGCTTCTTCATGCGTTTGACACCTATGTGACCAAGGCGGCAGTGCCACAAGTATGTGGGACTATCATTATCAACCTTACATCTTTTGGTATTCACACTATGAATATGTGTAGCATTACGCTCGAGATTCATTAAGAATAAACCATTCACCATCGGAGCATGACCATAAAACATATCTCTCATATAAATAGAACAACCATTATTCTCGGATTTAAATGAGTAGCCATCTCGTATTAAACGAGATCCTGATACAATGTTCATGCTCAAAGCTGGCACTAAATAACAATTATTGAGGTTTAAAACTAATCCCGTAGGTAAATGTAGAGGTAGCGTGCCGACGGCGATCACATCGACCTTGGAACCATTCCCGACGCGCATCGTCACCTCGTCCTTCGCCAGTCTCCGCTTATTCCGCAGCTCCTGCTTTGAGTTACAAATGTGAGCAACCGCACCGGTATCAAATACCCAGGAGCTACTACGAGTACTGGTAAGGTACACATCAATTACATGTATATCACATATACCTTTTGTGATGCCGGCCTTCTTGTCCGCTAAGTATTTGGGGCAGTTCCGCTTCCAGTGACCACTTCCCTTGCAATAAAAGCACTCAGTCTCGGGCTTGGGTCCATTCTTTGGCTTCTTCCCGGCAGCTTGCTTACCGGGCGCGGCAACTCCCTTGCCGTCCTTCTTGAAGTTCTTCTTACCCTTGCCTTTCTTGAACTTAGTGGTTTTATTCACCATCAACACTTGATGTTCCTTTTTGACTTCTACCTCTGCTGATTTCAGCATTGCAAATACTTCAGGAATGGTCTTTTCCATCCCCTGCATATTGAAGTTCATCACAAAGCTCTTGTAGCTTGGTGGAAGCGACTGAAGGATTCTGTCAATGACCGCGTCATCCGGGAGATTAACTCCCAGCTGAGTCAAGCGGTTATGCAACCCAGACATTTTGAGTATGTGCTCACTGACAGAACTATTTTCCTCCATCTTACAGCTGAAGAACTTGTCGGAGACTTCATATCTCTCGACCCGGGCATGAGCTTGGAAAACCATTTTCAGCTCTTCGAACATCTCATATGCTCCGTGTCGCTCAAAACGCTTTTGGAGCCCCGGTTCTAAGCTGTAAAGCATGCCGCACTGAACGAGGGAGTAATCATCAGCACGTGTCTGCCAAGCGTTCATAACGTCTTGGTTCTGTGGGACGGGTGCGTCACCTAGCGGTGCTTCTAGGACATAATCTTTCTTGGCAGCTATGAGGATGATCCTCAGGTTCCGGACCCAGTCCGTATAGTTGCTGCCATCGTCTTTCAGCTTGGTTTTCTCTAGGAACGCGTTGAAGTTGAGGACAACGTTGGCCATTTGATCTACAAGACATATTGTAAAGATTTTAGACTAAGTTCATGATAATTAAGTTCATCTAATCAAATTATTCAATGAACTCCCACTTAGATAGACATCCCTCCAGTCATCTAAGTATAACATGATCCGAGTTGACTAGGCCGTGTCCGATCATCACGTGAGACGGACTAGTCAACATCGGTGAACATCTTCATGTTGATCGTATCTTCTATACGACTCATGCTCGACCTTTCGGTCTTCTGTGTTCCGAGGCCATGTCTGTACATGCTAGGCTCGTCAAGTCAACCTAAGTGTATTGCGTGTGTAAATCTGTCTTACACCCGTTGTATGTGAACGTTGGAATCTATCACACCCGATCATCACGTGGTGCTTCGAAACAACGAACTGTCGCAACGGCGCACAGTTAGGGGGAACACTTTCTTGAAATTATTATGAGGGATCATCTTATTTACTACCGTCGTTCTAAGTAAACAAGATGCAAAAACATGATAAACATCACATGCAATCAAATAATAGTGACATGATATGGCCAATATCATATAGCTCCTTTGATCTCCATCTTGGGGCTCCATGATCATCTTGTCACCGGCATGACACCATGATCTCCATCATCATGATCTCCATCATCGTGTCTTCTTGAAGTTGTCTCGTCATCTATTACTTCTACTACTATGGCTAACGCTTTAGCAATAAAGTAAAGTAATTACATGACGTTTATGTTGACACGCAGGTCATAAATAAATAAAGACAACTCCTATGGCTCCTGCCGGTTGTCATACTCATCGACATGCAAGTCGTGATTCCTATTACAAGAACATGATCAATCTCATACATCACATATATCATTCATCATTCATCACAACCTTTGGCCATATCACATCACAAAACACTTGCTGCAAAAACAAGTTAGACGTCCTCTAATTGTTGTTGCAAGTTTTTACGTGGCTGCTATAGGTTTCTAGCAAGAACGTTTCTTACCTACGCCAAAACCACAACGTGAATTGCCAATTTCTATTTACCCTTCATAAGGACCCTGTTCATCGAATCCGATCCGACTAAAGTGGGAGAGACAGACACCCGCCAGCCACCTTATGCAACTAGTGCATGTCAGTCGGTGGAACCGGTCTCACGTAAGCGTACGTGTAAGGTTGGTCCGGGCCGCTTCATCCCACGATGCCGCCGAATCAAGATAAGACTAGTAACGGCAAGCAAATTGACAATATCGACGCCCACAACTACTTTGTGTTCTACTCGTGCATAGTAACTACGCATAGACCTAGCTCATGATGCCACTGTTGGGGAACGTAGCAGAAAACAAAAAAAATTCCTACGTTTCACCAAGATCAATCTATGGAGTCAACTAGCAACGAGAGGAGAGTGCATCTACATACCCTTGTAGATCGCGAGCGGAAGCGTTCAAGAGAACGGGGATGATGGAGTCGTACTCGCCGTGATCCAAATCACCGATGACCAAGTGCCGAACGGACGGCACCTCCGCGTTCAACACACGTACGGAGCGGATGACGTCTCCTCCTTCTTGATCCAGCAAGGGGGAAGGAGAGGTTGATGAAGATCCAGCAGCACGACGGCGTGGTGGTGGATGCAGCAGGGCTTCGCCGAGCTTCTGCGAGAGGGAGAGGTGTAGCAGGGGAGAGGGAGGCGCCAAGGCTTGAGGTGCGGCTGCCCTCCCTCCCCCTCCTTTATATAGGCCCCCTAGGGGGGTGCGCCGGCCCTAGGAGATGGGATCTCCTAGGGGGGCGGCGGCCAAGGGGGTGGAGTACCCCCCAAGGCAAGTGGAGGCGCCCCCTCCCCTAGGGTTCCCAACCCTAGGCGCATGGGGGGCCCAAGGGGGGGCGCACCAGCCCACTATGGGCTGGTTCCCCTCCCCACTTCAGCCCATGGGGCCCTCCGGGATGGGTGGCCCCACCCGGTGGACCCCCGGGACCCATCCGGTGGTCCCGGTACAATACCGGTGACCCCGAAACTTTCTTGATGGCCGAAACTACACTTCCTATATATAATTCTTCACCTCCGGACAATTCCGGAACTCCTCGTGACGTCCAGGATCTCATCCGGGACTCCGAACAACTTTCGGATTACTGCATACTCATATCTATACAACCCTAGCGTCACCGAACCTTAAGTGTGTAGACCCTACGGGTTCGGGAGACAAGCAGACATGACCGAGACGACTCTCTGGTCAATAACCAACAGCGGGATCTGGATACCCATGTTGGCTCCCACATGCTCCTCGATGATCTCATCGGATGAACCACGATGTCGAGGACCTAATCAATCCCGTACTCAATTCCCTTTGTCAATCGGTACGTTACTTGCCCGAGACTCGATCGTCGGTATCCCAATACCTTGTTCAGTCTCGTTACCGGCAAGTCACTTTACTCGTACCGTAATGCATGATCCCGTGATCAACCACTTGATCACATTGAGCTCATTATGATGATGCATTACCGAGTGGGCCCAGAGATACCTCTCCGTCATACGGAGTGACAAATCCCAGTCTCGATTCGTGCCAACCCAACAGACACTTTCGGAGATACCTGTAATGTACCTTTATAGTCACCCAGTTACGTTGTGACGTTTGGCACACCCAAGGCACTCCTACGGTATCCGGGAGTTGCACAATCTCATGGTCTAAGGAAATGATACTTGACATCCAGAAAAGCTACAGCAAACGAACTACACGATCTTTGTGCTATGCTTAGGTTTGGGTCTTGTCCATCACATCATTCTCCTAATGATGTGATCCTGTTATCAATGACATCCCCATGTCCATAGCCAGGAAACCATGACTATCTGTTGATCAACGAGCTAGTCAACTAGAGGCTCACTAGGGACACATTGTGGTCTATGTATTCACACATGTATTACGATTTCCGGATAATACAATTATAGCATGAATAATAGACAATTATCATGAACAAGGAAATATAATAATCATTTTATTATTGCCTCTAGGGCATATTTCCAACATGTACTTAGACCGGCACAATACCAGTTTGAATGACTATGTTTGCTTGTTGTTAAATGTTAGGCCTGTTGTAGTTAACCCACCTTTCCACTTGTTTTGCTTTACTAGCGTGCTTAAACCTGCACACTGAAGCTATCTTTTGGAGATTATTTTGTCTGTCTTGGATAATTTTGGTTGATGTTTAGTCTGTTGTGCTTAACATGCCTCTCGATGTACCTACACAGGACAATTTTGGGAACGACTGCTGTTTTCCATCGAGGTTAGTTTCATCCCATGGCTTATATATACTCACTATTTAGGATATCGGTAGCTGGTACCATATAGTCCGGGGACTGATAAGGGACTAATCAATGAATCAGACTTTTAATTGAATATATCTGTAACCCATTTATCGTTAGGTTAACTAGGGCCATATGTAATATATCAGAGGCTCATAGCAACATGCACTGTACTTAATGTCTAAATATGCAATCCTAGGCTACATAGCAACAAGAGTGTTACCTTAATATTCTGATGATGTCTAGATATATGTAGAAGAGCAGCAACAACAACAACAACAACAACACAACCCTGTTTGGATACTCAACTTAGTTAGAGGTTAGAGTTAGTTTCTTGCTCATGACTAACCCTAAACTAACTCCATCCAAAAAGCTATTTGGATGACAGGGTTAGATTGACAATAAATGCACTATGAGAACTAGCTCCAATTAGCACCTCTTGGGCTGGATAGTTTTTTTGGGTGGGTTAGATGCAACTAGCTCAAACTAGCCCTCATGTTTGGATATACTTTAGGGCTATTTGAGCCCGAACTAGCTCAAACTAACTCTAACCCATGGATACAGCTGTAGTTAATCAGCTGGTAATTTGTAAGAATGCAATAAACTCCTTCCGGCCCATAATATAAGATGTTAATTCATCTAATATGTGAGTATTGGATGTTATAAGATATTATAAAAGAGTGTTGTACTACATCATTGTGCAATTGTTGTTTAGCTTCTAATATTAACTCGGTTCTTTTAGGTATATATTTCATTGGTAAAGATCCGCGCTTCGACCCTTTCTATGTATGGGGCAATGAGATATCAATGAACCGGCATCAAGTGAGGAAGCTGATAAAGATTGTTAGTAAAATGGGTTAAAATATGGCAATTAAACTATTTGTTTACACTTTATCCAAGACAACAGTGAATTGCAGGATGGTAAGTAAGAATTCTGCATCCTTCTTTTTACTGCCCATAATGAGTTGTGTTAGATGAAAATGTCTAAATATTTTTCCTTTGCAGTGGTTGCCAAATCAGTTTACTCAAGATTACCTCTCAAACTACATGATTGGTGGGCATGCAAAGGTTAAAGTATTTCTACCAGAACCCGATGATTATCTAGATGTTTTCATGAAGACCATGAAGGATGGGCGGTCGGCCATCACAAGGGGTTGGACTAGAGTCGTGCGTGCCTTCTGCATGGAGGAGGGCACAATATGGGCATTCCGCTTCACCTTGTTCAGCAACCCGAATGTATTTCGCCTCTTTCTTTACTGTCTTTAATAGTACAAGTATATAACTGTGCTTCATCATTCTTTATTTGGTTCTTATGTAATTCTTGAACATATGTACCTATGAATCGAATAATGCATTGGTTGTTTGAACCTGATGGATATGAATAAAGCTATAGCATACATTCAAATTCAAATCCGGTACAATTTGAAATAGCAGCAATTAAATTACGGGGAAATTACACCCTCCAGGTCGTTATGGCACACATGGTTGGTAAAACACAAACGTTTGCGATATACACCATAATCCAACATGGTTCACAGAGAGGAAACGTGTGCAAGCATGCACACAGTTGCCTTTTTCAAAGCGTGTGCGACGTCAGACAATATCACAAATGGTGCGGGCAAACTAAACATTTGTGATAGTTGCCTTATCGTAAACGATTCGCAACCATGAACTATTTCTAATGAAGTATGCATCGTAAACATTGCACCACAGAATAGTGTGTGCGATAGTTGTCATGTATGACGATGTTACAACGGTCCGACATTTCGTAATCCTGTCCGACACTCGTACGACGATTAGATAATCTTCTTAATTAATTATCGTATATGGTTTGGGAAAAGTGAATGTGTGTGATTGTATGCTTATCATACACGTTCTATAATAGTGAACCATTTGTGATGGGCGGCGCATCATAAACGTAGCACCACAGAATACCAACTGCGATGGCAATGCGAGCACAAACGAGCAGGAGTACTGTACATGCATCTTGGCTCCCTATCCCTGATGGTTTCTGGGTCGTGTGGGAAGGACCCCCTATCGCCCACACTCACTTGGCGATGGTTCCAAATGTCATCGTGGAAAGGGGTTTAAAATCGTTTGTATAGCATCGACGCGCACCAGTGATCATCATCACCAACAACTATCCCATCTTGGGGAGGGCAATCTTCATCAACATCTTCAACAACACCATCTCCTCTCAAACTCTAGTTCATCTCTTGTGTTAAATCTTTGCACCAGAACTATAGATTGGTGCTTGTGGGTGACTAGTAGTGTTGATTACATCTTGTAGTTGATTACTATATGGTTTATTTGGTGGAAGATTATATGTTTAGATCCAATACGCTATTTAATACCCCTCTGATCTTGAGCATGATTATCATTTGTGAGTAGATACTTTTGTTCTTGAGGTCATGGGAGAGATCTTGTAGCAAGTAATCATGTGAACTTGATATGTGTTCGATATTTTGATGGTATGTATGTTGTGATTCCCTTAGTGGTGTCATGTGAACGTCGACTACATGACACTTCACCATATTTGGGCCTAAGGGAATGCATTGTGGAGTAGTTATTAGATGATTGGTTGTGAGAGTGACAAAATCTTAAACCCTAGTTTGTGCGCTATTGTGACGCCCCCGATTTGACCGTACACTAATCATACACGCAAACGTGTACGATCAAGATCAGGGACTCACGGGAAGATATCACAACACAACTCTACAAATAAAATAAGTCATACAAGCATCATATTACAAGCCAGGGGCCTCGAAGGCTCGAATACCAGAGCTCGATCATAGACGGGTCAGCGGAAGCAACAATATCTGAGTACAGACATAAGTTAAACAAGTTTGCCTTAAGAAGGCTAACACAAACTGGGATATAGATCGAAAGAGGCGCAGGCCTCCTACCTGGGATCCTCCTAAACTACTCCTGGTCGCCATCAGCTGGCTGCACGTAGTAGTAGGCACCTCCCGAGTAGTAGTCATCGTCGACGGTGGCGTCGGGCTCCTGGACTCCAACGTCTGGTTGCAGTAATCGGATATAGGAAAGGGGAAAAGGGGGAGAAAAGCAATCGTGAATACTCATCCAAAGTACTCGCAAGCAAGGAGCTACACTACATATGTATGCATTGGTATCAAATGGAAAAAGGGTATATTATGTGAACTGAACTGTAGAATGCCAGAATAAGAGGGGGATAGCTAGTCCTGTCGAAGACTACGCTTCTGGCATCCCCCATCTTGCAGCATGTAGAAGAGAGCAGACTGAAGTCCTCCAAGTAGCATCGCATAGCATAATCCTACCCGGCGATCCTCTCCTCGTCGCCCTGTTAGAGAGCGATCACCGGTTGTATCTGGCACTTGGAAGGGTGTGTTTCATTAAGTATCCGGTTCTAGTTGTCATAAGGTCAAGGTACAACTCCAAGTCGTCATGTTACCGAAGATCACGGCTATTCGAATAGATTAACTTCCCTGTAGGGGTGCACCACATAACCCAACACGCTCGATCCCATTTGGCCGGACACACTTTCGTAGGTCATGCCCGGCCTCGGAAGATCAACACGTCGCAGCCCTACCTAGGCACAACAGAGAGGTCAGCACGCCGGTCTAAATCCTATGGCGCAGGGGTCTGGGCCCATCGCCCATTGCACACCTGCACATTGCGTACGCGGCCGGAGAGCAGACCTAGCAACCTCCATTACAAAGGAAGTTTCGTTACGCGGTCCAACCCGGCGCGCGCCGCTCAGTCGCTGATGTCACGAAGGCTTCGGCTGATACCATGACGTCGAGTGCCCATAACTGTCCCCGCGTAGATGGTTAGTGCATATAGGCCAGTGGCCAGACTCAGATCAAATACCAAGATCTCGTTAAGCGTGTTATTTTGAAATAACCACGGACGCCGACCAGGGCCAGGCCCACCTCTCTCCTAGGTGGTCTCAACCTGCCCTGTCGCTCCGCCACAAAGTAACCGTCGGGGGCCTTCGGGAACTCAGGCCCACCTCTACCGGGCTGGAGCCACCTGCCCCTTCAGCCCCCAACATCGGAATCACTCGCGGGTACTCCTACGAGCCGACCCGACTTTAATCACCACAAGTATCATATATTAAGTATAAGTATATACCCGTGACCACCTCCCAGGTGATCACGGCCCGATACTATAGCATGGCAGACAGACTAGAATGTAGGGCCACTGATGGTAAACTAGCATCCTATACTAAGCATTTAGGATTGCAGGTAAGGTATCAACAGCTGGAGCAACAATGATAGGCTATGCATCGGAATAGGATTAACGGAAAGCAGTAACATGCTACACTACTCTAATGCAAGCAGTACAGAGAAGAGTAGGCGATATCTGGTGATCAAAGGGGGGCTTGCCTGGTTGCTCTGGTAAGAGAGAGGGGTCGTCAACACCGTAGTCGTACTGGGTAGCAGCGGCGTCGGTCTCAATGTCTAGCGAGAGAAGAGGGGGAAGAGACAATAAATATAATGCAAACAAATGCATGACGATGCATGACATGACAAAGAGTGATGCTAGGCGTGCCCTAACGCGGTACGAGGTGGTACCGGTGAAGGGGGAAAACATCCGAGAAAGTATTCCCGGTGTTTCTTGTTTTCGGACAGATGAACCGGAGGGGGAAAGTTGCATGTTCGGTATGCTAGGGATGCGTGGCGGACGAACGGGTTGCGTATCCGGATTCGTCTCGTCCTTCTGAGCAACTTTCATGTACAAAGTTTTCCCAACCGAGCTACGGTTTATTTTATTAATTTTAAAAGATTTAACTCATATTTGGAATTATCTTATTAATTTAATTAGAAAAAGCAATTGTGATGTCAGCATGATGTCATCATGAAGTCAGCAGGGACAAAGGTGGACTAGGTCAAAATGACGTGTGGGTCCCATTCGTCATAGGCTCAGACTAACTAAACAGTGTTAATTAGCTTAATTACTAGATTAGGTTAACCCATTTAATTAGTTTAGTTAAACAGGATTATTAACTTAATTAACCAACTAATTAATTAATTATTTATTTATTTACATTATTAACTCCTCTTTAAAGAAATAGTTCCAGGGGCGTGGGCCCCTTGTCTCATTGGCCCATGGCCAAAGTGGTTTCGGGCACTACGGGCGAAGCCCCAACCTGATTGGGCACTGGCCCAGGCGAATGGTGGGGGGCGCCGGCGATGGGCGCAGGCTAGCGTGAGGTTGCGACGGCAGGGCGGTGCGTGGCGGAGTGAGAGCAGGAGGAACGATGGCGTGGCAGTGGGGGGCTACGGCCATGGCCGGGCGCCAGCGGCAGGCGGAGCCGGCGAGGTCAGAGGTGGAGCGGGGCACGGCGCGGGTGTGAGGGTACGGTGGCCGACGTGGGTGAGGCCGCGGGCGTTGGCGACCACGGCCAGGCGCGCGCAGGGGAGGCCGCGGCCGGCAGCAGCTACAGTAGTACACGGGGTAGCGAGCATGGCGTTGACGCGACGGGCGCGACGAGGCGCGTGAGCTGCGCGAGGGAGATCGAGAGGATAGGGGGAGGCGCTCACTGGGGCCGTAGGGTTCGGGCAGCGTGCGCGGGGTGGTCCGGCGAGGAGGAGATGAGGAGGAGGACGGTAAGGCGGCGACGAGGTCCGGCGAAGGCGCTCCGGGACGTCGGCGTCGGAGAGGTGGGTCGACTCACCGGGAGCGGCCGCGACAGGGTTCAGTGCGCGCCGGCGGGACCCTGCCGGCATGGTCCGGCGAAGAGGTGGGCTCGGCGAGGGGCGCCAGCCCGGTGGCGAAGACGGGAGGCGCCGGCCGAGGTGGGCAGCGGGGCGCTGCCTCAGCGGAGCGGCGGCGAGGGGGCGCCGTTGCGCCCCGATCCGGATCGGGAGGGAGCGAGAGGAGCGAGGCGTGAGGGGAGAGTGGGGGATCGATCCCGATCCAGGGGAAAGGGGGGGAGGGAGTGGAGCGTGTGGGGAGTGGGGGTTGGGGAGCGGTTAGGGTTTCGGGAGGGGAATAAGGAGAGTGGGGGCGGCCGGTTGGGCCAGTGGGTCGGCCTGGTTGGCCCGATGGCCAGCTGGGCTGAGGCCTGGTGGGGAGGGGTCTTTTTTTGCTTAGTTTAATTTCTTTTCTTTATTTTTCTTTTCTGTTTTAATTTTAGTTACACTGTATTTCATTTTAGTAAAATATGACAATAGCTTCAAAAATAGTGTTTCAAACTAACCCACTACCCTAAAAAGTTTTACCTCAAAATAAAATAGTTTATCATTTTATAAAATATCAAAGGCACTTTTTCAATCATTTCAACTACCATTTTAATCATTTTAGAGTATTAAAACATTTTATAAAAGTGGGGTTTCTTCACGACAATTAACTTTGCATTACTTGGCACAACCCGGACATTTTAGTTTTAAAGTTTGAAAACTTTTGTTGTTTGCCTTTAATTCAATTTTGAATTAGAATCGGTTTTTAGAACTAACCCGAGATTATCTACGGTGACAAAGGTGACGTGGCATCATTAGCAGGGGATTACTGTACTCTAATTATCCGGGTGTCACAATTCTCCTCCACTACAAGAAATCTCGTCCCGAGATTTAAGAGGTAGTGAAAGGGGGAATGGTTTTGGTTATGAATCTAGCGGGTCTTCTCATCCTGGCTTACTCTTCGCGAAGAAGTTGATCCCTGTCGTTGATGTCTTCATACTTCAGGTCATCTTGACGAAGTCGCCTCCTTTCTTTGGGGTCTGTCTCGTACTTACGAATAGGTAAGGGGCAGTTCAACAATGATTGAATGCTATAAGGGTTAACCATCGGGGGTTATCCCATGAATGAACACAGGGGTATCTCTCGAGTTGGTCAAATGAAACACATGAGAGCCAAGCAAGAAGGTATAGTAAGAAGTATCAAGTGGATAGGCAATCGTTCGATGCCCAATTAGAAGGTGAAAGGGTTTCAGGGCACGAGAATAAGTATTGCGCCTGATACCAGAGTAGATCACTAGGAAGATGGCTCACGAATTACATATCAAGTCAAGCGCGAGGAATATCTTTGGCAACAGGGTGTTCAGGAGAGTCAGTTTTCGATCCTGGGACCTGTTCGTTATGGGCCCACCATGTGGGTTAAAGACAGAAAGAGTGGTGTCATCTTGCACGGTTATGATAACCATGCAGGTCAGACCATAACCTGTCGGTTATGTCGGCAGCAGCGTCGGTACCAAGGGTGGGGGACGAAGAGAACCATTTTCCTGCTCATTGAACGAGGCAGACCAATGGGCAAGGTTCTCGTCCATCGGTGGTTACCAGAATGTCATCAACAAAAGCAACAGGGTCTTACTGACAGAATTGTACACTGAGGTGTTAACATAAGCAGTGAATTAATACTGCTTAGATCATAATGATCACCAGAAAGGTCAAACAAACCGATGGAAAGGAAAAACGTGATCATCAGGTTAAACAGAACAATGGAAAGGAAAAATGTGTTTAAACACATTCAGTGGTATATCCTTCCCAAGGACAAGCAGAGCATGATATCTATGACAGGATACAACGTAGAAAACCCTTTAGGAAAGGGGAGAGAGTATCATGACATTACCCATACAACGGTGTTTGGATAATTTAGTAAGAAACATTTAGCATTGTGGTGAAAATGTTCTTATTGAAAATCGGAGTACCACAGACATGCTTCGAGATAGCATTGACATGGTCTTCAAGCAAAGATCGAACTTGGATACACAAAGGATTCATCAGGAACAACATATAGAATAAGTCTTACGATTTCCTCATGGAAGAATGGTTAACCTTGCTAAATAGGAAACTGATAACAATAGGTTCTCTGGTCAGGCGTGCTAGGCATGACATCACCTTACCGGGGGCATATAGGGACCAATGTTATAGCTCTTGAAAATGTGTTCCAACCATCATATCTGACCGAGATTCAGATCTGATTGGTGTCAAGATACCTGAGAATCAGGATGCCTGACAAGAAAGGTGCAACACAAATTGTTGAGGTGACACTGTATGATTCTCGAGAATTAAACCATGGAAGCGAGTTCCGAAACAAGAGTTCATCATTAAATCAAGGAGAGATGAGGAGGTAACTAACTAACTCAGCGAAAACCCATTGACATTTCCAAAAATGATGGATTTCCACAGCTATGTGAACAAGGAGATAACATTTGTCAAATCAAATGATATAATGAGGTATGCTCGAGGAAAACATACACATTTAATCATTTATTGAAAGGTGCACCCGAAATATGGGCTTAGGTAGCATGATCTCAAGGTATAACACAAAACACGAACAAGTTTGTGTTGAATAGAAGACAATAAAGTGGTTGATGATAGCACGGATCATCGAGGGCAAGGATGGTATTTCTCATCATGAATTCGATTGATATCCTGGAAGGAGTCAAGATGCTGATAATGATCATGACAAATTTTGTCAAGAGGCTCCACGAGGAAGCAATCAAACAACGACTACATCAAGCAACATGACTGATGCAGCGAAAGATTATTGGAACCACATATACGACACAAACTTGAAATCAAGATTGTTGTCCAAGGAGAAATGATATGATGAGGAAAATCGACGTAAGCTTAGCTCATCATCAAAAATTGTGCTCCGGGAAGAAGGACCAGGTAGCACAGTTAAAATCGGCACGACAAGGATATAGCCAAGCAGGCTAGGAATGACGTGATCGAGTTCGAACTCGTAAGTAATGAAGGTTATCAAGAGTTGTTTAATCGTGGTGCGGACTTGAGTCAGTTATCGGTGTCTTTGAGTGTTTAGGAACTCAGAGCCCATGAAAAATTGGAATCAATGAGAAGGTAGCACCTAATGAAGAACTCGTAAGAGGTTATGCAGTTCCATGATAATCTCGAGATACCAGGGGGGTAATACTCGACGACAGATCAAAGTAGACGTTGGACTAGGGTAATGCTCTGCAAAAGACAAGTGATCAAACTTTTAAGAGAAATGGAATCAAGGACAAACATGGTCGGAACCACGATTGCAAAGGATCAATTCACTGATACCAATGGATATTATATCAAGGAAATAGTTACAAGAAGCTTCCATGATAGGATCTACATCGTGTCCATGGGCATGAACACAAGGTTCAAGGTCGACTCCCACTTCTTCAAGGTATAACCTTCCATTCACCTCTCACTTTTCAAAAAAGACATTAGTTGTTGAAAGTTTTACCTGGTGCAATACCAGATAAGTATGACCCGTGAAATATTTTGGGTTCACACAGATTAGGGAAGGCGTAGGTTCAACCTGTCAGGGTATCGTGGAAACATATACCACAAGCTTCAATCGTAAATACCACCAGCTCGAAAACAGAGCATGGTTGAGAAAACAGAGGATACAATTTAGAAAAAGCATTATGTATCCGAGGAAAGGCTCACAAGGTTATTGAATACGGAGGACACTGTCGAATAATAATCCAATAAAGGATCTGACGGTCCATAGCGGAGCTGATGTGAGCATCGGTACTCAACCAGAGGAAGAAGGAAGGCAAGGAGATCAGACTACAGAAACAACTGACTAACTCAAAGCTCAAATGCAAAGGAGTTATGAATTCCAAGACAAGGGATCAGGAGCAATGCTCTGATTAGGGATGGATAAATGGAATAGCCTTAGTGTTACAATCGATGGCAACTTGATTGGTCGAGATCCAGCTCGTGTTTAAAACGACGTCTGAGCCAGAAGGATGACTTCTAGGATTTGATTGAGGATTGTGAGCATTCGCAACATATTGAATCAACGGACTCAAAATGATAATGGCAAGGGATGCCAATATGATTACGAGACTTATGGGATTATCCATAATGCAAGCAAGAATTTCAAGAGCCAAAGGCTGCTAAGGATTTTCGGAAGGTCAAATAGTATTTCGAAGACTTTGGTGAAACACATGAACCACTAGGGAGAAACAAATCCTCGGTGTGTGTGTGTGAGGATTAATTTATAGGTGTATCCAGGTGACAAGGAACTGCAAGACAGTAGGCACAAGGATTCTCGGAACAACAACAAGTATTTCAGGGTATCTTCTAATAACAAGAGCAACTAGGGACTAAGGTAAGAATGGCAAGTGCATGTAGTTATCTATAGGGTTTGACGGTGGAAGGGAATTGCAAACACAATGAGCACAAGCTCTCGGGATAACATCGGAGAGTATCTTCTGAATCTACTGGTGTAGCAGGCGATCATCTATAATAAGGGGCTCTCCGGAAGGAAGTAATTACGAGAACCTAGAGTTAGAGTTAGCAAATTCGTTTAACCCGAGTAGAAGAGAGTTCAGAGTCCCAGAGTAAAGATTGAGGAGTAAAATATCCTAATACCACCCAAATGGCGATGTGGGCCCGCAAGGCACACAACCATGTTAGTAAAAGTTTTGTAATGCCTAGACTCGACTTCGGCCAAGGAGTATGGAAGGGGGATTCCTATAGGCAGTCGGCTCTGATACCAACTTGTGACGCCCCCGATTTGACCATACACTAATCATACACGCAAACGTGTACGATCAAGATCAGGGACTCACGGGAAGATATCACAACACAACTCTACAAATAAAATAAGTCATACAAGCATCATATTACAAGCCAGGGGCCTCGAAGGCTCGAATACAAGAGCTCGATCATAGACGAGTCAGCGGAAGCAACAATATCTGAGTATAGACATAAGTTAAACAAGTTTGCCTTAAGAAGGCTAACACAAACTGGGATACATATCGAAAGAGGCGCAAGCCTCCTGCCTGGGATCCTCCTAAACTACTCTTGGTCGCCGTCAGCGGGCTGCACATAGTAGTAGGCACCTCCCGAGTAGTAGTCGTCGTCGACGGTGGCGTCGGGCTCCTGGACTCCAACATCTAGTTGCAGCAATCGGATATAGGAAAGGGGAAAAGGGGGAGAAAAGCAACCGTGAATACTCATCCAAAGTACTCACAAGCAAGGAGCTACACTACATATGTATGCATTGGTATCAAATGGAAAAAGGGTATCTTATGTGAACTGAACTGCAGAATGCCAGAATAAGAGGGGGATAGCTAGTCCTGTCGAAGACTACGCTTCTGGCATCCCCCGTCTTGCAGCATGTAGAAGAGAGCAGACTGAAGTCCTCCAAGTAGCATCGCATAGCATAATCCTACCCGGCGATCCTCTCCTCGTCGCCCTGTTAGAGAGCGATCACCGGTTGTATCTGGCACTTGGAAGGGTGTGTTTCATGAAGTATCCGGGTCTAGTTGTCATAAGGTCAAGGTACAACTCCAAGTCGTCCTGTTACCGAAGATCATGGCTATTCAAATAGATAAATTCCTTGCAGGGGTGCACCACATAACCCAACATGCTCGATCCCATTTGGCCAGACACACTTTCCTGGGTCATGCCCGGCCTCGGAAGATCAACACGTCGCAGCCCTACCTAGACACAACAGAGAGGTCAGCACGCCGGTCTAAATCCTACGGCGCAGGGGTCTGGGCCCATCGCCCATTGCACACCCGCACATTGCGTACGCGGCCGGAGAGCAGACCTAGCAACCTCCATTACAAAGGAAGTTGCGTTACGCGGTCCAACGCGGCGCGCGCCGCTCAGTCGCTGACGTCACGAAGGCTTCGGCTAATACCACGACGTCGAGTGCCCATAACTGTCCCCGCATAGATGGTTAGTGAGTATAGGCCAGTGGCCAGACTCAAATCAAATACCAAGATCTCGTTAAGCGTGTTATTTTGAAATAACCACGGACGCCGACCAGGGCCAGACCCACCTCTCTCCTAGGTGGTCTCAACCTGCCCTGTCGCTCCGCCACAAAGTAACCGTCGGGGGCCTTCGGGAACTCAGGCCCACCTCTACCGGGATGGAGCCACCTGCCCCTTCAGCCCCCAACATCGGAATCACTCGCGGGTACTCCTACGAGCCGACCCGACTTTAATCACCACAAGTATCATATATTAAGTATAAGTATATACCAGTGACCACCTCCCAAGTGATCACGGCCCGATAGTATAGCATGGCAGACAGACAAGAATGTAGGGCCACTGATGGTAAACTAGCATCCTATACTAAGCATTTAGGATTGCAGGTAAGGTATCAACAGCTGGAGCAACAATGACAGGCTATGCATCAGAATAGGATTAACGGAAAGCAATAACATGCTACACTACTCTAATGCAAGCAGTAGAGAGAAGAGTAGGCGATATCTGGTGATCAAAGGGGGGGGGCTTGCCTGGTTGCTCTGGTAAGAGAGAGGGGTCGTCAACACCGTAGTCGTACTGGGTAGCAGCAGCGTCGGTCTCGATGTCTAGCGAGAGAAGAGGGGGAAGAGACAATAAATATAATGCAAACAAATGCATGACGATGCATGACATGACAAAGCGTGATGCTAGGTATGCCCTAACGCGGTACGAGGTGGTACCGGTGAAGGGGGAAAACATCCGAGAAAGTATTCCCGGTGTTTCGCGTTTTCGGACAAATAAACCAGAGGGGGAAAGTTGCATGTTCGGTATGCTGGGGATGCGTGGCAGACGAATAGGTTGCGTATCCGGATTCGTCTCGTCATTCTGAGCAACTTTCATGTACAATGTTTTCCCAACCGAGCTACGGTTTATTTTATTAATTTTAAAAGATTTAAATCATATTTGGAATTATCTTATTAATTTAATTAGAAAAAGCAATTCTGATGTCAGCGTGATGTCATCATGAAGTTAGCAGGGACAAAGGTGGACTAGGTCAAATTTACGGTGGGTCCCATTCGTCATAGGCTTAGACTAACTAAACAGTGTTAATTAGCTTAATTACTAGATTAGGTTAACCCATTTAATTAGTTTAGTTAAATAGGATTATTAACTTAATTAACCAACTAATTAATTAATAATTATTTATTTATTTACTTTATTAACTCCTCTTTAAAAAAATCATTCCAAGGGCGTGGGCCCCTTGTGTCATTGGCCCATGGCCAAAGTGGTTTCGGGCGCTGCGGGCGAAGCCCCAACCTGATTGGGCACTGGCCCAGGCGGATGGTGGGGGGCGCCAGCGACGGGCGCAGGCCGGCGTGAGGTTGCGACGGCAGGGCGGTGCATGGCGGAGTGAGAGCAGGGGGAACGATGGCACGACAGTGAGGGGCTACGACCATGGCCGGGCGCTAGCGGCAGGCGGAGCCGGTGAGGTCAGAGGTGGAGCGGGGCACGACGCGGGTGTGAGGGTAGGGTGGCCGACGTGGGCGAGACCGCGGGCGTTGGCGACCACGGCCAGGCGCGTGCAGGGGAGGCCGCGGCCGGCAGCAGCTATAGCAGTACACGGGGTAGCGAGCACGGCGTTGACGCGACGGGCACAATGAGGCGCGTGAGCTACGCGAGGGAGACCGAGAGGATAGGGGGAGGCGCTCACTGGGTCCGTAGGGTTTGGGCAGCGTGCGCGGGGTGGTCCGGCGAGGAGGAGATGAGGAGGAGGACGGTGAGGCGGCGACGAGGTCCGGCGAAGGCGCTCCGGGACGTCGGCGTCGGAGAGGTGGGTCGACTCGCCGGGAGCGGCCGTGGCAGGGTTCGGTGCGCGTCGGCGGGACCCTGTCGGCATGGTCCGGCGAAGAGGTGGGCTCGGCGAGGGGCGCCAGCCTGGTGGCGAAGACGGGAGGCGCCGACCGAGGTGGGCAGCGGGGCGCTGCCTCAGCGGAGCGGCGGCGAGGGGGCCGTTGCGCCCCGATTCGGATCGAGAGGGAGCGAGAGGAGCGAGGCATGAGGGGGGAGTGGGGGATCGATCCCGGTCCAGGGGAATCGGGGGAGGGAGTGGAGCGCGTGAGGAGTGGGGGTTGGGGAGCGGTTAGGGTTTCGGGAGGGGAATAAGGGGAGTGGGGGCGGCCGGTTGGGCCAGTGGGTCGTCCTGGTTGGCCCGATGGCCAGCTGGGCCGAGGCCTGGTGGGGAGGGGTCTTTTTTTGCTTTGTTTAATTTCTTTTCTTTATTTTTCTTTTCTGTTTTAATTTTAGTTACACTGTATTTTAATTTTAGTAAAATATGACAATAGCTTCAAAAATAGTGTTTCAAAATAACCCACTACCCTAAAAAGTTTTACCTCAAAGTAAAATAGTTTATCATTTTATAAAATATCAAAGGCACTTTTTCAATCATTTCAACTACCGTTTTAATCATTTTGGAGTATTAAAACATTTTATAAAAGTGGGGTTTCTTCACCACAATTAACTTTGCATTACTTGGCACAACCCGGACATTTTAGTTTTAAAGTTTGAAAACTGTCGTTTGCCTTTAATTCAATTTTGAATTGGAATCGGTTTTTAGAACTAACCCGAGATTATCTACGGTGACAAAGGTGACGTGGCATCATTAGCAGGGAATTACTGTAGTCTAATTATCCGGGCGTCAGAGCTATTCCGTAAGGGGCTGATTTGGATCCAAAAGTTTAATGCTATGGTTAGATTTATTCTTAATACTTTTCTCGTAGTTGCGGATGCTCGCGAGGGGTTAATCATAAGTAGGATGTTTGTTCAAGTGAGAACAACACCTAAGCACCGGTCCACCCACATATCAAATTATCAAAGTAGCAAACACAAATCAAATCAACATGATGAAAGTGACTAGATGAAATTCTCGTGTACCCTCAAGAACGCTTTGCTTATCATAAGAGACTGTTTTGGCATGTCCTTTGCCTCAAAAGTATTGGGCTACCTTGCTACACTTTTGTCACTATTATCGTTACTTGCTCGTTACCATTTATCTTGTTATCAAACTACTCATTACTTATAATTTCAGTGCTTGCAGACAATACCTTGCTGAAAACCACTTGTCATTTCCTTCTGCTCCTCGTTGGGTTTGACACTCTTACTTATCGAAAGGACTACGATTGATCCCCTATACTTGTGGGTCATCATGCCTATATTCATGATCATTGCCTTGGATATCATCATAACTTTGCACTTTTCTATCAATTGCTCAACAGTAATTTGTTTACCCACCGTATGTGTTCTTTCAAGAGAGAAGCCTCTATTGAAAACTATGGCCCGCGGGTCTATTTCTCATCATATATTTTCAGATCTATAAACCAAAAACCAAAAATACCTTGCTGCGATTTATTTACCTTTACTTTATTTTGCACTTTTATCTATCTTTTATACATATCTCTATCAGATCTCATCCTTGCAATTAACCGTGAAGGGGTTGACAACCCCTTTTTGCGTTGGGTGCAAGTATTTGTTTGTTTGTGTAGGTGCAACTATTGAGACTTGGGTGTTCCTCCTACTGGATTGATACCTTGGGTCTTAACTGAGGGAAATACTTATCTCTACTTTGCAGCATCACCCTTTCCTCTTCAAGGGAAAAACCAACACAATCTCAAGAAGTAGCAGACGCCACTGCGGTACGTCCGGCAACTCTTTGTCTCTGCCTTGTGCTCTATGTGTTCGGCACATTGTCAGACCTGGTTTTTTGTGATTTTATTAGGGAAGACGATGAATTTGATCCTTCATCGGACAAGGAGTATGCACCAGCGGAGCTTGATCAAATGATTCAAGATGAGTTCTTCTATTCCTCAGATTCAGACGAAGAAGCGAACATGAGCATGCAAGAGGAAATGGACCGGCAGGTGGAGCATATTCTCAACTTCAAGAGCTCAATCAAAGGAAGAAGAGTGATCAATCGGGATAGGGTGTCGAGAGCACGACTACTGCTGAGGGACTACTTTGCTCCGAACCCAACTTTCCTGGAGGATCCGTGGTCTCGTCGCCATTTTCGCATGCAGAAACCATTGTTTTTGCGCATTATGGAGGGAGTAGAGGCACACGGTGACTACTTGAAGCGAAAAGGGATTGATGCAGCCAACTTTCTGTATTTGCTAAGCAGAAGTGCACGACTGCTCTGAGGACGCTTGTAGTTGGTACCGCCGTTGGTGAGATGGTTAGGATGGGGGAGAGCACATGCCTGAAGACTACTCTCAAGTTTGCCTGCGCCGTGGTGCATGTGTTTGGAGCAGAGTATATGAGAGAACCAAATGCGCAGGACATAGAAAAGTTGTTGGCTATTAGAGAGGCCAGGAGGTTTATAGGAATGCACAGATCAATTGATTAGATGCATTGGCAATGGAAGATGTGTTGGAAATATGCCCTATAGGCAATAATACTATATTATTATATTTCCATATGTATAAATTAAGAGTTTATATTTCATGCTATAACTGTTTTGATACTGCAATATGTGATTAAGTGGAAAACTCATATTCACGTGTGAAATGACAAACGGTAAAGTATTGGTTCCTGGTCATGGCTTTAAGACTGGCTCAAGTGTTGGTTAGTGATCATGTTTTATGGATCTCAGGATATTGTTAACTATAACAATAGTCCTGAAACAACATTGAGAGTATAATGTTAGAAGAACGATCATATTGAATCGACCCAATCTTATTTGTTATACTTTGAGATAATATCGTCTGAAATTAATTGTTATATACACAGAGTGTTAGCATGTGTTTTAGTTCCTCTTACCATGATAGTATCATAGTCACTTCCTACCGTACGGTGTACTTTGGGGTTGCTCAAACGTCATCAGTAAAACGGTGCTCATAACAATAACTTACTGGTTCATTGATGAGTTTGACAAGAACTAGATAGCTCAAGAGTGGGATTTGCTCCTCCGATGATGGAGAGATATTCTTAGGGCCCTCTCGGTGTGACGACATCCATCGCTATCTGGCCAGACACAGGTGACTATTTCACGGGGATGCTAGAACACTTCAACGAGAAAGAAGAGCAAAACCGGCTACGTGATCAACGGTATAGTGAGCATGTGCATCACTTAGGAGGATACTGATGCACCCCGGGTTTTGTAAAGTATTGTGAAGAAAAGGGGACATCACACAATAACCAAAGGTTCACTTGAATGTCATTCGTGTAATCATAGGGATCGATATGGACGTCCTCGGTTCTGCTATCGGTCGTTGAACGAAGGGGTTTCATTCATGTCTATGATTTATTGAACCTATGGGGCACAAGCTTAAGGTAATCATGATCTGGTGATTGTTAGTAAGAGGAGAGTATCGAGGATTTATTTGTGGAATTGTTTCATAATATTCAGAATAGTCCCAAGAGGAATCGGAAGTGCTTCGGGATCACCTGAAGGGTTTTTGAGTTTATCTAGCTATACTGGTACCGGGTATTACTAATAATTAATATACATGTGGAAAATGTTTTCAGTGATGTTAAATTATATATAATATGCTCTAGTAATGGTTAGAGGCCTTTTATATTTAATTTAATATCAGTGGGCCTTAAAAGGCCAAGTGGTGGAGGAAGAATTAGGGCACCAAGGCCCAATAGGGGAGGCACCCCTCTTTCCTCCTAGGGAGGCTGAATTGGGGTGACGGGCGAAGGAATCCTCCCCCCTTGTGGAGCCCCTCCTCCCCTCCAACCTATATATACCTTTTCTAAAATAAACACTATATATATACTTGAGGTGTTGAGCTCTTTTGAACACACAAGTTTTGGAGCCTCCTCTAGTTCCTCTAGTTCTAGTTCTAGTTGATCAATTAGGGCTTGACCTAGATCCTCTAATCCACATAATTAGAAGCCCAGTGTGGTTCTAATACCCTCCCTCTAATTCTCCAGTGACGATTAGCTCTGGACGGCGAAGCGCTGCCGAATCATGAAGAACGTCACTACAAAAAAAACACTTCTGTGATGATACATGTTTGTCACAGTAGGTCACACTTTCTGTCATGCATGTACATCCGTGACGATTTTATGATAGAATGAAAGTAGTCATACATGTGTTGTCGTAGAAGTGTTCCATGACAATACTCAATTTATCATCACGGAAGTGTCCACTTCCATGACGATAAATGCCGCGACATGGAAGTGTTTTCGTTAAGGGTAACCGACACGTGGCATCCACCATAACGGGTCGTCGTTAAGCTATTGGGTCTGGTTTTGGGTCTGATAACCCGGTAACAGCCATGAGGAGATTGGCGATTTTCCACATGTAAAATTCTCATTGGCCGAAAGAACCACGTATCAGTTCCGCGTTGGGACAGATGTCATCCATCCAATGGATGAGACATGCCTGTGATAACTCGGCATGTGGCACAGCCCAATAGAGGCCCATATAGGTTAAAATGGTCAGCCCAGTCAAAGGCCCATATGATGTACTCATGTATTAGTGGGCCGACCCACTAACAACCTGCTTAAACATGGCCCATGTATGGCCCACCGCCAGATCGGGCCCGTTAATTGTTCCTCAGTCTTTGGGCCCATTAAGGCCGGGTGAGTTTTCGGCCTATTAGAGGCCTGATGTAGACATGGGCTGATTTCAGCCCAGTGCGTCTTTCGGCCTGGCCATATATGGTCCGACGCGACATTCTTCCCATTAACAGCCCGTGTTCTTGGTGGCAACAGTTCAACCCAACCTGACATTGTGCCTGTTAAAGGCTTGCCATACAATTCGGCCCATTGATGCATCTACTAAGCTTTAGGCCTATTAAAGGCCCATGATCTCAGTGGGCCAACCAAGGCCCGAGATATGTTTCGGCCTAAGAACGGCCCGTTATATAACTAGGCCAATAATGGCCCGAGGTATATTCAAGCTTGCTAAAGGCCCGTGGACGACTTTTGAAAATTGAGGCCCAACATGCTTTTCGACCCACTAAAGGCCCATGGTGTCTTCTGGGCCATAACAGGCGAGCAGAATATTCAGCCTATTAATGGCCCAAAGCTACATGGGCCCAACTAAATTTTTGGCCCACTAAAGGCCCATGTGAGTTATGGGCCTGGCGAATTGTGTCCATGAACGACCCATATGACAGGTCCGTGCAGGCCCAAGTAAAGACTATTGCGGGTGACCCAATTATGGCCCGCTAAAATTTAGGCTACTTAGGGGCGAATGTTTCGGCACAACCGCCTCCATCAGATTTCCGTCATTTTTTTCTGATAGTGAATGATGGCATATACGGTAACAAAGAATTAAGAACAAACATATCATATACAATAAAGAGATTACGACACAATAACTTAGAATAAACCTACACTATATAATAAAGGATTAAGGGTATCTTACATCAAATGGGCACCAAAGTTCGCCACCAGTGATCATAAAGCGCAACAAAGAAGCATATCACAAAATAGGACATCAAAGGTCCTGCCATTGTAGCGCTGAAAGCGCAGGTTTACTCCCAGAGGGGGTGAATGGCAGATATTTTAGAAGTTCTTCAAACTCTGATGAATTTGACGAAGATCAGAGTGAACAAATAGAAACGCGAGGGAACTAAATCATCACAGAAACGAAAAGCATGCATACAAGATACATACAGGTGAAGAACATGCAATCATATAGACATACAAGCATGAGGAGATGAATTGAAGAAATTGAAAACAGCATGATGAAAGTCTTTAGTTCAAGTTCTTCAGAAAGTAGATCACAAATTCTTTAGTGACCTATTGTGACAGAAAATGTGACCTACTGTGAAAAACACGTATCATCATGGAAGTGTTTTTTGTAGTGTGTTGATACGTCTCCAACGTATCTATAATTTTTGATTGCTCCATGCTATATTATCTACTGTTTTGGACATTATTGGGCTTTATTATCCACTTTTATATTATTTTTGGGACTAACCTATTAACCAGAGGCCCAGCCCAGAATTGCTGTTTTTTTGCCTGTTTTAGGGTTTCGAAGAAAAGGAATATCAAACGGAGTCCAAACGGAATGAAACCTTTGGGAACGTGATTTTCTCAATGAACAAGACCCGTGAGACTTGGACCCTACATCAAGAAAGAAAATAGGAGGCCATGAGGTAGGAGGCGCCTGCCTACCCCAGGCGCGCCCTCCACCCTCATGGGCCCCCTGCTGCTCCACCGACGTACTCCTTCCTCCTATATATATCCACGTACTCCCAAACGATCAGATACGGAGCCAAAACCCTAATTCCACCGTCATAACTTTCTGTATCCACGAGATCCCATCTTGGGGCCTGTTCCGGACCTCCGCCGGAGGGGGCATCGATCACGGAGGGCTTCTACATCAACACCATAGCCCCTCCGATGAAGTGTGAGTAGTTTACCTCAGACCTACGGGTCCATAGTTAGTAGCTAGGTGGCTTCTTCTCTCTTTTTGGATCTCAATACAATGTTCTCCCCCTCTCTTGTGGAGAACTATTCGATGTAATCTTCTTTTTGCGGTGTATTTGTTAAGATCGATGAATTATGGGTTTATGATCAAGTCTATCTATGAACAATATTTGAATCTTCTCTGAATTCTTTTATGTATGATTGGTTATCTTTGCGAGTCTCTTCGAATTATCAGTTTGGTTTGGCCTACTAGATTGATCTTTCTTGCAATGGGAGAAGTGCTTAGCTTTGGGTTCAATCTTGTGGTGTCCTTTCCCAGTGACAGTAGGGGCAGCAAGGCATGTATTGTATTGTTGCCATCGAGGATAACAAGATGGGGTTTTCTTCATATTGCATGAGTCTATCCCTCTACATCATGTCATCTTGCTTAAGGCGTTACTCTGTTTTTAACTTAATACTCTAGATGCATGCTGGATAGCGGTCGATGAGGGGACCTAGATATTCTCATAACTATGCTCAATTCTGTCAATTGCTCAACAGTAATTTGTTCACCCACCGTAGAATACTTATGCTATCGAGAGAAGCCACTAGTGAAACCTATGGCCCCCGGGTCTATCTTTATCATATTGATCTCCTACTACTTAGTTATTTCCTTTGCTATTTACTTTACCTTTATTTTACTTTGCATTTTATCACAAATATACCAAAAATATTATCTTATCATATCTATCAGATCTCACTCTCGTAAGTGGCCTTATCGGGATTGACAACCCCTATTTGCGTTGGTTGCGAGGATTTATTTGTTTTGTGCAGGTACGAGGGACTCGCGCGTAGCCTCCTACTGGATTGATACCTTGGTTCTAAAAAACTTAGGGAAATACTTACGCTACTTTGTTGCATCATCCCTTCCTCTTCGGGGAAAACCAACGCAGTGCTCAAGAGGTAGCAAGAAGGATTTCTGGTGCCGTTTCCGGGGAGGTTTACGCAAAAGTCAACATACCAAGTACCCATCACATACCCTTATCTCCCGCATTACATTATTTGCCATTTGCCTCTCATTTTCCTCTCCCCCACTTCACCCTTGCCGTTTTATTCGCCCTCTCTCTCTCTATCCTCCCTCTCTTTCCCTATTTGCCTCTTTTTGCCCGCTTGCTTTTTGTTTGCTTATGTGTTAGTTTGCTTGCTTGTCACGATGGCTCAAGATAATACTAAATTGTGTGACTTCACCAATACCAACAACAATGATTTTATTAGCACTCCGATTGCTCCTCTTACCGATGCTGAATCTTGTGAAATTAATACTGCTTTGCTGAATCTTGTCATGAAAGATCCATTTTCCGGCCTTCCTAGTGAAGATGCCGCTACCCATCTAAATAGCTTCGTTGATTTGTGTGACATGCAAAAGAAGGAAGATGTGGATAATGATATTGTTAAATTGAAGCTATTTCCTTTTTCGCTTAGAGATCGTGCTAAATCTTGGTTTTCGTCTTTGCCTAAAAATAGTATTGATTCATGGAACAAGTGCAAAGATGCTTTTATCACTAAGTATTTTCCTCCCGCTAAGATCATCTCTCTTAGAAACGATATTATGAATTTTAAGCAACTTGATCATGAACATGTTGCACAAGCTTGGGAGAGAATGAAACTAATGATACGTAATTGACCTACTCATGGTTTAAATTTGTGGATGATTATACAAAAGTTTTATGCCGGATTGAATTTTGCTTCTAGAAATCTTTTAGATTCGGTAGCGGGAGGCACTTTTATGAAAATCACTTTAGGAGAAGCTACTAAACTCCTAGATAATATTATGGTTAATTATTCTCAATGGCATACTGAAAGATCTACTAATAAAAAGGTGCATGCGAAAGAAGAAATTAATGTTTTGAGTGGAAAGATGGATGAACTTATGAAATTATTTACTAATAAGAGTGTTTCTTCTGATCCTAATGATATGCCCTTGTCTACTGAGAATAATAATGAATCTATGGATGTGAATTTTGTTGGTAGGAACAATTTTGGTAACAACGCGTATAGAGGAAATTTCAACTCTAGGCCTTATCCTAGTAATTCCTCTAATAATTATGGTAATTTCTACAACAATTCTTATGGAAATTATAATAAGATGCCCTCTGATTTTGAATCTAATATTAAATAATTTATTACCTCGCAAAAGAATTTTAATGCTATGATTGAAGAAAAATTGCTCAAGATTGATGATTTGGCTAGAAACATTGATAGAATTGCTCTTGATGTTGATTCTTTGAAACTTAGATCTATTCCTCCTAAGCATGATATCTATGAGTCTCTCAAAGCCATGATAATTTCCATTGATGAGTGCAAAGAAAGAACCGCTAGGATGCGTGCTAAGAAAGATGCCTTTATAAGATCGTGTTCTTCTAGTTCTTATGAAAATAAAGATGAAGATCTAAAATTTATTGATGTGTCCCCTATTAAATCTTTGTTTTGCAATATGAATCTTGATAATTATGGGACTGAATATGATCCACCTTTACCTAGAAGGCGTTCCAAGAATTCGGAATTTGTTGATATTGATGCTAAATTTGATAAAAGTGGGATTGAAGAAATCAAAACCCTAGATGTTGCTAAACCCACTATTATGGATTTCAAGGAATTTAACTATGAAAATTGCTCTTTTATTGATTGTATTTCTTTGTTGCAATCCGTGCTAAATTCTCCTCATGCTTATAGTCAAAATAAAGCGTTTACTAAACATATCGTTGATGCCTTGATGCAATCTTATGAAGAAAAACTTGAATTGGAAGTTTCTATCCCTAGAAAACTTTATGATGAGTGGGAACCAACTATTAAAATTAAAATTAAACATCATGAATGCTATGCTTTATGTGATTTGGGTGCTAGTGTTTCCACGATTCCAAAGACTTTGTGTGATTTGTTAGGTTTCCGTGATTTTGATGATTGCTCTCTAAACTTGCACCTTGCGGATTCCACTATTAAGAAACCTATGGGAAGAATTAATGATGTTCTTATTGTTGCAAATAGGAATTATGTGCCCATAGATTTTATTGTTCTTGACATAGATTGCAATCCTTCATGTCCTATTATTCTTGGTAGACCTTTCCTTAGAACGATTGGTGCAATTATTGATATGAAGGAAGGAAATATTAGATTCTAATTTCCATTAAGGAAAGGCATGGAACACTTTCCTAGAAAGAAAATTAAATTACCTTATGAATCTATTATGAGAGCCACTTATGGATTGCCAACCAAAGATGGCAATACCTAGATCTATTCTTGCATGTTATGCCTAGCTAGGGGCGTTAAACGATAGCGCTTGTTGGGAGGCAACCCAATTTTATTTTTATTCCTTGCTTTTTGCTCCTGTTTAGTAATAAATAATTTATCTATACTCTGTTTCGGTTGTGTTTTTTGTGTTAAATTAGTGTTTGTGCCAAGTAGAACCATTGGGAAGACTTGGGGAAAGTCTAGTTGAACTTGCTGTAAAAAACAGAAACTTTAGCGCTCACGAGAACTGCTGTAATTTTTATTTAGAGAGTTATATTTAGTTAATTCTTTTTTAATATGATTAATAGATAAATTCCTAACGTCCAGCAATTTATTTTAGAATTTTTGGGGTTCCAGATCTTGCGCTAGCTACATATTACTACAGACTGTTCTGTTTTTGACAGATTCTGTTTTTCGTGTGTTGTTTGCTTATTTTGATGAATCTATGGCTAGTAAAATAGTTTATAAACCATAGAGAAGTTGGAATACAGTAGGTATAAAACCAATATAAATAAAGAATGAGTTCATTACAGTACCTTGAAGTGGTCTTTTATTTTCTTTCGCTAACGGAGCTCACGAGATTTTCTACTTTAAGTTTTGTGTTGTGAAGTTTTCAAGTTTTGGGTAAAGATTTGATGGATTATGGAACAAGGAGTGGCAAGAGACTAAGCTTGGGGAAGCCCATGGCACCCCCAAGATAATCTAGGGACACCTAAAAGCCAAATCTTGGGGATGCCCCGGAAGGCATCCCCTCTTTCGTCTACTTCTATCGGTAACTTTACTTGGGGCTATATTTTTATTCGCCACATGATATGTGTTTTGCTTGGAGCGTCTTGTATTATTTGAGTCTTTTCCTTTTAGTTTACCACAATCATCCTTTCTGTACACACCTTTTTATAGAGCCGTACATGATTTGGAATTTGTTAGAATACTCTATGTGCTTCGCTTATATCTTTTGAGTTATATAATTTTGCTCTAGTACTTCACTTATATCTTTTAGAGCATGTTGGTGGATTTGTTTTATAGAAACTATTGATCTCTCATGCTTCACTTAGATTATTTTGAGAGTCTTAATAGCATGGTAATTTGCTTGAAATCCTAATATGCTAGGTATTCAAACTTAGTAAAAATTTCTTAAGAGTGTTTTGAATACTAAGAGAAGTTTGATGCTTGATGATTGTTCTGAGATATAGAGATAATAATATCAAAGTCGTGCTAGTTGAGTAGTTGTGAAATTGAGAAATACTTGTGTTGAAGTTTGCAAGTCCATAGCATGCACGTATGGTAAATGTTATGCAACAAATTTGAAACATGAGGTGTTATTTGATTGTCTTCCTTATGAGTGGCGGTCGGGGACGAGCGATGGTCTTTTCCTACCAATCTATCCCCCTAGGAGCATGCGCGTAGTACCGAGGTTTTTGATGACTTGTAGATTTGTGCAATAAGTATGTGAGTTCTTTATGACTAATGTTGAGTCCATGGATTATACGCACTCTCACCCTTCCATCCTTGCTAGCCTCTTCGGTACCGTGCATTGCCCTTTCTCACATTGAGAGTTGGCGCAAACTTCGTCGGTGCATCCAAACCCCGTGATATGATATGCTCTTTCACACATAAACCTCCTTATATCTTCGTCAAAACAGCCACCATACCTACCTATTATGGCATTTCCATAGCCATTCCGAGATATATTGCCATGCAACTTTCCATCATTCCGTTCATCATGACACATTCATTATTGTCATATTGCTTAGCATGATCATGTAGTTGACATAGTATTTGTGGCAAAGCCACCGTTCATAATTCTTTCATACATGTCACTCTTGGTCCATTGCATATCCTGGTACACCGCCGGAGGCATTCATATAGAGTCATCTTTGTTCTAGTATCGAGTTGTAATCATTGAGTTGTAAATAAATAGAAGTGTGATGATCATCATTTTCTAGAGCATTGTCCCAAGTGAGGAATATAAAAAAGACCATAAAAAAGAGAAGACCCAAAAAAAGAGAAAGGCCATAAAAAAGAAGAAAAATGAGATAAAAAGAGGGAACGGACAATGTTACTATCCTTTGCCACACTTGTGCTTCAAAGTAGCACCGTAATCTTAATGATAGAGAGTCTCTTGTTTTGTCACTTTCATATACTAGTGGGAATTTTTCATTATAGAACTTGGATTGTATGTTCCAACAATGGGCCTCCTCAAGTGCCCTAGGTCTTCATGAGCAAGCAAGTTGGATGCACACCCACTAGTTTCTTTTGTTGAGCTTTCATACATTTATAGCTCTAGTGCATCTGTTGCATGGCAATCCCTATTCCTCGCATTAACATCAATCGGTGGGCATCTCCATAGCCCATTGATTAGCCTCATTGATGTGAGACTTTCTCCTTTTTTGTCTTCTCCACATAACCCCCCTCATTATATTCTATTCCACCCATAGTGCTATGTCCATGGCTCGCGCTCATATATCGCGTGAAAGTTTATAGGTTTGAGATTACTAAAGTATGAAACAATTGCTTGGCTTGTCATCGGGGTTGTGCATGATGAGAGCATTCTTGTGTGACGAAAATGAAACATGACTAAACTATATGATTTTGTAGGGATGAACTTTCTATGGCCATGTTATTTTGAGAAGACATAATTGCTTAGTTAGTATGCTTGAAGTATTATTATTTTTATGTCAATGTGAACTTTTGTCTTGAATCTTTCGGATCTGAATATTCATACCACAATTAAGAAGAATTACATTAAAATTATGCCAAGTAGCACTCCGCATCAAAAATTCTGTTTTTATCATTTACCTACTCGAGGACGAGCAGGAATTAAGCTTGGGGATTCTTGATACGTCTCCAACGTATCTATAATTTTTGATTGCTCCATGCTATATTATCTACTGTTTTGGACATTATTGGGCTTTATTATACACTTTTATATTATTTTTGGGACTAACCTATTAACCGGAGGCCCAGCCTAGAATTGTTGTTTTTTGCCTGTTTTAGGGTTTCTAAGAAAAGGAATATCAAACGGAGTCCAAACGGAATGAAACCTTTGGGAACGTGATTTTCTCAATGAACAAGACCCTGGAGACTTGGACCCTACATCAAGAAAGAAAAGAGGAGGCCATGAGGTAGGGGGCTCTCCTGCCTATCCCAGGCGCGCCCTCCACCCTCATGGGCCCCCTGTTTCTCCACCGACGTACTCCTTCCTCCTATATATATCCACGTACCCCCAAACGATCAGATACGGAGCCAAAATCCTAATTCCACTGCCGTAACTTTCTGTATCCACGAGTTCCCATCTTGGGGCCTGTTCCAGAGCTCCGCCGGAGGGGGCATCGATCATGGAGGGCTTCTACATCAACACCATAGCCCCTCCGATGAAGTGTGAGTAGTTTACCTCAGACCTACGGGTCCATAGTTAGTAGCTAGATGGCTTCTTCTCTCTTTTTGGATCTCAATAAAACGTTCTCCCCCTCTCTTGTGGAGAACTATTCGATGTAATCTTCTTTTTGCGGTGTTTGTTGAGACCGATGAATTGTGGGTTTATGATCAAGTCTATCTATGTACAATATTTGAATCCTCTCTGAATTATTTTATGTATGATTGGTTATCTTTGCAAGTCTCTTCGAATTATCAGTTTTGTTTGGCCTACTAGATTGATCTTTCTTGCAATGGGAGAAGTGCTTAGCTTTGGGTTCAATCTTGCGCTGTCCTTTCCCAGTGACAATAGGGGCAGCAAGGCACGTATTGTATTGTTGCCATCGAGGATACCTTTATTTTACTTTGCATCTTTATCACAAAAATACCAAAAATAGTATCTTATCATATCTATCAGATCTCACTCTCGTAAGTGGCCTTATAGGGATTGACAACCCCTATTTGCGTTGGTTGCAAGGATTTATTTGTTTTGTGCAGGTACGAGGGACTCGCGCGTAGCCTCCTACTGGATTGATACCTTGGTTCTCAAAAACTGAGGGAAATACTTACGCTACTTTGCTGCATCATCCCTTCCTCTTCGGGGAAAACCAACGCAGTGCTCAAGAGGTAGCATGTGTGTGGTTGAACCAGGAGTTGTTGCACCAACACTTCCTGCCTATGGATGTTCTAGATATATTAAGGATTAGGTGTCCTTGACACAGCTCAGCACCGTCCTCGCATGGGCTTCGGAGCCACGAGGTGTGTTCAGCATGTGATCTGCATATCTGCTCCTCGCCCTCGATGAGCAAGCTAGTACGATGACACGGTATTGGATAGTTGATACGCATCTGAAATACATGATGGGGGTGCCTGTCGGTGTCAAAACCGGCCGATCTCGGGTAGGGGGTCCCGAACTGTGCGTCTGAGGATCAAAGGTAACAGGAGGAAGGGGACACGATGTTTACCCAGGTTCGGTCCCTCTTGATGGAGGTAATACCCTACTTCCTGCTTGATTGACTTTGATGAGTATAGGGGTTACAAGAGTTGATCTACCTCGAGATCGTAATGGCTAAATCCTAGATGTCTAGCATGTATGATTATGATTGCCTCTATGGACTAAACCCTCCGATTTATATAGACATCAGAGGGGCGTAGGGTTGTACAGAGTCGGTTTACAGAGAAAGGAATCTTCACATCCGAAAGCCAAGCTTTCCATCCACGCAAAGGAGAGTCCCATCCGGACACGGGGGAAGGCCTTCTATCGTGTGTCTTCTTGGCCCATCAGTCCGGTCCATATCACATAGCCCGGACGCCTAGGGACCCCCTAATCTAGGACTCCCTCAGTAGCCCCTGAACCAGGCTTCAATGACGATGTGTCCGATGTGCAGATTTGTCTCCGGCATTGCAAGGCGGGTTCCTCCTCCGAATACTCTAAAGCAGTTGGTCAAAAGAACTATGTTCGGCTCTGTATAACCGTCACAACCCTGAACCACAAGGGAAGAATACTTAAACAAAATAAGTCATGTCTACTGACAGCCTTTTCGGCGAGACGTTATGTTCTGGCCTTATTATTAGTTTGAACCATTTTTCAGCCTCCCGCTTCGCATTTCGAGGCGCGATCCTCATTGACACGTCTTGTCAAAGCAGAGATTGTGTCCCTTTATTATGGGATTCTCATCAATACGGGTTTGGGTAATCCAACCGTGCTGTTTGCACGACCCCTTGGGAATAGGCGAGCTTTAAGGCTCGTGGTGGGGACGCTTGATATTCACTGCCTTTATAAGAAGATAAGAACCCATCTTTTTACCCCACGCCTTCTTCCTCCTCAGCCCATCCGCCCTCGAGCTCCAGCGCCCTCAATTCTTTCCATCCCCAGCAAACACTCCACCCGTGTCCAGATCTCGCGCTTAGGGCAAGTGGATGGCCTCCTCTGTCATGGAGGAGAACATCAAGGAACTCCGGGAAGCGGGGTACTTGGCCGCGGAAATCGCCCATCGGCTTCGTGCCAAAAAGTAGATCATCCCCACTCCGGAATCCAATGAGAGGGTATTATTTATCCCCCACTTTGTCCCCGGACTAGGGTTTCCTCTCCACCCTTTTGTCCACGGGCTCATGTTCTATTATGGGCTAGACTTTCACGATCTAGCCCCAAATTCCTTCCTCCACATCTCGGCGTTCATCGTCGTGTGTGAGGCGTTCCTCCGCATCCCCCCACTTCGGATTATGTCTCAAGGTCTTCAATGTGAAGCCGAAAGTGGTCGACGGTCAACACGCGGAGTGCGGTGGCGCCATGGTGGGAAAGCTCCCCAACGTCAGTTGGCCCCAGGGGGCCTTCGTGGAGACCATGAAGGGATGGCAGCAGGAGTGGTTCTATGTCACTGAACCTTGCGACACCACATGGTCCGCCGCTCCTGAGTTCAAATCTGGGCCTCCAATGCGGCTCACATCATGGGTTAAAAAGGGCCTGGACTGGGCATCGTCCGACAAGGTGATGACGCTGCAGAAGCGCGTCAAGGGCGTGATAGAGAAGAACACCAGCCTCGCTGATGTGATCCAGGTGATGCTTTTTTGCCGGATTCTCCCCTGCCAGCACTGTACTCTCCATATGTGGAAATTCAATCCGGCGGCCCTCGGACCCTGCAACACTTCTTCGGCACGATGCACGAAGAAATCTGGAAGTTGCTTTTCAAGGCCCAGAAGTCGTGGCCGGGAACGACCGAACACCTCGGCCTCGACTGTGCTCATCCGGCCACTCTAGTAAGTTTTCAGATTTCCAAACATAACCTCTACTTGTAGATTCGAGGAGTATGTTAATCCTTCCTTTTCTCCTTCAGGTCTGGATGAAGAAAGCGAAGCGGATCAAATGTCCGGCTCCGCTGCCCGAAGACCCAGCTATCCCTCTGCTAATAAAGATGCTGGTTCCGGTGCTGTACCAGGCGTCGGAGAAGAAGGCCAAGAAGAAAGGCAAGGAGGCCAGAAGTGGCCTTCGTCATAAAGGTACTTCAGACATCGTGTCCGAAGACACCGAGGTTCTCTCCTCCCATGAGGGAGATGAAGATGAAGAGGAAGAGGAGGAGAGCAATTCTCCCCTCAAGGGAGAGAAGAAAAGGGCGGCGTCCACAGACCTAGAAGCGGAGGCGTCCAAGAAGGGAAAGATTTCCTGTTCGGATGATTCAGATTCGGACACCGAAGTCATCCCCGAGCGGCGCCTCATGCCGAAGCCCTCGGCCGAATCGTAAGTATTTAAAGATACTATACATACATCTGGCATTTTACATATCATAGGATAAAATTTCATTTGCGTATTTTCAGTCCGGCCCATGATCTCCCCAAACAATCGTCGTCTTTGGGAAACTCGTTGGCGCCGGAGATCATGGAGAGCGAAACACCTTTGCGAACCAAGGTGTTGTCCCAAAGGACTTCTCCGGGCCAGGGGGAGGTGCGGAAGGCCACTGAAACGGCGCCAGAGGGTGATGCCTCGGCTGGCGAAAACATGGGGGATACTACCCCCATTGAAACTGACGATGGGGGCTTGGATCAGTCCGGCCCCCAGCCGAATACTACGCTGGAGACCCACGTGGCTCCAGAGTCGAGCGAGCAGCCCCCTTCAAGGGAAGGGGGAGTGTCGACTCCACCAGCGACCTCTATCCATCCGGAGGCGCCGGATATGTTGAGGGAAGCACTTCAACATGCTTCCGTCATGGAAGAGCACCGTACCCTGATGGGTACGGTGGCTAAGAAGGTTCAGTCCGCTAAAAGCGGTCTGAACGAAGCTTTCACTAGCCTATTAACAGGTTTTGAGGTAAGTGATATAACATTCTTTAGCCGCTTTTCGTATTGGAAGAATATGCGTGTATATAGATCGTAGCTCCTGAGACTATTTGGGTCTTTGAAAAAAAAATCCGGATAGAGAATCAAATAGTTGCCGGAGATAAAGCATTCATCTATTTTGATAAATAGGCTTCACTGTTGGCGGCTTCAGCTAAGGATGCTAAAGTGTCCGAACTCCAGTGGAAACTGAAGCTGGCTGACGATGAGATCGACTGTATTAACAAGCGGTTCGATGAGGCCCGGGGTATGATTTTTTTTAAAAAAAAGACCCCTTTACAAGCCTAAATTATAATGCAAACTCAGAGTTTTAAGCTCATGTTCTGCTATGTAAATGATTGTAGCCAACGCGACCGAGGTCGAGGCCCTCAAGAGTGCCCTTGCCGAAGCCAAGGAGGAGGCTAGGGCAAGCAAAGAAACCACAGAGAAAGTGATTGCGGATATAGAGGTCAAAAAGGCCGCCCGCCTTCAGTATGAGGTGAGGGTGACCGAAGTAGAGCAAGCGCTCCAGGAAGCCGCCAACAAGTGTGAGTCCTTGGAGGAGAGTAACAAGGCCCAAGCGGTCGAACTCACCAAGGCTCTTCAAGCTGCGAAGGACGTTTGGTCCGAGTCCCGGGCGGCTCACGAGGAGATCAAGCAAGCTAGACAGATAGCAGCTGGTAAGCCTTTTCTTTTGCATAGTATATTCGGCGGTCGAAGATATGCTTTGCTAAATCGACTGTGGAGTGCTCCAGACGCTTTTGCGGATCTCCCGAGGAGTGCTGTCGACGCCTCCCAGTATTTCCGGGCCCAAGAATGGAAAGCGACGGAGAAGCTCTTCTGGTCGCAGTACTTGGCGCCGGAGCGACTAGCACTGCTGAACAATCAGATGATGCAGCTGGCAGAGCTGCATAGGATGTCTGGTTTGGCCATGAGGGACATCGTAGTCCGGTTATGGCCACCCGGACCCATTTCGAGCAGCTACTTCAGCTTGGTCAAGCGGCTTGGCGACGCCTTGCCCCGAGTAGAGGCCGTAAAGCGCTCGACGTGTATAGAAGGTGTGCGGATGGCCTTTTCCCATGTTAAGATGCACTGGGCAAAGATGAAGGCCGCTGTCATGGCGGTTGAGGGTCCGCCTGGAGGCAAGGACCACCGCAAGCCAGAGTGCTATTTCGAAGACGTCCTCGAGGGTGCCCGTTTGATAGAGGGTCAATGCTCGAAGGATATCATGTTTGAGTAAATGTATCTGGGCTACCCGGACAATGTATTATAAACCCAGGCTGTGTAAATATATTGTATGCCTTTATCTTAAAGTGTTATTCCCCCTGTACAGCCGTTTTTAATTCTTGAGATTTTACCAGTTGTCGGCTTCAGCCCCCACGTAGATACTACGGGGGTGTTCAGAATAGCGCATGACCACACTTGACCCAACGTCTTGGTCCGTAAAGGAGGTGGCAGCGCGGCGAACCAGGCAATCGAACTATACAGTTTTATCATTCTCACTTAGCTATAGGAGTTTTGACAATGGAACTGTAGGGTAGACCCTGGTGCGTATGCGGATATCGAACTTGGATGCCTTAAACGCTTGGCTGGAAAAAAGCCAGCCCTTCGTGTAATACGGAAGAAATCGCTAGAGATTTAGTAAGTCACCGAATTGCTGACCGGCTCTCGCCGCATCACAATAGTCAGTTTTCAGTTTTCTCTACTGAGGTGTTTGACCGGGCCAGCCAAAAACACAATTGCAGTAGTTCTCCCTTTACTACCTTAGCCGAAAAAATGGAACGTAAGGTAGGAAGCACAGGAGCCGGGCAACCCAACTATTGACCAAAGACGTGATTCGGAGCCGATGCATATAATGCAGTATTTGAGACGCCGAAGTATAGTCTGAGAGTGTTCCGACTTTCTATTGTTGAGAATATATATATGGCTTGACATAGAGCCCCTGGCGATTTAAGTCGTACCAAGGTGTATATGCCAATTCGGATATAGAGTGGGAAAACAGATTAAGAAATAAGCCAATACCGAACAAGGTTGGGCGAAACTGTTTCCATTATAGTCTGATTGGTACGTCGAAACGTATTTTTATAGGAGATGCCATAAGCATCAAGGCCATTTTACATGCCGAGAACAAGGGAAAGCTGTATACAGATCCTGAATTGGAAAAGATGGTCTTGAAGATTCTTTGGACACTCTGCCGCATGTATGTGCCGCCTTTCCCCATAGTGTATGGTCCTTTGAGAGGATCAACGGTCGAGTGTATATGAGGGGCCTGAAAAAGGACCCTGAGTACCATCGAAGAGCAGTGTGGGTTGTCCAGAACCTGAAAAAGAAAAACAAGGAGAAAAAGATGGAAGAATATAAAGGTCCGGATAGGGTCGAGCCGTGTCGTGGATCGTGTTTTTCGTATGACTCCGTCTGTGCCCATGGTATCTTTAGTGCGTAGTTACGTACGCGCGGTACGTATGCCGCCATCCAGTTGGGGTTGTGATGGAGGCCGGATTGCTAATTTAGCTCTGGACGAGCCGGGCTGTTGTTCTGTGGGGTAGACCGCACTCGTTTGATAGTGTCCGGGGGCTTAACTGCCGGGGTAATATTTGGCTTGATAAGGCCACCCTGTGCTTCAGCTGCGAGAGCCGCGGTATGCTCCTCAGTATGAAGGGAGCGCTCCATGTTTCCATTGACTATAATAATGCCACGAGGTCCAGGCATTTTGAGCTTTAGGTAAGCATAATGCGGGACCGCATTGAAGCGGGCGAAGGCGGTTCTTCCGAGCAGTGCATGATAACCGCTGCGGAAAGGGACAACATCAAAGATCAACTCTTTGCTTCAGAAGTTGTCCGGCGAACCGAAGACCACTTCCAATGTTACTGAGCCCATGCAGCAGGCTTCAACGCCAGGTATTACTCCTTTAAAGGTGGTTTTGGTGGCCTTGATTCTTGATGAATCGATGCCCATTTTGCAGATGGTGTCCAGATAAAGCAGGTTAAGGCTGATGTCGCCATCCATAAGGACTCGCGTGAGATGGAATCCGTCGATAATTGGGTCGAGGACCAATGCTGCCGAACCTCCATGACGGATACTGGTCGGATGGTCTTTGCGATCGAAAGTGATCGGACAGGCTAACCATGGATTGAATTTCCGGGCGACTATCTCTATGGCATAGATGTCCCTTAGTGCGGGCTTGCGCTCCCTTTTGGGGATATGTGTAGCATATATCATATTCACCGTTTTTACCTCGAGGGGAAATTTGTTTTGCCCCCTTGTGTTCGATGGGCGAGGCTCTTCATCGTCGTCCTCGTTGGGCGGCCCCTTCCCCTTATGTTCGACGTTTAGCATGCTGGCCTGTTTAAAGACCCAACAATTCCTGTTGGTATGATTAGCAGGTTTATCAGGGGTACCATGAATCTGGCAAGGCCGACTGAGTATTCTGTCCAAACTAGATGGACTATCCTTGTTTCCTTTAAATGGCTTCTTCCGCTGACCGGGTTTACAGCCACTGAATCCGGCGTTGACCGCCGTGTCTTTGGTATCTTCATTATTGCTTCGATGCTTGTGTTTGTTGTGTCGTGGCTTGCCGTTGCCATCCCTGGCTTCGGAGGTGCCAGGGTCGCTGGTGCTATTGCTTCTGTGAGCTAGCCAGCTATCTTCTCCCGCGCAAAAACGGGTCATAAGTACGGTAAGGGTGACATGGACTTCGGCTTTTCTTGGCCGAGGTATAGGGCGAGCCACTCATCTCGGACGCTGTGTTTAAAGGCCGCGAAGGCTTCGGGGTCCGGACAGTCCACAATTTGGGTCTTTTTAATTAAGAACCTGGTCCATAGTTTCCGGGATGATTCTCTGGGTTGCTGGACTATGTGACTAAGGCCATCGGTGTCTGGAGACCGAACATAGGTTCCTTGGGAGTTGTCTCTAAAGGCATCCTCCAAGTCTTCCCAGCCGCCGATAGAGTTTTCTGGGAGGTTGTTTAACCAGTGTCATGCTGGTCCCTTTAATTTTAGCGGGAGGTATTTGATGGCATGGAGATCATCGCCGCGGGCCATGTGAATATGGAGAAGAAAATCTCCGATCCATACTGCGGGATCTGTAGTACCATCGTATGATTCAATGTTCATGGGTTTAAACCCTTTGAAGAACTGGTGCTCCATCACCTCATCGGTGAAGCACAAGGGGTGTGCGGCGCCTTTGTATCGGGCGATGTCGCGGCGCAGCTCGGATGAAGTCCGAATGCAGTTTTCGGCCCGGGTGGAGTTATGCCTGTCACGCCAGGCTTGATGGCCGTCCTCTCGCGTTGGAGCGCGCCCCCTTGACCCATAGATTGATCTTGTCTGACCGGCTCTATTGTCCAGGTCCTTGCGTAGGTCATAGGTATAGCCCGGGGCCGCTGCCTAACTGCCTCGACAACGGGGTGGCGCGGGCTGGTGTTCGGCGTAAGTGGCCGGTCTGTCCCGTCCACGTGGTGGTTGGTCAGGTTCGTCAGCAGGTTTATACTTTGGCGGTGTTGGCTCAAGGGCCTCATCGTCAAATTGTGGTAGCAGCTTGCGCTCCGGGTAGCTCTTGGTTGGGCGTTCGAGGCCATATTCCTCGGCTGCCAGGACTTTAGCCCACGTGTCAATGAGCGTATCCTGTTCGGCTTGGAGTTGCTGCTGCTTCTTTTTAGGCTTCTCACATTGGCTATTAGCCGGCACTTAAAGCGCTCTTGTTCGAGGGGTTCCTCTAGCATGATAAAGTCTTCGTCACCGAGGCTCACGTCCTTTTCAGAGATCGGTAGGTAGTTACTATCCTCCGAGTCCTTGTTCCCGGCTGGATCGTCTGGGTTAACTTGTCGATCCTCCCAATCATCCTATTCGGATGTTGGCTCAACGGGGGCTTTAGGATCTTCGGCATTCTCCGGAGTGTTATTGTTTTCGGTGCCGGTATTGCTGTCTTTTTTGCGATGCGATTTTGAGCGGCGCTGTTGACGTCGATGCTTTGGAGGTGCTTCAGCAGGTTTGTCCTCAACCGGGTCCTTCTTGCCATCGTCGTCATCCTCTTTGGGCATGTCTACCATGTACACGTCGTATGTGGAGGTGGTCTTCCAATGTCAGGTAAACGGAGGGTCTTGGCCTTGTTCGTCTCCGGCATCGTCGTCCATGCCGTCGATATCTTCGGAGGTGTAGTCCAACATGTCGGTTAAGTCTTCGACAGTGGCTATGAAGTGGGTGGTGGGTGGGATGTAAAATTCCCCGCTCTCAGCCCCTAGTCCGGGCTGGGCATAATTCGGAAGAGATTCCTCTATAATGGCGAGGGATCACATTAAGTCCAGAGCCTCGTTTAGGAGCGAGGTTTGGACAGGGAAGCGAGAGTCCATGAGGGTGGCCGAGGTGAGAGCCTCCTTGCCACACTCGCTTAACGCGGACCTCGAGAATTCGGGTCTGGAGTCCGAGGGGGAGTCTGGCACTTTAGTGACAAGGGGAGCCCGGTTCATCTTCGGGTTTGCCGAAGACGCAATCCCTTCCAGATCTCTGGCAGCAATTTCCATAATTACAGGGAGTCTGGCGCGCTCTAAACTCCCGTCTTCGGACCTGGTAGTCTGCTCTGGATCTAAGGCCAGAGCAGCGGTCGGGGCCACGAACCCTTCGAAGATCAAGTCTCCTCGGATATCAGCGACATAGTTCAGATTTCCAAAACCGATCTGATGACCAGGGGCGTAGCTGTCGATCTGCTCAAGGTGGCCAGTCGAGTTGGCACGCAGTGCGCAGCCGCCGAATACGAAAATTTGGCCGGGGAGGAAAGTCTCCCCCGAGACATCATCGTTGTGGATGATCGAACGAGCCATCAAACCTTTTGTCGACAGCACAGAGGAACTCTCAATGAAAGCACCAATGTCGGTGTCAAAACCGGCCGATCTCGGGTAGAGGGTCCCGAACTATGCGTCTGAGAATCGAAGGTAACAGGAGGCAGGGGACATGATGTTTACCCAGGTTCGGGCCCTCTTGATGGAGGTAATACCCTACTTCCTGCTTGATTGACTTTGATGAGTATAGGGGTTACAAGAGTTGATCTACCTCAAGATCGTAATGGCTAAATCCTAGATGTCTAGCCTGTATGATTATGACCGCCTCTACGGACTAAACCCTCTAGTTTATATAGACACCAGAGGGGCCTAGGGTTGTACAGAGTCGATTTACAGAGAAAGGAATCTTCACATCCAAACGCCAAGCTTGCCATCCACGCAAAGGAGAGTCCCATCCGGACACGGGGGAAGGCCTTCTATCTTGTATCTTCTTGGCCCATCGGTCCGGCCCATACCACATAGCCCGGACGCCCGGGGACCCCCTAATCCAGGACTCCCTCAGTGCCCTGCTCCCCCAAAGGTATAAGTGTTCGCTTGGAAACTCGCCAGTAATGCCTTGCCTACGATGGAAAATAAAGTCACTTTCAAGCTCGGAAAATCTAACATGTGTCTTGTATGTGAAATGGATCGAGAGGATACATTCCATATGTTTTGCATATGACCTCGTGATGTAAGTCTATGTGGATCTTTGCGTGAAGAATTCCAGATGCCAAGTGTTGAAGAGGTACAAGAGAGAGGAATAGACTAGTTGCTCCACTTCCAATACAACTGCGGCAAGTACGAACACCTTCCGCTCTCGGTGACACTTTTGGTGGATTTGGCACGTATGAAACGAGCTTACACACCACAAGCCGCCACCGTCAATGGACGCGTCCAAATGCTTCAACTGCAGCTACATCGTCTCGCTCCTTGCAATCAATCAACATCCTACGGGAGACACCGACAGAGGGAACATGGTGATTACTCGTGTCCATGTTGCATAGAGGAAGGAGAAGCATAGTGGTTGCGGATCAGGCTGGCCACCTGACCACTAGTTTGCACCACCATCTGGCTATAAAAAGCTAAAGGTTGCCGTGGCTTTCATAGAGGAAGCTGGCAGAAGTGGTGTAGTATCATCCTTCAAGACGATCGTGGGGGAATCATCATCTCTTCGTGTCGGTTTGTACACACACATGATAATGTTGGAGAACGTAGTAATTTCAAAAAATTTCCTACGCACACGCAAGATCATGGTGATGCATAGCAACAAGAGGGGAGAGTGTGATCTACGTACCCTTGTAGATCGACAACGGAAGTGTTTGGTTGATGTAGTCGTACGTCTCCACGGCCCGACCGATCAAGCACCGAAACTACGGCACCTCCGAGTTCTAGCACACGTTCAGCTCGATGACGATCCCCGGACTCCGATCCAGCAAAGTGTCGGGGAAGAGTTCCGTCAGCACGACGGCGTGGTGACGATCTTGATGCACTACCGTCGCAGGGCTTCGCCTAAGTACCGCTACAATATTATCGAGGACTATGGTGGAAGGGGGCACCGCACACGGCTAAGAATATGATCACGTGGATCAACTTGTGTGTCAAGGGGTGCCCCCTGCCCCCGTATATAAAGGATCAAGGGGAGGAGGCCGGCCGGCCCTCTATGGCGCGCCAAGGAGGAGTCCTCCTCCTAGTAGGAGTAGGACTCCTACTAGGAGGGGGAAAGAAGTGGGGAAGGAGAGGGAAAGGGGGGCGCCGCCCCCCCCCCTCTCCTAGTCCAATTCGGACCGGGGGGGAGGAGGCGCGCGGCCCACCTTTGGCTGCCCCTCTCTCTCTCCACTAAGGCCCATATGGCCCATTACTTCTCCCGGGGGGTTCCGGTAACCCTCCGGCTCTCCGGTTTTCTCCGAAATCACCCGGAACACTTCCGGTGTCCGAATAAAGCCGTCCAATATATCAATCTTTATGTCTCGACCATTTCGAGACTCCTCATTATGTCCGTGATCACATCTAGGACTCTGAACTAACTTCGGTACATCAAAACTCATAAACTCATAATATAACTGTCATCGAAACCTTAAGCGTGCGGACCCTACGGGTTCGAGAACAATGTAGACATGACCGAGACACGTCTCCGGTCAATAACCAATAGCGGAACCTGGATGCTCATATTGGCTCCTACATATTCTACGAAGATCTTTATCGGTCAGACCGCATAACAACATACGTTGTTCCCTTTGTCATCGGTATGTTACTTGCCCGAGATTCGATCGTCGGTATCTCAATACCTAGTTCAATCTCGTTACCGGCAAGTCTCTTTACTCGTTCCGTAATACATCATCTCGCAACTAACTCATTAGTTGCAATGCTTGCAAGGCTTATGTGATGTGCATTACCGAGAGGGCCCAGAGATACCTCTCCGACAATCGGAGTGACAAATCCTAATCTCGAAATACGCCAACCCAACATGTACCTTTGGAGACACCTGTAGAGCACCTTTATAATCACCCATTTACGTTGTGACGTTTGGTAGCACACAAAGTGTTCCTCCGGCAAACGGGAGTTGCATAATCTCATAGTCATAGGAACATGTATAAGTCATGAAGAAAGCAATAGCAACATACTAAACGATCGGGTGCTAAGCTAATGGAATGGGTCATGTCAATCAGATCATTCACCTAATGATGTGATCCCGTTAATCAAATAACAACTCCTTGTTCATGGTTAGGAAACATAACCATCTTTGATTAACGAGCTAGTCAAGTAGAGGCATACTAGTGACACTCTGTTTGTCTATGTATTCACACATGTATTATGTTTCCGGTTAATACAATTCTAGCATGAATAATAAACATTTATCATGATATAAGGAAATAAATAATAACTTTATTATTGCCTCTAGGGCATATTTCCTTCAGTCTCCCACTTGCACTAGAGTCAATAATCTAGATTACACAGTAATGATTCTAACACCCATGGAGCCTTGGTGCTGATCATGTTTTGCTCGTGGAAGAGGCTTAGTCAACGGGTCTGCAACATTCAGATCCGTATGTATCTTGCAAATCTCTATGTCTCCCACCTGGACTAGATCCCGGATGGAATTGAAGCGTCTCTTGATGTGCTTGGTTCTCTTGTGAAATCTGGATTCCTTTGCCAAGGCAATTGCACCAGTATTGTCACAAAAGATTTTCATTGGACCCGATGCACTAGGTATGACACCTAGATCGGATATGAACTCCTTCATCCAGACTCCTTCATTTGCTGCTTCCGAAGCAGCTATGTACTCCGCTTCACATGTAGATCCCGCTACAACGCTTTGTTTAGAACTGCACCAACTGACAGCTCCACCGTTTAATGTAAACACGTATCCGGTTTGCGATTTAGAATCGTCCGGATCAGTGTCAAAGCTTGCATCAACGTAACCTTTTACGATGAGCTCTTTGTCACCTCCATATATGAGAAACATATCCTTAGTCCTTTTCAGGTATTTCAGGATGTTCTTGACCGCTGTCCAGTGATCCACTCCTGGATCACTTTGGTACCTCCCCGCTAGACTTATAGCAAGGCACACATCAGGTCTGGTACACAGCATTGCATACATGATAGAGCCTATGGCTGAAGCATAGGGAACATCTTTCATTTTCTCTCTATCTTCTGCAGTGGTCGGGCATTGAGTCTTACTCAACTTCACACCTTGTAACACAGGCAAGAACCCTTTCTTTGCTTGATCCATTTTGAACTTCTTCAAAACTTTGTCAAGGTATGTGCTTTGTGAAAGTCCAATTAAGCGTCTTGATCTATCTCTATAGATCTTAATGCCTAATATGTAAGCAGCTTCACCGAGGTCTTTCATTGAAAAACTCTTATTCAAGTATCCCTTTATGCTATCCAGAAATTCTATATCATTTCCAATTAGTAATATGTCATCCACATATAATATCAGAAATGCTACAGAGCTCCCACTCACTTTCTTGTAAATACAGGCTTCTCCAAAAGTCTGTATAAAACCAAATGCTTTGATCACACTATCAAAGCGTTTATTCCAACTCCGAGAGGCTTGCACCAGTCCATAAATGGATCGCTGGAGCTTGCACACTTTGTTAGCTCCCTTTGGATCGACAAAACCTTCTGGTTGCATCATATACAACTCTTCTTCCAGAAATCCATTCAGGAATGCAGTTTTGACATCCATCTGCCAAATTCATAATCATAAAATGCGGCAAATGCTAACATGATTCAGACAGACTTAAGCATCGCTACGGGTGAGAAGGTCTCATCGTAGTCAATTCCTTGAACTTGCCGAAAACCTTTTGCGACAAGTCGAGCTTTGTAGACAGTAATATTACCGTCAGCGTCAGTCTTCTTCTTGAAGATCCATTTATTCTCAATTGCTTGCCGATCATCGGGCAAATCAACCAAAGTCCATACTTTGTTCTCATACATGGATCCCATCTCAGATTTCATGGCTTCAAGCCATTTTGCGGAATCTGGGCTCACCATCGCTTCTTCATAGTTCGTAGGTTCATCATGATCTAGTAGCATGACTTCCAGAACAGGATTACCGTACCACTCTGGCGCGGATCTCACCCTGGTTGGTCTACGAGGTTCAGTAGTATCTTGTTCTGAAGTTTCATGATCATCATCATTAGCTTCCTCACTGACTGGTGTAGGTGTCACTGAAACAGTTTTCTGTGATGCACTACCTTCCAATAAGGGAGCAGGTACAGTTACCTCGTCAAGTTCTACTTTCCTCCCACTCACTTCTTTCGAGAGAAACTCCTTCTCCAGAAAGTTTCCGAACTTAGCAACAAAAGTCTTGCCTTCGGATCTGTGATAGAAGGTGTATCCAATAGTCTCCTTTGGATATCCTATGAAGACACACTTCTCCGATTTGGGTTCGAGCTTATCAGCTTGAAGCTTTTTCACATAAGCATCGCAGCCCCAAACTTTCAGAAACGACAACTTTGGTTTCTTGCCAAACCATAGTTCATAAGGTGTCGTCTCAACGGATTTTGATGGTGCCCTACTTAACGTGAATGCGGCCGTCTCCAAAGCATAACCCCAAAACTATAGCGGTAAATCAGTAAGAGACATCATAGATCGCACCATATCTAGTAGAGTACGATTACGACGTTCGGACACACCATTGCGTTGTGGTGTTCCGGGTGGCGTGAGTTGCGAAACTATTCCGCATTGTTTCAAATGTACACCAAACTCGTAACTCAAATATTCTCCTCCACGATCAGATCATAGAAACTTTATTTTCTTGTTACGATGATTTTCAACTTCACTCTGAAATTCTTTGAACTTTTCAAACGTTTCAGACTTATGTTTCATTAAGTAGATATACCCATATCTGCTTAAGTCATCTGTGAAGGTGAGAAAATAACGATATCCGCCACGAGCCTCAATATTCATCGGACCACATACATCTGTATGTATGATTTCCAACAAATCTGTTGCTCTCTCCATAGTACCGGAGAACGGTGTTTTAGTCATCTTGCCCATGAGGCACCGGTTCGCAAGTACCAAGTGATTCATAATCAAGTGGTTCCAAAAGTCCATCAGTATGGAGTTTCTTCATGCGCTTTACACCGATATGACCTAAACGGCAGTGCCACAAATAAGTTGCACTATCATTATCAACTCTGCATCTTTTGGCTTCAACACTATGAATATGTGTGTCACTACTATCGAGATTCAACAAAAATAGACCACTCTTTAAGGGTGCATGACCATAAAAGATATTACTCATATAAATAGAACAACCATTATTCTCAGATTTAAATGAATAACCGTCTCGCATCAAACAAGATCCAGATATAATGTTCATGCTTAACGCTGGCACCAAATAACAATTATTTAGGTCTAATATTAATCCCGAAGGTAGATGTAGAGGTAGCGTGCCGACTGCGATCACATCGACTTTGGAACCGTTTCCCACGCGCATCGTCACCTTGTCCTTAGCCAATCTTCGCTTAATCCGTAGTCCCTGTTTCGAGTTGCAAATATTAGCAACAGAACCAGTATCAAATACCCAGGTGCTACTGCGAGCATTAGTAAGGTACACATCAATAACATGTATATCACATATACCTTTGTTCACCTTGCCATCCTTCTTATCCGCCAAATACTTGGGGCAGTTCCGCTTCTAGTGACCAGTCTGCTTGCAATAGAAGCACTCAGTTTCAGGCTTAGGTCCAAGTTTGGGTTTCTTCTCTTGAGCAGCAACTTGCTTGCCGTTCTTTTTGAAGTTCCCCTTCTTCTTCCCTTTGCCCTTTTTCTTGAAACTAGTGGTCTTGTTGACCATCAACACTTGATGCTCCTTCTTGATTTCTACCTCCGCAGCTTTTAGCCTTGTGAAGAGCTCGGGAATAATCTTATTCATCCCTTGCATATTATAGTTCATCACGAAGCTCTTGTAGCTTGGTGGCAGTGATTGGAGAATTCTGTCAATGACGCAATCACCTGGAAGATTAACTCCCAATTGAATCAAGTGATTATTATACCCAGACATTTTGAGTATATGCTCACTGACAGAACTGTTCTCCTCCATCTTGCAGCTATAGAACTTATTGGAGACTTCATATCTCTCAATCCGGGCATTTGCTTGAAATATTAACTTCAACTCCTGAAACATCTCATATGCTCCATGATGTTCAAAACGTCATTGAAGTCCCGATTCTAAGCCGTAAAGCATGGCATACTGAACTATCGAGTAGTCATCAGCTTTGCTCTGCCAGACGTTCATAACATCTGGTGTTGCTCCAGCAGCAGGCCTGGCACCCAGCGGTGCTTCCAGGACGTAATTCTTCTATGCAGCAATGAGGATAATCCTCAAGTTACGGACCCAGTCCGTGTAATTGCTACCATCATCTTTCAACTTTGCTTTCTCAAGGAACGCATTAAAATTCAACAGAACAACAACACGAGCCATCTATCTACAATCAAGCATAAACAAGCAAGATACTATCAGGTACTAAGTTTCATGATAAATTTAGGTTCAATTATTTTACTTAAAGAACTCCCACTTAGATAGACATCCCTCTAACCCTCTAAGTGATTACGCGATCCAAATCAACTAAACCATGTCCGATCATCACGTGAGATGGAGTAGTTTCATTGGTGAACATCACTATGTTGATCATATCTACTATATGATTCACGCTCGACCTTTCGGTCTCCGTGTTCCGAGGCCATATGTGTATATGCTTGGCTCGTCAAGTATAACCTGAGTATTCCGCGTGTGCAACTGTTTTGCACCCGTTGTATTTGAACGTAGAGCCTATCACACCCGATCATCATGTGGTGTCTCAGCACGAAGAACTTTCGCAACGGTGCATACTCAGGGAGAACACTTCTTGATAATTAGTGAGAGATCATCTTATAATGCTACCGTCAATCAAAGCAAGATAAGATGCATAAAAGATAAACATCACATGCAATCAATATAAGTGATATGATATGGCCATCATCATCTTGTGCTTGTGATCTCCATCTTCGAAGTACCGTCGTGATCACCATCGTCACCGGCGCGACACCTTGATCTCCATTGTAGCATCGTTGTCGTCTCGCCAATCTTATGCTTCCATGACTATCGCTACCGCTTAGTGATAAAGTAAAGCATTACAGCATGATTGCATTGCATACAATAAAGCCACAACCATATGGCTCCTGCCAGTTGCCAATAACTCGGTTACAAAACATGATCATCTCATACAATAAAATTTAGCATCATGTCTTGACCATATCACATCACAACATGCCCTGCAAAAACAAGTTAGACGTCCTCTACTTTGTTGTTGCAAGTTTTACGTGGCTGCTACGGGCTTAAGCAAGAACCAATCTTACCTACACATCAAAACCACAATGATAGTTTGTCAAGTTGGTGCTGTTTTAACCTTCGCAAGGACCGGGTGTAGCCACACTCGGTTCAACTAAAGTTGGAGAAACTGTCACCCGCAAGCCACCTATGTGCAAAGCACGTCGGGAGAACCGGTCTCGCGTAAGCGTACGTGTAATGTCGGTCCGGGCTTCGTCCAACAATACCGCCGAACCAAAGTATGACATGCTGGTAAGCAGTATGACTTATATCGCCCACAACTCACTTGTGTTCTACTCGTGCATATAACATCAACATATAAAACCTAGGCTCGGATGCCACTGTTGGGGAACGTAGTAATTTCAAAAAAAATCCTACGCACACGCAAGATCATGGTGATGCATAGCAACGAGAGGGGAGAGTGTGATCTACGTACCCTTGTAGATCGACAACGGAAGCGTTTGGTTGATGTAGTCGTACGTCTCCACGGCCCGACCGATCAAGCACCGAAACTACGGCACCTCCGAGTTCTAGCACACGTTCAGCTCGATGACGATCCCCGGACTCCGATCCAACAAAGTGTCGGGGAAGAATTCCGTCAGCACGACGGCATGGTGACGATCTTGATGCACTACCATCGCAGGGCTTCACCTAAGCATCGCTACAATATTATCGAGGACTATGGTGGAAGGGGGCACCGCACACGGCTAAGAATATGATCACGTGGATCAACTTGTGTGTCAAGGGGTGCCCCCTGCCCCCGTATATAAAGGATCAAGGGGAGGAGACCGGCCGGCCCTCTATGGCGCGCCAAGGAGGAGTCCTCCTCCTAGTAGGAGTAGGACTCCTACTAGGAGGGGGAAAGAAGTGGGGAGGGAGAGGGAAAGGGGGCGCCCCCCCCTCTCCTAGTCCAATTCGGACCAAGGGGGGAGGAGGCGCGCGGCCCACCTTTGGCTGCCCCTCTCTCTCTCTCCACTAAGGCCCATATGGCCCATTACTTCTCCCAGGGGGTTTCCGGTAACCCTCCGGCTCTCCGGTTTTCTCCGAAATCACCCGGAACACTTCCAGTGTCCGAATAAAGCCGTCCAATATATCAATCTTTATGTCTCGACCATTTCGAGACTCCTCGTTATGTCCGTGATCACATCCGGGACTCCGAACTAACTTCGGTACATCAAAACTCATAAACTCATAATATAACTGTCATCGAAACCTTAAGCGTGCGGACCCTACGGGTTCGAGAACAATGTAGACATGACCGAGACACGTCTCCGGTCAATAACCAATAGCGGAACCTGGATGCTCATATTGGCTCCTACATATTCTACAAAGATCTTTATCGGTCAGACCGCATAACAACATACGTTGTTCCCTTTGTCATCGGTATGTTACTTGCCCGAGATTCGATCGTCGGTATCTCAATACCTAGTTCAATCTCATTACCAACAAGTCTCCTTACTCGTTCAGTAATACATCATCTCGCAACTAACTCATTAGTTGCAATGCTTGCAAGGCTTATGTGATGTGCATTACCGAGAGGGCCCAGAGATACCTCTCCGACAATCGGAGTGACAAATTCTAATCTCGAAATACGCCAACCCAACATGTACCTTTGGAGACACCTGTAGAGCACCTTTATAATCACCCATTTACGTTGTGACGTTTGGTAGCACACAAAGTGTTGCTCCGGCAAACGGGAGTTGCATAATCTCATAGTCATAGAAACATGTATAAGTCATGAAGAAAGCAATAGCAACATACTAAACGATCGGGTGCTAAGCTAATGGAATGGGTCATGTCAATCAGATCATTCATCTAATGATGTGATCCCGTTAATCAAATAACAACTCATTGTTCATGGTTAGGAAACATAACCATCTTTGATTAACGAGCTAGTCAAGTAGAGGCATACTAGTGACACTCTGTTTGTCTATGTATTCACACATGTATTATGTTTCCGGTTAATACAATTCTAGCATTAATAATAAACATTTATCATGATATAAGGAAATAAATAATAACTTTATTATTGCCTCTAGGACATATTTCCTTCAGATAATGCACCAGAGGCGAAGTTGCTTGGATGCATGAAGAGCATTTCCCTTGCCTTAAAAAGAGTACAACACCCTTTATCGTGATGACGACTGTCAAGGATGAGGCCAATATGATCATCCACGAATAGAGATCGACTAATCCAGCCAACACAGGCAAGATAAAACGACTACTTCAACAGAGCCGTTGGTACTCTGTTTCTCTGATATATTGCGCCCATAATAGCACGCCTCATTGCCTCGCCCAGTTCAGACACCAAATCATGCACACTGATATATGGTGTATGTTGTATCCGAATGATTGTATCCACCATCATTACACAATGAAATCTCTACTTTCTCACAAAAGAAAAGAAATTGATTTTTTCTGGGAAAATGCTATTGTTCAGCCGGCGGATAACACACACTGCGTCAAGCACCTCATATGTCCATCACGTGTCCTTATCCTCTTATCCTTTCCTTATGTATTTTTCGTCTCCTTACGCCCGCTCGCAGCCATGGCTGCTGCTCAAGCGCGCATGCCCGAGCTCTGCTCCTGTCACCATTAGCATAGTTGCGCTGCTCTAGACTCCCCTCTCGCCGTCCGTCGTTGCTCCGGTTGGGATGCTTTTTTTATACTTTTCGCAACAACGGGTTTGTTGCAAAAGCCCTCCCGCAACATCTATGTTGCAAAAATTTCTTGATTCACACCGCAAACGTCGTCATCTTTTTAGTGAAAAAATTTCTGCAACATTATCCATGTTGCAAAAGTCCTCCGGCAACAACATCTATGTTGCAAAAAAGGTGAAGAAGAAAAAAAAATTAATTCTGCAACACCACTATTATTGCAAAAGTCCTCCTACAACATCATCTATGTTGCAAAAAATCCTAAAGACAAAATAAAAATATTCTGACAAAAATAACGCTTCGGTTGTTTTGCAACAAAGTAATTGTTGCAATGCGAGTTAGGCAACATCTACCTTGTTGCAATTTCAGAGGCACCTCATTTGAGAGATCTTGCGTCCATTCATAGCTCATCCAATGACGCAGGGAGCGGCGGCGCCCGACACGTAGCGTGACCCTATTTTTTTATAGAAAAAAAGAGAAGATTGATATAGCGATTACCCGGAGCAAAGAGAACCTGGAGAAAGACCGTGTATAAAGAAACGAAAGCAAAAGGGCAACACAATTCAAAGTCTGGCCCATAACCGTCTCGGCCGCGTGTCGTGCACGGGCCCGGTTACCCCGCCACGTCCTCACCGCCGGCCCCCACTCCATTTCCCCTCCCCTCCCCTCTCACGGACATGGCGGAGCCACCGCCACCTCCACCCTCAACGCCCATGCCGAAGTCATCGCCGCGGGCGCGGCCGCGGCACCACCACGCGCCGCCGGGCCTCTGCGCCCTGCCCGCCTTCTCCTACAACGCCCACCGCGGCCTCGTCCTCGGGCTCACCTTCCTCGCCTACGCCCTCTACCACGCCTCCCGCAAGCCACCCAGCATCGTGAAGCGCGCGCTCTCCAAGTCGTGGCCGCCCTTCCACGACCCCGCCCTCCTCGGCGAGACCGACGTCGCGTTCCTCGCCTTCTACTCCCTCGGCATGTTCGGCGCCGGCCACCTCGGCGATCGCCTCGATCTCCGCCTCTTCCTCGCCGCCGGAATGGTCGGGAGCGGCGCCGCCGTCGCCTTCTTCGGCGCCGGGTACTTCCTCTCCCTGCACTCCCTCGCGTTCTACGTCTTCGCCCAGGCAATCGCGGGCCTGCTGCAGTCCACCGGCTGGCCCTCGGTCGTCGCCGTCGTCGGCAATTGGTTCGGCGGCCGGAGGCGCGGCCTCATAATGGGCATATGGAACGCGCACACCTCCGTCGGGAACATCAGCGGCTCGATCATCGCCGCCGCCGTGCTGCGATACGGGTGGGGCTGGTCGTTTGTGGTCCCCGGCGGGCTCATGGCGCTCGGTGGCGTTCTCGTGTTTTTCTTCCTAGCGCCTTACCCGGAGGACGTTGGCTTCGCTTCGTGGCCCCCCAAGCAGGCCAGTGGAGCGAGCACCGACGAGGAGGACAGCAGCACCAGCACGGCCGGGGAAGAGGACAGGAGGGATGCCGTAGGGATTTTGAAGGCATTTTCTATCCCGGGGGTGCTCACCTTCGCGACCTGCCTCTTCTTTGCGAAGCTGGTCGCCTACACCTTCTTGTACTGGCTCCCCTTCTACTTGACCCAAACTGGTACGCCCACCTGTTGCGACTTCACCAGGCGCAGCGATGCACGTTATGACATTAGATTTATCTGAATTGCCATCTTCCAGCTGCGCAGGAGATTTATTGGTATGATTAACAGTGCATCTATATCCTGTTACTGAATTCTGGTTTCAGAATTGACTTTGATGTAGTTGACTATGAGGTTTCAGAATTAACAGTGCATTGTTATTGAACTCTGGTTTCAGAATTCCAGATGTTGATGTAGGTTGTTGTAGTAATTGCCACCATTGTCTTGAAGGTGCTGCAGTAATTGCCTTTGGTATGCTGTAATAATGTGCATTATGGTATATCCTGTGCACAATAGACACCAAGCAAATTGTAGCAGGAACTAATGTCATGCCAGATTATTCATGCCGTATCTTAACTCTGGCTTTGAACAGAATAATGCTAACATGAATCACATGTTCACATTGTTGGCCTGTTTATCTGATCCAACTGTAGTATTTTGCTTTTTCAGACCAGATACAATTTACTCAAGGGTACAGTAGCTTTGGTTATGTGCACTATTTGGTAGAGGCCTGGGTTGTTCTCTTCCATCCATTACTAAAAGTACTGCATAGTAATTTGTTTGACCTGTTTCTTCTAACTGCCTTCTTATATTGCTGGTACCATAAAAGGCTGCAACTTTAGTAGATCTGTCCTATATTCATCCACTCTTACGTGCCTTTGAGGATACTGAATTTTAAATCCTTTTACGGTTCTACTTACGCCCTTTTATATTTCTAGCTATTGGAGGCGAGTACATGTCGGTCACGGATGCTGGTTATCTATCAGTTCTGTTCGATGTAGGAGGAATCGTTGGTGGAATTCTTGCTGGGTTCATGTCTGATCAGCTCGATGCTAGGGCCACTACTGCAGCAATGTTTATGTATCTGGCGATTCCATCTCTTTACGCCTTTCATGCATATGGCAGTACTTCAAAAGTGACAAACATTGCCCTGATGATGATCAGTGGCTTGTTTGTCAATGGACCTTATGCTCTGATAACAACTGCAGTGTCTGCTGATCTGGGGACTCACAAATCTCTCAAAGGAGATTCCCGTGCGTTGGCCACTGTCACAGCAATCATAGACGGGACAGGATCGCTTGGTGCTGCCTTGGGGCCATTTTTGACGGGCTTCATCTCAAAAACTGGATGGGATTCAGTGTTCACGATGCTTATACTTTGTGCATTGATTGCCGGTGCGTGTTTATCAGGTCTTGTGAAATCAGAGATTCAGGAGATTATTCAAAACTGGAGGAATCGCTCAGGTAACACGCCGAATGGAACTGCGGGTAATGATAAAGATGCTCAGCTTGCATTTATCTTCATTATAGAGATGGCAAAATGTAGTGTCTTATCTGTTACGCTGATGTTGCCTTCCTCTTTATCTCATAGATCCTGGTGCTCAACCGCTTTTAGAGGGGAGTAGTTGAGGGCGAGGCAGTTTTGGCGCAGGTGTGGTGGGAATGTGGTATACATTCTTGTAATGTTGTCATAGTTGACGAAGGCATTCAATATGTTGGTGCTGAAGATGATACCACGCAAATATGGTTGAGATAGCATCTGTTGTCTTCTCTGTGTCACAGGATAGTATAGTATATACACCTCCTGTAACATCTTGTAATGTATGAATCTACTGTAGGACCCCTGTCCTTTCTCATAGATGAACATGAAAGAGTCAAGTGACTTCCAAGTCTGAAGTAAGTCTGAACTCTGGCCATTTTTATGCGTAGTGTTTGCACTGTATATATTTTTACTGTCAATGTTGGCTGAATAGTATCTCTGGCGAACACTTTGAATCAGCATCAGTATCTCTCTTTTCGTGTGAAGTATTTATTTCTTCTGGTTTTCTTTTTCTCTTCTCTATTTATATATTTTGCGCTCTTATTTCTGTGGTAAATACATACATTTTGTTATGAGATACAACAAACAGCTGTTCTGAAAAAACATAAAACATTTTCTTTTCAAAACATGAACATATCTTTATTAACATATATGAGCTTTCCTTTTTCAAATACTCCCTCCGTTCCTAAATATTTGTCTTCCTAGAGATTTCAACAAGTGACTGCATACGAAGCAAAATGAATGAATCTATACTTTAAAATATGTCTATATACATCCGTATGTAGTAGTCTATTTGAAATCTCTAAAAAGACAAATATTTAGGAACGGAGGGAGTATGTTTGAAGAACGCATGAATTTTTTTATGCTTGCAAACTTTTTTGGGGTATATATGAATACTTCTTGATGCAACATAGGTATATTTGTTTGTCTTAAAAATGTGTTTTAATACATGTGAATTTATTTTGAACATGAGAACATATGTTTTACGATAATTTTTTTCAAGTATACTAATGGCTTAACAATACATGCATTTTAATAAGTTGATATTTCTCTTTTTACAACGGACAAACAGTTTCTAGTTATTAAACTGATCATATAAGATTAGATGATGCATCATGCGTTGTTGTGGGAATCGTGTTAAAACAAATGCATTAAATAGGTGCTTAAAAACAACGAAAAAAATAAAAATATAAGAGAGTATGTGACGAAATGATGTATAAAAAGATAAAAACTTCTGAACTTAGCACAACATCATCTATAACAAAAATGTGAAGCATGAACTATATGGGTGGCTCTTAAAGTCCAACAGATGTACTATGTATGAACGCACAAAGTAACGTGAAAAAATGAAGTTGAACTTGAAATGCATCACTTGATTCCTTCTGAAAAAATGACATGCATGACTTGATAAGGTGATATCCTTTGCAAGAATATACTCTATTAATCTTAAAAAATTGTAACATATGAGTACATGTACAACTTGCTAATGTCATATAATTTCGTCCGGATGGATGGCTATCAATAGTTGAGCTGATGTGAACACCCATATGTGCAAAGAAATTTAGTAGGGGAGACGAGAGTGGCGTTTTGGTGGCCGAGCTACCTGCAGGCCGGAATCTGGCGCCTTGCAATGTAGCGGCGCGATGTGTGCTGGTCTGTTTCCCTGCGTTTATATGCTGGCCGGTAAGTTGAAATACAGAGGTGCCATGGGCTGGTGTGCCACCATTGTACGTGGGCCTCGGTGCACATGACTGCGCAAGCACGTAATGTGCCTGCTGGGCTGGTTTGAAAAAAGCACATGCAGCTAGCGGTGGGTTGGGCTGGTGGCTGGTGCGATACTAAAATCCTGTTTGATGGGCGCAAGCACTAAAGAAGTCTGGCTTATTCGAGATATATTTTTACCACTTCCTCTTATCATATCCTCATGTGTCCTTAAATCATTTTGTTTCTTATCAACTATCTTGATCATTAGTCATTCTGATGATAAGGATACTCATTCTTGCCACGACAAATAGACCGTTTGACCTCGATGAAGCCATCATTAGGAGATTCGAATGAAGGTCAGTTTTTTCGCAAAAAAAGAAGAAGAAAGAATGAAGGTCAGTTCAAATGCTAATTATTTTTTATTTCCGTCACCCTAAACATAATCATGGTTGGCCTTCCAACTCAAGAGTGCAAAGATATTAAGGACACTTTTGTCAAAGGAGAACGCTGACAAAAACATCAAATACAAGGATTTCGTAACCATCATGGAATTGTATTGCATGAGTGATCTTAAGGTTTGTGCATTGTTTTTTAACCTGAGCCAATCTGCAGCCACTAAGAATATTTATGGATCACTAAATGTTGATGATTTCTATCTGCACCCATAATCTTTGCGTGAAAAATTCTTACCGAAAGAGATGTTTTGAACTAACACCACGACACTTATTTTAGAATGGAGGGAGAGACACATGACCACATTTCAAGTGCAAATTACTAAAAAAATGGAACGAGATGAAATACCTTAATAAAAGTGTCCATAATAGTTTATTTAAATTGGTATTTTTGTGCAACCTAAATTTATTTTCTCGTGTCAACGCATGGGCATTCAATTAGTACATCATAAAGTGTAAATGGAGCATCGCTAAATTCGAAAACAGTGAAGAAAAAATGTGTGGGCTATCTTGGGTTGACCAGTTTTACTCGGTTGTGCTTTTCCAGCGTAGAATGAGCCGGGATTCTATTTGGTTAAGATACGAATGGGACACGAAATTGGTGCGGTGGGTAAATAGTGCAGGGACAAAAATATTCACCAAGCCGTAGTTTTAAAAAAGGACATTGTTAACCTGGCATATGTTGACGGAGTCAATCCCATGCATTGTACATGTGTCTCTGGTATGGTGCGCGTGTGACAAGACATGCAACTGTGCAACACTTGTGCCTGCTAGTATACGTCAACCCGCACTTTTTATTTGCTAGCAAATACCGAAACCGTGCAGTGGCCTCTTTTACAAAACTAGATGATACCCCGCACGTTGTTGCGGGATTATTTGCAATACATTTCGATGATACGTGATTTCTATAGAACGTGAATAGTGATACTACGAAAACTAAAATTGCAAATCCATATGCTTTATTGTGTTTGATTAATGTATTGTAAAATATCTAATATATGTTTGCATGTTGAGGTGGACATTTTCATGTGCATGAATGCATGTTGTAGTAGGCCTTTTGCCATGCATGTTGCTTGATGATGTGGCATGCTTACATGTTGAGAAAAATATGTTAATGGGGGCTAGCTATTTAGATATAGAAGATACAGTAGCTGGATACCCACTTGGCACCGATCGCGACGAGCACTGACGGGGCTGATACCGGCCACCAAAGACCATTTTCGACGGGAGACTGGCTATATAGATATAAAACATTGATAAAATTATATATACAGATTTTCATAAGGATATTTTGATATTTAAATGGGAGCGATGGGGAGCGAGGGGCACATGTGAGGAGCGCATGTGATTTCCCCTGGTTTTCTATGGGGTTTCGTTTGGGGTTTCCCCCATTTTTCATGCTTTTCTTGTGTAATGCATAGCGGGAGCACATGTGTGATGTGCCGTGACACATAGGCGGGCTCCGTCGCGAAGGGAGTACACTAGCTTGTGGGAGAGAACAAGTATATAAACACATAGAGTACACATAGTTTAATTCGGGGAATATATGTTAGTTTTCAGCGGGAGTAATGGTTGTTCCTAGAAATAAAATCATGAAATCTATCACCAGTGGTGCTAGGTTCCAAGATCTCAACGTGAGTAATACAAGTATTGAAAGCGGTTCATAATTTGAACGCTCAATTCAAAAGAGATCTTTTTTTTTGAAAAAACAGATCCAGCTACAGAACACGTATATGCAAACCACACACCCTCTTGCAAAAAAAAAATGCCACCAAAACTCTGATGGAGAGATTGAAAATAACATTTGCAAGGAATACCCTTCACTTAGTGATTTTCTATTTTTATCACAGTTTTAAATAGGAGAATCCTGCTCAAACAACTATATTGTGGCTATAGCCCATTTATTTTGTAACTTTACCAAACAATTATATATAAATGCCATTTAGCGGCTCCTTCCTCAAACAGATTTTCTTTTTCTAGAAACACCTGAAACTTTATTCATACTCATAACAATTACCAATTACAGGTACACTAATTTTGACCTAAGATCCAAAAAATACAAAGTAACTCCTATGACTAAGAATTACAATGAAATCTCTTAAAAACATCTTCTTCACGGTATCAATCTCTGCTCAAAAAAATACTCCAAAGACTTCGATAAAGAGGCTGCAATTGGACTGGAGCAACGTTGTTGTCACTCTTTCACCCGCATGAATATTGCCAAGAATGATTTTTAAAAGCGTCTTGAGTCGCTCATCCAAAAAGATGGGAAGCCTTGATCGATGTATGTACTTGGACCGGGGATGATCCCCTAGAAGTGCAGTCCGTCGAATCGTTATATCTTCACCATGGTGTTGATAAAAGATTTCACCTCCACAAAGAATCAGACCAACAAAAAAAGCTTGACACGACAACATAAACTCATCAGATCCGAATAATCAGATATGCGAAGACAGAAAACTCTCGAACCTCATGGCACCGCCAAAGAAACGAGAGAAAGTTTATTCTCACAAAACTATGATGATCATTACACGTTGACGACAAGCATAGAGGTTTTGAAGATCCGAGGTCCCCTCACCTCTCAGCGCCAAGATGGCAGCCGAAGGCGAGGGGACCTAAATTTCTCACTTGGCGGCGGCGGCGGCACGAGAACGGGAGACCCTAACCGATCGTGATCCTACCCCTCCTCAAACAGATATAGTGGGACTATTTTTGGTTATTTGAACTTTAATTTAAATATAGAAAAAATACTCTATAAATGGGCCGCATCAAATACCAACCCATATATAAGTTGGTTCTTGCTGGCTACAAAGGGTGATACTATTTGATGCTCCTCGCGCGAAATAGCCGAGCAATCGCATCCAAGGAGCAAACTGGGCGAGCAAATGTACCGGTCCAATTAACTAGTTACTGGTGTCGAGAGATTCCGATTTTGGGAAAGTTGTAGATCTGGCCTTTTCAGTTTTGTGAAGCTTCTAGAAAGTTTTTGCCGGTTTCTCCATTTTGTGTTATTTTTTCCCTTGGGTTTTAGCAGGGTTTGGGTTTTCTTTTCCAAAAAATATCCCATAATTTTAAAAATCTTCATGTTTTTAATGTTTAAAATTTCCAAAAATATTCATGTATATTAAAAAATTCACAATTTATTAAAAAAATCAATTTTAGAAAATGTTCATATTTTTTCAAGTGCTCCCAATTTTTTCTAAAAAAATTTATTCTAGAAAGTAAAAAAGTATTCATTTTTTCTATAAAACAAACAAAAAACAAAAACTAGTGTTTGTTAAGAACACCAAAAATTAGTTTTTTTAGACACACACCAAAAATTAGTAATACAATCAAAGGAATCACTCCCTACAATGTTGAGTGCTTAGTGGGCCAGCCTGCCTGAGCGCTCCCTGTGTGAAAGGTTGACTACTTGCTGCAAAATGCGTCAAATGGGAGCAATTAAGAGTATCTCCAATAGGTGCTCTAAAATAGCAGCCGAAAAATAGGGTGATGTAAAATATACATCACCAAAAACATATTTTTTAGGGCACCGAGAACGACCAACTCCAGCAGGTGATGTAAAATAGGGTCCAGCTCGGGACTCCATCTTCTTCCTCTTGAGGTCGCGCTTCCAGAAGAAATCCCGCTCGTACTGCAGCTCGACAGCGTACGGCCGGACTCACGCAACTGCACACCCTTGTAGCTGGTCTTGTTCTTGGTACTCTTCTTCCATGTTAGGTTGGCGACAAGGGCGCGGCGGGAGCGCACGACAATGGCAACAACAGATGGATTTGGGGGCGAAGGCGTACCAGCGACAGCTGCTGGTGTCGTTGACGGCAGGGGGTGATGGGTGTG